>NW_025999757.1:2302500-3502500 GCF_019419815.1 Pyrus x bretschneideri | reverse complement strand
TTGACGGGTGTTGCAGTTTGAAAAATTCAACTTGTGCTTTGGTTTTGGTCTATGTTGCATTTTTCAAACTGCAAGTCCTTTTTCTCATTAGAAAAGAAATCTCATTAACTCAAGAGAAAGCAAGGAAGAAAGAAATAATACTTCGACTTAGAGTTGCTATTTAATACTACGGTCTAGTAGTTTTCCTCTTTACTTTTAAGTGAGATGTCTTAGGTTCGATTCTCCCCAAAGGCGAATTTGAACCACATTAGTGGTAGCCCATTGTGAGGATTAACCTACTCCCTCATCCCCTTAGTGTGGATAATATCGTTTCTTCAAAAAAAAAAAAAAAAAACTTTGACTTGGAGTTGAGGCCCCCCAACCATGGGGATATTGCCTCCAACTACATATGTCTCGTGGTAGTGTAGCTGATTCTTGTTGATACAGTTTGTGGAACCAAAAATAATCCCAAAAATTCAGAAGGGGACACGTGGACTTTTACTTGAGAAAGACAAGATTGCCCTCATTAAATGAGCAGAGCTCTCAAGTATTCCTATGTGCAACTGAGCATCCCTGGAAGTTCAAGCAGCGGACTACGACTACCTAAAGCTCCCCTACTCATGGCATCGAAAAAATCAAAGGCATTAAAGATAGAATTAATTACCAAATTTTATCTTTAATACAATCATAATTGAAGATCAACCATATCAAGTAGGGAATATCACAATCAATTATGAATATTCCCATCATCATTCCAAGATATTATCTCCTAATTAATATCTTGGAAACATCATTTCCTTGCGGATCCTACGGATGACATAACTTGGCCAATAGGAAGCCGCCATGTGTAGGGCAAATCCCTACACCATGACCGGCCACTACCTCCTATAAATACCCTCATCACCTCCAAATTTCGGTAAGCTTTTGGTATGCATACAAGCCCTAAAAACTCATTCTTTTCAGAGAAACTAACTTAGGCATCGAAGATCCATTTGCTGAACCCTTCTCCCCACCTCGTGGGCATGTAAGCTTTAGATCTTTGATAAAAAAATATTGATTGTTTTGTAGGTACAAGTTCATTAAAATAGAAGGTAGCGAATTCCTGCTACCACACAATTCTTCCACACTTAAATAAGTTTCTATACATGTGTTTAATTGTATGTCGGATTAGTAATATAATTTCATATATGGATACACGATTTAATGTATGAGCATGGATTAAGTCATGCCATAGAATGAACAATTTTTTTTTTTTTAAAATTACGAACGACCTTTAACATTTGCATAGAAATTGAATAATAATCGACCTTGCGCTTGCCCTTAACATACTATTGTTGATCTTGTGCAGTTGCAAATATTTAATTGTCTTTGGTTTTATCTATATTGTAGGTACTCCGAGCTCACATAAGTAAACATTCATCCAAAGATAGTTTTACTAGCAGCTTGTAACTCAAGTAGTTAAGAGCATCCCTAGTTTCGCATAAGTAAATATGTAATTTTCTTTTTCTTATATTTGTATTCTACCACAAGAAAACCACAATTCTCATTCTAGTAATTGTGTCGGTAGTCACCAAATTATGGCACTCCCACCCACCCTTTCTCTACATTTTCACCAAGAGTGTATAATTGTGATTTTCATTCCCACTATGCCCTGCGATCTTATTTTTGTTGGAGAACAATTTAGAAACAACAAAATAACAAAAATACTGAATTGAGATACTTATACTTTATTATTAAAAAAAACTTGCAATATAGAATAAAATTACACAATAAATACAGAAATTAAAATGATACTAACTTGAATGAATCAAAGGTAGAGGCTAACGTAAAAGTTATGTCATTCGAACAGTATTTCCGTCCCACTCTTATACTTGTGGTTTGACAACGTCTGCTTGTGGTCTTACTTTTCCTGGCAACAGCAGCTTCCTCTTTTTTAGCTTCCAAGAATTGCCGCACCAGGTCCTCGATTTTAGCTTGAAGGGCACTGAATCTCTCACCACCAATGGAAATAGATGAAGTTTTCAGCTTTAGAGTCTCGGATAAGGACGTAGGTTGCTCCTTGAATTTTGAGCTGTTTCTGCTTTGTCCAATCACATGACTTTTGATGATCCTCAATATTCTTTAGAGTTGAAATCAAAGCATCAGTGTGCGCGGAAGAAAGCTCACCATTTTTGAACAAAACGTTAACATATTCAGCAACATGGGCTATCTTGTCCACATTAGTCTGAACATTGAAAGTATCAGTACTTTAACATCATCTTAGCGTGTTGAATGAGTTGAATATCAGAGAGCGCGATGAACAAAACTATTAAACAAACAGAGTGCCAAAATGGTTACAAAAACTAAGAAATTACATTATGCTGACTTGTTTTTCTAGCTACATTACAAGTTATATTTATATAGAACTAAACGTAAGAAATCCTAACTGACTCATATGCTTTACTAACAACCAAAACCCAAATATTATAATAAACCTAAATACTAACACTTTCCAACGCCCCCGTCAAACTCATGACAGTACACAATATGAGTTTGCCAAAGTTGAAGTGGATGCAAGCTTCGTTATGCTAATTTTGGATGCCAACTTTAATACGAAATTCAATCAGTGCAAGCACAAGATTACCATGCCAGTGCCAATGCCAGTGCAAGTGTAAGATTCCAATCCCAGTGCAAGACCGATTGCAATGCTAGTACAAACTTCCCCAATGCCAATTGCAAGCTTCCGAACAAACCTGAACAAACAAGCAAAAAAACCCAACTTTCGCATCGTCACTCAAGGTCACCAGTCCAAGCACTCAAGCGATCATTGCGGTGAGCAACAATTGACAAGCCAAGCAACATCAGCAAACTCATTATGGACCTCCACACAAACCAGCCCTAACAGCAACTTCAAACAACAAGTGGGCCCCAAAGACTTCTAACCAAAATTTTTCCCTTGCCCGTGTGGACCTTTTTTTCTTTCTTTCTTCTGTTCTCCACTTCCTCCTTTTTTTGTTTTTTTGTTTTTTTTTTTTTCCTTCGTCCTCTTTATCGTTTCTGTGCGAACAAGTGCAGGAACTCTAGTGCAAAAAGCACGGGGTGCAGAGGGTGCGGGTCAGATCAGAGGCAGTGCAAGAAACTGTGTGGTGATGTGGCTGGTGAGATGCAGACCAGAGCGGCCGCGATGCGGTTGGTGCAGGTATGTGGTCACGACGCTGGAGATGGATCCAGATAGGGAAAAACGGTGCGGGATGCAGACCAGGTGCAGGTTAATCAGACAGGTTGTGTCGGTGCAAATCAGATAGCGGAGTACGGACAAAAACGAACGAACAACATGTTTTTTTTTTTTTTTGGACTACAACGAAGAACAAACAACTACAATTTTAATGATGAATTTAAACTGGAACAATCAAACAGTAGAAGATGACAACAAACTAATACGAGACGAGCAGATTAAATCTCGAAGGATCAAACTTGCTCTGATACCAAGTTGAATATTAGAATGCGCGACGAACAAGACTAGAAAATAATAAGAATATTATTAAACAAACTGAATGCCAAAATGATTACGAAAACTAAGAGATTACATTGTGTCTAACTTGTTTTTCTAGCTACATTACAAGTTATATTTATAGATAACTAAACCTAAAAAACCCTAACTCAGGCTCAAATACTAAACTAACAAGCAAGATCCAAATATTATAATAAACCTAAATACTAATACTTTCCTAAAGAAGGTTAAGCTCTAAACTGATTTGTTTTAAGTTTAATTTTGATTGGAACTAATAAGCTTCTGGCATTCCATATAACTTTTCATATCATCGTTTGCAGTAAAAGGCACCACATCTATTACATTCAGAATTCAATTGGTAACTGCAGTCTTTCCTCCCAGTGCAACGAAAACAAATATCTGTCCTTAAGACTTGTCTAAAAGTGATGATAATTTTTACTCTCCTTTCACTTTTGATGACATATTTTCTGAAGCATGGAGGACATCAAGTACCTAAGGTGACAAGCTCCATATATTCATAATGGAAAACCATACAACCATAACCATTACTACGCAGTCAGAGATGTAAATCACCAACAACTTTTCAAAATAAGAGGATTACGCATTTAAGGAAACGTACCTTGTTTGTCTCAGCCAGTGTAAGAACAGTAAGCTGTTTCAGCTTTAAGACTTGATCAGGGACCAATTGTGGAAGACGACTGGCATCACCTACAATTCATTTCAGTTTCTTAAATTCCATAGCAATGCCAAAGAGATGTTTAATTTCTTTTTTCAAAGAAAAATATACTCAGAAACTTGATGGGAAGGGTTTGGGTTAATATTTGAACTGTGGACTTAAAGGAATGGAAGCCCAAAAGAGCTAAAGTGAAGGAACTCGCCCGATGCCCAGCACCAAGCCCAGCCATCCATCTCAAGATAATATGGCGACTCCTCATTAATGAAAAGGTTACGTGCTTACAAGAGAAATAACAATTGATGGAAATCAACCTACTCTCAGCCCAAAAGCATTTTCTAATGGTAGAACATATAAAAAAGATGATGACTCACTGAAGTGCTTTCGGGCAAAGCTTACAACAGTCAAGATAAAATGTCTATAAAAGGAAGGAGAGGCCCCAGAGACAAGGACACTCAACCAATCAAACAAACAAACATACAAACTCTGCTCTCAAGCCGGATTTGCATCTAAAAGCTGTAAGCAGCCCAAATCTCAATCATTTCCAGGATCATTCCCTACGAAGCCATCTTTTGTCTAGTTTAAAGCTCTGCTATCACCCTTAGTGGCATAGTATCGATTCTCTCATGCAAACTTGTTTACCATCCGTCTCTTTTAAACATAAACCTCTGTAATCACAAAGAGAAGAGGCTGCAAGACGTTCGACCTTGCCCGACAAGGTGAAATCTTACCCGACTCTCTTTGTTTCGTCTTTCAATTAGTAGATTTGGCATTATGATGTACTACCCAGTATATATTCAAGTTATTTCCAATCATTTGGTAATTAAAAGTTCCATTGATACTCAGATCTTGTTTACTTAGTAGTTTTACTATCATAAAAGCCAAAATGGGGATAAAACTAATGACTTAGTCAGATCTGGATTTCCGCCCTTTAAAGCATACAAGATAATGAACTAAAAGTCCTTGATCTCAAGGCACATAAAAGAACTTAATGTAGACTTAACCCATCTACGACAATCCTTTGATAACAATAAGTCAGAATAACTTGAGGCGCAAGTAATTGACTTAAACACACTTGTTTTACATCTACCATACTGAGATGGTAGTGGCACGCCTAAACACTTAGTTAGTTTTGATTGCGAGCCTCAAGGCCTACACTTAAGGCCCCACAAAAGCACCTTTCAGAACTAACTCTGTCCTCAGCCTCTCAACATGCAGGAGCCCAACAATCAACCAAAGTGCCAACTCCTCGGGGAGCTGTGTGCTTGAGCCAAGGATCCTCCCCAGCGGAATTCCTGCCCGAATAGGAAGTAGTTCCCCTGGGAATTGACAATATCTCCCGAATTTCAAAAATTATTGAAGTAAGGAAAAGCTTAAATGTTATGGAGGGAATAATAAAAGACACAGTAGTAGATTTTAATAAAAGATACGGTAGTTGCTTTAAAAACAAATGTTCCAGTTTATACTTCTTTTAACGAAAATATGTTGCTGCCTCCCTTTATTCATCTTATCATTGAACAAGTACAAGAAAGTATCTTCTTTGACATCTCCAAAGCAACAGTAAGAAACAAAAACTGGTGATGAAGTGATGACTCTGCAGCAGAGCTTGATAGAAGTATACATGGGTCAGTTATATCCTGAAGTGACATTAATATGACAAAAGCACCAACTGCATTGGCACCCAAAACCCTGCCACATGTTCTTGAGAATGAGGCTGCGCACAATGTTTCATACAATTATTAACAGATGAAATCAATCACCAACTTTAACAATTGAAGAAGAAAAGAGTATAAGAAGGAAGCTTGTAGAAGAAGAAGACTTGAAATCTTTATATCTATTTGATTGATACTGAATGAATCTTGAATACAGAGATTGGGAAAAATGTCTTATATATCTACTTTTAAAACTACTAGGCGTATCACATAAGCTAACATAAAAGCTATGCTGATGTGGCAATTGCTGACATGTCACATAAACTCAATACCCCCCTCAATCGTAACTGGGAAGTCCCAGTTTTAGATTGCCAGTATGTCGAAGGAAATCAGGACCATGTAAGCCTTTAGTGAGAACATCTGCAACCTGATCTTTGGTAGAAACATATTGAACTATCAAATCACCCCGTTGGACACGTTCACGAATGAAATGAAAGTCTGTTTCTAAATGTTTAATTCTGGAATGCTGCACTGGATTTAAACTAAGGGCAATTGCTGATTGATTGTCACAATATAACAAAGGAGGATTAGGCAGAACAACACACAAATCCTTTAAAATCAACCTGAGCCAAGCAATATCAGCGGTTACATGAGCTAAGGCCTTGTATTCAGCTTCTGTGGAACTCCGAGAAACTGAATGTTTTTTCTTAGACTGCCAGGACACAGGATTAGCACACAAGAAAATGACATAACCAGTAATGGACCTCCGTGTATTAACATCAGCTGCCCAATCAGAATCACTATAACCCTTGATTTGCATATCAGTTCCAGCAGTAAAAGTCAAGCCACAGTTCATAGTCCCCTGAAGAAACCGCAATATTCGCTTAACCAAACCAAAATGTACATCGGTTGGAGCACTTATGAATTGACAGACATTGTTGACAGCAAAAGCTATATCCGGTCTGGTAAATGTCAAGTACTGTAAAGCTCCCACAAGACTGCGAAAGAGTGTAGGATTAGATAATAATTCCCCTTCAGCAACAAGAACAGAGTGATGTGGCTGATAGGGTGTAGAACAAGGCCTACAATTGTATATACCAGCCTTATGTATCAGATCTGTGATATACTTTTCTTGATTCACAAAGATATCACCATTAGATTTATAGTGGATTTGTAAACCTAGAAAGTATGTAAGCTAACCCAAATCCTTAAGATTAAACACCCCAGCCAAATCATCTATCACAGATTGAATGAAAACTGAATTCGAACCTGTGATGATAATATCATCAACATAAAGTAAAAGAATGACTACATCTGTATTCACTTCTTTAACAAACATGCTGGAATCTGAGAGTGACATTTGAAAACCAAGAACAGTCAAATAGCTTGTGAATTTAGCATTCCATGCCCGTGGAGCTTGCTTTAATTCATATAAAGACTTGACAAGTTTACATACATGGGAAGGATACTCAGAGTCTACGAAACATTGAGGTTGTTTCATATACACCTCCTCATGTAATTCCCCATGTAAGAAAGCGTTCTTAACATCAAGTTGCCTAAGGGACCAACGATTTGTAGCTGCCAAAGCAAGAATAATCCTCACGGTGGTATGCCGAACCACAGGACTAAAGGTTTCTGTGTAATCTAAACCTTTTTCTTGACTAAAACCTTGGGCTACTAATCTAGCTTAATCTAGAAATAGTCCCATCAGGATTTCTTTTGATTGTATATACCCACTTACAGCCAATAATGTTCTTATCTAAAGGAGAAGGAACAAGAGTCCATGTACCTTGAGCTTGTAAAGCATCAAACTCCTCTTGCATTGCTTGCTACCATTGAGGAATTTGAGATGCAATTCTGAAATTTGAAGGCTCAGAGACATCGACAATGTCTGCAAGAAATGTAAACTCTCTAGAAAAATGATTACTGTCATGTAATTCCAAGGATTGAATGTGAGGAAACATTGTAGCAAGAGCACTATAATCTTTCCGGGTTATAGTACCAGTCTTTAACCTTGTTTGAATACCGTGAAGAATGGAGTCAGGGGATAATGCTTCAGAACCCAAAGGAACAGTATCTGGTACCACCACTTCCAACCGTCTAGAAGAATGGATAGGGACCACAGGGGAATGTGAAAGAGTAGCATCTAAAGGGGAATTAAATTGAACTGAACGGTCAGATGAAGGAAGGAAATCCTGTACATTGTGTTCAGAAGGAGATTGACTGGAAGTTGTAGTACCAACCGATGTATGAGATTGTGCACAGACATGTGGAATATCAGTACTAGAAGAAGCAGGTCCTTATCTCGGAGAAGAAGAGATTAAATTCACAACAATAGGCCTTGTAGACACATTGGTATTATTGACACGCCCAGAATTGTCACACCGTGAAGAAACTGAAGTACTAGCAAAAGGAAAACATTCCTCATCATGAATGACATGCCTAGATATTAGAATCTTGCCTGTAACACGATTGTAACAGATAGCACCTTTGTATCCAAAACAATAGCCCAAAAAGACACATTGAGAAGATCGAGGTTGAAGCTTATGAGCATTGTAAGATCTAAGATAAGGATAGATAGCTGAACCAAAAATCCTTATAGAAGATATGTCAGGTGTCTTGTGGAACAAAATGCTAAAATGAGACTTCATCCCAAGAATGTTAGCTGGCATTCGATTAATCAGAAACACAGCATGCGCAACAGCATGATACCAGAACTTGAGAGGCAATTTTGCAGCAGTCATCATAGTAAGGGCAGTCTCGACAACATGCCTATGCTTCCTTTCCACTAAACCATTTTGTTATGGGGTGTAAGGACAAGAAATAAAGTGTAGGATACCATGAGTATGAAGATAGTCCTTAAAAACATTACTCAAGAACTCACCACCACCATCAGTTTGAAGAACTTTGATCTTAATATTAAATTGATTCTCAACATAAGCACAAAATCGAACAAAAAGACCAAAAGTTTCTGATTTATTCATTAAAGGGAATACCCATACAAATCGAGTAGCCTCATCTACAAATGACACATAGTATCGGAAACCCTCAAGAGAAGTAACAGGTGAAGGTCCCCAGATATCACAATGAACTTTATGAAATGGAATATCAACTCTATCTATCTTATCTGAAAAGGGCAATTTACTCATCTTGCCACTTAGACAATCAGAACAAACATGAGTAGTTACATCACTAGCTACTACAACCTGAGAACTCTGTAACATGGCTGCTAGAATGTCATTAGAAGGATGGCCCAACCGATGATGCCACAATGAAGACTTAACAGCTTTTCCCAATAACGCAGAAGAACAAAGAACACCTGGAGTCAGTAGCTTGGGGAACACATGTACAGGAATCCGAAACAGTTCATTATTGCTACTCTTTCCTTGGTAAAGTATCACCCCTGTGGCCTTGTCCTGCACAAAGAAGTTTAAATCATCACAGATAAACCAACTGTGATTATCTTTGCACAACTATTTTACAGAAAGAAGATTAACGGTCAACGTGGGAACATGTAAAACATTACGAAGATAAAGAGTATTAGGTGGATTTTGAATAGTCACAGTGCCAATATTTTGAACATCCAAACCTGTACCATTCCCAACAATAATCTTCTTATCTCCATTATAAGGAACATCAGATTCTAATAGATTAATATCAGGACTCATATGATGTGAAGCCCCAGTGTCCACTATCCAACACTCACCCTCAGAAGCAGATTGTGTAGGTAAATTAGGCACATTTGACGACATAGGAACTCCGGGAATGTCAGAGAACATATTAGACTGTGAAGCCTGAGTCATAAAGGCAGGAGCTGGTGAAAAACCTGAAGAATAAGACTGCGCAGAAGTGTTGCCTGGAAGACCATAAGGAATAGGATATGCAGGAGAAGGCACCGAAGTAGGATACTGAAAGACAGGGCTTAAATCCTGATAAGCCTAATTGGCACTGAGAGAAGGAGGTGGAGGAGCCCCTTGATAGGAAAAGTTGCCCCTGTGTCTACAGTCAACTGCTATATGACCCCTTTTACCACAAATTTGGCACTCCTAAGGTGGTTGAGTATTGTCATTTCGATACAAACAAGTGACTACAGTATGTCCTTTCCTTGAGCAAATCTGACACTCAGGAATAACCTCTTGCCTATTTGATGTATTGCCAGACCAAACATTGCCATTTTTAAAACCATTAAACTTGGGTTTAAAAGCCCCTGAACCTCTGCCTTTATAACCTGTAGTATTGCCATAGGACCGATTGCCTTGACCACCAAAAGTGTTCCCATTAGGTTGAAAATTATTTCCATGAGGCCCATTAGAAGTCTGAGAAAAACCAGATTGCGGAGAAAAACCAGTAGGTTGTGAGAAACTAGGAGACTGAGAAAACCCAACACTGGAAGAACCAGGAGCTACAAAACCATATCCATAAGTTTGAGGAAACTGAACTGCAGACCCTGAAGCACTAGAAGAACCAGAAGAACTAGTCATAGGATTAAATGGAGGCAAACCAGCATTACCATACATTGCAGCTATAGTATGACCAAGAGACTGCATCCAAGTCTCAAGATTCTTTTCAGCCCCTAACAATTGTGCCCGAAATTCCTTCAGTGTGATTGGTGTTTCTCTTGCTAGAATTACTGTTCGGATCATGTCAAAATCAGGTGGAAGATGATGCGAGAATTATACGCACACAAATTAAATCCTCTTTTTGTCAATTGTAGTATAAGTATAAGTAGGGATCGTTCTGGACCGGGGATTAGGAGGGATTGTTAATCACTTGGATTTGACTTCAAAAACGTAAAAACAAGTTTAAAACACTATTTAATGCGAAGAATGTAAAACTAAAACTAAGAAAGATTAAGACTAAGACTTAAACAAAATATGGAGGGGGGGTTTAGGTTTGGACGAGATTAAACTAAAATGGATAGATTGCAAAGAAAACAAATTGTAAATACAGATTTGACGGAAATGAATGGATGGGAAGCTAGCTAAGGGGTTCATCTCCACACATGTTATACTTGCATACAAAACGATTTCTAATTGCTTTTCAATAAACCATGAATTCTCAACACCCCGGGTTAATTAGGTCCGCTTAAATTAACCGTCAAGTCTTCCTTAAGTTAATGAATTGGATGATTGCATACGACAACCCAAAGTATTCCTCACAAGTTCCCTACATGAATTGCATAATAGAGATACAAGCAAGAATCATTAAGCATCATGAAAACTATAAGTGTTGACGAGGCATTCGTTACTATGATTGCATGAAACTTATGCCAAGAATTTGTTTAACACGATTGTTTATAAGCAACCTCCACTACTTGTGAATATAAGTTCATAACTATTACGTGAAACTCACTTATATTCTAGCGTCAAATTCATGCATGAAAATTAAGCGTGCACTCTCAATAAACATACATAAATAGGTTATCAATCAAACAGTTAAACAAATTGAATTCACAACTTATGAAACGTAATTAGAAGTAATCAAATCATATTGCAAGCATAAACATATATTTCGAATCCCCCCCTAGCCAAGGGGGGTTTAGTTCCTCATACGTACAAGGCAAAGAGAATTGAAATTAAACATTGGAATCGAGGAAAAGCAACACCTAAAAATTCCAACAACTCAAACTTGAATTGTATGAACGTTTAGGCACTCTTCTCCTCCTCTTCGTTGTAGCATAAGGTCTAAGGGATGTTGTTGGTTTGGTGTTTGTATGGAGGAATGATTGGGAAGTGTTTTGGAAGGATGGGGAGTGGTGGAAATGAAGAAAATGATGCTGGAAATGCAAAGAAGGCCACGGCAAAGAGAAGGGAGAATGTGTTTGTGTTGTGTTGTGTATGAAGGTGAGGAATGAATTGAATGACAAATGAATGAGAATGCAAGGGTTTTTATAGGAGGAAAGGAGGTGTATATGGCTGTTTGTTTAGGATGCAAGTGGCTAATTAATGATGGAAAAACAGCTAGGAAAACATGTGAAAGCTGGAATTGCATGTGAAGGTGTTGGCATGTGCTGGAATGGTGTGTGAAGGCACGGCATTGAGTGTTTTCTTGCTTATTTTCTGGCTACATGATGAAAGGTTAATGAATAATGCATGTAGGTGGCTGCAATGATGAAGAATGAGAGCTGGAAATGAAAGGGAAAGCTGGAAAGGCATGTGAAGCTGCTGGAATTTCAATGTGAAGTGCACGGCAAGGATTTTCAGGATGGGTCTTTGTGTTGTGTAGTACGTTGTTGTGGTATTGTTGTTGGTTAAAGCTTGTGAAAGCATGTGTTGAATGATTAAAGTGCATATGGGTGAATATGTGGCTGAAATGATGAAGTAGGAAGTGGAAATGCAAGGTGTGTAGGTGCTGAAAATGCATGTGAATGCATGCTGGAATTGCATGTGAAAGGCACGGCATAGGGATGAAATGAATGATTAAATGTGCATGGCTGGAATGATGAAGAATAAAGGATGCATGTGGGTTGAAAATGGCTGGAACAAAGGGGGAATAATGATGAAGAAAAGCTGGAAATGTTAGGGAATGTGCACGGCACAAGGTGAATGTGTGATGGGTTGAATGTGCATGTGGGTGAATGTGTTGGCAAGGCTTGTGGAATTGTGTGAAGTGTGTGTGAATGCATGTGAGTGGCTGATTTGTGGTGCAATGATGAAGAGTTGCATGTGGGTTGGAAATCTAAGGGGAAGGCACGGCAAAGAAGAATGTTTGGTGCTTGAAATGCATGTGAATGCATGTGAGTGCATGTGAGTGGCTTTGCATGGCTTTGATGGATTGTTTGATTGGGCTAGAGGTTTTCCATGGCTCAAATGATTTGTTTGATTGGGCTAGGCCCTTTGTTTTATGTCCCAAAGAGCATACAAGGCTTCAATTTCGTCCATCCTCTTTGCTCCATGATTAAGCTATCCAATCCATGCCCAAAAATGCTCCAAATAGCCTCAAAATGCACTTTCTTGCTCCCTAAGCCCTTAGAACCTGAAAACACACAAAAGAAGCATAAAGGACTAAAATAACTAAAGAAACATAACGTAAATGCACGAGAACAAGCCATTTAAGTCGCATGAATATGCTCCTATCAAACTCCCCCACACTTATCTTTTGCTAGTCCTCGAGCAAAACAGAAAAACAAAACAAAACGAAATGAAACGAAACAAAACAAACCAAAGACAATCTTAAACCTTCCAACGTTTGCCTCAGGGATTTCCAAATCACATGACATGTTAAAAATCATCATTCCCATAGATTTTAGTCATCTTCACACTTAAGTACATTCTTAATCATAGTCACCACATACTAGTTCCCAATTAAGCATTTAAACCATGTTTTGAATGTAGTAACATGCCTTAGAGAATTTGCTCAATTCCTCCCTAGAATGCACTCTATTTTCACACAGATTTTCTGACTTCACACCCTACACTAGGTATATGTGAGAAGATTGATGTAAACATGAAAACGAACACTCACATATATGTATCACAAAGAAAGCAATTTCTGGAGTTAATAAGCATGTTTAGATATGATCTCATGAATGGAATGCTACTACTTAGACGCGAGAACCAGTGACACCATATGCTCATACCAAGTTCAAACTCCACAAATTGAAACACATAACACTCAAGATTGAAGTTACGGGTTGTAATGGGGCTTGGGGCGTGTGGATAACAAAGAAGGGATATGGAAAACAAAGGTTCTTAAAGAAATAGTGAGCAAAGCACTTGAATCAACTTAGAATTCACTTTTGAATGAAAACTCAACTTTTGAACAAAAAGGGAGATTTTAGACAATTTATGGCCAGAATTTGTGTTTTGGAACCTTTCTTCAATCACTATTTTTTTCAAGCTCTTTTTTCTTTCTTTCTTTCTTTCTTTTCTTTTCTGTTTTTTCTTTTCTTTTCTTTTGAATCACAAAACATACTTAAGAACAAGCATTCCTTCCCCCACACTCATTTTCTTGCATAATGTAACTCAAAAGGAATTCATTTAAGTCATGCTCACTATCTTTTAAGAACAAAGGTGTGGATTGTCCTAAACTAGGCTAGGTGAGGATAATGTGGGTTAACAAAGAATAAAGGCTAAACAAAGCTCAACGGGGGTAAAACTTACAACATATACGAAAAATGGGAAGTGAGGCTATTTGGCTATGGTGGCAACTACAGAACTTCACCTTGATATATGTTATGCAAATCAATAACATGCTTTGAATGAAATGGGCATGAGTTCTAGCATTTGGAACTATATGATGAAACGCCTTCTAAGTAGTAACCAAGCAAAGAATAATGAGATCATGCAACGACTTTAGAAACAATAATGCACAGATTTTAACTCTCCAAATAACGTTTAGGCTCAAGTCTCACAAGGTTGTAGCGTTTGTTTGAGTTCCTTCCTTCAAGCATGTTACAAAACCCAATTTTTTTTTTTTTTTTTATGATTGCATGTGAAGTCATACATTATAACCATAACCAAGCATATACCAATAGTAAATCAAACTTTTCTCCATGTTTATAACTCTTTTTAACAGTCATGCAATTAAAAACCAAATCCTCATCATTGTGTTGGAAGGTGACCTACGACACAAACACACAAAAACAACTCAAAACACTCTTTTTTAGGCTTTTCAAAACATGTTTTTTCAAATTTTTATGTGATTTTCGGAGTTATAAAACAAAACGCACTAAAACATTCCAAATCAGTTTAAAAACATTTTAAAACAGCAAGGAACAACACTTGAAGTTATGGGTGATAAAATCCAACGAATTTGCATCAACATACTTAGTTACCCCCCCACACTTCAATCAAACATTGTCCTCAATGTTTTAAGCTTAAAACACACCAAACAAAAGTAAACACATAAACAACAACTAAACATACTAAACATGGCAGAATGTATCTAACAAAGAGAAGAGTTTAGAGATGCAAATCTAGTTATGGAGTGTAAATTCCATCTTCTCCTTGGTGATTGCAGTGAGGCTTCATCTTGAGTTTTTCCACAGGCTACTCTTGAACTGAGCTGGAGATTCTTTTGGTTTCCTCCGATTGTTGATTTTCCTTTGTGCTACTCTTGAACTGGGCAGTAGGATTCTTTTGGTCTCCCCCGAAGGTCTGAGCTTACTCCTTTTATCTGTTTCTTTGTTCAATCTCTCCAATTCGTATTGAAGAGGGTTAGAGGATAGCTCAGCATATGCTTGTCTCCTCATGCTTCAATGTATCATTTTCCTTTGCTTTACTTGCTCTCCTTTGCAGAAGTGGTCCCTTCTCTGGAAGTGTATCAACTGTTGAAGATGACTACTCGAGAGCAACGCTAGGTAAACAACCAGGGAATAGAGTCCAGGTAGACTCCAAGTGCCGGCTGATTGCTTCTTTCACTTTGCTATGCAAGTAATATCAAGGACAAAGGAAAAGACAGGGAAAGAGCATGATATGAGATACCTTTGCTTTCGCCCTTGATGATATGAGATACCTTTGCTTTCGAAGAGGCAGCGAATGAATCAGCACATATGTTTGTTGCGCTTGTCTCCACATGCTTCGATCCACCGTTTCCTCTTGCCTTATCCGTACTCCAGGCATCTGGTATCTTCTTTGGGGGATACATCAATGGTAGAATAGGTGCTCTCAAGGGAAGAAGAAAACTGAGCATGTTGGAGAGGGTTGGTTGTATTAGGAAATTTCATAGTTTCAGAAATATTGAAATCAATCACTTCCCCATCGAATTCCATCGTTAAAGTGCCTTTAAACACATCTATCTTTGTTCGGGCCATCTTCATGAATGGCCTCCCAAGAAGAATCGGCAAGGGTGGAGCATGGGTGGTTTCCTCAATTTCAAGGACATAGAAATCCGCTGGGAAGATCAAATTATTCACCTGTACTAAGACATCTTCCAATACACCCTTTGGATAGGCATTAGATCTATCGGCCAATTGAATAATCACACCATCATTTTTCAATTCACCAAGGTTCATTGAAGCATAAATAGAGTATGGCATGACGTTAATTGAAGCACCTAGATCTAACATGCATTGTTCAAACTTAGTATTACCAATAACACACGGAATTGTAAAACTACCTGGATCTTTGCATTTAGGGGGTAATTTCCTTTGTAACACAGCAGAGACATTTTCACTTACTTGAACCACCTCTTTGTTCGAGATCCTTTTCCTTGTTGTACAAAGTTCTTTTAAAAACTTAGCATACCTCGGAACTTGCTTAATCGCATCAAGGAGCGGGATATTGACTTGAACTTTCCGAAAGGTCTCTAGAATGTCCTTCTCGGCTTCTTCCTTCTTTGATTGCCTAAACCTGCCAGGAAAGGGCACGTTTAGTGGAATAGAACTAGAAAAAGTCGAATTGGGACTTACCTTGGTGGTTTGGGATGGTTTAGGAGGTCTAGATGAATTTGGCAAGGTTTGGTCATCCTTGGCCGTGGGCTTTACTCCCTGTGCTTCTTCTTGCAACAACTTGTCCTCCTCGTCTTGACTTGATTTTGGTGGTTGTGAGGTGGTTCCAACTTCCTTGCCACTTCTTAAGGTGATTGCATTGGCGGTTTCAAATCCACCCTTTGGATTGACAATTGTTGAGCTTGGAAGCTTGCCTTGATCTCGGAATTGTCCCACAAACTCCGCAATCTGCCCTATTTGCTTCTCTAATTGGTCCACCCTTGTGTCTTGGTTTTGCATCGCCTTGTTTTGATTTTCTTGTCCCTGAGACAAACTAGTAAGTAACTTAAGAATTGTAGCATTATCTAAGGACGTACCTTGATGGTTTTGGCTGGATTGTGGTTGGTTTTGGTCTTGGTTGTGGGTTCTGGTGTAAAACCCCTGGGGTTGTTGTCTAAAGCCTCCTTGTTGTTGAGGTTGTTGGGGCTCCCTCCACTTGAAGTTTGGATGGTCTCTCCAACCCGGATTGTATGTGTTGGAATATGGATCATTCCTTGGTTGATTGTGGCTTGGAAATCCAATGGCATTTGCACTCTCCCATCCCCCATTCTCAATCAATTGTGGGCACGTGTCTGTAGGGTGTCCTTGCATGGAACATACGCCACAAGGAGCTACGGTTTTGACTTTTGGACCTTCCACCACCTGAGAAAGCAATGTAGTAAGGTTAGCCATTTGATTTTGAAGTTCGGTTATGGCACTTACCTCATTGATTTGGTGTTGCCGTGGGGGGTCTCTTTGTCCAACACCTTCGTATTGTTGTGCATTATGTGCTCGGTTGGCAATTAGAACTTTTGCAGCCCACGGAGTTTTATCCACCAACGCACCTCCCGCCGAGGCATCAAGCATTTGGCGTTCCATGGGAAGGAGTCCTTCGTAGAAGTATTGAATGAGCAGCTCCTCCTTCATTTGATGCTGTGGACAAGAAGCAACAAGTGATTTAAAACGTTCATAATAAGACGGAAACGATTCACCTTGATTTTGTTGGATACCACTAATCTGTTTCCTCAAGAGAATGATTCTTGAAGTTGGGAAAAACTTCTCCAAGAAAGCTCTTTTCATACTATCCTAAGATGTAACCGTTCCGGGTGCTAATTCGAAAAGTGTCATGCTCGAACAAACAACCTCGAATTCCTTGAGATGCTTGTTGGGATCTTCCATGGAAAGCCCATGGTATTTCGGAATGTGGTGCAACAAGCTTGACTTCAACTCGAATTCATCGGTCTTGCCTTGGGCAGCCACGGGGTATTGAATGCATAATGGGGCGGCATTGGCCAATCCCGAAGTGGAAAGCTCCTTGATTGTTCGGTTGTCTGCTGCCATGTCTTCTTCACCCACTGTTGTCTTGGGTTCTTCTTCAGATTCAGAAACGGACTCGGAGCTTTCACTTGATTCGCTAGGTTCTAAGTTCTTTCTCTTTCGTCTCAATTCTCGCTCGAAATCGGCGTTAAAGCTCGAGATATGTTCAAGAATTGGATGAGAACTCCGAGTCATAAACTAGTACTTAAAACAAGAAACAAAACAAGATTAAGAATCTGGAATAAAATAAAAACAAAAGAAAATAAAACAATCCAAGAGATTAGCAAAGTTGCTAATCCCCAGCAACGGCGCCAAAATTTGATGCGGGAATTATACGCACACAAATTAAACCCTCTTTTTGTCAATTGTAGTATAAGTATAAGTAGGGATCGTTCTGGACCGGGGATTAGGAGGGATTGTTAATCACTTGGATTTGACTTCAAAAACGTAAAAACAAGTTTAAAACACTATTTAATGCGAAGAATGCAAAACTAAAAATAAGAAAGATTAAGACTAAGACTTAAACAAAATATGGAGGGGGGGGTTTAGGTTTGGACGAGATTAAACTAAAATGGATAGATTGCAAAGAAAACAAATTGTAAATACAGATTTGACGGAAATGAATGGATGGGAAGCTAGCTAAGGGGTTCATCTCCACACATGTTATACTTGATACAAAACGATTTCTAATTGCTTTTCAATAAACCATGAATTCTCAACACCCCGGGTTAATTAGGTCCGCTTAAATTAACCGTCAAGTCTTCCTTAAGTTAATGAATTGGATGATTGCATACGACAACCCAAAGCATTCCTCACAAGTTCCCTACATGAATTGCATAATAGAGATACAAGCAAGAATCATTAAGCATCATGAAAACTATAAGTGTTGACGAGGCATTCGTTACTATGATTGCATGAAACTTATGCCAAGAATTTATTTAACATGATTGTTTATAAGCAACCTCCACTACTTGTGAATATAAGTTCATAACTATTACGTGAAACTCACTTATATTCTAGCGTCAAATTCATGCATGAAAATTAAGCGTGCACTCTCAATAAACATACATAAATAGGTTATCAATCAAACAGTTAAACAAATTGAATTCACAACTTATGAAACGTAATTAGAAGTAATCAAATCATATTGCAAGCATAAACATATATTTCGAATCCCCCCCTAGCCAAGGGGGGTTTAGTTCCTCATACGTACAAGGCAAAGAGAATTGAAATTAAACATTGGAATCGAGGAAAAGCAACACCTAAAAATTCCAACAACTCAAACTTGAATTGTATGAACGTTTAGGCACTCTTCTCCTCCTCTTCGTTGTAGCATAAGGTCTAAGGGATGTTGTTGGTTTGGTGTTTGTATGGATGAATGATTGGGAAGTGTTTTGGAAGGATGGGGAGTGGTGGAAATGAAGAAAATGAAGCTGGAAATGCAAAGAAGGCCACGGCAAAGAGAAGGGAGAATGTGTTTGTGTTGTGTTGTGTATGAAGGTGAGGAATGAATTGAATGACAAATGAATGAGAATGCAAGGGTTTTTATAGGAGGAAAGGAGGTGTATATGGCTGTTTGTTTAGGATGCAAGTGGCTAATTAATGATGGAAAAACAGCTAGGAAAGCATGTGAAAGCTGGAATTGCATGTGAAGGTGTTGGCATGTGCTGGAATGGTGTGTGAAGGCACGGCATTGAGTGTTTTCTTGCTTATTTTCTGGCTACATGATGAAAGGTTAATGAATAATGCATGTAGGTGGCTGCAATGATGAAGAATGAGAGCTGGAAATGAAAGGGAAAGCTGGAAAGGCATGTGAAGCTGCTGGAATTTCAATGTGAAGTGCACGGCAAGGATTTTCAGGATGGGTCTTTGTGTTGTGTAGTGTGTTGTTGTGGTATTGTTGTTGGTTAAAGCTTGTGAAAGCATGTGTTGAATGATTAAAGTGCATATGGGTGAATATATGGCTGAAATGATGAAGTAAGAAGTGGAAATGCAAGGTGTGTAGGTGCTGAAAATGCATGTGAATGCATGCTGGAATTGCATGTGAAAGGCACGTCATATGGATGAAATGAATGATTAAATGTGCATGGCTGGAATGATGAAGAATAAAGGATGCATGTGGGTTGAAAATGGCTGGAACAAAGGGGGAATAATGATGAAGAAAAGCTGGAAATGTTAGGGAATGTGCACGGCACAAGGTGAATGTGTGATGGGTTGAATGTGCATGTGGGTGAATGTGTTGGCAAGGCTTGTGGAATTGTGTGAAGTGTGTGTGAATGCATGTGAGTGGCTGATTTGTGGTGCAATGATGAAGAGTTGCATGTGGGTTGGAAATCTAAGGGGAAGGCACGGCAAAGAAGAATGTTTGGTGCTTGAAATGCATGTGAATGCATGTGAGTGCATGTGAGTGGCTTTGCATGGCTTTGATGGATTGTTTGATTAGGCTAGAGGTTTTCCATGGCTCAAAGGATTTGTTTGATTGGGCTAGGCCCTTTGTTTTATGTCCCAAAGAGCATACAAGGCTTCAATTTCGTCCATCCTCTTTGCTCCATGATTAAGCTATCCAATCCATGCCCAAAAATGCTCCAAATAGCCTCAAAATGCACTTTCTTGCTCCCTAAGCCCTTAGAACCTGAAAACACACAAAAGAAGCATAAAGGACTAAAATAACTAAAGAAACATAACGTAAATGCACGAGAACAAGCCATTTAAGTCGCATGAATATGCTCCTATCAGAAGACCGGTCAGCGCCGCTATAACAATATCATGATCTGAGACTTTCTCACCAGCAGCAACAAGTTTATCTTTAATGACCTTCAACCGTAACAAAAACTTGTCTACACTATCACCACCTTTCTAAATAGTGTGCAACTCAGCCTTCAAATGATTAATACTAGCACTAGAGACAGCCATATATCTATCTTGTAATGCAACCCAAGCCTCATGAGAAGTTTTACAACCAACTACATGCTCCATAGCATCATCACTAAGTGTAGCAATGAGAAGACTTAACAAAGCCATATCGGCCTTAATCCAATCTCTGTAGGCAGTATTAATTTCCTTGGTAACACCTAACTTAGGAGTCAAAACATATTTAGGAGGGCAAACATAATCATCAGTGAAGTGATCAAACAAATCATATCCACGAAGTACAGAACAAAACTGAAAGTTCCATTTGATGAAATTATCATCATTCAGTTTGATAGTCAACATCCCTAAAAGACTCTCCAACTTCACCGATTCAGACATGATTTGGTAGAAAAGAGACAATTACAGAAAGACCCAGATGGAACCAAAATAACCCAGATGAAAAACTTTACAAAACAAAACTTGAAATCGGAAAATTCTTCAATCAAAACTATCAGATCTTGATGAACACAATGGTTATCGACCTTAATTCATCAAACGGCATCGGCCTTCAGAACAAATTATTATCAACTCAAAATCACTATCATCATCAAACGAAGCAAGTTTGGCATTGGCCTTCATCATTACAGAAATCAAGATTGTAACATACAGAACTATTATACTGATTCCAAAAAAAAATACCCAGAAATTCAACTTCACAAAATTCTTGAAACAGCGAAGAACAGAGAAAACCTCGAGAAACGGAGTAGCGGAAATCCGTCCAAGATCAATTGCGCGAGCAAAAAAGGCTCTGAGATACCATATTAACAGATGAAATCAATCACCAACTTTAACAATTGAAGAAGAAAAGAGTATAAGAAGGAAGCTTGTAGAAGAAGAAGGCTTGAAATCTTTATATCTATTTGATTGATACTGAATGAATCTTGAATACAGAGATTGGGAAAAATGTCTTATATATCTACTTTTAAAACTACTAGGCGTATCACATAAGCTAACATAAAAGCTATGCTGATGTGGCAATTGCTGACATGTCACATATACTCAATAACAATGAGCCAACAGACGTTCCAATGGTGGCTCAAATTTTGGGTTTTTCGCCTTTTGAGTTTTGTTTCCATGTTGCATAGGGTTCGAGTGATGAGGCTTGCTTCTCGTAGTGATCAATGACCTCCTCTTGCTTTTGCTCAATCTCCATCTCAAAAAACAACAGAAATTACTAATTGCAACGACGGAAAAATCGAGATGAGACGGTGAAAAGTTCAGCAGTGGAAAGCTAGGGATTTGGTGCGTTTGAATTTCGGGGCAGAGATTGAGGAGAAAATAGGGGCTTCGGAGAAAGGATCTTAAGGGTAGAATGATGCATTTTCAGATTCTATTGTGGGCACCTGGCATTCGCATCGAGACATCTCCATAGCTTAATCGTCATGCCGTATAATATTTATTAAAATAAATGAATAATATAATCTGACCGAATTTGGTCCAGTAATATTAACACGTAATATTAAAAAATACGGTTAAATTAATAAAAAAATTCAAATGAAAAACATAAATGAGATCAAAGAATCCAATAATAAATATTATGATTCTAAAAGACGTTAGGTGTCAATCGGACGGCTGGTTAGGGCTTCGGCAGGAGTCCAGGCGAATTAAACGGATTTAAATAAATTTGTTACATATCATATAAATAAGTGTCTATTTACACTAAAACTTGCATTTTCCTTAATTTTTTTATTGATAAAGATTTGTTCCGTTAATAAACAGTATAAAAAAATTCATTAAGTGACAACTTTTATTTATAGATAGTTTTTGGGTTCACTTTGGACCTTACTAGTTTGGTGGTGACAATCCCAAATTGTCTGGAAGCTCATTCTTAAAGTTCAATGCAAAGATGCTTTATGGGAATTCACTTAAAATCAACGACGTCGTTTGGTTGGGTTATTTTAAAAAGTTTTACTATTCATCATCTTCTTCGTCTCTTCTCGATCGCCGCCGCGCATGCTTTTCTACCTAGATGGCTTAGAAGATTATACGGTTGCAGTTTCAATATTTCTATTAAGACTCAGCTCAGCTGCTGCCCGTCCAACACCGCCTTGCCCACCTAGCCCGCATAGGTCTTAGCTGAACGCCACCGAATGATTTATCCGATTTTTCTAACGATTAGGCCTTAATCGGATCGGCAGTCAGCCGTTGAGCGCGTGCCTAGGCTGATTTTAGAACACTGGTAAAGATTAATCATAAGTAAGATTGTTGTAGCAACCCTTAATAATAGTTTTTTTATTAATGTAAAAGTCTTAAAAATATAAAAATGTTATAATATTATGAGTCATTCAATGTGTGGATGGTCAACCCACTACATCCACTCATCCCACTCTACATGTCCTTCCACTAGGAGCTGCCACTGCTTGCTTTTGGTGCTCCTGCTTTGCCTATAAATCAAAGAAGAAAAAACATGTAAATTTTGTAGAGGAACCTCGTAAATTTTGTGTCTTGTTTATTTATTCCACTACACACACCGTCAATTTTACAACACGTTATCAGCACGAGAAGCTCTCGTGTTAGTGGAAAGCACAACGCCACAAATAAGAAAATCTTGTCCACCTATGTTGAAGCAAATCTTGTCCACCTATGTTGCCAGGAGTCTCACAAATAAGAAAATCTTTTCATTTCATCATAAAATATTTGTACTACTGATTTTCTTGAAGCAAATATATATATGTTGTTGTATGACTGTATATCATCCTTTGCAGAAGCAATAGAGTACAAACTCAAAATTCGTAGAGAATTGTAAACAGTCTCGGAACTCCAACTTGCAAACCTCGGATTGAAACACTTTCTTCTTCAAAGTTGCTCGTCCGCCTAGTACCTACAACATATCAAATTTTTAGAAAATTCCAACAATGCGATCATCATAAATGCCTAAAATACCAAACCAGTTTCCAATTTCCGCAGAAAATTGGACAGGCACCTTATGAGTACCAAAACTCCATTTCGGTAGCTTAGATCAAAATTATTTCTTCATGAAAGTTGTTCGGTATCCTCTTATCCATATCATGCTAAATTTTGACCTAAATATAACTGTTTGATCTTCTCATAAGTTGCAGACACTCCTGGCTCCAAAACTTATGGGAACCGTTTCGATTTTCCCGAAACTCACTGGAGGAGGAATATCAATTGGAACTTAGTGTTACTATTATTTCCTGGATAACTAAAATGACTTCGAACTATGAAATAATAATAAAAATAAAAGGGATGAAATAAAAGAAAGTGGCAGACCAAGAAAAAAGCAAAAGATAAGGACTTAATCATTGCATTTTCTGTTTTGGCATATTTATGTGCATGGTGTTGGTTTAAAACCCTATCACAAGTTCTATTTATTTAAAGCAATTTATTTACAGTGGGTAGAATTATTACCCTTTGCTTTAAAGCTTTGATATTTATATGAATGGTGCTGAATCAAAGCCCTTGTCACAAACTCTATTTACTTAAAAACAATTTATTTACCATGGTTGGAATTACTTCTTTTTGTTACGATGAGTACATACTGGACCCGAAGTTCCTTGACCATATAAGAACCTGAAGTTTCTTGATCCTCATCACATAAAATGATTAGACCCGAAGTTCCATCATGCAAAAAACATTAGGAATGAAGTCCCTAGATCCTCAAGATCAGACATGAAGTTTCTTGATAAGTACCTTAAGTTTGAAGAGCTGAAGTGCCATAACTTAATTGTAATAAAGACCATGGGAATCCCAATTCTTAGGCTATTAAATAAGGACCAGAAGTTCCTTGATGTATGATCCATTTTCTTGGAGAGTTTACATCTCAAAGTTTTGATGATTATTGCATGTCATTGGGCATCAATGTTGAACACCATGTTCCTCATGTTCATACTCAAAATGATTTAGCAGAAGTATTTATTAAGCGAATGAAATTGATTACTCGTGCTCTGCTCATGAAAATGAGATTGCAAGTTTTCTACATGTGGACATACCATTATAAGTTTGGTTGAGACCACATACCATTATAAGATTGATTCACTATTAAGTTTGGTTGAGACCAGTTACCAACCATCAATATTTCTCACTCGTGTTTGGGCACCAGCCAAACATTACACATGTACGAGTTTTTGATCATGTTATCTATGTGCCTACTGCCACAATGTACTAAACATGAGGCCTGAAGACAAACTGGGAATTTATGTTGAATTTGATTCACCATCTATCATTCAACATTTGGAACCCTTAACTGGGATATGTTTACCGCGTGGCTTGCAGACTATGATTTTGATAAGACAGTTTTCCCACCGTTAGGGGGAGAAAATAACTTCGTTCCAAAAGAATGATGGGAAAATATCATTCTAGAAAAATGATGAGAAAAGACCGTTCCAGAAGACCGAAGAAAATTTGTCTTATTTTGATTCATGAAGCAATCAATACAAAAACGACGTGAGAATAACTGAATGATGCAATAATATGCAAATCAAATGCCAGATGCATTTAATGATGCAACGAAAGTAATAAAATCACATATACTTGTTGCAAATGTGCCTACATGAATTGATGTTTCTATTGGACAAAATAATGTGATAGCAAATCTGTTACACGCCTGAAGCGTGACAAACCCTTAGATTCAAAAGGTTCAGTACTTCGAAAGAAGAATATGACACTACTAAACTATTGCATTCCCAAAGCATAACTGTTGCATGTCGGAAGCATGACAGTCGCCGTATGGATACGTGTCCCGAAAAGGACAATCCGCGGACATGGGAATGTTGATGTCTCATGCATGAAGCATGATAGACATATAGTTTCTAATGACTCAACTTCTGGAAGTGGAGATTAAAATACCAGCTTTATAACACTCAAGAGGAGGTTATGATCCGCATTCTCTAAATTATGACTATCTTGGAAGAAATAGTGTAATGCCCTTGAAGAGGCAATGGATATCCAAAGAAATGAAAAGCTTTTATGCATGTGCATGCACATAAGAATATGGGATCAATGATTGATGACAATCGATGGTAATTTTGGTTTTTACAAGTAGCTACTAAATTCATCAATGAGCTGTATTGATATTGAGTCACGTTCTTTTGTTCGTTGACGAAAGGAAATATTATTTGCCAAAAATGAAGAAAGGCAATTCCATTACAATCTTGTAAGAACGTGGAAAAATGGACCTATATATGTGTATATAATACAAATAGCCAAAAGATATTGAACCAAATGAGGTTACATATGGGCATTTGTAATACAGTGAATTACACTCACATGATATGACACAAAATACTAATTGAAACCTGAAATTATGCTTTTGTAAACAAGTTCATATGAATGGAGAATTATATACGAAGAGTTATGAGTCGCCCACATCATATCTCCATAAGTAAATCCCTCAAATATACATGGAAGCAAGTTGCTCTGTATAAATTCCAAAGGAAAATGTGTCATGAAGTGTAGAAAATCCCTAAAGGATTCAGATTGCTTGAAGAAAACCCTGGAAGGGTAAAACATAAAATCTGTACTTAAATACCAATGGATGATATAAATTGCCTTAGTGAGTACTATCATTATGATATTGTTGTAACATACTAAAATCTCTTGCAAGAGTCGATAATATTAGATTTAGACTCCTGAAGAGTCTAGAACGTTTATAAAATGTTGAGAGAGATATTGTCTCGAACTGCAGAATTGAACAATATGCCAACACGAATCTTATCCATGATGTTTATAAAGAATCATATGAATTGAAGATTATGAGTTGAATACTCAAATTATTTAGACATTAAGAATGATCATTTATCTTAGTGAAGGTAAAGATAAATTGATATTTGGTCCAGAAATACCACATCTTAGTGAATTATATGCTTTATTGTATTTGGCACAATACATTGAATGAAATAAAGCTTATCTATTAATATCTTCGAGAAATTACAAACACATGAGTTAAAACAACCAAACAGGAAGAAACCTTCACGAAGGTTGCTCATGTGAAGCCTTAGTACTTGGAAGTACCCCAGAAGGGGGAGGCACCAGAGGTTGATTATTTAGAGGCTCAGTACTTGGTGAAACTCCAGACGGCTGAGACAATGGGTGTCTTTGGAATAAAGACTCGATCTCCTGATTGTCATTTTGAGTCTGACCTTCGGATTCCAGTAGCTGGTCGAGCTTTATTTTCATGCTCGTCGAGTAATTATTTGCAAGCATCTGTAACACTCTATTATCGTGCTTAAGCCCTCTAATCTCTTATTTAAGACTAGCCACCTCAGCCATCAATGATTCAACTTGGTGAGTTTGAGCAAGTAGGTGTTGGCCCATATTAGAAATAGAGCCCGCACACTGAATAGTGAGAGCTAAGGAGTCTTGAACGACCGACTCATCAGACCAGTTTGAAAGGATTATGTGATCCTTGGGAGTGAGAAGATTCCTAGCTACCACTATAGCATTTAGGTCATTCTTCATCACAGAGTCCCCAACCATAAGAGGACCATTAGAAGATAAGAAGACGGGAGCCATATATTATCTTGACGTGGCTAGTCTGTAGCACTCCTAAGACTCAAATCTAAGCAAATGTTAGATGGGCAAGCCATTTTTCAGAAATGATGAAGGAAAAATGGGGTCAGATAAAATCTAAGAAGTGCAAAAAGGGGAAATTTTTGCCGACAACAATTTTTTGAGTGTATCTGAACAAAATTGATATATCTATAAAAGAAGAGGTAACAGGGTCACTTGTTCAAAAATTGAAGAGACACCGCTCTTCGAATTTCAAAAGCCAATTTTTCAGGATAAAGTTCGTCAACATTTCTCAGATGTAATCTCAGCTTTTGGATATCACGTGCAACTTTGTCAAAGTTGAAAATGCGTGAATCTTATTGTTCGAATTACACCATAGTACCTGTTGTTGGGAAATTCCTATATATGTCGACCTCTATCTTCTATAACAAGGTAGACTTACAAAAATATCTAACTTTTATTCCTCTCTGAGAATGCATCTTCAACAAAGTATCTCGAAATACTCAGTTTTCTTTCTCTCCAAGAATACCTCTTCAAAACAAGTCACACCAAAGCAAAAGTATCTCATATCATCAGGGTTGAAAGCAAGGGTATCTCATATCATGCTTTCTCCCTGTCATTTCCTTTGTCCTTATTCTCACCTGGAGGACAAGGAGAAAGAGAGCAATCAGTCGCCACATGGAATCAAGCTTCCTATTTGGAACTGATTGCCCAGAACCTTTGCCTGATTGCTTACCTAACATTGTTCTCGAGTAGTCATCTTCAACTGTTGATATGATGTTGGTTATTGACACTGAAGTTGCCAAGCATGATGAGTCGCTGAGAAGTGATGTTCTGAATGACCATTCAAATGTAAGGTTCGCATTCCACTTCTGAATCAAGGGACAAATACTACAAGGGAAGATCTCACACCTGCATGGGGGAAAATTAAGGAAAATACCACTTCTGCAAAGGGAACAGATAAGGCAAGCGAAAATGATACATTGAAGCATGTGGAGACAAGCACAACAAAATATAAGCTGATTCATCCCCAACGGAGCCGAATATCACTTGTCATGTGGAGCTACTCGTGGTTCCATTTCATTCAAAGACGAGTCCCAAGGATCCTGAAGAAATCACAAGTCCGATTCAAGATCAAGTGTCCACCACCCTTGAATCAAATTCTGCTCCAGATAAAAGGAGAAAATTTCGAGCTTTGGAGGAAGTCTAGCAGAAGGCCCTGCAGCCCAGTTCAAGAAATAGCCTGTGGAAAGTCAACAAGTATAACAGATGTGTTACTACTCATCAGGGGAAGCATCCAAAAACAGATCAATGTTTTAACGATCCCAGGGGGGTGTTATAATATTATGAGCCATTCAATGTGTGGATGGCCAACCCACTACATCCCACTCATCCCACTCATCCCACTATATATGTCATTCCACTAGGAGCTACCATTTCTTGCTTTTGGTGCTCCTGCTTTGATTATAAATCAAAGAAGAAAAAATGGAAGAGAGAAACCAGAAAGCTCATGGCAGAGAGAAGAAAAGACGGAAAAGAAAAGCTAGAAGGCTCATGATAGAGAGGAGAAAAAGAGAGGAGAGAATAAAGAGAGTTATCTTTGTAATCTTATTATTTCAGATTATAATGAAAGCACCACTACTGCCCCGAGGATGTACTCCAGTCACACTGATTGTAGAGGAACCTAGTAAATTTTGTGTCTTATTTATTTATTCCACTGCACACACCGTCAATTTTACAAAATATATATATATATATATATATATATACACATATATATACACACACACACACAAAGGAAAACTAATGAAAATGACTTGAAGACTTTGAGTTTTAATGATAAAGGCAAAATATTGGGTAAAGTGAATAGTACCAGGTTTGACTTTTTAGTGTAAAGATGTGGTTTTTTATTAAAACTCCTTATATACAAACGCTCAACAAAAAAAATTATATATATATATATATACACAAACGCTTGTAAAAACAAGCTTTATGTTGTAGTCCTATTAAATTAGAAATGTGATTGTGTAAATTCTAATATATGTAGGTATTCTTTTGGGATTCTACTATATCTCTTAGACTAGATATTATTCTATTAGAGTTGTTTGTAATCCTATTAGGGTAAGGATTTAACCTTCCCTACTAATACAAATAAAGGCACAATGGGATGAAATAGAAGACACCTCATAATTACACATCTCTCTATTCTTTCTCTATGTGTCATACCTTCTCTCTCTAGCCTCCATAAGTGTTCAGTAAATTATGCCTACAACACGTTATTAGCACGCTCTTGACGTTGCGTTAACAAGAGTTTGATCTTCAATCAGGGAAGTATTATGTTTGAATCATTCTTTTTAGGGAGTTTTAATGAAAAGGGTTTGAGCTAAGTTTAATTTAATAAAAAACCACCATATACTATTATTTAACCAAAAAGGCTTTATATTTAATCATAAGGCGAAAACTAATCTATATCAAACCCACAAACATTTAACACACATGGGCTGAACTAAAAGCCCAAAACGAAATGATTTTTTTTTCCACATTTGCCCTTAACAACATTGCTATTCTGTCAGCCAATTCTGTTAGAGATAAACTTCCCTTTATTTACAAGTATGCCATTATGCCAGCCAGTTCTTTCTCTCTTTCTTTTTTTCTTTTGGCCGTTCATTCTGTCTTCAGGTTTTGCTTTTTTTTTTTTGTTCTTGTTTTCTTCTTGTCGTCCCCCTTCCTCTTGAAAGGAAGTAAAACTCAATGTGGGTGAAGGAGAGTGGCCACCTCCTCAAACCATTTTGCACGTTTAAAGAAAATGGGTGCAATTGCTTCCCCAATTTCTTTTATTATATATATATATATTATGTTTTTTTATTGTTATTATTTTATTAGTTTATCACTTTTTTGTAATTAGGTGGTTTAGATTCTTTTGTTGATCAATTTCCACCCTTAATTTTGCTTACCACTTAGAATCCATTCTCCTGGAATGCAAGAGCCACTCCATTGGTAATTATCCCAATTTCAATTTTAGTTTTTGAGTCTTTGTAGATTTGCTAGTGGGGTCTCAACTCTTGACGGATAAAACAATGGTCTTGTAGATTTGCTCATAAAGCTTTGGTATTTTCACCGGCTCAAGTGTTTTCAACATCACCACCTTCTTCTTATTTTCTGCCTTTATTGGCTGTGTTGTTCGTGGCTTTGTTCTATCCCAGCAACAACCTGAAAAACAAATCAACAAAAAATGCATTGATATCATACTAACAATTTGATACTTTACGTCGTCAAGTAAAAAAAGGAAAGTCAAATAGCTACATTATTTCCCCAATTAAACAAAATTATCAATTATAAACGTTGAACACTAACTATTTCTTGAATTGGATAGGGGTATCGATACTATTTCTTAAATAGAACACTAGTACTATTATTATTTCTTAAATTGAACACTGGCACTATCATTATTTCTTAAACTGAACACTCACTATTTCATAAACTAAGTAGTGGTACTATCACTATTTCTTAAACTGAACATTCACTATTTCGTAAACTGAACACAAGTATTATCACTATTTCTTAAACTGAATACTCACTATTTTGTATATTAACATGGGTATTATCACTAGTTCTTAAACTTAAAACTAATATTATCACTATTCTTAAACTGAATACTGATTATTTCTTAAGTTGAACACTGACTATTTTTAGAATTGAACATAGGTACTGTTACTATTTCTTAAACTAAACACTGACTATTTCTAGAACTGAAAACTGACTATTTATTAATTGAAAACTGACTATTTATTAAATTGAAAACTTGTACTATCATTATTTCTTAAACTAAATACTAACTATTTTTCGAATTGAACAAAGATACTATCACTATTTCTTAAACTGAGTACTGATGTCATCACTAATTTTTAGACTAAACACTATTTCTAGAATTGAATATGTGTGTTGTCACTATTTCTTAAACTGAACACTGCGATTATCACTATTTATGAAACTGAACACAATTACTATTTATAAAAGTGAACACGAGAACTATTTATGAAATTGAACACGAGTACTATTTATGAAACTGAACACGAGTACTATTTATGAAACTGAACACGAGTACTATTGCTGAAATTGAACACTACCTATTTCTAAAATTGAACATTAACTATTTATAGAATTGAACACGAGTAATATCACTATTTCTTAAACTAAACAACGATTTTTTTTTGTTATGCATGAAACAAAAACACAATTTTAAAACACCTCCAAATACACCACATAAATTTTCATTTACAAATTTATTATTTTCATTCACAAACACACGACACAGCACCCCAAATGCACACATATAATAGCCATCCATCATCAAAGGTTTATAAACTACATCACAAAACAAATCCTTGAGAACATGAGATATTACATGCAAACAAAAAAATTAAACGAACCAAACTCTCATTTTTATTTTAGCATTCTAATGGCTTATTTTCCAAATCAATACAACTTTCCTTAAATCTGCCTTCCATTCCAATCAATGGTTCCTCGTACCCAGAAGTAACAAAAGAATGCCCACTCATACTTCCAACGTAACGCAGTAGCTTAGTGATTACAAAAGGGCAGCTTTCCCTCAAGTACTTAAATCCATCAATTTCTCCATTATTCCTCTATGAAATGAATCAAATATATCAACCATGACAGATATTTAATATATTTCTCTCTAATTTCTTACCAAAAACAGCAAGACAATCAAACATTCAACAGAACCCGCAGCCCGCATCTGCCCCTTGATATATTTTCTTCCACAGGAACTCTCCAACAAAAGGAATAACTAGCCAATCCCATGAAGAAATTAAACTACATTCAAAAAGAACACAAAAACAAACACCCTTCATTCCTCTGCAACAATGGTTCCCCTCTCGCTTACATAGATACCATCAAGAAACTTCCTGATATATAAGATGGCATTTCTGGTTGATCAGGGCACAAGATCGAGAAAAATTCATTTCCATCCAAGATGGGGTTATCCTTGACCTTTTCAAATTGGGTGATAGAAACATCATCATATCCACCTTACTCACCTTCTTTCAAAAAGTTACGTGTATCGATCAACTTGGTCTCATTAGTGATGGAGGCATTGATGGAAAAATTAGCATACACAAACGCATCTTGTAGCGATACCCTTGGTGATGAGATTTTCGATGTGGGAGAGAGCGGTGCGGATGGTGGGGCTGATTTTGAGGGATCCGATCCAGGCCTTGACCTTCAGCTTCCGCTTTCTGGTCGTATCCCGTGAGGTCCTTAATGATCTTGGAGTGGAACTTGATCTTGACACCGTCATGGATGTCCATGGTCTCAGAGGAGAAGATGGTCATCATATTTGCTGCTCTGGTTGTTTCTCTCACTCTCTCGCTTTGCAGCTCCGGTTGGTGACGAAATGAGATGAGGAATTTGAGGTTATGGAGGCAGGGAATAGCAGAGATAAGAAAGGAAGAGAGGATAAACGAACAAAGACTTGTCGTAGGGGCAAAATCAGAAATGTATAGCTTGGACCATTTTAACTGGGCTAGTTTAATATTGGGTTTTGTCCTAACCATTAAATAAAGTTAGTACATGATTTTTGGTTAACATTCAAAAGTTTCAAACCCTTATCATTAGTTTTCCTTTCTTTTTATGATTTATTTATTATTTTATTGAATTGATCTACATGCTATTGATTCAATTTAATTTTTATGTGTTGAACGTGATACAACGCATTGGAGATGCAATCCCGACATTTCAAGAAGGATCTTCTACAAATTCAAAGGCTTTTGTTGTTTTCTGCCAATTTAGTACGTTTAAAAGAAAGGAAGATATTTGAAACGACCATGAAGCATGAAAACATTCCTCATAATGCATGAACCCTTATATTTATATTTTCCTTCTCACACACACACACACATACACACACACACACATTCATGCACTACGCAATTATAAATCGCTATGTGGAATTTGCGAGTCAAAGAATCGAAAGAAATTAGAAGCAATTTAGGGTTTTTTTTTTCAAACCCTAGATTTCAAAAAATATATATATATAAAAAGAAAATATGGGAAAATCGCGACTTCAGCTAAACATGGACCAAAAGTGTAGCAGCCATTTGGGCTTGCTGTGTGTGTATCACCAAGCCCGCATGCCTGGGTTCTTCACGATTGGGCCTGCAACCCTAATCTGTGCCACCTCATCAGAAGCCAGCCTTGCTGGGCTTCTGCTCCTTGGCCCAAAAACTCGACTGCTACTTGGTTTCCTCCACGCAATGGTCCGCCTGTAGCAACCCATGTTGCTGGGCTTTTGTTTTGTTTTCCCACCCTGGCTTGCATTGTAGTAGCAAGCCTGCTACTTGTGAATTTTTTTCTCTCTCGGCCAATGAGTGCAGCAAGCCTGCATAGCCCCACACATCCGAACTGCAGCCTGCAGTTGCTAGGCTATTCAGATTGGACAGCAACCAGCAATCCAATGCTGGGCAACCTCTTTTTTCTCGGCCTAAAGCCATTTTTGGCTTTTTTTTTTTCAACCCGTATCCATATTTTTGGTGCCCAATTTCATGGTCTTAGCCAATTGTTTGGGTTTTTCTTTCAAATGACTCGTAGCCGTCTAGCCCAAAATATGGCCTGAAACTTTGTTTTATTTTTCTTCTAGGATTGACCCTGAATGGCCTTGATCTATTGAATTAATTAAAGTGACCAACAATCCACTAATCTGACAAGATATGCAAAATTATTGGCCTGTAGCCCATTTTTGGACATTAACGACTCAATATTTTATTTCTTTTCTTTGAACCGTTGACTACCTTTCGTAGTCCCGAAGCACTCACACTTGAGTTCTTGAAGCAACCCAAATCCACTACACTTAATTGTATATTGTATTTTGTGTTCTTACACGTACCTCTTTTTATGAACCAGAAGTTCATAACTAAACTTGAATTTGTAGTTTCGAAGTTAGTGCCTTTTAAACCCTAAGTTTTCGTAAAACAATACACCCATGAAAACCCGATGTTTTTCATGTAAACCATGTCTTAGAACCCGAATGTTCTAACTTTGATGCTTATGGATATCTTATTTCCATAGCACCCATCACAATCTTGTTCCCTCTATTAAGTAGATTGTCGAATTGTAACAAGTTTGATTTCATTAATTTTGACGTTTTTTGACAGAAACCACTTCATATGGATACAAGATGTGAATCTCCACTTGACTATCAAGAAGTTGAGAAATAATTGAAGCTAACAATGGTATGGAAGAGCTAAATAAGCCTTTGCCATGATCTTTATTCGAAGACTTATGCCCGAAGCATTACAAAAGGAAATACCTCCCGAAAGAGGATTCCATGGCTCTTTGGCTCATTCCTACGAACCGTCTAATCATGAAATATATTGCTAGAAGCACACCATGATTACGTCTATGAATGAGTACGATTTTGAAGTTTATAAATCCGATAGAATTTCATCTCGAGAATACTTTTTCTCGTACTTCCATGTTTCTAACTCACTCATGAGGTAGTCATGTAGAGAACAGAAGTTTACCAAATTCTCAGATCTAATTACTACCACAAACATGAAAGAAAGGTATAGACCCAACTTTGCCTGAAGTTTACCGAACGGTATATATCCAGTTCAGCTGAAGTTTACCGAATGGCTCAACCCAGTTGGTCAAAGCCTATCGAATGGTGGTGCCCTGTTTTGGCAGGGAAGCACCAAAGGGCATGCTCTGCTTCGGAAGAGGTGCACCGAAAGGTATTCCTCTGCTTCAGCAGAGGCCTACCAAACAGACCTTCTAGCTTTAGCTGGAGTCTACCAAACCCAATTATAGGTCTATCTCTCTCACAATCCAATTTCGAGTTTGTTTTTACAATATATGGTAGAATCAGGGCCTGCTAAGGTGTGGCATCATGCTTAAAGCATGATCTTTGGCACCTAAGACCTAAAACTTCAAGAATAAGGGATAATATTCCTAAACCTTAACCCTACAGAATCTACTTCCGTCTTGATGGAATAAATCATTGGTTATGCACATGTTCGTGCCTCTACCAATGTCGTTAAGGAGTACCATTCTCATAGTCAATATGTGAAACTATTTTTGCTTCACCGAACACTATTGGAAGAGCAGAATTTTGATATGAATGCCTTGTAGGCCGAATCCTCTCAGTAAACCATTTACTTTGTGAACATTTTTCCATGTTCTTGGATTCACGTTTGGTGTTTGTTTTAGTTATGGATAATCTTATTGATATTGCCCTCGAATATGAGTTAATTGAATCATGTGTTCTTGTATACATGTGACCGAATTCAATTAAATACGTGATTAGGTACGAATGTGGGAAAGTTAGTAGTCTAGATGAATGTGACACTAACTTTATACCTAAAATCACATCTTTAGCAACGACTTCAGGTATATCCAACCTGATTAAGAGCATTGGCACGCTCCTCATTGTATGAATGGTACTATATTACGATTTCAAAGACCTTATATTCTCCTCGTTCCGAAAGAACGTCATTGAGTCTTAAGGATATTTGAGATGGCAATGATCGTGAATGAAACCATTGAAGAATATAAAGTGAAATATCTTTGCACCAACTCCAAAAATGAGCCTACAGCTTTACTTTGGGGCCAATGGGCTGTCTCCCAACTGGGAACATGCCACATGTGGCCGGCCTGGAGGCTAGTGATTAAGCAGTTTATTTGATTTGGCATGACCATTTGGGACACTTAGGTCGAACAATGATGTTACGATGCATCTCCTTACCCGAAGTAAGGATCTTGTGTCTACAAGTACACTTTGTCAAGCTTACTCATTGGGGAAATTGATTTTCTAAATCATTCCTCGCAAAGATACGAAATCACCCTCTTTTCATAGTGGAAAAGGAATATATGTGAACTAATACAACCAAAATGCGAACCATATAAATACTTATGGCTTTGGTTGATGAATCGACAAACTGGTCACATGTTTGTCTACACACATTACTGCTAAACCTCCTGGCCGATTTTAAGGGTTCATCACCCTACTTATCCTTTAAAGTCCAGAAGACTCGATAATGCTGGAGAATTTATATCAACGGTTTTCGATAAAGTATTGCATGTCATTTGGGTTTATAATTGAACATCTAATTCCCATGTTCACCCCGAATAGCCCCGCATAGTGATCATAAAAGCGCAATTTAAATGATCGCCCGGACCTTGTGACCGTAACAAGTTTTTGGTTTTTGCCTAGGGCTATGCAATCTTGTACGCAGCTATTTAGTCCGCCTTAAGGTCTGTTGCCACCGAACCTATTCGATGTTACAGTTGGTTATTGGGTACGAACCTGACGTTTCGTATTTACACGTTTTGGGTGTGCATTCCATGTGCCAAGTTTCGCCACCACAATGTACCAATATGTGTCCTCAAAGAAGGATGTGAATCTTTGTCGATTATGATTCTCCTTCACACTAGCTTTATTAGAGCCCTTTCATGCGATCTCTTCACTGCTCATTTGCGGATTGTTAATTCAATGAGACAGTCTTCCCGCTGTTAGAAGGAGATAAGAATGTCAACGTTCTTGTAGAACGGTTCGAATTTGCATGGACGTTGCCCACTGTGTCTCATCTCGATCCCCATACTGCACAAATGTGGTAAGCAAGTGCGATGAATTCTAGCTTTCAGAATGTTGCTCCAAATGCATTCCTCTGATCTAGTTAAAGTGACAAGATCATATACCAACTGTAAACATGCCTACAAGGATAAACGTACTTAATGGATGTTGAGTCAACATCCCCGAAAGGTATGCCGCCTCTATTGGACTGTTTGGCCTCTGGTAGTTCTAGTGGAGCTTGCTAAATAAGGTGGTGAACATGATGGTGCTTGGCTGCTCTGTGTTGCACAAAGATCGCAAAGAGAGTTTGAGATGAAAGATGAGAGATGTAATGGCAATATAGAGATAAGGGAATCTGAGAGAGTGGGAAACGAGGTGACATGAGGACAAAGGGAAGAGGAGACCCATATGGGTGGGTCCCTCTAGACATAATATATTAAAATATAAAGGCGCAAATTATCTAGAATAGTGAATTTACCAAAATGCCCTTCTACTTCGTAGTTCCGAAAAGTCTTTGTTCTAACTCTGAATTCAATTCCGCTTAAGCCCACGCATTTGTATGGTCGAGTACTCTGATAATGTGTGTGTGTCTTTGGGTCAAGCCCAAACAATAATTAATTAGGCACGAGGCCTAATTAATAAAATACGAACGCAAACGGGCCTACTTGCCCACTTGCTTAATGAACCCAACGAATAAGTCATTGATATTACAGTGTGCAGCTTGCAATACCGCTAGCTCACTATTGTCTCGATAAACGAGTAATAATTCCCAAGAGTGCAAAATTACCATTTTGCCTTTCATTGGGAAATGTGCATAATTCGTTCAATTTATACCCGTTCATGCTCACGTGTTCGTAAGAAATCACCGAGAAATATGTGCAAAGGAACAAGAAGTGATAAGGACTCAAATGTCCACAAAGGATTTCCAACTGTCAGGGGCATTTTTGTAATTTCACAAGGTTAGGGAATAAAATAATATTAAACTAGGAACGGGATGTCACAGTTGTCAATTTCATTAAGTATTGTTTTAATAGATTTAATGCAATATGTAATAATTTATTCAAAAAAAGAAAATGCAATATGTAAAAACTATCGTGTATTCTAAGAATTTGGTTAGTTGCCTCAATAAATGATCCCACAAAGTGATAAAAAAAAATTTAGATTGACATTATTATTTAACATATTAGGTGGATCAAAATTGTTTTATAAAATGTCAAATTGCCACATGAGCCATCAAATATCAATTTGATGTTTTAAATTTGACATCTTATTTGGAATACTCTTAGCATTTCACGTGGCAAGACATGAATGGTCTAGAATTTTATAATAAATATGAGTTGATATTAATAATAAATAATAACATATGATACGACGAGAATAATTGAAAATCTCATAAAAAAAATATAAGGTGATAATGATACGGAGAGGATAAGGTCAACAAAGCATTAAAATATGTGTAAATATATATGGGTGAAATTGCACAAATATAATTACTTTTCATAGTGAATAGTAACTATCTTTAGGCGTGGCTTGCCCTTGTCCTTACTCAACGGGTGAAATTTCTCTTCGGCCATTATCTAGGTGTGTCTCTCTTGAGAGGGATTGGTTAATTTGGTTGTTGGCATCACATCTGTCTCTCTGTCTAAACAATTTCCAATTGGTTTTTAGAGAGAGAAAGTGGCAGCAGCAGCAGTGGGGAAGGAAGAAGAACTATTCCTGTTTCTGTGATCCTGCCCTTCGAAGCTCTGGAGTTTGGCTTTGGCTCCGTTAGCTGTTGAGGTAATTATTAATCCATGCCTGGAGAGGGTGACAGTGAGAGAAATCGTCGGGATTGCTGGGAGATAAAGAGAGAGGGAGGAGTGGGGGTGGTGAACAGTGGCAAGTTAGGTTCGTGTATGCGGGATATGTGGAATAAGAATTCATTTGAGAGTTTTAGGTCTTTTTCAGCGTCCCTGTTTAATTTCTAGATTTGTGGTTTTCGATTTGCAGCTGGATTTTGTGTTTGGATTTTTTTTGTTTTGTGATTTTGGGGGTTATGTCTACGTGCTTCGATCTTGTGTCTGGTTGTCTAATTTGATTTGGTTTTTTCTTTCAGGAAGCGCTGATCATCAAATTTTGGAGCTGTTGTGTGCGGCGTTGGTAGCCCTTTTGTGCTGAGGGTATACAATTTTTTGTTTTTCCCTTCAAGTCTTTTGTTAAGATTTTTTTTTTTTTTTTGGTGGCCTTTGGTATGCAGATACAACTTTTGTTTAAATTTTTGTTTTTTCAAATTTTGGCTATTTTGTTTATGTGTTTAGATGCTCAGTGTGGGTTTATGGTATAGTTTTTCTTTTATTTTTAGGAAACGGTGCTTTTTGTTTTCTGGAACCGCTTGTAGAGCGCACTACTTGAGGATCTCAGATCGAAGGTAAAAGGTAAAAGGTAAAAATCTCTGGCTTCCTTTAATGGTGTAAGCTTGCACGAAAGAGAGAAACAATAACCAAAATTTTATCTGAAGAGAACCAAGAATTTTGAAGCCAATTACATTGGCTTAAGAATTTCTTAGGATAGAACTTGCACTCGATCGACAATTTTATTTATTTGCCTCTGTTTTCTTGCTCGGAAAATATTATTTCCAGCCCTCAAAGCCAACCAATTGAAATTTCTGTCCGGGAAACAACCAACACATAATTCTAATAAAAAAGAAGTAGCGAGAAGAAGAATGTAATACAGAGACACATGCATGTAGAACTTCATTGCTAGATTTTATTATTTATCATAACTCAGTAAAGAAAAATTACAGACGCTGCCTTCATAGGTTTAGGGTTTTATTTTAGATAAATTGCAGTGCACTGTCTGTGCTAAAAGTTTTTGGATCCAAAGCGGTCAGGATGCTAATTTATAAAGAATTTTTCTTTAAATTTTTGTGTTCTTTTGTGATTTCATTTTATCTAAATTATTCATTTAATGTTTGAGATGCACTACCTTGCAGAGTATTGTTCTCTTTTGGCTATAACAAGAAATTTGATTGTGCAGATTGTATTTGTTTTGGGATCTACAAAAGGATATTACAAGGAACATATCTTGGCTGTTGATACCATACTTGGATTCTAAACTCTCCAAAGCTGCCTTCATCTGGGTTATTTTCTCAACATTCTCTTTTTCGTTTACGGTTGGTTTCGTATACCATTGCAAGTGTTAAATTTGTGATTTGTTGTTTATGTGGTGAAAAAATAGGATGCTAGAACAATTCAGATTATTTATTTGTTACACGAAAAAAAACTTTTAGAACTCCCGGTAGAAAGAGATTTCGCTAACGAAAAAGTCTTATTTTTTTGTGAGACTTAAGAGGTTACCTTCTCCAAACGCATAAATGGACTTTTGAAGAAGGCTTTTGACCTCTCTATCCTCTACGACGCTGAAGTTGCTCTCATGATCATCTTGTCTCCCTCTGGCATGGCCTGCCAATTTGCAAGCCACGAGTACATTTAATTAACAAATAATTCAACTAGCTAGCTAGGTTTGATGATCATCTTTTCAATTAATATGGTTTTCCTAACGTGTAATGCAGCATAAATAGGACCATTTCCATGTATAGAGGTAAAGTAGGGTTGCCTGAAATCAAACAACTTAATTTTGTGTTCCAATATCACAAAGAATGGTGCAGGAATTTTCATATTTGGGTAGATTTTTATGAATTGTTCTCGAGCTAAAGGTTGAAATGATCTTATTCACTTTGATCTTTTCTAGAAGCTATTTGTTAATGGTTGTTAACTTGGCTAAATGAGTTTTGCAAGCTACCATTTTGTTTAAATGTAGAAACAAAAACTAATATCCATGAAAAGAAAGATGAGTTACAAGGAAAGATAGGATATCCGTTTAAGCTTGACTGAAAGTTAGAGTGTAATGCTTGGTGATCATCTATTGCCGCAAGAAGAAATTAAAAAAACTTTGTTATTTGATTCTCCGCATTTTCATCGCTGATTCGTCTATGAACAGTTAAATTTTGCTTTGCCTTTATTAATCTTGAGTTCACTCTTTTCTATTGTTATTATATATATTGTTTTCAATTATATAATTGCAGCTTTCAAAAGAGGAAGATGGGTATTTTTGTTTGGAGAGAGAGAGGGGGAAGATAGTTAGAGAGGTGAATTATGTTGACAAATGGGATGGTGGATTATAATGTTGTATTAATTAGAATGTTAGGATTTTGTATCATGTTGTGTGAGTTAATGTTTTCTGTTCTATGTTGTGAATGATTTTGCATTCATTACTGCCAGGTTTTTGCCCCAGTGTTTATATGTGATGCATCAACATTTTTTTTACTTAAAATAATGATAGGAGGATATTTAGGCGACTTAACTGGCTTATTCTTGTGCATTTATGCTATTATTTCTTAATTAATGTCGCATTACAACTCAATTTCGTGTGTTTGTAGGTCCTATGGGGTAAAGTATCAAGAAAGGGCATTTTGGTGCATTTTGGAGCAATTTTGGACACTATGTGGATAGCTTACATATGGGCCAACATGGATGGACGAATTTGGACTTCAAGAGGCTAGAAATGTGATAAGAAGAGGAAGGAATAAGCTTGGGACAAAGTGGATAAGGTAGGAGCTCAAAAGAGGAAACATTATCCAAAACCTTATCTAACCTTATCCAACATTATCCAAAACATTATCCAAACCTTATCTCATCTTATCCTATCCAAACCTTATCATGTCTTAATCCTAATTGCAAGGGGACCTAAATGGATAATTCTAGAACCTATTTCTAGAAGAATCCTAGTCTAGAAGGCCCAAATCAGCCACAAAACCCATTCTTTCTAGAAGCCCTAGAAAAGTGGCGCCCTAAACCTTTCTAGAAGGCTTTGCCTTGCCTTGCAAGCCAAGCAAACCTCTCCCCTAAATCAGCCACACCCTTCCCCCTTTTATTTCTTCTAGAAAACCCAAAATCATCCACAAAACACTTAGTTTCTAGATGGCCCAATTTTGGACGAATTTCCTAAACCTTTTTCCTTTTGGATTCTGATTTGTTAGGCCTTAATCCTTGTGGATTTGGGTATACAAATCCTTTTATGAAACTAATTGGGCCAAACCCTCTCCTAAGTTGATTTAACTTGCTTGTGCCAAACCCTAGGGCCCTAATCCATAAAATCTGCTAAGTGTAACCCTAATCTACTTAACCCTAGGACTATATAAACCTAAATTCAGCCAAAAATTCGTACCACACCCTATGCTATTCAGAAACCATTGTGCCGCACCTCCATTCTCCATTCTAAGCCTCCATACACCTCCATACACATCTGCCGCAACCCTACCACCATAATCAACCATCCTCCATCCATCTAAACAAGGAAACACCATCCAAAACCCCCAATTCCACCACATACACCTTGTGCCGCTGATGCGAAATTAACTTAACACACAAATTAACCCTCTTTTGACAATTGTAGCATATAAATAAGTAGGGATCGTTCTTACACCGGGGATTAGGAGGGCTTGCTAAACACTCTAAACTGACTCAAATAACTAAAATTAACCTTTCAAACACTTAAACTCACGTAAAAAGACTCAAACACGTTCACAAGACTCAAAATAGGCTAAAAACACTCAAAACTGCCTTAAAAACACAATCTGGGCAGTTTTGAACCTAAACACAAACTTGGACGAAATTTGGTTCTATCTTGACTCAAAACACTTGAAAACACAATCTAAAACATATTCTAACTATTTAGACACTCTAGAATAAATGGGGATTTGGTTTTGGACGAAAATAAACAAAACAAAACAAGAAACTAAACTAGGCAGATTTGGACGAATTTGATGGAATTAAGTGGATGGTGAGATGGCTAGGAGGTTTTTCTCCACACATGGCATACTTGCACATAATACAATTTCCAGTAGCTTAATCAATGAATTCATGAACCTCAACACCCCAAGTTAATTAAGTACGCTTAAATTAACTCTCAGATTTCCCTTAGGTCATTGAATTGAATGGAATTGGCGCATTGCAATCAAATTATTCCTTAAAAGTTTTCTATATGAAAGTGGATAAAAGAAAGACAATCAAAGATCATTAGATTCTATGGAAATCATAGGTGTTGACGAGGCATTCGTAACTATGAAAGCGCATGATACTTATGCCAAGAATTCACTTATCATAATTGTAACCAACAATCTTAACTACTCATGAATATAAGTTCCCAACGATTAGGTGAAGTTCCCTCATACCCTAGCATCATGTTTATGCATGCAAATCAAGCGTGCACTCTCAATTCATATACATAAGCAAGTTTTAATTAAAACAGATAAGCAAATTGAATTCATCATTCATGAAATCACAACTGAAAGTAATCAAATCATCATGCAAATACAACCATGGTTTCGAAATTCCCCCCTAGCCAAAGGGGGGATTAGTTCCTCATGCTTGCACAACAAAAAGTATTGAATTTAAACATTGAAATCATAGGAAGGATTACACCTAAATGCTCAGCAATTCCACGATGGATTCGTTGCACAGATTGGCTCCTCTTCCTTCTCCTTGCTGCGGCACAAAGTGTAGGTGCTGGAATTGGTGGTTTTGGATGGTGTTTCCTTGTTTAGAGGGATGGAGGATGGTTGATTATGGTGGGGAAGGTGCGGCACAAGGGTATGGATGTGTAGGGAGGTGTATGGAGGCTTAGAATGGAGAATGGAGGTGCTGCACAAGGGTTTCTGAATAGCATAAGGGGGTGGTACGAATTTTTGGCTGAATTTAGGTTTATATAGTCCTAGGGTTAAGTAGATTAGGGTTACACTTAGCAGATTTTATGGATTAGGGCCCTAGGGTTTGGCACAAGCAAGTTAAATCCACTTAGGAGAGGGTTTTGGCCCACATAGTTTTATAAAAGGATTTGTAAACCCAAATACACAAGGATTAGGCCTTAGAAATCAGAATCCCAAAGGCAATGGGCCTAGGAAGGTGTGGCTGATTTAGGGGAGAGGTTTGCTTGGCTTGCAAGGCAAGGCAAAGCCTTCTAGAATAGTTTGGGGCGCCACTTTTCTAGGGCTTCTAGAGAAAATAGGTTTTGTGGCTGATTTGGGCCTTCTAGACTAGGATTCTTCTAGAAATAGGTTCTAGAATTATCCATTTAGATCCCCATGCAATTAGGATTAAGACATGATAAGGTTTGGATAGGATAAGATGAGATAAGGTTTGGATAATGTTTTGGATAATGTTGGATAATGTTGGATAAGGTTTTGGATAATGTTGGATAAGGTTAGATAAGGTTTTGGATAATGTTTCCTCTTTTGAGCTCCTACCTTATCCACTTTGTCCCAAGCTTATTCCTTCCTCTTCTTATCACATTTCTAGCCTCTTGAAGTCCAAATTCGTCCATCCATGTTGGCCCATATGTAAGCTATCCACATAGTGTCCAAAATCGCTCCAAAATGCACCAAAATGCCCTTTCTTGATACTTTACCCCATAGGACCTACAAACACACGAAATTGAGTTGTAATACGACATTAACTAAGAAATAATAGCATAAATGCACAAGAATAAGCTAGTTAAGTTGCCTAAATACGCTCCTATCAGCCACAGCAAGGAGGAGGAAGAGGAGCCAATCTATGCATCGAATCCATCTTGGAATTGCTGAGCATTTAGGTGTAATCTTTCTTATGATTTCAATGTTTAAATTCAATACTTTTTGTTGTGCAAGCATGAGGAACTAATCCCCCCTTTGGCTAGGGGGGAATTTCGAAACCATGGTTGTATTTGCATGATGATTTGATTACTTTCAGTTGTGATTTCATGAATGATGAATTCAATTTGCTTATCTATTTTAATTAAAACTTGCTTATGTATATGAATTGAGAGTGCACGCTTGATTTGCATGCATAAACATGATGCTAGGGTATGAGGGAACCTTCACCTAATCGTTGGGAACTCATATCCATGAGTAGTTAAGATTGTTGGTCGCAATTATGTTAAGTAAATTCTTGGCATAAGTATCATGCGCTTTCATAGTTACGAATGCCTCGTCAACACCTATGATTTCCATAGAATCTAATGATCTTTTATGCGCTTTCATATAGAAAACTTTTAAGGAATAATTTGATTGCAATGCGCTAATTCCATTCAATTCAATGACCTAAGGGAAATCTGAGAGTTAATTTAAGCGTACCTAATTAACTTGGGGTGTTGAGGTTCATAAATTCATTGATTAAGCAACTGGAAATTGTATTATGTGCAAGTATGCCATGTGTGGAGAAAAACCTCCTAGCCATCTCACCATCCACTTAATTCCATCAAATTCGTCCAAATCTGCCTAGTTTACATATTTGTTTTGTTTTGTTTATTTTCGTCCAAAACCAAATCCCCAATTGTCTTAGAGTGTCTAATTGGTCCAAATATGTTTTAGATTGTGTTTTTAAGAGTTTTGAGTCAAGTTAGAACCAATTTTCGTCCAAGTTTGTGTTTAGGCTCAAAACTGCCCAGATTGTGTTTTTAAGGCAGTTTTGAGTGTTTTTAGCCTATTTTGAGTCTTGTGAACGTAGTTGAGTCTTTTTACGTGAGTTTAAGTGTTTGAAAGTTTAATTTTAGTTATTTGAGTCAGTTTAGAGTGTTTAGCAAGCCCTCCTAATCCCCAGTGTAAGAACGATCCCTACTTATTTATATGCTACAATTGTCAAAAGAGGGTTAATTTGTGTGTGAAGTTAATTTTCGCATCAAATAACCCCAATGATTTGGCCTTTCTGTATTCTCATATAGCATTCAACCAACAACATGCCATTAGGTCTCCGTTCTCTACACAAACTAAAACAAAAATTAAGTCCTTTGAACACCCAAATTCAAAACCAATAAGTAATGATAATTACATTATTGTCTTTCCCAATACACAACAAATTGGAACAAAAACTATATATATATATATATATATATATATATATATATATATAACACTTCCATATGCTTATTTCACTTCATTATTTTTTGCATTCCAGTTGGTCTTTGTTTCGTTCTCAGATAGTTATCAGCATAAAGTAAAATTCCGTTCTTGGCTCTCTTTTTCTATACTGTAGCACCTGCTTATCTGTTAATGTAAATTTGGGTTATGTTGTATTTTTCAATTTGATTCTCCAATATATTTTTTTGATGACAAACTGTTCTAATCAGTAATTCCCCACTCTGAGAACTTGAGACCTTGGACTGATATTTTCTGGTATACTCACAGACCCCTGAGATTTTTGTGTCTCCAGAGTTCTCCAGCCAACCAGACCCCTGGTTGCCATACTTTTGTTGCACGCAGATCTTTTGGTATACTCACTAAGCATAAATTTAATGGTTTACAGAAACTTTTAATAGTTCCATCCTAAATATCTTCCTTTATTCTTGATGCCATGCTACTTGCTCGACCCTTTCTTGCATCAGTTGTGTCACCAAAAATTAAAATGAAATGAAATAGTTTCCCTACATGCTTAATGTTGTGAATGCTGGTGATGTTAGAAATTTAGTGTTGTTGCTCTCTTTAATATATCCGTACTCATGTGTTTTACAGATGCGCAGTTCAAAAGAACTGGTTACTGCTTAGGTGAGGGTTTATCTGTATTCTTGCCTTGGAGTTGGATGCACTTTGTGTAATGGATTGTGATTTGTTTGAAAATATCTTTGGTGATGATTTTGAGTATAATGTGTTTTCCTAATACTGTTTTTCTCCCTCTTTGTAGTCCAGTCGTGCAGAAGACATCTCCATTAACCAGTAACAGATGAAATTGTTTGCTGTCGAGGTTCCCATGAAGAAGAGCGAAAATGCTGCAAGTGGAGGATAGATAACAGCTCAAGACACATGGTATGAGGGTGCAGGTAAACTGTACATATCCATCTGGAAAATGTTAAAAGTTAAGGCGGGTTGGCTGTAGCTTCTCCTTCTCGCCACTACAGAAAATACTTTTGAACTGCATTACGCTGTTAATAAATTAAGCTTAAGCTATATTTTACTTATCAAAAATGAGTAAACTGTTTTAAATAGGAAAATTAAGTGCTCATATTAGGTAAACTGTCACTTTTACAAAGTTTTCTGGTAAATTAGATATAAAGTTTAATTCGAAGAGTTGTATTGACCTTTACTTTTGTTAAATTATATAGTTTAATTACGTCCCCTTTGTCCAATCCCTATATGTAACATCCCACATCGCCCAGGGGAGTGATCCTTAAAAGTATATTCCCATCCCTACCTAGCACGAGGCCTTTTGGGAGCTCACTGGCTTCGGGTTCCGTAGGAACTTCGAAGTTAAGCGAGAAAGGGGCTAGAGCAATCCCCTGATGGGTGACCCACTGGGAAGTTGCTCGTGAGTTCCCAAAAACAAAATCGTGAGGGAATGGTAAGCCCAAAACGGACAATATCGTGCTACGGTGGTGGAGCGGGCCCGGGAAGTGATCCGTCCCGGGCCGGGATGTGACACTATATATTTGCTCAACTCTTGGGTCAATTATTTGCCAATTGCTTGATCAATGATGTCAGTTCAGTTTGAAGAAGAAATAGGACTTTTGTTCAATAGGGATTGACTCTCACATACGAGTAAGATGTCTTAATTGTTCATTGATTCTTGGGTGCTACGTCTTTTTAGTTGCTTTGTGTGGAAACTATTCATGCCTGTTGCAACTAATACATTCAAGTCCCGCAGCAACGCGCGGGCATATTTTCTCGTAGAATCTATTATGGCGCATTGCCAAAAGTTTTAACTCTTGAAGAGTCCCCAACCAAATGGGAAAAACATCATTGAAATGATTGTTTGACAAAACAAGATACTCAAGCATCACACAATTGACCAATGACCTCGACTGTACGAAAAAAAAATTTATTGAATAAAAAAAAAGTTACAACTAGTCAAGCGGTACATAAACCTTACTCCTCAAAATAAAGACAAAATAAAGAAGAGAAAGCGAAAATACAAGAAAGTAGGGGGACATACACTTACATAACACAAAACAAACTTACAACTAAATATATAGAGAAGGAAAGAAACCACAATAGAGAAAACAAACGACAACAACAGATGCATAACATTGTAACAAACTCAATTTCTATCCCCCCCCCCCACTATTACTCTAAATTTTCCATATCATTTGTCTGATCATTCCAACAATCTTAAGAAACAAGTTGGGCCTCCTTGTGATCACAACATCTACAAGAACTACTCCCACTACCAACCCACTTGCACATCCGGCCGAAACAATTTTCCAATCAAATTCAAATATTCCTGCTGAGCTAGAATCACCTTCGTCTACGGTTAGAGGTGGAAGTTGAGGGGCCTTAGGATTTCCACATTTCTTTGGCAATGGATCTCCACACAACCCTGGGTTTCCCTCGTATGAAGTGACATTCAAAGAAGTAAGCTGGGTTCCTTGTGGTATAGGACCTGTGAGATTGTTGTGAGACACATTGAAACTGGAAAGAAAATTAAGTTGCACCAGCTGTTGGGGGATACGTCCTGAGAGCTTGTTTTGTGAAAGGTCCAACGATTCAAGCTTCATCAAGTTTCCAAGGGATGATGGGATAGAACCAGTGAGAATATTGTGGGATAGATTCAGCGAACGAAGCTCCTTAAGATTCCCAATGAATTCTGGAATTTTCCCTTCAAATTTGTTGCATGAGATATCGAAGGATGCAAATTCTTCTCGAATCTTTGGGTAGTATTGCTCCAAACCTTTTGTTGCTATTGTGAGTTGGTAATCAACAATGTTAACAATCGTGAATCCATTGACATCATAAACTACGACTGTGTACATATATGTTGACTTGTTTACAGTAATATCTGGAAACACAGACGGAACCGCACCAGTAAAATCATTGTAAGCCAAATCAAGAATGCGTAACTTGGGGAAATCGACATTCTTTCTAGACTTTCCAATCCCACCGTAGAATCCGTTATGGCGCATTGCCAAAAGTTTTAGCTCTAGAAGAGTCCCCAACCAAATGGGGAAAACATCATTGAATCGATTGTTTGACAAAACAAGATACTCAAGCATTATACAATTGACCAATGACCTCGGCAACTGCCCCTGCAACTTGTTATGACTCACATCAATCATTCTCAAATTGCTTCCTTTGTTGTATGTCTGAGGAATAATTCCGTGAAAAGAGTTGTTTCCAAGAAGTAAAAGAATCAGTTGATCACTAAAGTTTCCGAGACATTGAGGAAGCATGCCACTCAATTTATTTTTCGACAAGTCAAGATACTGAAGATTTTTCATATTGCAAAGCAACGGTGAGATTTCTCCAGTAAAGTTGTTGTCTGCAGCTGCATATTCTCGCATGGTTGGTGGAGGTATCGGTAGTGATCCATGAAACATGTTGGACGAAAACCTTATACATAACAGTTTCACCCAAGGAAGGAGAAGTGGAGGTTGGTCTGAAATGAAGTTACTAGAAATGTCTAACAGTAGCAAAGTTTCTATGCTTGTGTTCCACATCCATTTTGGTACTTGGCCTCGGATTTTGTTTCTGGAAAGGTCCAAACGCTCCAAACGTTTCTGATATTGTAAGAAAGATGGAAACTCTCTTATGTTGCAAGAACTCAATCCTAGAACGGTGAACTGTTGAACTGTTGAATTCACAATTCTGGATTCAGTGACAAAATCTATATTGTTCCAATTTAATTGGAGTTGGTAAAGAAATTGTAGATTTTGAAACATTTGAAACTCTACTGCACCAGTCAGAGTATTCCAATGAAGATACAGGATCTGAAGGTTTGTGAGATTTGAAAATGACGCTGGAACTGAACCATTTAATGTATTAAAAGCAAAATCTAGGTACTCTAGTTTGCTAAAGTTGCCTAGCCAAGATGGGATTGGACCAGTTAATCGACTTGTACTAATCCTAAAAGTAGCCAGTTGGGTAAGGTTTGCCAAGGAATCAGGAATTAGACCTCCAAATTTATTGGCTGAAATGTCTAGATAAGTGAGCTGCCTAAGATTCCCAAGAAAAGATGGAACCAACCCTTCCGAAAAATTGCATTGAGCCACATCGAAGTTTTGCAGTGAATGAAGGTTTTGAATTGAAGAGGGTATTGTTCCAAAAAAGCCAGTAAAGCCGACTTTCAGTAAGATGAGAGGACTGCTTTGATTAAATTCAGGAAAATATCCAGTCAATTCTTGGTTGTATCTCACACTAATAGATTCTAGGTTTGGCAGTTGGAAAATTCTCACTGGAAATTCACCAAACAGGTGACAGACCCTGAGGTGGAGGGATGTCAAAGATGATAAATTAGCCATGGAATGAGGAATTGCCGAAGATACATTTACGAAACTAAGAGAAAGCACTTCGAGACTAGTTAAGTTTTGCACTAGGCTTCCAAGATCTGATGCTTCAAGTTTCAACAAGGGATAATTCTCCTCTTCTGACGACTGATGATCCTTATCTTCTAACAATCTATCGAGATTGAGAGCTAGATTAAGGTATGTCAACTTGGATAACAGTGAAAGTTCAGAAGGGACTTGACCAGAAAAGACAGAGGTAGAGAGGTCAAGATGAGTAAGGCTTGGAAAATTTCTAATGCTAGTAGGAATTTGAGAGTAATTGAAGTTATTGTCAGAGAGGTTTAACCTTTGAAGATGAACAAGACGGAAGAGGCTGCTATTGCTGTTGATAGAGCCGTGGAGACAGCTGCTACCAAGATCTAGGCCAATCACATGACCCGTCTTCTCATCACACTCGACACCTTCCCATGAGTAGCAGCTGCTATTTCCTCCTTCAGCTGGTTTCCATGATGAAACCTTTGGATAAGCATCGGTAGATCTAGAAGCAGATTTGTCAATAGTAAAGCTGTCTTTGAATTGCAGCAGGGCGGACTTCTCCCCATCAGGGCAAGATGGATACTGCTTCTGCGAAGAGTAGGAAGAGGTAGCAATAACCACATGATGAAACAACAACAAAACTAGTACTAGTTTTGAAACCATGCGAATGATGGAGATATCAAGTAACACCATAACAACAATCGTTTGAGATTTTTTTTTTTTTTTTTTTTTGCACTCTTAGCTATGCATGGAGTGCAAAGTGACACAACTATTTATAGATTGACATCAGTATAAAATTCTTCCGCAATATAATTTCAAAAACATGATAGAGACATTGTAACGAAATTTCTCATTAATTAACTCAAGAGTGCAACTACTTTGACGGGTGTTGCAGTTTGAAAAATTCAACTTGTGTTTTGGTTTTGGTCTATGTTGCATTTTTTAAACTGAAAGTCCTTTTCTCATCAGAAAGGAAATATCTCATTAACTTAAGAGCAAGCAAGGAAGAGAGAATACTTCGACTTGGAGTTGAGGCCCTAACCATGGGGAAACGTCCTCCAACTACATGTCCCTAGGAAGTGTAGCTGATTCTTGTTGATACAATTCTACTACACTTAATGAATTTCTATACATGTGTGTAATTGTATGTCGGATTTAGAATTTAATTTCATATAAGAATACACGACTTAACGTCTGACGATGGATTAAGTCATACCATAGAAAGAACAATTTTCTTTTTAAATAAAGAATGACCTTTAACATTGGCGTAGCAATTGAATAATAATCAACCTCACGCTTGCCCTTAATATACTGGTGTTGATCTAGTGCAGTTGCAAATACTTAATTGTGTTTAGTTTTATCTATTTTGTAGGCTCTTTGAGCTCACATAAGTAAACATTAGTCCAAAGATTGTTACTCAAGTAGTTAAGAGCATTCAGTTATGCACTTGAGATATAGGATTCATTCCACCCATCCCAATGTCAATCATATGACTAAATATATAGGTGCTTGTTTGGATGTGTTTTTAAAATAACTGAAAGCGCTTTTGGTGAAAATATTTTTGGAACCAATCCTTAGAAAAAATGCAAGTAAATTCTAGAAAAACACTTAAAGTGCTTCCTGGAATAAGCACATACAGGAAGCACTTTAAGCGCTTTTGGGACCAAAAAAATATTTTCTCTAAAAGCGCTTTCAGTCATTTTAAAAGCACATCCAAACTAGTCCTAAATAAATAAAAAAATTGACCAGTTCCATCTAATCTTTAATATTATGCATCATGTTCTGAAACATTTATTTAAAACTAAATTGGATTAATAGTCCCCGTGATGATAGGCAATTGAAAGATAACACATGTGCTAAAAAAATTAGGATTAGAAGTCTGTTAGGATTTTATCCCGAAATTAAAAATTTCGTCAATTTTTCGTTAATTGTTAGCACATGAGTCTCACATGTGAGGCTAAAATGATAAAGTTAGCCTCACATGTAAATCTCAAGTGCTAACGATTAATGAAGAGTTCCGTTTTATCCTAATATGTGTGGCTCATGTGCTAATAATTAATAGAGGGTTGACGAAATTTTTCAGTTTTTGGCATAAATCATAATAGACTTCACCATAGATGTTTAAATTCTATTTTTTTTACAAGGGCTATTTTTCAACTACCCTGTCACCATAAAAACTAATAATTCAGGCCTTTATTTAAAAACTCCAGATTGACTATCCTGTCTTCGAAAGTCAAGTCAAGAAGTCTTGATCAATAAGGACACGCATAACATATTAATTCACAATAAATTTCATCTTTGACGCGAGGCCGGCTTTGTTCGCCGGATCACCGATGTCTTCTTGTCCCGTTATATATGCTTTACCCGCAAGGGGTGATTGTTCTTCAATTTTTTTCAGATTTTGAATTTGTGGTTGAAGTTGGAGTAGTGGTTTTGGGAAAGCAAAGGTGGGTTGGGGCCGGAGTGGAGTCGAAGTGGGGATTTCATGTTGTGGTTTTGTTTCTTTTTCTATATATTTTAAAAAAATTATTGTTTAAGTAACTAGTGTTAGTGCAATGTCACAAATATTAGGGGGTCTTTGTGAAAACTCGGCAAACCTCAGGGGAGTTAGTGTAATTTTTTTTGACCAAATGATATTATCTAAACTAAAGAGATGGGGAAGTGGGCTAAACCTCATAATGAGTTTGCAATCATATGGTTCAAATTCGCATTTGGCGAGAACTGAACCTAAGACCTTTCACTTACAAATAAAGAGGAATATCATTAAATAGTAGTTCTAATTGAATAGTGTAAATAACCCATCAATGAAGTGTGAGGTTTTGAATTTAATACCTATTCCAATTTTTTTTTTTTTTTTTCAAATCACTAGACTAAGAGAATCTATCACTTTTGAAATTAGACTATTAGTGGAATTTCGAGAGGCTCGTGGCGATGGTTATTTTCACAAATATAATGTCTGAAGGTAACTAAGTTGTTTATAAAATCATTAATTTTGTGGTTCTCAAACCAAAACTATGATTATTTGCTTGACATGTTTTCTCAAAATTGTGTATTTTTTACCTCAGATGAAGGGACAATCCATGTGTCCCATGCATGCCAGTTTAGAGCTTTAGTTTGGTGTGGGAACAGGAGCAACAATGTATATAAACGGAAAAGGATCCTCGCCGGATCCTTTTGGATCTTAGGGATCCTGTGATCGTGACCGTTCATGTTATATCGTATGGTTATAAATAATTTCAAATTTTAAAATTAAAAATTAAATATAAATAATACTTAACGAAAATTGATCACACAATATACAATAAATGATTACGATCATGAAATCCCTAACATTCTTAAAAAAAAATCCGGCCATGATCTTTTTTCTGTTTAAACAAATGGCATCATTTTACGCCGATGCTTATTATAGTCCAATCAGGTAGGTGTCACTTTACTTAGTAGCTGGGTGTCACTTTACTTAGTTTCACGTCAATCTACATGTGTTTACATATTTCGTCATGATCTTTTGTTTTCTAGTTCATAGAATAGTCATCCAGGTTGGACTACACATAAATAATTTGTATTGTTTTTTTTAATATAATTTTGAGACTATTTAAATACTAGAAAATGTTAAAATCCTTCATCTTCGATCAGCTGGGTGTCGCTTTGATTAGTTTTACATCAATCTATATGCACGGCCGGCCTTCAAGGTAATCGAAGTAGGCATCCGCTTAGGACCTTCACTTTGGAGAGGTCCCAATTTTTTTTTAAAACATGTAATATTTAAATAATGCATTTATATCTTTCTATTTTGATATTAATTTTTAATGATATTTGATGTAAAAATACACTCTTTCATTTATTCAGTAATTTCATTTTTATACATATCAATGTACAAAAGGTGGGGGTTAGAGAACTTTCAGGCTCCACTTCTTAGGACTCTCAAATTTTGAGGGCCGACCCTGTCAATATGTGTTTACATATTTCGTCATGGTCTTTTGTTTTCTAGTTCACAGAATAGTTATCCAAGTTGGACTACACATAAACAATTTGTATTACTTTATATAATTTCGAGACTGTTTACTTCGTCTTCGAAGACATCATAAAACTTATGTTGAGCCAGTCTTGATCAGATTTGATTTCTTAAATGAAAAAAATTGACCAGTTCCATCTGTTCTTGCATCATGTTCTGAAACATGTAGACCGTCCATAAAAATTGAAAAATCAATTGATTGGAGAGCTCCAAGGCTTGTGACCTAGTGTTAAAATCTCCAGGTTGACTGTCCTGTCTTACAAAGTCAAGTCAAGAAGTCTTGATAAAGACATGCAGCAACATATTGAGAGATTTTTTAATGTATCAAAAACACGATACGGTACACCAAGTGTGATAATACTGTTAGAATATGAGTATGAAATTAAATATTATAGTTGGTTGTAGTGTTTTAATTGAAATAGAAATGTCTTGCTAGAAAACTTAAAACTATCCTAATTTTTGTGGGATTGTAATTCAGATATGACTAGAAAGTTATGCCCGCACGTTACTGCTGGATTAAAAATTGTAAGAAAGATTATTTTTGAAGATGCTCTTGACTAGAGATGGGTGTAACGGGGACAAGTGCATCGTAACTTCTACATGCGTAAAAGATGCTCTTGACTAATTGATTCGTGAGTCAATTTTTGAAGTCAAATCTTCAACTTTTGAGATGGCGTGAAATTAGAAGTTAGACAAATGAGCAACACCATAAAAGAAAAACTAAATAATTTTTGCATACACACGTATAGTTTATCTCATGAGTTCCTTCTATAAGGGTTTATGATATTTGTATTGACACTCTTATAAGGTTTTATCATATTTGTATGCCCAATTGCAAGACTTATCAACTTTGTATTTGGGTACTTCTAAATGTGTTGGATCTTCATGCTTTGATAAGTCACATTTTGCATGCATTTATATCTTCCTTATTTGGCGTCTTTGTGATTGTTTTGGATTAAACTAGTTGCATTTTACATTATTTGGTGTTAGTGTGCAGCCAAGGGTGAATTTGGATCAATGGGAAGGCAAATGAAGTAAAAACATTCCTTTTGGTAGCTGAGCATTATTCCAAACGTGGAAAGGATTCTTGGGAATTAATTTGAAGTCCAAATGAGGAATCTAGGACTAATGTGGCTGCTGAAATTCAAGAGAAGATGTGATTAGGAAAGTGGTGCATTGGAGTCACATTGGGTGGTTCTAAACAAGGCAAAAACATGCGGACACCTTGTTATTCCACATAACTTGTGCCGTGTATTCCCTTGCCTTGTCCAGCTCCCTTTTGCACCAAAAACACCCACTCCCATTAATTAAACCATTCAGCCATATTTCCACCAACAAACACAATCATGCCGTGCAAATCCCTTGTTCCAGCTTGGTGCAACCAATTCCAGGTTGTCCACTCCTTTGTTGCAGATATCACACATGCATCTTTGATTAAATAAACCACATACATGCATATTATCTTTGTGCCATGCAATTCCAGCTCACATTATGCCATTCCAGCTCATTCTTGTCTATGCCGTGCACCTTCATGTCCTTTCCAGATTTGGACAACCAATTCCAGGTTGTCCATTTCAGCTTTATAGCCAAATGCATGCATGTTTCCCTAGTGCCGTGCATCCACCACCTCAGAAACCCATCAATTCCAGCTCATTTATGCACTTCCATCTCACATGTGCAGATCCAGATCCAATCTTATTGTTGGCAGCCACGTTCCTTCCTATAAAACTAGGCACACTTCACACAACAAGGGGTTCTTCATTCAGTCCATTATTCACACATATAGCCGCTCCATTTCCACTCCATTCTCTGTCCATTTCTGTCCATTCCTGTCCCATTGGTAGAAATCATCCAACCATAGCCGATCTACCTTCATTCACATCATACTTGGAGAACCAACACCGAAGGCACTCTTCAAGGAATTCAACATCAGTTTTGCTTCAAGGGTTTCTTCTTATTAATTCTATGTTCACTCATGTTTTATATTTTTATGTCAAATCTTTTGTAAACATGAAGTGGAACTAATCTCTCTCTAGGGATTCGATGTAGCCTTGCAAAGTTTGCCATGTAATCAAGTTAGAATGCTCAGTTTGTCCATCTAGTTCTTGTTTCATTCTCTGATATAATTGTGACTTGTGAGTTGATTTTAATGTTTGATCACCATTTGAATTAACCACAGGTTGTTTAGCCAAGATTAGAGCACACATCATGCATATTCTTGGTAGATATGTGAATGGATGAAGGGAATACTTTGCAAACAACCTGCCAAGTGTTACCTTTGGTTTTATGCAAGTTTCTTGTGCGTAACACCTTCTTGATTAGGAACCCAAGTTGCACATCACAACTAGGCTCATGATTAGGAACATGTGATCAATTCCACACATCATATGGTTGATCATATCTAAGTGAAACAAACTCAAGAAATAGGTAGATGACTGAGTATAAACTAACTTAACAAACATGGACTTGGTTTAGCAATGGTGAAACCGAATCCCTAGCTTCATCTCCATTGGTGCTATCCCATTTTATTAGTTGTTGATTCATTTAATTGTGTTTACTTCATTTTCTAGTGTTTTCAAATTATAACAACAAATCTGCCTCATCTGATTAGTTTTATTCATTTCATAGAGTTCTTGCAAAACAAGTGATTATATAGGATCAATTAGTCCCTGTGGATTCGACACCCTTACTTGTGCCATTATACTAAACATATTCTAGCATTAGGAAGGAAATAACTCATCAAAAATGGCGCCGTTGCCAGGGACTGATTTCAGTCCCTTGTAATTGCTTGTTTGCTATTTAAACTTTGTTCTTTTCATTGTAGGTAGATTCTTGATTTTCATTCAAACTTGTGTTATTTTGTTTCAGGTAGTATATGTCAAATAGACTTGTTGAGTTAGGCCAAAGAATTGAACAGTTAAAGGGCCACACTTTGGACAACTTTGTGCCATCAAGTTCTTCCATTATCCATGAAGAAGAGGAAGGGAATTCACCTAGTTCAACAAGTAAAGGATCTGAGCAACTTAATTGGGAAAGAGAAGAAGAGATGGCGGGCAACCAAGATGAGCTTCGAGCTTTGGAGGACTTTGCTCAACCAATCATACCAAATTCACCTTCATGCATCTTGCTGCCCACAGAAGCTAGAAACTATGATCTTAAATCTTCTCATTTCCATATGTTTCCCTCTTTTTATGGCTTACCTAATGAAGACCCTTTAGCTCATATTAAAGAGTTTTACAATGTTGTGAGTGGTTTACCTTTGCAGGGAGTAAGTGAAGCAAATTTGAGGATGAGAGTGTTTCCTTACACCTTGAAAGATAGGGCCAAGAGTTGGTTGATGACCCTAACACCAGGTTCTCTCACCCCATGGGATGCCGTGGCTAAGAAGTTCTTGGAGAAGTTCTTTTCCACTCAAAAGACAGCCACATTAAGGGGACAAATCTTCAACTTCAAACAAGATGATGGAGAACCTTTCAATGAGTGTTGGGAGCGCTTTAAAGGCCTCTTGCTGCAATGTCCACACCATGGGTTACCTTTTCACTTACAAATGCAAATTTTCTATGATGGACTAACCCAAACATGTCAATCAACTGTTGATAATGCAGCAGGTGGAGCATTGAAGAAAAAGAATGCTCAAGAGTCATATAACATTTATGAGATGTTGGGGTCTAATGCTCAACACAAAGATTTAAGAGGTAAGAAAGTTGGAGTCTATGAAACAAGCTCTAATCATGATCTTTTGTTGCAGGTAGCAAACCTAGAAAGGAAGATTGAATCCGTGCTCAACATGGTGCCAAAAGCAAATGAGGTGTGTGCCATTTGCAACATACCAAGCCACCCTACTCATCAATGTCCATCTAGGGAGGCTTATCCCGAGTATGTCCAAGAGCAAGTGAACCTCATGAATTCTTACAATCAAAGGCCAAGGAATGATGTGTATTCCAATACATATAACTCAAGTTGGAGAGATCATCCCAACCTTTCATGGAAGAACAACAATCAATTCCAAAATTTCCAACCAAAACCTGCCACTACCCTTGAGGATACGGTTAAATTGTTAGCCCAAAACACCTTGCAATTCCAACATTCCACAAATAGCACTCTCCAACAACATTCAGCAGCTCTAACCAAAATGGAGACACAATTGGGGCAGATTGCAGATGCCTTGAACCAAAGAGAAGTTGGAAAGTTTCCAAGCCAACCCGTGATACTCCAAAGGAACCAAGAGCAAGCCAAAGCAATCACTACACTTAGAAGTGGTAAGGTTATTGATAATAGAGTTGGCAATGAAGTTACTAATGAATATGATCATGTGAATGCAGGTGTTACTCAAGGAGAAAAAGAGAAACCAAATGAGGAACCAAGCCATGCTACTTCCTCACTTGAAGCACCAAATCTTCACAAGGCCGAGAAACCTTACACTCCACCAATACCATTCCCTAGAAGACTTGCCAAGAGCAAGCAGGATAAGTCATTCAAGGAAATTTTTGATATACTAAGCAAAGTGAATGTTAACTTACCTTTGCTTGATGTCATTAGGAACATGCCGGCATATGGGAAGTTCTTCAAGGAGTTAAACAGCTACAAAATGAAGTATGGACCACATGAGAAGGTAGTGGTGTCTGAGAATGTGAGTGCAATTTTGCAAAGAAAACTTCCACCAAAGCTCAAGGATCCAGGAAGTTTCTCTATCAACATCACCATAGGGGACAAGAAAGTAGAGAAGGCAATGCTTGATTTGGGTGCTAGCATCAACTTAATGCCTTATTCCGTGTACCTTCAACTAGGTTTGGGAGATTTGAAAGCCACCACCATTTCATTACAACTTGCAGACAGATCCGTGAAATATCCAAGAGGTATAGTAGAAGATATTCTAGTTCAAGTTGATAAACTAATCTTGCCTGCAGATTTTGTAGTGTTGGACATGGAAGAAGCTCCTATACATGATCGTGAGTTGCCTATATTGCTAGGGAGACCTTTCATGGCCACGGCCAAGACCATCATTGATGTGCAAAATGGACTCCTCACTATGACAGTGTTAGGAGAGACAGTTCAATTCAAAGTGTTTGAATCTCTTTCTCATCCTTCTTCATCTCTTGATTGTTATGCCATTGATGTGCTTGATTCACTTGTATTCTCTAAGTTCTTGCAGGCACAATCGAATGAACCATTACAAACTGTTTTGAGTCAATCTCAAGATGAGTTTGATGAAGAAGATGCACTCATGGAAGAAGTAGCTGCCTTGGAAGCATTAGCATTGTATCCTTTGAATGTTTCACCTCTTTTAGAGCATTTAGAATCATCAATGTCACATCTAACTCCTTCCATTGTTAAGGCACCAAAACTTGAACTTAAACCACTTCCACCACATCTAAAATATGCATATCTAGCTGAATTTGAAACTCTTCCAATTATCATAGCTGCTGATCTCACCCCAAATGAAGAAGATAAACTAATTAGGGTGTTAAAAGAGTTCAAATCAGTTTTTGGTTGGTCTATTGCAGATATCAAGGGAATAAGCCCTACCATGTGCATGCATAGGATTCTTTTGGAGGAAGGGGCAAAGTCAACCCGTGAACCACAAAGAAGGCTCAATCCACACATGAAGGAAGTTGTTAGGAATGAGGTGTTGAAATTGTTAGATGTGGGGATCATATATCCCATTTCTGATAGCAAATGGGTGAGTACTATTCAAGTGGTACCTAAGAAGGTGGGAATCACAGTGATGAGGAATGAAAACAATGAGCTTGTGCCCACAAAGCCCACGGCTAGTTGGCGTGTTTGCACCGATTACAGGAAGTTGAATTCTAGCACTAGAAAAGATTACTTTCCTATGCCTTTCATAGATCAAATGCTTGAGAGATTGGCAGGTTACTCACATTATTGTTTTCTGGATGGTTACTCAGGTTACAATCAAATTGCAATTGCTCCGGAGGATCAAGAGAAAACAACCTTTACTTGCCCCTTTGGCACATTTGCATATAGGAGAATGCCTTTTGGACTTTGCAATGCTCCAGCAACATTCCAAATATGCATGTTGGCCATCTTTTCTGACATGGTAGAAAGATTCATTGAGGTATTTATGGATGACTTCTCAGTGTTTGGTTCCTCTTTTGATGAATGTCTTAACCATCTCTCTTTAGTACTTCAAAGATGTTAGGAAACAAATTTGGTTCTTAATTGGGAAAAGTGCCAATTTATGGTGAAACAAGGAATTGTGTTGGGACATGTAATCTCTAGCAAAGGAATGGAGGTGGACAAAGCCAAAATTGATGTCATCACCAATATGGTAGCCCCCACCACTGTGAAGGGAGTAAGAAGTTTTTTGGGACATGCGGGCTTTTATCGTCGTTTCATTAAGAACTTTTCAATGATCACTCGTCCGTTATGCAATCTGTTAGCTAAAGATGTTGTATTTCATTTTGATAAGACTTGTATGGATGCATTCAATACTTTGAAAAATGAACTAACCTCGGCCCCTATTATTATGGCACCAGATTGGTCTTTACCTTTTGAATTAATGTGTGATGCCTCTGACTATGCTATTGGTGCAGTTTTAGGGCAAAGGGTGAACAAGCTTCCACATGTGATCTACTATGCAAGCCGGACTCTACATGATGCGCAACTTAACTATTCCACTACTGAAAAGGAGTTGCTTGCTGTTGTTTTTGCTTTAGAAAAGTTTAGGTCATATCTTGTGGGATCTAAAGTTATTGTGTTTTCTGATCATGCAGCCCTTAGGTACTTGATGACAAAGAAGGATGCTAAACCACGCTTAATTAGATGGATACTCTTACTACAAGAGTTTGACTTGGAAATTCGAGATAAGAAGGGAAGTGATAATGTTGTGGCTGACCATTTGTCAAGGCTTAATGAAAACCCTGGAGTTGGACAACCATTGCCTCTAAATGAATCATTTCCAGATGAACAACTCCTTGTCATTCAAGAAAAAGAACCATGGTATGCGGATTTTGTTAATTATCTTGCTTGTGGTATAATTAGAAATGACCTTGCTTTTCAGGAAAGAAAGAAGTTCCTTGCCATGGTAAAGCACTACGTTTGGGACGAACCATATTTGTTTAAATATTGCCCTGACCAAATCATTAGGAGATGTGTCCCAGAGAGTGAGCAACAAAGCATTCTAACATTTAGCCATACATTGGCATGTGGAGGACATTTTGGTGCCAAAAAGACATCTCTAAAGGTTTTACAATCTGGTTTCTTTTGGCCTACTTTATTCAAAGATGCTTTTGATTTTTGTTCTAAATGTGATAGGTGCCAGAAAATGGGGAACATTAGCCGAAGAAATGAGATGCCATTGAACAACATTTTGGTGGTGGAGCTCTTTGATGTTTGGGGAATCGATTTCATGAGACCATTTCCATCCTCTTTTGGCCACTTATACATATTAGTGGCAGTAGATTATGTATCCAAATGGGTTGAAGCCATTGCTACAAGAACTAATGATCATAAGGTTGTTTTGAATTTTCTTAAAGATGTGATTTTTTGTAGGTTTGGAACCCCAAGAGCTATTATTAGTGATGGTGGCAGCCATTTCTGCAACAAACCCTTTGAATCCTTGATGAAGAAGTACAACATCAACCACAAAGTGGCAACCCCATACCATCCTCAAACCTCAGGACAAGTGGAGATTAGCAACAGGGAGATCAAGAACATTTTGATGAAGACTGTGAGCCCTACAAGGAAGGATTGGTCATTGAGGTTAAATGATGCACTATGGGCATATAGAACAGCATACAAGACCCCCATTGGCATGAGTCCTTATCGCCTTGTGTTTGGGAAAGCTTGTCATTTGCCAATGGAGCTTGAACACCGTGCATATTGGGCCATCAAGAAGTTCAACTTTGATTACAAGGATGCTGGAATAGCAAGGAAGCTCCAACTTAATGAGTTGGAAGAACTTAGAAATGAGGCATATGAGAATGCCAAAATCTACAAGGAACGGACTAAGCTCTATCATGACAAGGCTATCCTAAGGAAGGAGTTTTACCAAGGTATGAAAGTACTTTTGTATGACTCACGTTTGAGACTTTTTCCAGGAAAATTGAAGTCTAGGTGGGTGGGACCATTCAAAGTGCTGCAAACATTTCCCCACGGAGCTGTGGAGATAGAGAACATGAAGAATGGTACCTCTTTTAAAGTCAATGGGCAACGATTGAAACCATACTTGGATAAAGTGGAGGAAGAGCAAGTGTATCAAGTCGTAGATGTTCTTGAGTTTACAACACCATGAACAAGCTACCATGTCTTGCCTAGACATTAAATAAAGCGCTTGCTAGGAGGCAACCTAGTGTGGTTTGTGTTCTTTCCTTATTTTGTGTTTATGTTATTTCCATTCCATATTCTTTGCCTATTTACTTTGCATACAATTTTAAGCATCGAGGACAATGCTTAGGTTAGGTTTGGGGGTGTGGGATGATGGAAGGTTTGTGTTTTGTATTTGTTTTATGTGTTAGTTTTGGTTAAGAGTGTTGAAGGTTTGTGTTTTGTGTTTGTTTTATGTGTTAGTTTTGGTTAAGAGTGTTTTTGCTTACTAATATGAATGTATATGAGGGCTATGTTTGAAAACAAACGATTGGGTTGCTATGAAAAAGTGTTGCATCTTGTTGTCATTTATAAAGCTGTAACTCTTGGATTTATGATGATAGAGGTACCATACTCAAATTCTGGAAGAAGAATAGTGGAGACTACCCTAGTGAGTTATTTTGAACCTAATTGCTTCTTTGAGAGGGTTTAAAGTGTTTCTACTCCTATCTTTTTCTTTCAAATATCACTTTAAATGATCTCATTACTTCTATTTTGTTTGGATACTAAGAATTGCTCTCCTTTGCAGATACCATGTGTTTAGTATCATTCATGAATGAACTCAATGAGATGATGTTAGGCTATGCATGTTTTAACTACTAAAAGGCTTAAAACCTACCCATTTGTGTGCTCCATTCACCCTTGTTGCAGCCAAACACTTTAGCCTAATTCTTTCATCACCCACACCATACTCTACCCATCCTAGCCCATTACAAGCCATACCTTATAGTTTGGGGAATACCAATGTGATGAAGAATAAGGATAGATTGAGTTTTAGAACAAGATTGTGGCGTGTACCGAGGGCACCTATGTTGAAGTTGTTTCCAAAAAAAAAATAAAGTTATAAAAAAAAAGGGATCAAAGTGGATACAAATTCCAAATCGCCTCATTATAAGACATAGGGCCTGGACGCCAAAAACAAAGAAGAAAGAAGACAAACGCAAGTGAAGAGCATGATCCTCAAGGACACGTTGGTATGCCCCAAGCTCTAGTATTTCATATCACTTCTTTCGTAACCTATACCCTAAGCCTTGCATTACAATCTTGAGAAAGACCTAACTGATCATTGAGGATGTATTCATGGTTGATGGTAAGTGTGTGTGTTATCTATAGTCTTAGCATTTGATTCATTTCATGAGATCTACTCAGAAACTGTGCTTCCATTTCAGATTTCATATGTGAGAATTTTGATTCCCTTTACATAATTTCACTCATATATGTTGTGGAGAGACTAAACCTTAAGATCTGAGTGAGAACTTGAGTGGAAGCTGTGAGGAGTAGAGTTGAGGCGAATTCTATCTTAAGCATTTGGGTATGGTGACCTTGAAGTTGTAAGACATGGAGAAATATCTTTATACTTTACAATTGATACGATTCTTTGAAGTGGCAAACTTTTGAGTTGAATGTATGACAAAATCTTCATTGGTTCTTATTAGTTTGTTTAAAGCATGTATTAGCCAAATTGTTTGCAGTTTTTGTAGATGTTTGTGGGTGACATCACTGTAAACCCTCAGGAGACACAACTCCTCCAACTAGGGACACCTAGGGGTTCAAAGGTTTGTTGCACATGCTCAGTGCAATCATTTAGCCAGCGAAAGTGGTTTAGTTAGATGTTTGTGTTTTGTGTGTTTTAGTTTTAAGTTTGCTCGAGGACTAGCAAAAACCAGGTTTGGGGGTATTTGATAAGTCACATTTTGCATGCATTTATATCTTCCTTATTTGGCGTCTTTGTGATTGTTTTGGATTAAACTAGTTGCATTTTACATTATTTGGTGTTAGTGTGCAGCCAAGGGTGAATTTGGATCAATGGGAAGGCAAATGAAGTAAAAACATTCCTTTTGGTAGCTGAGCATTATTCCAAACGTGGAAAGGATTCTTGGGAATTAATTTGAAGTCCAAATGAGGAATCTAGGACTAATGTGGCTGCTGAAATTCAAGAGAAGATGTGATTAGGAAAGTGGTGCATTGGAGTCACATTGGGTGGTTCTAAACAAGGCAAAAACATGCGGACACCTTGTTATTCCACATAACTTGTGCCGTGTATTCCCTTGCCTTGTCCAGCTCCCTTTTGCACCAAAAACACCCACTCCCATTAATTAAACCATTCAGCCATATTTCCACCAACAAACACAATCATGCCGTGCAAATCCCTTGTTCCAGCTTGGTGCAACCAATTCCAGGTTGTCCACTCCTTTGTTGCAGATATCACACATGCATCTTTGATTAAATAAACCACATACATGCATATTATCTTTGTGCCATGCAATTCCAGCTCACATTATGCCATTCCAGCTCATTCTTGTCTATGCCGTGCACCTTCATGTCCTTTCCAGATTTGGACAACCAATTCCAGGTTGTCCATTTCAGCTTTATAGCCAAATGCATGCATGTTTCCCTAGTGCTGTGCGTCCACCACCTCAGAAACCCATCAATTCCAGCTCATTTATGCACTTCCATCTCACATGTGCAGATCCAGATCCAATCTTATTGTTGGCAGCCACGTTCCTTCCTATAAAACTAGGCACACTTCACACAACAAGGGGTTCTTCATTCAGTCCATTATTCACACATATAGCCGCTCCATTTCCACTCCATTCTCTGTCCATTTCTGTCCATTCCTGTCCCATTGGTAGAAATCATCCAACCATAGCCGATCTACCTTCATTCACATCATACTTGGAGAACCAACACCGAAGGCACTCTTCAAGGAATTCAACATCAGTTTTGCTTCAAGGGTTTCTTCTTATTAATTCTATGTTCACTCATGTTTTATATTTTTATGTCAAATCTTTTGTAAACATGAAGTGTAACTAATCTCTCTCTAGGGATTCGATGTAGCCTTGCAAAGTTTGCCATGTAATCAAGTTAGAATGCTCAGTTTGTCCATCTAGTTCTTGTTTCATTCTCTGATATAATTGTGACTTGTGAGTTGATTTTAATGTTTGATCACCATTTGAATTAACCACAGGTTGTTTAGCCAAGATTAGAGCACACATCATGCATATTCTTGGTAGATATGTGAATGGATGAAGGGAATACTTTGCAAACAACCTGCCAAGTGTTACCTTTGGTTTTATGCAAGTTTCTTGTGCGTAACACCTTCTTGATTAGGAACCCAAGTTGCACATCACAACTAGGCTCATGATTAGGAACATGTGATCAATTCCACACATCATATGGTTGATCATATCTAAGTGAAACAAACTCAAGAAATAGGTAGATGACTGAGTATAAACTAACTTAACAAACATGGACTTGGTTTAGCAATGGTGAAACCGAATCCCTAGCTTCATCTCCATTGGTGCTATCCCATTTTATTAGTTGTTGATTCATTTAATTGTGTTTACTTCATTTTCTAGTGTTTTCAAATTATAACAACAAATCTGCCTCATCTGATTAGTTTTATTCATTTCATAGAGTTCTTGCAAAACAAGTGATTATATAGGATCAATTAGTCCATGTGGATTCGACACCCTTACTTGTGCCATTATACTAAACATATTCTAGCATTAGGAAGGAAATAACTCATCATGCTTGAATCATTAAAATATGTGTAATTTGTAGACCTGGCAATTTATTACACGACCCATTAACACGACACGTAAACGACACGAAAATAACGGGTTTCGGGTCGACACGATAACTAATTTGGTCATTATCGGGTCACACAATAATAACCCGTTAATAACGGGTCCTTAACAGGTTTACACGAGAGTGACATACGGGTAATGTCACATCCCGACCCGGGTGGGACGGCTTCCCGGGCCCGCTCCACCACCGTAGCACGATATTGTCCGCTTTCGGCCCCGACCACGCCCTCACGGTTTTGTTTCTAGGAACTCACACGAGAACTTCCCGATGGGTCACCCATCCTGGGAATGCTCTCGCGCGCTACTCGCTTAACTTCGAAGTTCCTACGGAATTCGAAGCCAATGAGCTCCCAAAAGGCCTCGTGCTAGGTAGGGATGGGAATATACATATAAGGATCACCCCCTGGGCGATGTGGGATGTCACAATCCACCCCCCTTAGGGGCCCGACGTCCTCGTCGGCACACACGCGACCAGGGTTAGGCTCTGATACCAAATTGTCACATCCCCGCCCGGGTGGGACGGCTTCCCGGGCCCGCTCCACCACCGTAGCACGATATTGTCCGCTTTGGGCCCCGACCACGCCCTCACGGTTTTGTTTCTGGGAACTCACACGAGAACTTCCCGATGGGTCACCCATCCTGGGAATGCTCTCGCGTGCTACTCGCTTAACTTCGGAGTTCCTACGGAATCCGAAGCCAGTGAGCTCCCAAAAGGCCTCGTGCTAGGTAGGGATGGGAATATACATATAAGGATCACCCCCTGGGCGATGTGGGATGTCACAGGTAACCTGTTTCGACACGATAAGAAAAATGCTATTTTGATGATTTTAATTTTTTAAACTACTAAAAAAAACTTACTATAAAATGCAATAGATATAATGAATATGTATATATTATTTATTAATTATTATTCTATTATTATTCTATATAAATTTTAAATTTTAAGTTTTATTTATTTATTTATTTTTATAGCATATTATAGGCAAAGATTGAGATTAAAAATCATAAAACACATTAAAAATAAAAATATCAAGTAATTTAAAGATACCAAACACATAAAAAAATCATAATAATTAATTTCCCGCCTAATATTTCAAGAGTTTCATCCATTTCCCGCCTAATGTTTGGGAAATTTTGCAGCCTATATCCATCCATTTCCCGCCAAATATTTAACCCAAAGAAAAAACATAACCAGCTTTTTTTTTTTTGTGTTATCTCTTATAACATTTTAACTTGAATAAAATACATAATAAAAAACATAAATGTAATTTTATTATTAAATATCATCACATACTAATTGAAACATAGTCTAATTAACACTTAAAATATATAAATAATTAATATATTTATTCCAAGTCATCAAAACGATAAGATTCACTAACACTAAAGTTTATTTATACTTTCATTAAGTATAACATAAGATTCACTAGTGTAAATATTTTAAATTGAAGATCGAATTCATTCATTGTATTCATATAGGGTCAGGGAGTGTAGCTGTAAAAAATCATCAAAATCGGAGTTAAAATAACAGTTAAATTGTGATTTTTCGTTTATAACCGTTGAAAATTTTTGTCCCATTACTTGATCTCTGAATTTTTGTTTTTTGCAATTTTTGGCGTATGCGATCTCAAAGTATATACAAACATGTTTGACGGTTCGATCATTAAAACTAGTTTCTTAGAATGTGTATCCCATCAAAACGATATATTCGTATGATGGGATATGCATCCTACGAAACTAATTTCAATGTTAGACAAATGAGCAGCACCATAAAAGAAAAACTAAATAATTTTTGCATACACACGTATAGTTTATCTCATGAGTTCCTTCTATAAGGGTTTATGATATTTGTATTGACACTCTTATAAGATTTTATCATATTTGTATGCCCAATTGCAAGACTTATCAACTTTGTATTTGGGTACTTCTAAATGTGTTGGATCTTCATGCTTGAATCATTAAAATATGTGTAATTTGTATTAGAATACAAAATTAAACAAAAAAACAAAAACAAAACAAAATGTTAACAGGTGAAATTGGTGACCCATTAGCTTAACGGGTTAAGTTTGAGTAACCCGTTAGCTCAACGGGATGGGTGTGTGACCCGTTAGCTTAACGAATTAGATGAAACCCTACCCAAACCCAATAAACCCAACCACCCGTTTACAGGCCTAGACTCAAAACACTAGATAGTGAAGGTAATGAAAGTTTCAGACTCTCAGCAGCAAATTAAGGCATTAGAGTCATCAATTTCAATCCCTGTATTGGCTTGAAGTTGGGTGGATTTGAAGCTAGAAATTTGGATTCGATACCCAATTTCTTCAACATTAGGACTTTCAAACTCCTAACATATATTAAGTCAAGAGTGCATGTGTAACGAAATTTCTCATTAACTCAAGAGTGCAACTATTCTCATGTTAGATTTTAACCGGTGTTGCAGTTTGAAAATTTCAACTTGTGCCTTGGTTTTGGTCTATGTTGCATTTTTCAAACTGCAAGTCCTTTTCTTCGGAAAAGAAATATCTCATTAACTCAAGGGAAAGCAAGGAAGAGAGAATTAATATTTCGACTTGGAGTTGCCAGTTAACAAGTCTAGTGGTATTCCTCTTTACTTTTAAGTGAGATGTCTTGGGTTTGATTCTCTCCAAAGACGAATTTGAACCACATTATTACTAGCCCATTGTGAGGTTTAGCCTACTTCCCCACCCTTTTAGTGTATATAACATTGTTTCTTCAAAAAAAATAAAAAATAAAAAAACTTTGACTTGGAGTGGACGCCCCAACCATGGGGAAACTGCCTCCAACTACATATGTCTCTAGGTAGTGTAGCTGATTCTTGTTGATACAATTTGTGAAATAAAAAATAATCCCAAAAATTCTTAAGGGGACATGTGGACTTTTACTTTAGAAAGACAAGATTGCTCTCATTAAATAGGCAGAGCTCTCAAGTATTCCCATGTGCAGCTGAGCATCCCTGAAAGTTCAAGCAGCGGACACGACTACTCAAAGCTCCCCTACTCGTGGCATGGAAAAAATCAAAGGCATTAAAGATAGAACTAATTACCAAATCCTATCTTTAATACAATCCTAATTGAAGATCAACCATATCAAGTAAGGAATTCCTATCACATCAATTATGGATATTCCCATCATCATTCCAAGATATAATCTCCTTATTAATATCTTGGAAACATCATTTCCTTGTGCATCCTACGGCTAAAGATGACAGAACTTGGCCAATAGGAAGCCGTCATGTATAGGGCAAATCCTTACACCATGACTGGCCACTACCTTCCTATAAACACCCTCATCACCTTCAGATTTCGGTAAGCTTTTGGTACCCCCCCCCCTTTTCCCCACCTTGTGGGAGCATAAGCCTTAGGTCTTTGATTAAAGGTGTTGTTTGTTTTGTAGGTACAAGTTCGTCAAAACAAAAGGCAGCGAATTTCTGCTACCACACAATTCTTCCACGCTTAAAATGAGTTTCTATACATGTGTTTAATTGTGTGTTGGATACACGATTTAATGCATGACCATAGATTAAGTCATGCCATAGAATGAACAAATTTTTTTAAATAACCAACAACCTTTAACATTTGCATAGCAATTGAATAATAATCGACCTCATGCTTGCCCTTAACATACTATTGTTGATCTTGTGCAGTTGCAAATATTTAATTGTCTTTGGTTTTTATCTATATTGTAGATACTCCGAGCTCACACAAGTCTAGTAAACATTCGTCCAAAGACAGTTTTACTAGCAGTTTGTAACTCAAGTAATTAAAGCATCCACGGTTTCACATAAGTAAATATGTAATTTTCTTTTTCTTATATTTGAATTCCACAAGACAACCACAATTCTCATTCTAATAATTGCATCCCCAGTCACCAAATTATGGCACTCCCACCCACCCTTTCTCTACATATTTCACCAAGAGTGTATAATTGTAATTTTCATTCCCACTAACCCCTGCGCTCTTATTTTCATCTCCATGCATCTTCAAAAAGAAGCTTTTATTTCATTCCCTCAGGAAGTTCCAGGGATATGCCACCTTTCAAAATACCATCAATTTCCATAACCAAAATCATAGTTTTCTATGTTCTATCAATATGAAATTTCTAACCGTACACAAATTTTGGCATATAGTTGATCACTATTCAAAGACTAATCTAGCACCAAAGATCTAGTTTGAAACTCCATACCAAGTCAAATTATCGTCCTGTTTTCTAATCCCCAACTAACTGACAACATTTTCTGCAGAAATTCCCTTCGCAGAAATTATTTAAACTTCCCCTCATTTCTGTACTTTTAAGAGCCTCCTATTTTTCATTACACCAACCCAACTTACAAACTACATCAAACCTATCCCCTCCTCTCGCGCTCAAGCAAAACACAACTCCATTTTTCTCTCTGTTTTCTTTAATTGATGACCGCTGCCATTCTGCTCAAGTCCACATTTCAGTCTAACTATACATCTTTCTCAATATAACTCTAATATGCCATTGCAACAACACATGCAAAAACTAGCTTTATATTCAAACCTATTCCATACACCTTGCATATCACCAGAGGTATCAACGTCCAAAAATCCACTTGTTACAAACCTTTCCAATTTCAAACACACACACACACACACAGATATATATATATATATATATATATATATATCTTGCAAATCATTTCCAACACTTCTTTCCCAAGGTATCTAATTCACCATTTTGCCATGCTTCGGACTCATGTTGGTAGAAAACTCAAACCCGAATCCGGAACACGAGCTAAAAATTAAATAAATAAAAATAAACTAAAACCTGATGAAAATAAATTCCTCTTGGACAAAGACACTCAAGAATTCTTTACAAGGTGATAAAAAAAACAAAAAAATTAAACTTCTAGTGATCTCACATCTAATTCAATCTCATTCCGCCTACTCTCTTGACTGTTTAGTTTGAAAACTTGCATAACAATATAGGCATGAACTTCAACAACTCACTACGGACATAACCTTAACACAGTAAATTAACCAAACTAGATTATATGTCATGGCATCATACACAATCAGGTATCAAATTATTAATGATAACAATGCATGAATGCAATGTAAAGCACTTTAACTAAACCTGGTAACTCGTATAACAAAACACACAGACCTCGTACATCCATTCTGTACTTATACCACTTGGTCTCGAGTGCTAAATTATACAAACTTTCTACCGACCCCGAGCCAAGGGTTGTGACACCTACCTAGGTCAACCGACCCGATGATTGTGCCTAATCAAAACCCATGGAGCCAACAACACGTGGCGCTTTCTAGTATGTCGGATTCAATACTAAAAACATCAATTTGTCAAGATTAATTTGAAAGTGACTTTTGGGACATGGTTAGGTCATGCGCAATCCCTGCACATATCCTGCACATTGTATGCACTTGTCATGTCAAGGAATCAAAAAATGAAATAATAGTCAGGGATGGGTGTGATAGGCTTGATGGTTGGGTTGGTTTCTCTAAGGTTGTCTTAATTATGAGTTATGACGGTTGCATGCATGCTTGAGAATTTTTTAATTAATTGGTTTGGCTATTATGCATGAATAACTTTTTGCTTCCATGAGAGGTTGTGTATTTATTCATGCTTGTCCATGCATAAACCACCTCAACCAGTTCTACAACGATGAAGAAAGGCACACCGCCCGCGCCCCCCCCCCCCCTTTCATACAATCTCTACCGGACGAGCTTCTTCTGGAAATACTCACGAAGGTTGCTTCCCGCTCTTTCAATGATCTGTATTCAGCATAAATGGTATGCAAGAAGTTCAACCAACTCGTCGAACACGATCGCATCTTCGAACACATCAACATTCGGACATTGAAATGGTCAACTCGCTGACTTCATGGAGCAAAGATGAAGAAGTGTCCAAGTTCCTAGAACGGTGCAGGGAGTGCAACAATTCGAGGCCTTGTACAACCAAAGGATGCGATGTTACTTCGGATACAAGAATTTCTAACTCAGAATTGAGTCTTTGAATATTGTGATCTCCAAAGGTCATCAAGCATCAACGTACGTCTATGGTGTGATCTTGGTGTGCCACGGGGAGGGGGGATGAAAAGATAAAGGCCTCAAGCTTATGCATTCTCTCAACCGTCAGAAATTGGTGACCGTAATTGTGTGTAGAGAATGAGCTCGGCGATCTTTTTTGTCAATTTGGGTGGACATGGAACTTAGAGGTAGAATAATAAAACTCCACGATGACAATGCTACCATGAAAGCATGCAGCGACTGTGGATGTGCACAAGGTCATTTCACACTCCGATCCCATTGGGATTATTGGCGCCATGACAAATTTAGTAGCTGCAATTCATGCAGATGGCATCAGGAAGTGAACATTTTTTATGATATGTTAAATAGTTCTAAAGGGACTAAATTTGTTTGTTTTTCTTTATTTCTCTTGAAATTTAGTTGTCATGTACTTTTTATCACTTCATCAAGAAACATTTTCCCAAACTAAAGAGGAAGCATTAATTAAAACATTCATACGCACTCACGCACGCATAAGCATAAGTATGTTTATGTTGATTGAATGCCAATGAAAGCTCGTAACACCTATAAAGTAAGCTACATGGCGGATTTTCTAATAGCTAACAGAAAGAATAATCAAAATTAAGCTAAAAATGCAAAAAAAAAGTCGTAGCAAAAACCCACCCTTTCATATTGAGAGGATCTAGAATCTCAAAAATTAAACCCCAGATTCCAAAATAACAAAACTCACAAACAAATATTAAAAACCCAATTCAAAAAATCCAGAACACATTCCAAGCTGTCTCTCTTACCTATCCATCTATTGTTTGACTTGCCATCTCTACAAATCCCAAAAACCCAATTCAAAAAACAAGTAATTAGAAGCAAAAATGGAGACGATGATTGAATTAGAGAAAGAAAGAGATGAGAGAGATGAACCGGAAAGAGCGATGCTTGGGCGATTTAGGGGTTCTCTTTGCCGTTCGTCAAGCATAGGTGTTTGGAGAAGAAAGGAAAAAATGTTGACTGGGTCTTTGCAATAACCCATTTATATGTGTGGCCAATTTGGTCATTTCAAGTTTTAGAAAAATTCTATTTCTGTCATTTGTGCATGTCATGTGCATATCCAAAAAATCCTACTTTGGTCCCAAGATTAAAAAAAAAAAAGGGTCATTTTTGTCTATTTTCCAAATTTCAAAGACTAATTCTAAAGTTTTCTAAAATAAATAAATGTAGGCTGAATGGTTCATTGCTATTGAGAAAAGAAAACACCTTGACAAAGTGGAAGCAATCTTGTCGTGTGTTAAGCTTTTATGATTATTGGAAACCCATGATATACAATCATGAGCTCTATGTAATGAAACATTGGAATCGTCATGAGAAAAATTCAGTAACCAACTACATACATGACCACAAATTAAGCCTCGTCTTGCTTGCTAATTGTGGGGTTTTAAAGCTAGACCTAGAAGTCCATTAAATATTGAAAAACACCAGACTCCGCAATGATGCAAATTTCTATTGCTATCTGACCAAAACAACCTTCACACCGAATGTCCACTCAGAAGCCTACTTCCTACAACCAATTTAAAACACGCATAGAACTTTGGAAATGCTTGACAAAGGAATACGTATTGGGTGGACTAATATATATAATATATATATGTGTGTGTTTCCATAAATTCCTTATCACATCAACCTTGACCCATTCGAATCTATAAATTTGAATTTGTTTAAATTCCCAGGGCTACACTAAGTTCTTTAGAAACACTTATCAGCTGCTAATAATTAAACTGACCAACTATGATTAGTGTGATGAGCTAAAGGATACAAAATATTGTTATATAGTAAAATTATAACACAGCTGATGTTTCTCTCGCCTCTCTTTTCTCACTATAGTAAGTGGACTAAATGATTTAAGCAGTTAGTGAAAGAACATATGTAGATTGTAATTTGACTAATTGCCCCATGTTCGGAGAAATTTCTTGGAATCTTTTCAGAATTTGTGACATTTCTTGGAATCTTTTCAAGAAAGATGAAATTTTTTAAGTCAGTGTGGAGCAGCACAAAACAAAATGATCAGATTGACATGCTTATGGTGGCTTTCAGTCTTCTGCTTCAATCCCATTATGCCCAAAACCGACAAAAAAAAAGAAAAAAAAAAGAAAAGTAATTGGACCCGTGGACCTGTCCCAAACCGGCCTGTTTCAAATGGGCCGGGTTAGTTCCAGCTCCCAAACTCAAAATCCTTCCACCTGGTCTGGCTCGGCCCGTGCCAAGCCTAGTTTTGAATACTCCATTTTCCTGTACCAATTGGCTACGAAGGAAGTTAGGAGTTTTGCCCAACCATGAGATAATGGAAACTCACTTGGAAACACTTCCAGCTTTTGTTAAACATTACTTATTTCATAAATAACTATAAAACACTAATGTAGAAGAATTTATAGAAGAATTGTATGTTAGTTAACCAAAGTCTTATGCACACTCATCACTCCTTCAACTCGAACTAATAGCTAGGGCATTCATTTGGGTTTTTTTTATGTGGTGTGAGCAGGGACCGGGACCTTACTCTTGCATTTGTATTAGGGGTGAAGAAACCGGTATATTACGAATCAAAAGCTCGTCTGGGACCAGAGACAAGGTACTAGAAGATGGAACAAAAACCAGTTCCCTTGTAGTCAACGATTCTCATTCATTCGCTCTGATGATTGGAACAAAATGTTGTACAAATTTCGTGGCTCTGGTTTTAGAATTTTAGACAACTCTTGCCATCCACATTACTCTTAAATATACAACTGTTGTACAAGTAGTCTTAGTTACTAAGGCATAGGAAAGTTTTGATTTCATTTGATTGAAATCAGTGTCTCCAGTTAATCGAATAAGCAAACATAGCTGCTTCATTCTAATTTCAGAAAATCCAAATCCATGAAAACATGCAACACTCTACTATCTTTATTGACATTACTTTCATCTCCATTTTTTTTTTTTAGGTTAAAGGTTACAAACAAACGTTGACATAACTTAAAACAGTACGATATATAAGGCAGAATCTTTGAATGTGAACAACACAATCAACTAAAAGATAAAAAGCACAAATACATTGTTTCTTTCTTTTTAAAGAAACCTCGACGGTACGAGGGAAAATTTTATTGAATAAAAAAAAACATGTTACACCTAGTCTGGAGGGAGGGGGGAAGGGGGACATAAACCTTACCTCTCAAAATAAAGAGAGAATGAAGAAAAGAAAGTGAAAATACAAGAAAGTACGGGACATACACTTACATAACGGATAGGAAGAGAAGCAAAAAAACCACAACAGAGAAATTAAACGACAACAACAAATGCATAACAATGTAACAAACTCAATTTCTAGGCACCCCACAACACCACACCCATCAACCCCCGAACACCCCGCCCCAACCCCCCCCCCCCCCACCACCCTAAAATTTCCTTATCATTTGTCTGATCGTTCCAACAATCTTAAGAAACAAGTCGGGCCTCCTTGTGATCACAACATCTGCAAGAACTACTCCCACTACCAACCCGCTTCCACATCCGGCTGAAACAATTTTCCAATCAAATTCAAATATTCCTGCTGAGCTAGAATCACCTTCGTCTACGGTTGAAGGTGGAAGTTGAGGGGCCTTAGGATTTCCACATTTCTTTGGCAATGGATCTCCACACAGCCCTGGGTTTCCCTCGTATGAAGTAATATTCAATGAAGTAAGCTGGGTTCCTTCTGGTATAGGACCTGTGAGATTGTTGTGCGAGACATTGAAACTACCAAGAAAAGTAAGTTGACTCAGTTGTTGGGGGATCTGTCCAGAGAGCTTGTTTTGTGAAAGGTCCAACGATTCAAGCTTAGTCAAGTTTCCAAAGGATGATGGAATAGAGCCAGTGAGAATGTTGTGGGATAGATTCAGCGAACGAAGCTCCTTAAGATTCCCCATGAATTCTGGAATTTTCCCTTCAAATTTGTTGCTTGAGATATCAAAGGATGCAAATTCTTCTCGGATCTTTGAGTAGTTTTGCTCCAAACCTTTTGTTGCTATTGTGAGTTGGTAATCAACACTGCTAAAAACCGGGAATCCATTGACATCATAACCTACGTATGTGCTCATATATGTTGACTTGTTTATAATAATATTTGGAAATATGGATGGAACCGCACCAGTAAAATCATTGTAAGACAAATCAAGAATGCGTAACTTGGGGAAATCGACATTCTTTCTAGACTTTCCAATCACACCGTAAAATCCATTATGGCGCATCACCAAAAGTTTTAGCTCTAGCAGAGTCCCCAACCAAATGGGAAAAACATCATTGAAACGATTGTTCGACAAAACAAGATACTCAAGCATCACACAATTGGCCAACGACCTCGGCAACTGCCCCTGCAGCTTGTTATGACTCACGTCAATCATTCTCAAAATGCTTCCTTTGTTGTATGTCTGAGGAATAATTCCGTGAAAAGAGTTGTTTCCAAGAAGTAGAAGAATCAAATGATCACTAAAGTTTCCGAGACACTGAGGAAGCATGCCACTCAATTTATTATTCGACAAGTCAAGGTACTGAAGATTTTTCATATTGCAAAGCAACGGTGAGATTTCTCCAGTAAAGTTGTTGTCTGCAGCTGCATATTCTTGCATGGTTGGTGGAGGTATCGGTAGTGATCCATGAAACATGTTGGACGAAAACCTTATACATAAAAGTTTCACCCAAGGAAGGACAAGTGGAGGTTGGTCTGAAATGAAGTTATTAGAAATGTCTAACAATAGCAAAGTTTCTAAGCTTGTATTCCACATCCATTTTGGTACTTGGCCTCGGATTTTGTTTCCAGCAATTTGCAAACGCATCAACCCCTTCTGATATTGTAAGAAGGATGGAAACTCTCCTATGCTGCAATTACTCAATCCAAGAACGGTGAACTGTTTAACTGTTGAATTCAAAATTTTGGATTCAGTGACAAATTCTAAACCGTTCCAGCTTAATTCGAGTTGGGAAAGAGATTGTAGATTTTGAAACATTTGAAACTCAACTACACCACTCAGAGTATTCGAATGTAGATACAAGATCTGAAGGTTTGTGAGATTTGAAAAAGACACAGGAACTAAACCATTTAATCTATTAAAAGAAAAATCTAGGTACTCTAGTTTGCTAAGGTTGCCTAGCCAAGATGGGATTGGACCAGTTAATCGACTCGAACAAATATTAAGTACGGTTAGCTGGGTAAGATTGGACAAGCAATCAGGAATTGGACCTCCAAATTGATTGGTTGAAATGTCTAGATAAGTGAGCTGCCTAAGATTTCCAAGTGAAGATGGGACCAACGCTTTCGAAAAATTGCATTGACACAAATCCAATTTTTCCAGTGAATGAAGGTTTTGAATTGAAGAGGGTATGGTTCCAAAAAAGCCAGTATATGCGACTTTCAGCAAGATGAGAGGACTGCTTTGATTAAATTCAGGAAAATATCCAGTCAATTCTTGGTTGTATCTCACATCAAGAAATTCTAGGTTTGGTAGTTGGAAAATTTTCACTGGAAATTCACCAAACAGGTGACAGTCCCTGAGTTTGAGGGTTGTCAAACATGATAAATTAGCCATGGAATGAGGAATTGCCGAAGACACATTTACTAAACTGAGAGAAAGTACTTCGAGACTAGTTAAGTTTTGAACTAGGCTTCCAAGATCTGATTCTTCAAGTTTCAACAAGGGACGAAACTCATCTTCTTGTAATCTATCAACATCAATATCGACATTGAAAGCTAGATTAAGGTATGTCAACTTGGATAACAGTGAAAGTTCAGAAGGGACTTGACCAGAAAAGACAGAGTAGGAGAGGTCAAGATGAGTAAGGCTTGGAAAATTCCTAATGCTAGTAGGAATTTGAGAGTAATTGAAGTTATTGTCAGAGAGGTTTAACCTCTGAAGATGAACAAGGCGGAAGAGGCTGCTATTGCTGTTGATAGAGCCGTGGAGGCAGCTGCTACCAAGATCTAGGCCAATCACATGACCCGTCTTCTCATCACACTCGACACCTTTCCATGAGCAGCACGTGCTGTTTTCTCCTTCTGCTAGTTTCCATGATGAAACCATTGGATAACCGTCGTCGCTAGAAGCAGATTTGTCAATGATAAAGCCGTCTTTGAATTGCAGCAGGGCGGACTTCTCCTCATCAGGGCAAGATGGATACTGCTTCTGCGAAGAGTAGGAAGAGTGAGCAATAACCACATGATGAAGCAGCAACAAAACTAGTACTAGTTTTGAAACCATGCGAATGGTGGAGATATCAAGTAACCCCATAACAACAATCTTTTGAATTATTTTTGCACTCTTAGCTGTGTATGACGGAAGTGCAGAGTGATATACAACAATTTATAGACTGGCATCGATCAATACAAAATTCTTCCGCAATATAATTTCTGAAACGTGATAGAGACGGGTGTAGTGGGGGACAAGTTGATATGATGCCTTGACTAATGGATGAGAAAATCAAAAGTTAGAAAATCAGCAGCACCATACAAGAAACAAGTCTTGACTTGATGAGAAAAAGAAATACAAACCAATCACAAACTTTGCCAAGATGGCTGCGTATGGCAAAAGAGTACATCGTACCAAACTTAACTCCAGCCTAGTTACATGGTGTATTTATAAAGATACAATTCTTAACAAACATGAAAGCAATCGCGAACGATCCTGAATGATAGGGAACTAATCTTAAGATCATGTGAAACAGAAGGATTTACAAGAATAATATATGCGCCACCACATAGTTTTACGGTCTAATGGTATTCTTCTTCACTTGTAAGTGAGATGTCTTAGGTTCGATTCTCACCAAAGGTGAATTTGAACCAAATTATTGGTAGCCCATTATGAGACTTAGTCCACCCCACCCCTTAATGTAGATAATAATGTTTGTTAATATATATATATATATATATATGTATGTATGTATGTATGTATGTATGTATGTATATATGCAGAATGACGGGTGTAGATAATAATGTTTGTTAATATATATATATATATACACACACACATATGTATGTATGTATGTATGTATGTATGTATGTATGCAGAATGGCTGAGCAGGGAAAGAGATCCTCTTTGGATCTCTTCCACCAAAGCCCACGGATCAATTGATTCGGACTTTTAAAATTTAATCAAACTGTTAAAATTATTATAACTTTTAAAAATGGCTTTTGTGTTTAGTTGTTGGATCAAATTTCAAGAGTCTGGATCATTTAATCCGTGGACTTTGGTGGAAGAGATCCAGAGAGGATCTCTTTTTCCACTAAGTAGTACTCAAAAGACAGCACTCGTCATTTCCTTAAACCCACTCACAATTTATTGTTGTAAAATGTTGTTTCTTAAATTTATTCTTCCTTTCTCTTTTTTCGAATAACATTTAATTACCGTCGATACTGCTATAGAATGGCATGCGAATGATGAGTAATTTTTCGGTGTACCCGGTACACCAAAAAAATTTGGTGTACCCTCACTCATAATGGTGAGGGTACACCAAAAAAATTTGGTGCACCCTCACTTTTTGTACACCAAAAAAATTCTAATGAGTGAGGGTACACCTAAAAATTTTCCGCGAATGATGGAGATATCATGTAACCCCATAACAAGAATCTTTTGAAATATTATTTTTTTTTGTTTTGTTTTGTTTTGCACTCTTAGCTATGTATGGAGTGCAAAGTGACACAACTATTTATAGACTGGCATCGGTATAAAATTCTTCCGCAAATTAATTTCTAAAAAGTGATAGAGACGGGTGTAACGGGACAAGTGCATCGCATTTCTTCTACATGAGTTCTTGAGTAATTGATTCATGAGTTAATTGTTGAAGTCAAGTCTTCAGCTTTTGAGATGGGGTGGAATTAGAAGTTAGACAAATGAGCAACACCATAAAAGAAATATGTTTTTTTTATTTTTTTTTGCATACACACGTATAGTTTATCTCATGAGTTCCTTCTGTAAGGGTTCATGATATTTGTATTGACACTCTTGTAAGGTTTTATCATATTTGTATGCCTAATTGCAAGACTTATCAACTTTGTATTTGGGTACTGCTAAATGTGTTGGACCTTCGTGCTTGAAATCTTGATTAAAATGTGTGTAATTTGTATTAGAATACAAAATTAAACAAAAAAAAATTTGTTAACGGGTGAAATGCGTGACCCATTAGCTTAATGGGTTGAGTTTGAATGACCCGTTAGCTCAACGAGGCGGGTGTGAGTGACCCGTTACCTTAACGAATTAGGTGAAACCCGACCCAAACCCAATAAACCGGATTCGTTTACAGGCCTAGACTCAAACCTCCAGATAGTGAAGGGAATGAAAGTTTCAGACTCTCAGCAGCAAATTAAGGCATTAGAGCCATCAGTTTCAATTCCTGTACTGGCTTGAAGTGGGGTGGGTTTGAAGCCATAAATTTTTATTCGATACCCAATTTCTTCAACATTAGGACTTTCAAACTCCTGACATATATTAAGTCAAGAGTGCGGGTGTAACGAAATTTCTCATTAAGTCAAGAGTGCGGGTGTAACGAAATTCTCAGATTGCAACTATTCTCATGTTGGATTTTGACGGGTGTTGCAGTTTGAAAAATTCAACTTGTGCTTTGGTTTTGGTCTATGTTGCATTTTTCAAACTGCAAGTCCTTTTTCTCATTAGAAAAGAAATCTCATTAACTCAAGAGAAAGCAAGGAAGAAAGAAATAATACTTCGACTTAGAGTTGCTATTTAATACTACGGTCTAGTAGTTTTCCTCTTTACTTTTAAGTGAGATGTCTTAGGTTCGATTCTCCCCAAAGGCGAATTTGAACCACATTAATGGTAGCCCATTGTGAGGATTAACCTACTCCCTCATCCCCTTAGTGTGGATAATATCGTTTCTTCAAAAAAAAAAAAAAAAAAAAAACTTTGACTTGGAGTTGAGGCCCCCCAACCATGGGGAAATTGCCTCCAACTACATATGTCTCGAGGTACTGTAGCTGATTCTTGTTGATACAATTTGTGGAACCAAAAATAATCCCAAAAATTCAGAAGGGGACACGTGGACTTTTACTTGAGAAAGACAAGATTGTCCTCATTAAATGAGCATAGCTCTCAAGTATTCCCATGTGCAACTGAGCATCCCTGGAAGTTCAAGCAGCGGACTACGACTACTTAAAGCTCCCCTACTCGTGGCATCGAAAAAATCAAGGGCATTAAAGATAGAATTAATTACCAAATCCTATCTTTAATACAATCATAATTGAAGATCAACCATATCAAGTAGGGAATATCACAATCAATTATGAATATTCCCATTATCATTCCAAGATATTATCTCCTAATTAATATCTTGGAAACATCATTTCCTTGCGGATCCTACGGATGACATAACTTGGCCAATAGGAAGCCGCCATGTGTAGGGCAAATCCCTACACCATGACCGACCACTACCTCCTATAAATACCCTCATCACCTCCAAATTTCGGTAAGCTTTTGGTATGCATACAAGCCCTAAAAACTCATTCTTTTCAGAGAAACTAACTTAGGCATTGAAGATCCATTTGCTGAACCCTTCTCCCCACCTCGTGGGCATGTAAGCCTTAGATCTTTGATAAAAAAATATTGATTGTTTTGTAGGTACAAGTTCATTAAAATAGAAGGTAGCGAATTCCTGCTACCACACAATTCTTCCACACTTAAAATAAGTTTCTATACATGTGTTTAATTGTATGTCGGATTAGTAATATAATTTCATATATGGATACACGATTTAATGTATGAGCATGGATTAAGTCATGCCATAGAATGAACAATTTTTTTTTTTTTTTAAAATTACGAACGACCTTTAACATTTGCATAGAAATTGAATAATAATCGACCTTGCGCTTGCCCTTAACATACTATTGTTGATCTTGTGCAGTTGCAAATATTTAATTGTCTTTGATTTTATCTATATTGTAGGTACTCTGAGCTCACATAAGTAAACATTCATCCAAAGATATATTTCCTTTTTTTTTCTTGATTCTGATTGATTGCCTTTTTGTGAACCCGCCACTGTCAACTGGTTTAGGAAGATGCCTACTTTTTACTAGCAGCTTGTAACTCAAGTAGTTAAGAGCATCCCTAGTTTCGCATAAGTAAATATGTAATTTTCTTTTTCTTATATTTGAATTCTACCACAAGAAAACCACAATTCTCATTCTAGTAATTGTGTCGCTAGTCACCAAATTATGGCACTCCCACCCACCCTTTCTCTACATTTTCACCAAGAGTGTATAATTGTGATTTTCATTCCCACTATGCCCTGCGATCTTATTTTTGTTGGAGAACAATTTAGAAACAACAAAATAACAAAAATATTGAATTGAGATACTTATACTTTATTATTAAAAAATACTTGCAATATAGAATAAAATTACACAATAAATACAGAAATTAAAATGATACTAACTTGAATGAATCAAAGGTAGAGGCTAACGCAAAAGTTATGTCATTCGAACAGTATTTCCGTCCCACTCTTATACTTGTGGTTTGACAACGTCTGCTTGTGGTCTTACTTTTCCTGGCAACAGCAGCTTCCTCTTTTTTAGCTTCCAAGAATTGCCGCACCAGGTCCTCGATTTTAGCTTGAAGGGCACTGAATCTCTCACCACCAATGGAAATAGATGAAGTTTTCAGCTTTAGAGTCTCGGATAAGGACGTAGGTTGCTCCTTGAATTTTGAGCTGCTTCTGCTTTGTCCAATCACATGACTTTTGATGATCCTCAATATTCTTTAGAGTTGAAATCAAAGCATCAGTGTGCGCGGAAGAGAGCTCACCATTTTTGAACAAAACGTTAACATATTCAGCAACATGGGCTATCTTGTCCACATTAGTCAGAACATTGAAAGTATCGGTACTTTAACATCATCTTAGCGTGTTGAATGAGTTAAATACCAGAGAGCGCGATGAACAAAACTATTAAACAAACAGAGTGCCAAAATGGTTACAAAAACTAAGAGACTACATTATGCTGACTTGTTTTTCTAGCTACATTACAAGTTATATTTATATAGAACTAAACGTAAGAAATCCTAACTGACTCATATGCTTTACTAACAAGCAAAACCCAAATATTATAATAAACCTAAATACTAACACTTTCCAACACCCCCGTCAAACTCATGACAGTACACAATATGAGTTTGCCAAAGTTGAAGTGGATGCAAGCTTCGTTATGCTAATTTTGGATGCCAACTTTAATACGAAATTCAATCAGTGCAAGCACAAGATTACCATGCCAGTGCAAGTGTAAGATTCCAATCCCAGTGCAAGACCAATTGCAATGCTAGTACAAACTTCCCCAATTCCAATTGCAAGCTTCCGAACAAACCTGAACAAACAAGCAAAAAACCCAACTTTCGCAACGTCACTCAAGGTCACCAGTCCAAGCACTCAAGCGATCATTGCGGTGAGCAACAATTGACAAGCCAAGCAACATCAGCAAACTCATTATGGACCTCCACACAAACCAGCCCTAACAGCAACTTCAAACAACAAGTGGGCCCCAAAGACTTCTAACCAAAATTTTTCCCTTGCCCGTGTGGACCTTTTTTTCTTTCTTTCTTCTGTTCTCCACTTCCTCCCTTTTTTGTTTTTTTGTTTTTTTTTTCCTTCGTCCTCTTTATCGTTTCTGTGCGAACAAGTGCAGGAACTCTAGTGCAAAAAGCACGGGGTGCAGAGGGTGCGGGTCAGATCAGAGGCAGTGCAAGAAACTGTGTGGTGATGTGGCTGGTGAGATGCAGAACAGAGTGGCGGCGATGCGGTCGGTGCAGGTATGTGGTCACGACGGTGGAGATGGATCCAGATAGGGAAAAACGGTGCGGGATGCAGACCAGGTGCAGGTTAATCAGACAGGTTGTGTGGGTGCAAATCAGATAGCGGAGTACGGACAAAAACGAACGAACAACATGTTTTTTTTTTTTTTTTTGGACTACAACGAAGAACAAACAACTACAATTTTAATGATGAATTTAAACTGGAACAATCAAACAGTAGAAGATGACAACAAACTAATACGAGACGAGCATATTAAATCTCGAAGGATCAAACTTGCTCTGATACCAAGTTGAATATTAGAGTGTGCGAAGAACAAGACTAGAAAATAATAAGAATATTATTAAACAAACTGAATGCCAAAACGACTACGAAAACTAAGAGACTACATTGTGTCTAACTTGTTTTTCTAGCTACATTACAAGTTATATTTATAGATAACTAAACCTAAGAAACCCTAACTCAGGCTCAAATACTAAACTAACAAGCAAGATCCAAATATTATAATAAACCTAAATACTAATACTTTCCAAAAGAAGGTTAAGCTCTAAACTGATTTGTTTTAAGTTTAATTTTGATTGGAACTAATAAGCTTCTGGCATTCCATATAACTTTTCATATCATCTTTGCAGTAAAAGGCACCACATCTATTACATTCAGAATTCAATTGGAAACTGCAGTCTTTCCTCCCAGTGCAACGAAAACAAATATCTGTCCTTAAGACTTGTCTAAAAGTGATGATAATTTTTACTCTCCTTTCACTTTTGATGACATATTTTCTGAAGCATGGAGGACATCAAGTACCAAAGGTGACAAGCTCCATATATTCATAATGGAAAACCATACAACCATAACCATTACTATTCAGTCAGAGATGTATATCACCAACAATTTTTCAAAATAAGAGGATTACGCATTTAAGGAAACGTACCTTGTTTGTCTCAGCCAGTGTAAGAACAGTAAGCTGTTTCAGCTTTAAGACTTGATCAGGGACCAATTGTGGAAGACGACTGGCATCACCTATAATTCATTTCAGTTTCTTAAATTCCATAGCAATGCCAAAGAGATGCTTAATTTCTTTTTTCAAAGAAAAATATACTCAGAAACTTTATGGGAAGTGTTTGGGTTAATATTTGAACTGTGGACTTAAAGGAATGGAAGCCCAAAAGAGCTGAAGTGAAGGAACTCGCCCGATGCCCAGCACCAAGCCCAGCCATCCATCTCAAGACAATCTGGCGACTCCTCATTAATGAAAAGGTTACATGCTTACAAGAGAAATGACAATTGATGGAAATCAACCTACTCTTAGCCCAAAAACACTTTCTAATGGCAGAACATGTAAAAAAGATGATGACTCACTAAAGTGTTTTCGGGCAAAGCTTACAACAGTCAAGATAAAATGTCTATAAAAGGAAGGAGAGGCCCCAGAGACAAGGACACTCAACCAATCAAACAAACAAATATACAAACTCTGCTCTCAAGCCAGATTTGCATCTAAAAGCTTTAATCAGCCCAAATCTCAATCATTTCCAGGATCATTCCCTACGAAGCCATCTTTTGTCTAGTTTAAAGCTCTGCTATCATCCTTAGTGGCATAGTATCGATTCTCTCATGCAAACTTGTTTACCATCCGTCTCTTTTAAACATAAACCCCTGTAATCACAAAGAGAAGAGACTGCAAGACGTTCGACCTTGCCCGACAAGGTGAAATCTTACCCGACTCTCTTTGTTTCGTCTTTCAATTAGTAGATTTGGCATTATGATGTACTACCCAGTATATATTCAAGTTATTTCCAATCATTTGGTAATTAAAAGTTCCATTGATACTCAGATCTTGTTTACTTAGTAGTTTTACTACCATAAAAGCCAAAATGGGGATAAAACTAATGACTTAGTCAGATCTGGATTTCCGCCCTTTAAAGCATACAAGATAATGAACTAAAAGTCCTTGATCTCAAGGCACAGAAAAGAACTTAATGTAGACTTAACCCATCTACGACAATCTTTTGATAACAATAAGTCAGAATAACTTGAGGCGCAAGTAATTGACTTAAACACACTTGTTTTACATCTACCATATTGAGATGGTAGTGGCACGCCTAAGCACTTAGTTAGTTTTGATTGCAAGCCTCAAGGCCTACACTTAAGGCCCCACAAAAGCACCTTTCAGAACTAACTCTGTCCTCAGCCTCTCAACATGCAGGAGCCCAACAATCAACCAAAGTGCCAACTCCTCGGGAAGCTGTGTGCTCGAGCCAAGGATCCTCCCCAGCGGAATTCCTGCCCGAATAGGAAGTAGTTCCCCTGGGAATTGACAATATCTCCCGAATTTCAAAAATTATTGAAGTAAGGAAAAGCTTAAATGTTATGGAGGATATAATAAAAGACACAGTAGTAGATTTTAATAAAAGATACAGTAGTTGCTTTAAAAACAAATGTGCCAGTTTATACTTCTTCTAACGAAAATATGTTGCTGCTTCCCTTTATTCATCTTATCATTGAACAAGTACAAGAAAGTATCTTCTTTGACATCTCCAAAGCAACAGTAAGAAACAAAAACTGGTGATGAAGTGATGACTCTGCAGCAGAGCTTGACAGAAGTATACATGGGTCAGTTATATCCTGAAGCGACATTAATATGACAAAAGCACCAACTGCATTGGCACCCAAAACCCTGCCACATGTTCTTGAGAATGAGGCTGCGCACAATGTTTCATACAATGAGCCAACAGACGTTCCAATGGTGGCTCAAATTTTGGGTTTTTCGCCTTTTGAGTTTTGTTTCCATGTTGCACAGGGTTCGAGTGATGAGGCTTGCTTCACGTAGGGATCAATGACCTCCTCTTGCTTTTGCTCAATCTCCATCTCAAAAAACAACAGAAATTACTAATTGCAACGACGGAAAAATCGAGACGAGACGGTGAAAAGTTCAGCAGTGGAAAGCTAGGGATTTGGTGCGTTTGAATTTCGGGGCAGAGATTGAGGAGAAAATAGGGGCTTCGGAGAAAGGATCTTAAGGGTAGAATGATGCATTTTCAGATTCTATTGTGGGCACCTGGCATTCGCATCGAGACATCTCCATAGCTTAACCGTCATGCCGTATAATATTTATTAAAATAAATGAATAATATAATCTGACCGAATTTGGTCCGGTAATATTAACACGTAATATGATGTTAAATGTCATATTAAAAAATAAGGTTAAATTAATAAAAAAATTCAAATGAAAAACGTAAATGAGATCAAAGAATCCAATAATAAAGATTATGATTCTAAAAGACGTTAGGTGCCAGTCGGACGGCTGGTTAGGGCTTCGGCAGGAGTCCAGGCGAATTAAACGGATTTAAATAAATTTGTTACATATCATATAAATAAATGTCTATTTACACTAAAACTTGCATTTTCCTTAATTCTTTTATTGATAAAGATTTGTTCCGTTAATAAACAGTATAAAAAATTCATTAAGTGACAACTTTTATTTATAGATATTTTTGGGTTCACTTTGGACCTTACTAGTTTGGTGGTGACAATCCCAAATTGTTCGGAAGCTCATTATTAAAGTTCAATGCAAACATGATTTATGGGAATTCACTTAAAATCAACGACGTCGTTTGGTTGGGTTATTTTAAAAAGTTTTACTATTCATCATCTTCTTCGTCTCTTCTCGATCGCCGCCGCGCATGCTTTTCTACCTAGATGGCTTAGAAGATTATACGGTTGCAGTTTCAATATTTCTATTAAGACTCAGCTCGGCTGCTGCCCGTCCAACACCGCCTTGCCCACCTAGCCCGCATAGGTCTTGGTTGAACGCCGCCGAATGATTTATCCGATTTTTCTAATGATTAGGCCTTAATCGGATCGGCAGTCAGCCGTTGAGCGCGTGCCTAGGCTGATTTTAGAACACTGGTAAAGATTAATCATAAGTAAGATTGTTGTAGCAACCCTTAATAATAGTTTTTTTTTATTAATGTAAAAGTCTTAAAAATATAAAAATGTTATAATAATATGAGTCATTCAATGTGTGGATGGCCAACCCGCTACATCCACTCATCCCACTCTACATGTCCTTCCACTAGGAGTTGCCACTGCTTGCTTTTGGTGCTCCTGCTTTGCCTATAAATCAAAGAAGAAAAAACACGTAAATTTTGTAGAGGAACCTCGTAAATTTTGTGTCTTGTTTATTTATTCCACTGCACACATCGTCAAATTTACAACACATTATCAGCACGAGAAGCTCTCGTGTCAGTGGAAAGCACAATGCCACAAATCTTGTCCACCTATGTTGCCTGGAGTCTCACAAATAAGAAAATCTTTTCATTTCATCATGAAATATTTGTACTACTGATTTTCTTGAAGTAAATATATATATGTTGTCGTATGACTGTATATCATCCTTTGCAGAAGCAAAAGAGTACAAACTCAAAATTCGTAAAGAATCTGACAGCCATGTAAATAGTCTCGGAACTCCAACTTGCAGACCTCGGATTGAAACACTTTCTTCTTCAAAGTTGCTCGTCCGCGTAGTACCTACAACATATCAAATTTTCAGAAAATTCCAACAGTGTGATCATCATAAATGCCTGAAATACCAAACCAGTTTCCAATTTCCGCAGAAAATTGGACAGGCACCTTATGAGTACCAAAACTCCATTTCGGTAGCTTAGATCAAAATTATTTCTTCATGAAAGTTGTTCGGTATCCTCTTATCCATATCATGCTAAATTTTGACCTAAATATAACTGTTTGATCTTCTCATAAGTTGCAGACACTCCTGGCTCCAAAACTTATGGGAACCGTTTCGATTTTCCCAAAACTCACTGGAGGAGGAATTTCAATTGGAACTTAGTGTTACTATTATTTCCTGGATAACTAAAATGACTTCGAACTGTGAAATAATAATAAAAATAAAAGGGATGAAATAAAAGAAAGTGGCAGACCAAGAAAAAAGCAAAAGATAAGGACTTAATCATTGCATTTTCTGTTTTGGCATATTTATGTGCATGGTGTTGGTTTAAAGTCCTATCACAAGTTCTATTTATTTAAAGCAATTTATTTACAGTGGGTAGAATTATTACCCTTTGCTTTAAAGCTTTGATATTTATATGAATGGTGCTGAATCAAAGCCCTTGTCACAAACTCTATTTACTTAAAAACAATTTATTTACCATGGTTGGAATTACTGCCTATTGCTTTAATTTATTTATTGTACTTCTTTTTGTTACGATGAGTACATACTGGACCCGAAGTTCCTTGACCATATAAGAACCTGAAGTTTCTTGATCCTCATCACATAAAATGATTAGACCCGAAGTTCCATCATGCAAAAAACATCAGGAATGAAGTCCCTAGATCCTCAAGATTAGACATGAAGTTTCTTGATAAGTACCTTAAGTTTGAAGAGCTGAAGTGCCATAACTTAATTGTAATAAAGACCATGAGAATCCCAATTCATAGGCTATTAAATAAGGACCAGAAGTTCCTTGATGTATGATACATTTTCCTGGGGAGTTTACATCTCAAAGTTTTGATGATTATTGCATGTCATTGGGCATCGATGTTGAACACCATGTTCCTCATGTTCATACTCAAAATGATTTAGCAGAAGTATTTATTAAGCGAATGAAATTGATTACTCGTGCTCTGCTCATGAAAATGAGATTGCAAGTTTTCTACATGTGGACATACCATTATAAGTTTCGTTGAGACCACATACCATTATAAGATTGATTCACTATTAAGTTTGGTTGAGACCAGTTACCAGCCATCAATATTTCTCAGTACAACTCGTGTTTGGGCACCAGCCAAACATTACACATGTACGAGTTTTTTATCATGTTATCTATGTACCTATTGCATTGCCACAATGTACTAAAAATGAGGCCTGAAGACAAACTGGTAATTTATGTTGAATTTGATTCACCATCTGTCATTCAACATTTGGAACCCTTAACTGGGATATGTTTACCGCGTGGCTTGCAGACTATGATTTTGATAAGACAGTTTTCCCACCGTTAGGGGGAGAAAATAACTTTGTTCCAAAAGAATGATGAGAAAATATCATTCTAGAAAAATGATGAGAAAAGACCGTTCTAGAAGAACGAAGAAAATTTGTCTTATTTTGATTCATGAAGCAATCAATATAAAAATGAAGTGAGAATAACTGAATGATGCAACAATATGCAAATCAAATGCCAGATGCATTTAATGATGCAACGAAAGTAATAAAATCACATATACTTGCTGCAAATGTGCCTACATGAATTGATGTTCCTGTTGGACAAAATAATGTGGTCGCAAATCTGTTACACGCCTGAAGCGTGGCAGACCCTTAGATTCAAAAGGTTCAGTACTTCGAAAGAAGAAGAATATGACACTACTGAACTATTGCATTCCCAAAGCATAACTGTTGCATGTCGGAAGCATGACAGTCACCGTATGGATACCTGTCCCAAAAAGGACAATCCGCGGACATGGGAATGTTGATGTCTCATGCATGAAGCATGATAGATATATAGTTTCTAATGACTCAACTCCCGGAAGTGAGATTAAAATACCAGCTTTATAACACTCAAGAGGAGGTTATGATCCGCATTCTCTAAATTATGACTATCTTGGAAGAAATAGTGTAATGCCCAATGGATATCCACAGAAATGAAAAGCTTTTATGCATGTGCATGCACATGAGAATATGGGATCAATGATTAATGACAATCGATGGTAATTTTGGTTTTTACAAGTAACTACTAAATTCATCAATGAGCTGTATTGATATTGAGTCACGTTCTTTTGTTCATTGATGAAAGGAAATATTATTTGCCAAAAATGGAGAAAGGCAATTGTATTACAATCTTGTAAGAACGTGGAAAAATGGACCTATATATGTCTATATAATACAAATAGCCAAAAGATATTGAACCAAATGAGGTTACATATGGGCATTTGTAATACAGTGAATTACACTCACATGAAATGACACAAGGTTACTAATTGAAACCTGAAATTATGCTTTTGTAAACAAGTTCATATGAATGGAGAATTATATACGAAGGGTTATGAGTCGCCCACATCATATCTCCATAAGTAAATCCCTCAAATATACATGGAAGCAAGTTGCTCTGTATAAATTCCAAAGGAAAATGTGTCATGAAGTGTAGAAAATCCATAAAGGATTCAGATTGCTTGAAGAAAACCCAGGAAGGGTAAAACACAAAATATGTACTTAAATACCAATGGATGATATAAATTGCCTTAGTGAGTACTATCATTATGATATTGTTGTAACATACTAAAATCTCTTGTAAGAGTCGATAATATTAGATTTAGACTCCTGAAGAGTCTAGAAAGTTTATAAAGTGTTGAGAGAGATATTGTCTCGAACTGCAGAATCGAACAATATGCCAACACGAATCTTATCCATGATGTTTATAAAGAATCATATGAATTGAAGATTATGAGTTGAATACTCAAATTATTTAGACATTAAGAATGATTATTTATCTTAGTGAAGGTAAAGATAAATTGATATTTGGTCCAAAAATACCAGATCTTAATGAATTATATGCTTTATTGTATTTGGCACAATACATTGAATGAAATAAAGCTTATCTATTAATATCTCCAAGAAATTACATACACATGAGTTAAAACAACCAAACAGGAAGAAACCTTCACAAAGGTTGCTCATGTGAAGCCTTAGTACTCGGAAGTACCCCAGAAGGGGGAGGCACCAGAGGTTGATTATTTAGAGGCTCAGTACTTGGTGAAACTTCAGACGGCTGAGACAATGGGTGTCTTTGGAATAAAGACTCGAACTCCTGATTGTCATTTTGAGTCTGACCTTCGGATTCCAATAGCTGGTCGAGCTTTATTTTCATGCTCGTCGAGTAATTATTTGCAAGCATATGTAACACTTTATTATCGTGCTTAAGCCCTCTAATCTCTTGTTTAAGACTTGCCACCTCAGCCATCAATGATTCAACTTGATGAGTTCGAGCAAGTAGGCGTTGGCCCATATTAGAAACAGAGCCCGCACACTGAATAGTGAGAGCCAAGGAGTCTTGAATGACCGACTCATCAGACCAGTTTGAAAGGATTCTGTTATCCTTGGGAGTGAGAAGATTCCTAGCTACCACTATAGCATTTAGGTCATTCTTCATCACAGAGTCCCCAACCATAAGAGGACCATTAGAAGATAAGAAGGACGGGCGCCATATATTATCTTGACGTGGCTCGTCTGTACCACTCCTAAGACTCAAATCTAAGCAAATGTTAGATGAGCAAGCCATTTTTCAGAAATGATGAAGGAAAAATGAGGTCAAATAAAATCTAAGAAGTGCAAAAAGGGGAAATTTTTTCCGGCAACAATTTTTTGAGTGTATCTGAACAAAATTGATATATCTATAAAAGAAGAGGTAACAGGGTCACTTGTTCAAAAATTGAAGAGACACCGCTCTTCGAATTTCAAAAGCCATTTTTTTAGGATAAAGTTCGTTAACAATTCTCAGACGTAATCTCAGCTTTTGGATATCACGTGCAACTTTGTCAAAGTTGAAAACGCGTGAATCTTATTGTTCTAATTACACCACAGTACTTGTTATTGGGAAATTCCTATATATGTCGACCTCTATCTTCTATAACAAGGCAGACTTACAAAAATATCTAACTCATCCTCCTCTCCGAGAATGCATCTTCAACAAAGCATCTCGAAATACTCAGTTTTCTTTCTCTCCGAGAATACTTCTTCAAAACAAGTCACACCAAAGCAAAAGTATCTCATATCATCAGGGTTGAAAGCAAGGGTATCTCATATCATGTTTTCTCCCTGTCATTTCCTTTGTCCTTGTTCTCACCTGGAGGATAAGGAGAAAGAGAGCAATCAGTCGCCACATGGAATCAAGCTTCCTATTTGGAACTGATTGCCCAGAAACTTTGCCTGATTGCTTACCTAACATTGTTCTCGAGTAGTCATCTTCAACTGTTGATATGATGTTGGTTATTGACACCCTGAGAAGTGATGTTCTGAATGACCATTCAAATGTAAGGTTTGCATTCCACTCCTGCATCAGGGGACAAATACTACAAGAGAAGATGTCACACCTGCATGGGGGGAAATTAGGGAAAATACCACTTCTGCAAAGGGAACAGATAAGGCAAGCGAAAATGATACATTGAAGCATGTGGAGACAAGCACAACAAAATATAAGCTTATTCATCCCCGACGGAGCCGAAGAGCACTTGTCATGTGGAGCTACTCGTGGTTTCATTTTATTCAAGGACAAGTCCCAAGGATCTTGAAGAAATCACAAGTCCGATTCAAGATCAAGTGTCCACCACCCTTGAATCAAATTTCGCTTCAGATAAAAGGAGTAAATTCCGACCTTTAGAGGAAGTCTAGCAGAAGGCCCTCCAGCCCAGTTCAAGAAATAGCCTGTGGAAAGTCAACAAGTACAACAGATGTGTTACTACTCATCAGGGAAAGCATCCAAAAACAGATCAATGTTTTAACGAGTTAATCGAAGCCTTATGACCATCCAATGGGGGGTGTTATAATATTATGAGCCATTCAATGTGTGGATGGCCAACCCACTACATCCCACTCATCCCACTCATCCCACTATATATGTCCTTCCACTCGGAGCTGCCACTGCTTGCTTTTGGTGCTCCTGCTTTGATTATAAATCAAAGAAGAAAAAATGGAAGAGAGAAGCCAGAAGGCTCATGGCAGAGAGAAGAAAAGACGGAAAAGAGAAGCCAGATGGCTCATGACAGAGAGAAGAAAAAGAGAGGAGAGAATAGAGAGAGTTATCTTTGTAATCTTATTATTTCAGATTATAATGAAAGCACCATTACTGCCCTGAGGACGTACTCCAGTCACATTGACTGTAGAGGAACTTAGTAAATTTTGTGTCTTATTTATTTATTCCACTGCACACACCGTCAATTTTACAAAATAAACACACACACACACACACACACAAAGGAAAACTAATGAAAATGGCTTAAAGACTTTGAATTTTAACGATAAAGGCAAAATATTGGGTAAAGTGAATAGTACCAGGTTTGACTTTTTAGTGTAAAAATGTGGTTTTTCGTTAAAACTCCTTATATACAAACGCTCGACAAAAAAATTTATATATATATATATATACACACACATATATATACAAACGCTTGTAAAAACAAGCTTTATGTTGTAGTCCTATTAAATTAGAAATGTGATTGTGTAAATTCTAATATATGTAGGTATTCTTTTGGGATTCTACTATATCTATTAGACTAGATATTATTCTATTAGAGTTGTTTGTAATCCTATTAGGGTAAGGATTTAACCTTCCCTACTAATACAAATAAAGGCACAATGGGATGAAATAGAACACACCTCACAATTATACATCTCTCTATTCTTTCTCTATGTGTCGTACCTTCTCTCTCTGGCCTCCATAAGTGTTTAGTAAATTATGCCTACAACACATTATTAGCACGTTCTTGACGTTGCGTTAACAAGAGTTTGATCTTCAATTAGGGAAGTATTATGTTTGAATCATTCTTTTTAGGGAGTTTTAATGAAAAGGGTTCTAGCTAAATTTAATTTAATCAAAAACCACCCTATACTATTATTTAACCAAAAAGGCTTTATATTTAATCATAAGGAGAAAACTAATCTATATCAAACCCACAAACATTTAACACACATGGGCTGAACTAAAAGCCCAAAACGAAATGATTTTTTTTCCACATTTACCCTTAACAGCATTGCTATTCTGTCAGCCAATTTTGTTATAGATAAACTTCCCTTTATTTACAAGTATGCCATTATGCCAGCCAGTTGTTTCTCTCTTTCTTTTTTCTTTTGGCCGTTCGTTCTGTCTTCAGGTTTTGCTTTTTTTTTTTTTTTTCCTTGTTTTCTTCTTGTCATCCCCCTTCCTCCTGAAAGGAAGTAAAACTCAATGTGGGTGAAGGAGAGTGGCCATGATGCGAGAATTATGCGCACACAAATTAAACCCTCTTTTTGACAATTGTAGTATAAGTATAAGTAGGGATCGTTCTGGACCGGGGATTAGGAGGGCTTGTTAACCACTTGGATTTGACTTCAAAAACGTAAAAACAAGTTTAAAACACTATACTAAACTCGAAGAATGCAAAACTAAAAGTAAGAAAGATTAAGACTAAAACTTAAACAAAATAAAGGGGGATTGGATTTGGACGAAAATTGAAATAAAATGGATACTTGGAAACAAAATAGATTGTAAAGATGAATGTGACGGAAATGAATGGATGGGAAGCTAGCTAAGGGGTTCATCTCCATACATGTTATACTTGCATATAAAACGATTTCCAATTGCTTTTCAATAGTTGAAAAGTATTGTTGGTTGAAGTAAGGGCCCAAAACAATAAATTAGGCCCTAAGAGTTGTTGAATCTCCCCCTTATGTCTAAAAGTTGATTTCTGCATGCCAAGTGAATTCTAAGCCTTAATTTCATTACTTTGCTTGCTATTGTTTAAAGAACTTTTGTTTATCCCTACCTTTCCTTGTGAGCCAATATCCCAAGCCCCGTTACAACCCTTGACTTCTATCTTGAGTGTTGTGCATTTCAATTGTGGAGTTTGAATTTGGTATGAGCATATGGTGTCACTGGTTCTCGCGTCTAAGTAGTAGCATTCCATTCATGAGATCATATCTAAACATGCTTATTAACTCCAGAAATTGCGTTCTTTGTGATACATATATGTGAGTGTTCGTTTTCATGTTTACATCAATCTTCTCACATATGACTAGATTAGGGTGTGTAGTTAGAAAATCTGAGTGAAAATCGAGTGCATATCTTGTAAGGAATTGAGCAAATTCTCTAAGGCATGTTACTACATTCAAAACATGGTTTTAAATGCTTAATTGTGAAATAGTATGTGGTGACTATGATTAAGAATGTACTTAAGTGTGAAGATGACTAAAATCTGTGGGAATGATGATTTTTAACATGTCATGTGCATTGGAAATCCCTAAGACGGTTGTTGGAAGGTTTAGGTTGTGTTTGACGTGTTTAGTGTCGTTTTGTTTATTTGTTTTTATTCTGTTTTGCTCGAGGACTAGCAAAAGATAAGTGTGGGGGAGTTTGATAGGAGCATATTTAGGCGACTTACTTAGCTTGTTTTCGTGCATCTATATTGTTAATTCATAGTTGTTTTAGTAGTTTAAGCCATTTTCGTGTGTTTTTAGGTTCATATGGCTAAGGAAGCAAAAAGATGCATTTTGGAGCATTTTGGAGCAAAATTGGGCTTGGAATGGATAGCATATGATTGGAGCCAAAGTGTTGGACGAATTTGAAGGCCTTGTATTCATTTTGGACATAAAACAAAGGGCCTAGCCCATTCTCTCTTAAACCAACCCCAAGGCCATGCATTTCCTTCCAATTCCAAAGCCCACAATCACTTCAAAAGCCATGCAAAGAACCATCCATTCCATCAAAAACAATCCATCAATTCACATGCAAAACCACCATTAACACACATGCACCCAAACAAAGCCAACCTAGCTAACCCTACATGCATTCTTTATGCAACTCTTCATCATTCCACCATTCATTCTTTATTCCACAAACAAGTCACATGCATTTCCACCTTCCTACTTCATCATTTCACCACATTCTCCTTCTTTAACTCATTTCATTATTCATTCACTTTGCATTCATTCAATTCCACCCCACATGCACCCTTTATTCTTCATCATTGCAACCATGGCACATTTACACCAACAAAACAACTCCCATGCCATGGCCTACTCATATTCCCATTTCCTTTCCAACATCTCACATGCATTTCCACCTTCCTACTTCATCATTTCACCACATTTTCCCTTTTATTTCCACATGCAATTCTTCATCATTGCAACCACAAACACCTTAAACAAATAGCCATATACATCTCCACTCCTCCTATAAATACCCTTGCATTCATTCATTCAAGAATCATTCAATTCACTCTCCATTCTCACACCTCATTTCATACACAACACACCACAAACACACCATTTCCCAATCCTTGCCGTGAGTTCTCCCCTTCCATTTCACCACTCCCCATCCTTCCAAAACATTACACAACCATTCCCCAATCCATTCCACATACAAACACATCCCAAAACCCGTGCTTAGACCTTGTGCCGCAACAAAGAGGAGGAGAAGAGTGCTTAAACGTTCATACAATTCAAGTTTGAGTTGTTGGAATTTTTAGGTGCTTTCCTTTCCTCGATTTCAATGTTTAAATTCAATTCTCTTTGTCTTGTACGTATGAGGAACTAAACCCCCCTTAGCTAAGGGGTTCATCTCCATACATGTTATACTTGCATATAAAACGATTTCCAATTGCTTTTCAATAAACCATGAATTCTCAACGCCCCAGGTTAACCGTGATTGCACTAATTAACCCTCAGATTTTCCTAACGTTATTGAATTGGATGATTGCATACGACAACCCAAAACATTTCCCACAAGTCCCCTACATGATTGCATAATAGAGATACAAGTAAGAATCATTACGTTCTTTGAAAACCATAAGCATTGACAAGGCATTCGTTACTATGATTGCATGAAACTTATGCCAAGAATTTATTTAACGCGATTGTTTATAAGCAACCTCCACTACTTGTGAATATAAGTTCATAACTATTAGGTGAAACTCACTTATATTCTAGCGTCATATTCATGCATGAAAATTAAGCGTGCACTCTCAATAAACATACATAAATAGGTTATCAATCAAATAGTTAAACAAATTGAATCCACAACTTATGAAACGTAATTAGAAGTAATCAAATCATATTGCAAGCATAAACATATATTTCGAATCCCCCCCTAGCTAAGGGGGGTTTAGTTCCTCATACGTACAAGACAAAGAGAATTGAATTTAAACATTGAAATCGAGGAAAGGAAAGCACCTAAAAATTCCAACAACTCAAACTTGAATTGTATGAACGTTTAAGCACTCTTCTCCTCCTCTTTGTTGCGGCACAAGGTCTAAGCACGGGTTTTGGGATGTGTTTGTATGTGGAATGGATTGGGGAATGGTTGTGTAATGTTTTGGAAGGATGGGGAGTGGTGAAATGGAAGGGGAGAACTCACGGCAAGGATTGGGAAATGGTGTGTTTGTGGTGTGTTGTGTATGAAATGAGGTGTGAGAATGGAGAGTGAATTGAATGATTCTTGAATGAATGAATGCAAGGGTATTTATAGGAGGAGTGGAGATGTATATGGCTATTTGTTTAAGGTGTTTGTGGTTGCAATGATGAAGAATTGCATGTGGAAATAAAAGGGAAAATGTGGTGAAATGATGAAGTAGGAAGGTGGAAATGCATGTGAGATGTTGGAAAGGAAATGGGAATATGAGTAGGCCATGGCATGGGAGTTGTTTTGTTGGTGTAAATGTGCCATGGTTGCAATGATGAAGAATAAAGGGTGCATGTGGGGTGGAATTGAATGAATGCAAAGTGAATGAATAATGAAATGAGTTAAAGAAGGAGAATGTGGTGAAATGATGAAGTAGGAAGGTGGAAATGCATGTGACTTGTTTGTGGAATAAAGAATGAATGGTGGAATGATGAAGAGTTGCATAAAGAATGCATGTAGGGTTAGCTAGGTTGGCTTTGTTTGGGTGCATGTGTGTTAATGGTGGTTTTGCATGTGAATTGATGGATTGTTTTTGATGGAATGGATGGTTCTTTGCATGGCTTTTGAAGTGATTGTGGGCTTTGGAATTGGAAGGAAATGCATGGCCTTGGGGTTGGTTTAAGAGAGAATGGGCTAGGCCCTTTGTTTTATGTCCAAAATGAATACAAGGCCTTCAAATTCGTCCAACACTTTGGCTCCAATCATATGCTATCCATTCCAAGCCCAATTTTGCTCCAAAATGCTCCAAAATGCATCTTTTTGCTTCCTTAGCCATATGAACCTAAAAACACACGAAAATGGCTTAAACTACTAAAACAACTATGAATTAACAATATAGATGCACGAAAACAAGCTAAGTAAGTCGCCTAAATATGCTCCTATCAAACTCCCCCACACTTATCTTTTGCTAGTCCTCGAGCAAAACAGAATAAAAACAAATAAACAAAACGACACTAAACACGTCAAACACAACCTAAACCTTCCAACAACCGTCTTAGGGATTTCCAATGCACATGACATGTTAAAAATCATCATTCCCACAGATTTTAGTCATCTTCACACTTAAGTACATTCTTAATCATAGTCACCACATACTATTTCACAATTAAGCATTTAAAACCATGTTTTGAATGTAGTAACATGCCTTAGAGAATTTGCTCAATTCCTTACAAGATATGCACTCGATTTTCACTCAGATTTTCTAACTACACACCCTAATCTAGTCATATGTGAGAAGATTGATGTAAACATGAAAACGAACACTCACATATATGTATCACAAAGAACGCAATTTCTGGAGTTAATAAGCATGTTTAGATATGATCTCATGAATGGAATGCTACTACTTAGACGCGAGAACCAGTGACACCATATGCTCATACCAAATTCAAACTCCACAATTGAAATGCACAACACTCAAGATAGAAGTCAAGGGTTGTAACGGGGCTTGGGATATTGGCTCACAAGGAAAGGTAGGGATAAACAAAAGTTCTTTAAACAATAGCAAGCAAAGTAATGAAATTAAGGCTTAGAATTCACTTGGCATGCAGAAATCAACTTTTAGACATAAGGGGGAGATTCAACAACTCTTAGGGCCTAATTTATTGTTTTGGGCCCTTACTTCAACCAACAATACTTTTCAACTCTCTTTTTTTTTTTTTTTTTTTTTTTTTTTCTTTTTTCTTTCTTTCTTTTTGGCCGTGCCTATGGCACATCAACTCACATAAACACTCTTTCCCCCACACTTATTTTCTGCAATACCTTAATCAAAAGGAATTCATTGCTTACTATGCTTCAAGAACAAGGGTAAGGACGGTCATATTCTAGGTTAGGTGAGGATAAAGTGGGTTAACAAAGAACATGGGCTAACATGGCTCAATGGGGTTAAACTTAAACACAAAATGAGTTAAGGGCACATGGCTTTTTGGCTTTGATGGTGGTCACTACACAACTTCATCTTGAATATGTGTTATGCAAATCAATAATATGCTTTGAATGAAATGGACATGAGTTCTAGCATTTGGAACTATATGATGAAACGCCTTCTAAGTAGTAACCAAGCAAAGAATAATGAGATCATGCAACGACTTTAGAAAACAAGAAATCACAGATTATACTCTCCAAAGAACGTTATAGGCTCAAGTCTCTCAGGGTTGTAGCGTTTGTTTGAGTTCCTTCCTTCAAGCATGTTACAAAAACGAATTTTTCTTTTATGATTGCATGTGAAGTCATACATTATAACCATAACCAAGCATATACCAAGAGTAAATCAAACTTTTCTCTATGTTTGTAACTCTTTTTAATAGTCATGCACTTACAAACCAAATCCTTATCATTGTGTTGGAAGGTACCCTAAGACACAAACACACACACAAAAACAACTTTAAAACAACTCTTTTTGGGTTTTTCAAAACAATTTTTCAAATTTTTTATGGGATTTTCGAATTTTTAAGTCAAAACACGCTAAAACAGTTTAGAAACATTTTAAAAACAGCAAGAAACAACATTAGAAGTTATGGTGGACAAAACCCTACGAATTTGCATCAAAACACTTTAGTTACCCCCCCCCACACTTAAATCAAACATTGTCCTCAATGTTTCAAGCATAGACTCACACAATTAACAAGTAAACAAACAAAACAACAACTAAACAACCTAACATGGCAGAAACGAAATAGCAACAAAGAGAAGAGTTTAGGAACGCAAATCTGGAATTGGAGTGCTTTCTAGGTCTTCCGTTGTTGAATGCATGGGTTGCCTCCCAAGTAGCGCTTGCTTTAACGTCGTACAGCCGGACGAAGAACCCAATCACTCTAGATTGGAGCCCACGGCACCCAAGGGGGTGTCATCCACAGTATGCTCCACAAAGTTCTCATAATAGGCCTTCAAACGATGCCCGTTCACCTTAAATTCATGTCCCGTTTTCAAGCTTTGGATTTGGACTGCACCATGAACAAAAACATTAGTAACAACAAACGGTCCAATCCACTTGGAACGTAACTTTCCGGGAAACAAACGTAAACGGGAATTGAACAATAGCACTTTCTGCCCAATGGAGAAGGATTTCCCACGGATCATGTTGTCATGGAAAGCTTTGGTCTTTTGCTTGTAAATGCTTGCATTCTCGTACGCCTCGTGCCGTATTTCATCAAGCTCATTCAGTTGGAATTTCCTATGGCTTCCCGCTTCATCTAAGTGCATGTTGAACTTCTTGACGGCCCAAAGAGCTTTATGCTCCAACTCCACGGGAAGATGGCACGCCTTGCCATAGACAAGTCGAAAGGGGGACATCCCAATGGGGGTTTTATACGCCGTACGATACGCCCAAAGTGCATCATCTAACCGTAAGCTCCAATCCTTCCTTGTTGGCCCAACGGTCTTCTCAAGTATTTGCTTGATCTCTCGGTTGGAAACCTCGGCTTGGCCATTCGTTTGAGGATGGTAAGGTGTAGAAACCTTATGGGTGACATGGTATTTCCTCAATAACGCTTCAATGGTCCGATTGCAAAAGTGTGACCCTCCATCACTAATGATTACTCGTGGCATTCCAAACCTTGCAAAAATGTTAGTTCTAATAAAATCTGTAACCACTTTAGAATCATTAGTCCGGGTGGCCTTGGCTTCCACCCATTTTGACACATAATCAACCGCAAGCAAAATATACATGAAACCATACGATGAAGGGAAGGGACCCATAAAATCAATACCCCAAACATCAAAAATTTCGACATTTAGGATAGAAACCTGCGGCATTTGGTCCCTTGCACTAATTCCACCCATTCGTTGGCATTTATCACATGTTAAGCAAAAAGTTTTAGCATCTTTAAAAATACTAGGCCAATAGAATCCACTTTGTAACACTTTGAGGGCTGTGCGTTGTGTGCCAAAGTGCCCTCCACATGCATATGTGTGACAAAAACTCAAAATTGAATGACATTCAGAATCGTGCACACAACGACGTGTAATCTGATCGGGGCAAAATTTCCATAAGTAAGGATCATCCCATACATAAAACCGTGCATCATGCCTAAGTTTGTCACGTTGGTGCCTATTGAACTCACTTGGAATACGTTTTGACACCAAAAAATTGACTATATCGGCATACCAAGGTGTACTAACCTTTATGGACAGCAATTGTTCATCGGGGAATGTCTCTGCAATGGGTAGGGACTCCTCATTATGCACCATTCGGCTTAGGTGGTCAGCCACCACGTTTTCACTTCCTTTCTTGTCACGAATCTCGATGTCGAACTCTTGAAGTAACAACATCCACCGAATTAGCCGGGGCTTGGCCTCCTTTTTGGTGAGCAAGTACTTTAGAGCTGCATGATCAGTGAAAACAATTACTTTAGTACCAATTAGATATGATCGAAATTTATCTAAAGCAAAGACAACGGCAAGAAGTTCTTTCTCCGTAGTGGAGTAGTTCAACTGGGCATCGTTCAACGTCCGTGAGGCATAGTAGATGACATGCGGCCTCTTGTCCTTTCTTTGTCCCAAAACAGCCCCTAAAGCATAATCGGACGCATCACACATAAGCTCGAACGGGAGGCTCCAATCCGGGGGAACAATAATGGGTGCCGTGGTCAACAACTCCTTGAGTTGGTTGAATGATGCCGTGCACTCCTTAGTGAATTCAAATGCCACGTCTTTTTGTAGGAGGCGGCAAAGAGGTTGTGCAACTTTTGAGAAATCTTTGATAAATCGCCTATAGAATCCTGCATGGCCAAGAAAAGAACGGACCTCTCTAACCGAAGTAGGAGAGGGTAAGTGACGTACAAGATCTATTTTAGACTTATCAACTTCAATCCCTTTTTCTGAGATGATATGACCCAAAACTATACCTTGTTTAACCATAAAATGACATTTTTCCCAATTCAAAACAAGGTTAGTTTCCATGCATCTTTTCAAGATTAAAGTGAGATTATGCAAACAAGCATCAAATGAGTCTCCAAACACACTAAAATCGTCCATAAATACTTCAATTATCTTTTCAACATAATCAGAGAAGATACTTACCATGCATCGTTGGAAAGTGGCCGGTGCATTGCATAAACCAAATGGCATACGACGATATGCGAAAGTACCAAATGGACAAGTAAAGGTGGTCTTTTCTTGATCATCCGGCGCTATGACAATTTGATTATAACCCGAATAACCATCAAGAAAGCAATAAAAAGAATGACCAGCTAACCTTTCAAGCATTTGATCAATGAATGGCAAAGGGAAGTGATCTTTCCTTGTTGCGGCATTGAGCTTCCTATAGTCAATGCACACCCTCCAACCGGTTTGAATGCGTGTAGGCACAAGTTCATCTTCTTCATTCTTCACCACCGTGACTCCAGACTTCTTGGGAACCACTTGGACCGGTGAAACCCAACAACTATCCGAGATGGGATAGATGACGCCACAATCTAGCATCTTGATGATTTCCTTCTTCACTACTTCCATCATTGGTGGGTTGAGTCGACGTTGGGCTTCCCTTGATGGTTTGGCGCCTTCTTCCATGAGAATTCGATGCATGCACGTGGTAGGGCTTATACCCTTGATATCAGCCAAAGTCCACCCAATGGCTGCTTTGTGCTCTTTGAGAACCCTCACCAATTTCTCCTCCTCTTGTGCCGTGAGTGATGAAGCTATAATGACGGGCAATGTGTCTTGCTCGCCCAAAAACACATACTTCAAGTGATTTGGCAATGGTTTGAGCTCAAGTGTAGGTGGTTGTTCTATAGAAGGAAGCAACTTATTAGTCGAAATTGGAATTGAATTTGGACTAGGGGACTTACCTTGGAGCCGTGGCAATGACTCTAGGGCTGCCACGATCTCAATCACATCTTCATCAAAGGCCACGGCATGGGTATTCAATTGTGTGCCGAGGGGTGTTATGTGGTCCTTCATTTCGATGCCATTTGTAATGACCGTTTCAAGTGCATCGCCATGTAATTGATCAAGGTGTGCCTGCGCCAAAGAATCAAGAATATCAATAGAGAAACATGAGTGATCATCATTAGGAAATTTCATAGTTTCAGAAATATTAAAATCAATCACTTCCCCATCGAATTCCATTGTTAAAGTGCCTTTAAACACGTCTATCTTCGTTCGGGCCGTCTTCATGAATGGCCTCCCAAGAAGAATCGGCAAGGATGGAGCATGGGTGGTTTCCTCCATTTCAAGGACATAGAAATCCGCCGGGAAGATCAAATTATTCACCTGCACTAAGACATCTTCCAATACGCCCTTGGGATAGGCATTAGATCTATCGGCCAACTGAATAACCACACCATCATTTTTCAATTCACCAAGGTTCATTGAAGCATAAATAGAGTATGGCATGACGTTAATTGAAGCTCCTAAATCTAACATAGCATGTTCGAACTTAGTTTGACCAATAATACAAGGGATTGTAAAGCTACCTGGATCTTTGCACTTTGGTGGTAACTTTCTTTGTAAAACAGCGGAAACATTCTCACTTACCCTTACTACCTCTTTGTGTGACGCCCTCTTCCTCGTAGTACACAATTCCTTCAAGAACTTAGCGTATTTGGGCACTTGCTTTATGGCATCTAGGAGCGGGATATTGACTTGAACTTTCCTAAACGTTTCAAGAATGTCCTTCTCATGCTCCTCCTTCTTTGTTTGCAAAAATCTGTGAGGAAAAGGAACATTGGGTGGAACAAGGTTAGAATTAATCAAATTTGAACCCAACTTACCTTTGGTGGCCGAATGTGATGCATTGGATGAATTTGGGTCCTTGCGTGCTTGCGGCAAAGGAGGTTGTGTCCCTTCAACCTCCTCTTCATGTTGCAACGTTTCTTCTTCGTTAGGACTTGTTGTGGGTGGTGTAGATGTGGTGCCAACCTCTTTTCCACTTCTCAACATGATGGCTTTAGCGGTTTCAAATCCTCCCCTTGGGTTCATAACGGTTGAACTAGGTAATCTGCCTTGTTCTCTAATTTGCCCCATGAACTCGGCAATTTGTCCCACTTGCTTCTCCAAGTTGTCCACCCTCTTGTCTTGGATTTGCCTCTCTTTGTTTTGAGTTTGGACTTCCTGCGTCAAAGTAGTAAGTAATTGAAAAATCTTATCATTATCACTTGAATTACCTACATTGCTTTGGGCAGGTTGTGCTTGGGCTTGTGGTGGTGCCAACGGCTTTTGATAGAAACCCGGGGGTTGTTGCCTAAATCCGCTTTGTTGTTGACCTTGTTGGGGATCTCGCCATTTGAAATTCGGATGATCACGCCAACCGGGATTGTAAGTATTAGAAAACGGATCACCACGTGATTGGTATTGGTTGCTATATCCCACGGCATTGAGTGTCTCCCACCCTCCATTCTCGATCAATTGTGGGCACGTGTCCGTAGGGTGTCCTTGCATGGAGCATACTCCACAAGAAGCTACGGTTTTGACTTTTGGACCTTCCACCACCTGAGAAAGCAACGTAGTAAGGTTAGCCATTTGATTTTGAAGTTCGGTTATGGCACTTACCTCATTGACTTGGTGTTGCCGTGGGGGATCTCTTTGTCCAAGTCCTTCATATTGTTGTGCATTTAGAGCACGGTTTGCAATTAGGGTCTTGGCTGCCATAGGAGTTTTATCCACCAATGCACCTCCCGCCGAAGCATCGAGCATTTGCCTTTCAATGGGAAGAAGGCCCTCATAGAAGTATTGAAGGAGAAGCTCCTCCTTCATTTGATGTTGAGGACATGATGCAACAAGGGCTTTAAAACGCTCATAGTATGCCGGAAAAGATTCTCCTTGACTTTGTTGGATTCCGCTAATTTTCTTCCTCAAGAGAATGACTCTTGAAGTAGGGAAAAACTTCTCCAAGAACGCTCTCTTCATGCTTTCCCAAGAAGTCACTGTCCCGGGTGCCAATTCATAAAGCCAATCCTTAGCCTTTTCCACAAGAGAGAATGGAAAAGCTTTCATCTTCAAAATATTCCCATCAACATTAATGGGTGTCATGCTTGAGCATACAACTTCAAACTCCTTCAAATGCTTGTTTGGATCTTCCATGGACAGCCCATGGTACTTAGGAATATGATGCAGCAAGCTTGACTTCAATTCAAACTCATCGGTCTTGCCTAGAGCCGCCCTAGGATATTGAATACATAGGGGTGCGGCATTGTCCAATCCCGAAGCAGAAAGCTCTTTGATTGTTCGGTTGTCTGCTGCCATGTCTACTTCACCCTCTGTTGTCTTAGGTTTCTCTTCTTCAGATTCAGAAACGGACTCGGAGCTTTCACTTGATTCGCTAGGTTCTGGGTTCTTTCTCTTTCGTCTCAATTCTCGCTCGAAATCGGCGTCAAAGACCGAGATAGGTTCACGAATCAGATGAGAACTCCGAGTCATAAACTAGTACCTAAAACAAGAAACAAAACAAGATTAAGAATCTGGAATAAAATAAAAACAAAAGAAAATACAACAATCCAAGAGATTAGCAAAGTTGCTAATCCCCGGCAACGGCGCCAAAATTTGATGCGAGAATTATGCGCACACAAATTAAACCCTCTTTTTGACAATTGTAGTATAAGTATAAGTAGGGATCGTTCTGGACCGGGGATTAGGAGGGCTTGTTAACCACTTGGATTTGACTTCAAAAACGTAAAAACAAGTTTAAAACACTATACTAAACTCGAAGAATGCAAAACTAAAAGTAAGAAAGATTAAGACTAAAACTTAAACAAAATAAAGGGGGATTGGATTTGGACGAAAATTGAAATAAAATGGATACTTGGAAACAAAATAGATTGTAAAGATGAATGTGACGGAAATGAATGGATGGGAAGCTAGCTAAGGGGTTCATCTCCATACATGTTATACTTGCATATAAAACGATTTCCAATTGCTTTTCAATAAACCATGAATTCTCAACGCCCCAGGTTAACCGTGATTGCACTAATTAACCCTCAGATTTTCCTAACGTTATTGAATTGGATGATTGCATACGACAACCCAAAACATTTCCCACAAGTCCCCTACATGATTGCATAATAGAGATACAAGTAAGAATCATTACGTTCTTTGAAAACCATAAGCATTGACAAGGCATTCGTTACTATGATTGCATGAAACTTATGCCAAGAATTTATTTAACGCGATTGTTTATAAGCAACCTCCACTACTTGTGAATATAAGTTCATAACTATTAGGTGAAACTCACTTATATTCTAGCGTCATATTCATGCATGAAAATTAAGCGTGCACTCTCAATAAACATACATAAATAGGTTATCAATCAAATAGTTAAACAAATTGAATCCACAACTTATGAAACGTAATTAGAAGTAATCAAATCATATTGCAAGCATAAACATATATTTCGAATCCCCCCCTAGCTAAGGGGGGTTTAGTTCCTCATACGTACAAGACAAAGAGAATTGAATTTAAACATTGAAATCGAGGAAAGGAAAGCACCTAAAAATTCCAACAACTCAAACTTGAATTGTATGAACGTTTAAGCACTCTTCTCCTCCTCTTTGTTGCGGCACAAGGTCTAAGCACGGGTTTTGGGATGTGTTTGTATGTGGAATGGATTGGGGAATGGTTGTGTAATGTTTTGGAAGGATGGGGAGTGGTGAAATGGAAGGGGAGAACTCACGGCAAGGATTGGGAAATGGTGTGTTTGTGGTGTGTTGTGTATGAAATGAGGTGTGAGAATGGAGAGTGAATTGAATGATTCTTGAATGAATGAATGCAAGGGTATTTATAGGAGGAGTGGAGATGTATATGGCTATTTGTTTAAGGTGTTTGTGGTTGCAATGATGAAGAATTGCATGTGGAAATAAAAGGGAAAATGTGGTGAAATGATGAAGTAGGAAGGTGGAAATGCATGTGAGATGTTGGAAAGGAAATGGGAATATGAGTAGGCCATGGCATGGGAGTTGTTTTGTTGGTGTAAATGTGCCATGGTTGCAATGATGAAGAATAAAGGGTGCATGTGGGGTGGAATTGAATGAATGCAAAGTGAATGAATAATGAAATGAGTTAAAGAAGGAGAATGTGGTGAAATGATGAAGTAGGAAGGTGGAAATGCATGTGACTTGTTTGTGGAATAAAGAATGAATGGTGGAATGATGAAGAGTTGCATAAAGAATGCATGTAGGGTTAGCTAGGTTGGCTTTGTTTGGGTGCATGTGTGTTAATGGTGGTTTTGCATGTGAATTGATGGATTGTTTTTGATGGAATGGATGGTTCTTTGCATGGCTTTTGAAGTGATTGTGGGCTTTGGAATTGGAAGGAAATGCATGGCCTTGGGGTTGGTTTAAGAGAGAATGGGCTAGGCCCTTTGTTTTATGTCCAAAATGAATACAAGGCCTTCAAATTCGTCCAACACTTTGGCTCCAATCATATGCTATCCATTCCAAGCCCAATTTTGCTCCAAAATGCTCCAAAATGCATCTTTTTGCTTCCTTAGCCAGATGAACCTAAAAACACACGAAAATGGCTTAAACTACTAAAACAACTATGAATTAACAATATAGATGCACGAAAACAAGCTAAGTAAGTCGCCTAAATATGCTCCTATCAGGCCACCTCCTCAAACCATTTTGCACGTTTAAAGAAAATGGGTGCAATTGCTTCCCCAATTTCTTTTATTATATATATATATATATTATGTTTTTTTTATTGTTATTATTTTATTAGTTTATCACTTTTTTGTAATTAGGTGGTTTAGATTCTTTTGTTGATCAATTTCCACCCTTAATTTTGCTTACCACTTAGAATCCATTCTCCTGGCATGCAAGAGCCACTCCATTGGTAATTATCCCAATTTCATTTTCAGTTTTTGAGTCTTTGTAGATTTGCTAGTGGGGTCTTAACTCTTGACGGATAAAACAATGGTTTTGTAGATTTGCTCGTAAAGCTTTGGTATTTTCACCAGCTCACGTGTTTTCAACATCACCACCTTCTTCTTATTATCTACCTTTACCGGTAGTGTTGTTCGTGGCTTTGTTCTATCCCAGCAACAACCTAAAAAACAAATCAACAAAAAATGCATTGATATCATACTAACAATTTGATACTTTACGTCTTCAAGTAAAAAAAGGAAAATCAAATAGCTACATTATTTCCCCAATTAAACAAAATTATCAATTATAAACGTTGAACACTAACTATTTCTCGAATTGGATAGGGGTATCGATACTATTTCTTAAATAGAACACTAGTACTATTATTATTTCTTAAATTGAACACTGGCACTATCATTATTTCTTAAACTGAACACTCACTATTTCTTAAACTGAACATTCACTATTTCGTAAACTGAACACAAGTATTATCACTATTTCTTAAACTGAATACTCACTATTTTGTATACTAAACATGGGTATTATCACTATTTCTTAAACTTAAGACTAATATTATCACTATTTCTTAAATTGAATACTGATTATTTCTTAAGTTGAACATTGACTATTTTTGGAATTGAACATAGGTACTGTTACTATTTCTTAAACTAAACATTGACTATTTCTAGAACTGAAAACTGACTATTTATTAAATTGAAAACTTGTACTATCATTATTTCTTAAACTAAATACTAACAATTTTTCGAATTGAACAAAGATACTATCACTATTTCTTAAACTGAGTACTGATGTCATCACTAACTTTTAAACTAAACAATATTTCGAGAATTGAATATGTGTGTTGTCACTATTATTTCTTAAACTGAACATTGCGATTATCACTATTTCTTAAACTTAACACTGACTATTTCTTAAATTGAAAATGGGTATTATCACTATTTATGAAATTGAACACAATTACTATTTATGAAAGTGAACACGGGAACTATTTATGAAACTGAACACGAGTACTATTTATGAAACTGAACACGAATACTATTTCTGAAATTGAACACTACCTATTTCTAAAATTGAACATTAACTATTTATAGAATTGAACACAAGTAATATCACTATTTCTTGAACTAAACAACGATTTTTTTGTTATGCATGAAACAAAAACACAATTTTAAAACACCTCCAAATACACCACATAAATTTTCATTTACAAATTTATTATTTTCATTCACAAACACACGACACAGCACCCCAAATGCACACATATAATAGCCATCCATCATCAAAGGTTTATAAACTACATCACAAAACAAATCCTTGAGAACATGAGATATTACAAGCAAACAAAAAAATTAAACGAACCAAACTCTCATTTTTATTTTAGCATTCTAATGGCTTATTTTCCAAATCAATACAACTTTGCCTTAAATCTGCCTTCCATTCCAATCAATGCTTCATCGTACCCAGAAGTAACAAAAGAATGCTCACTCATACTTCCAACGTAACGCAGTAGCTTAGTGATTACAAAAGGGCAGCTTTCCCTTAAGTACTTAAATCCATCAGTTTCTCCATTATTCCTCTATGAAATGAATCAAATATATCAACCATGATAGATATTTAATATATTTCTCTCCAATTTCTTACCAAAAACAGTAACACAATCAAACATTTAACAGAACCCGCAGCTTGTATCTGCCCTTTGATATATTTTCTTCCATGAGAACTCTCCAACAAAAGGAATAACTAGCCAATCCCATGAAGACATTAAACTACATTCAGAAAGAACACAAAAACAAACACCCTTCATTCCTCTGCAACAATGGTTCCCCTTTCGCTTACATAGATACCATCAAGAAACTTCCTGATATACAAGATGGCATTTCTGGTTGATCAGGGCACAAGATCGAGAAAAATTCATTTCCATCCAAGATGGGGTTATCCTTGACCTTTTCACATTGGGTGATAGAAACATCATCATATCCACCTTACTCACCTTTTTTCAAAAAGTTACGTGTGTCGATCAACTTGGTCTCATTAGTGATGGAGGCATTGATGGAAAAATTAGCATACACAAACGCATCTTGTAGCGATACCCCTTGGTGATGAGATTTCCAATGTGGGAGAGAGCGGTGCGGATGGCGGGGCTGATTTTGAGGGATTCGATCCAGGCCTTGACTTTCAGCTTTAGCTTTCTGGTTGTATTCCCGTGAGGTCCTTAATGATCTTGGCGTGGACCTTGATCTTGACACCGTCATGGATGTCCATGGTCTCAGAGGAGAGGATGGTCATCATATTCGCTGCTCTGGTTGTTTCTCTCACTCTCTCGCTTTGCAGCTCCGGTTGGTGACGAAAGGAGATGAGGAATTTGAGGTTATGGAGGCAGGGAATAACAGAGATAAGAAAGGAAGAGAGGATAAACGAACAAAGACTTGTCGTAGGGGCAAAATTGGAAATTTATAGTTTGGACCATTTTAACTGGGCTAGTTTAATATTGGGTTTTGTCCTAACCATTAAATAAAGTTAGTACATGATTTTTGGTTAACATTCAAAATTTTCAAACCCTTATCATTAGTTTTCCTTTCTTTTTATGATTTATTTATTATTTTATTGAATTGATCTACATGCTATTGATTCAATTTAATTTTTATGTGTTGAACGTGATACAACGCATTGGAGATGCAATCCCGGCATTCCAAGAAGGATCTTCTACAAATTCAAAGCTTTTGTTGTTTTCTGCCAATTAGGTACGTTTAAAATAAAGGAAGATATTTGAAACGACCATGAAGCATGAAAACATTCCTCATAATGCATGAACCCTTATATTTATATTTTCCTTCTGACATACACACACACTACGCAATTATAAATCGCTATGTGGAATTTGTGAGTCAAAGAATTGAAAGAAATTAGAAGCAATTTAGGGTTTTTTTTTTTCAAACCCTAGATTTCAAAAAAAAAAATATATAAAAAGAAAATATGGGAAAATCACGGCTTCAGCTAAACATGGACCAAAAGTGAAGCAGCCATTTGGGCTTGCTGTGTGTGTATCACCAAGCCTGCATGCTTGGGTTCTTCACGATTGGGCCTGCAACCCTAATTCGTGCCACCTCATTAGAAGCCAGCCTTGTTGGGCTTCTGCTCCTTGGCCCAAAAACTCGACTGCTACTTGGTTTCCTCCACGCAATGGTCCGCCTCTAGCAACCCATGTTGCTGGGCTTTTGTTTTGTTTTCCCACCCTGCTTGCATTGTAGTAGCAACCCTGCTACTTTTGAATTTTTTTCTCTCTCGGCCAATGAGTGCAGCAACCCTACATAGCCTCACACAGCCGAACATCAGCCTGCAGTTGCTAGGCTATTCAGATTGGACAGCAACCAGCAATCCAATGCTGAGCTACCTCTTTTTTCTCGACCTAAAGCCATTTTTGGCTTTTTTTTTTCAACCCGCATCCATATTTTTGGTGCCCAATTTCATGTTCTTAGCGAATTTTTTGGGTTTTTCTTTCAAATGGCCCATAGCCATCTAGCCCAAAATATGGCCTGAAACTTTGTTTTATTTTTCTTCTAGGATTGACCCTGAATGGCCTCGATCTATTGAATTAATTAAAGTGACCAACAATCCACTAATATGACAAGATATCCAAAATTATTGGCCTGTAGCCCACTTTTGGACATTAACGACTCAATATTTTATTTCTTTTCTTTGAACCGTTGATTACCTTTCGTAGTCCCAAAAACTCACACTTGAGTTCTTGAAGCAACCCAAATCCACTACACTTAATTGTATATTGTATTTTGTGTTCTTACACGTACCTCTTTTTATGAACCAGAAGTTCATAACTAAACTTGAATTTGTAGTTTCGAAGTTAGTGCCTTTGAAACCCTAAGTTTTCATAAAACAATACACCCATGAAAACCTGATGTTTTTCATGTAAACCATGTCTTAGAACCTGAATGTTCTAACTTTGATGCTTATGGCTATCTTATTTCCATAGCACCAATCACAATCTTCTTCCCTCTATTAAGTAGATTGTCGAATTGTAAGAAGTTTGATTTCATTAATTTGGACGTTTCTTGATAGAAACCACTTCATGTGGATACAAGATGTGAATCTCCACTTGACTATCAAGAGGTTGAGAAATAATTGAAGCTAACAATGGTATGGAAGAGCTAAATAAGCCTCTGCCATGATCTTTATTCGAAGACTTATGCCCGAAGCATTACAAAAGGAAATACCCCCCGAATGAGGATTCCATGGCTCTTTGGCTCATTCCTACGAACCGTCTAATCATGAAATATATTTCCTGAAGCACACCATGATTACGTCTATGAATGAGTACAATTCTGAAGTTTATAAATCTGATAGAATTTTGTCTCGAGAATACTTTTTCTCTTACTTCGATGTTTCTAACTCGCTCATGAGGTAGTCATGTAGAGAACAGAAGTTTACCAAATTCTTAGATCTAATTACTACCACAAACATGAAAGAAAGGTATAGACCCAACTTTGGCTGAAGTTTACAGAACGGTATATATCCAGTTCGGCTGGAGTTTACCGAATGGCTCAACCTAGTTGGTCAAAGCCTATCGAATGGTGGTGCCCTGTTTTGGCAGGGATGCACCAAAGGGCATGCTTTGCTTCGGAAGAGGTGCACCGAAAGGTATTCCTCTGCTTCGGCAGTGGCCTACCAAACAGACCTTCTAGCTTTAGCTGGAGTCTACCGAACCCAATTATGGGTCTACCTCTCTCACAATCTAATTTCGAGTTTGTTTTTACAACATATGGTAGAATCAGGGCCTGTCAAGGTGTGGCATCATGCTTAAAGCATGATCTTTGGCACCTAAGACCTAAAACTTCAAGAATAAGGGATAGTATTCCTAAACCTTAACCCTACAAAATCTACTTCAGTCTTGATGGAATAAATCATTGGTTATGCACCTGTTCGTGCCTCTACCAATGTCGTTAAGGAGTACCATTCTCATAGTCAATATGTGAAACTATTTTTGCTTCACCGAACACCATTGGAAGAGCAGAATTTTGACATGAATGCCTTGTAGGCCGAATCCTCTCAGTAAACCATTTACTTTGTGAACATTTTTCCATGTTCTTGGATTCACGTTTGGTGTTTGTTTTAGTTATGGATAATCTTATTGATATTGCCCTCGAATATGAGTTAATGAATCATGTGTTCTTGTATACATGTGACCGAATTCAATTAAATACGTGTGACCGAATTCAATTAAATACGTGATTAGGTACGAATGTGGGAAAGTTAGTAGTCTGGATGAATGTGACACTAACTTTATACCTAAAATCACATCTTTAGCAACGAGTTCAGGTATATCCAACCTGATTAAGAGCATTGGCACGCTCCTCATTGTATGAATGGTACTATATTACCATTTCAGAGACCTTATATTCTCCTCGTTTCGAAAGAACGTCGTTGAGTCTTAAGGATATTTGAGATGACAATGATCGTGAATGAAACCATTGAAGAAAATAAAGTGAAATATCTTTGCACCAACTCCAAAAATGAGCCTAAAGCTTTGCTTTGGGGCCAATGGGCTGTCTCCCAACTGGGAACATGCCACATGTGGCCGGCCTGGAGGCTAGTGATTAAGCAATTTATTTGATTTGGCATGACCATTTGGGACACTTAGGTCGAACAATGATGTTACGATGCATCTCCTTACCCGAAGTAAGGATCTTGTGTCTACAAGTACACTTTGTCAAGCTTACTCATTGGGGAAATTGATTTTCTAAATCATTCCTCACAAAGATACGAAATCACCCTCTTTTCATAGTGGAAAAGGAATATATGTGAACTAATACAACCAAAATGCGAACCATATAAATACTTATGGCTTTGGTTGATGAATCGACAAACTGGTCACATGTTTGTCTACACACATTGCTGCTAAACCTCTTGGCCGATTTTAAGGGTTCACCACCCTACTTATCCCTTAAAGTTCGGGAGACTCGATAATGCTAGAGAATTTATATCAACGGTTTTCGATAAAGTATTGCATGTTATTGGGGTTTATAATTGAACATCTAATTCCCATGTTCATCCCGAATAGCCCCGCATAATGATCATAAAAGCGCAATTTAAATGATCGCCCGGACCTTGTGACCGTAACAAGTTTTTGGTTTTTGCCTAGGGCTATGCAATCTTGTACGCAACTATTTGGTCCGCCTTAAGGTCTGTTGCCACCGAACCTATTCGATGTTACAGTTGGTTATTGGGTACGAACCTGACGTTTCGTATTTACACGTTTTGGGTGTGCATTCCATGTGCCAAGTTTCACCGCCACAATGTACCAATATGTGTCCTCAAAGAAGGATGTGAATCTTTGTCGATTATGATTCTCCTTCACACTAGATTTATTAGAGCCCTTTCATGCGATCTCTTCACTGCTCATTTGCGGATTGTCAATTCAATGAGACAGTCTTCCCGCTGTTAGAGGGAGATAAGAACGTCAACGTTCTTGTAGAACGGTTCGAATTTGCATGGACGTTGCCCACTGTGTCTCATCTCGATCCCCATACTGCACAAGTGTGGTAAGCAAGTGCGATAAATTCTAGCTTTCAGAATGTTGCTCCAAACGCATTCCTCTGATCTAGTTAAAGTGACAAGATCATATACCAACTATAAACATGCCTACAAGGATAGACGTACTTAATGGATGTTGAGTCAACATCCCCGAAAGGTATGCCGCCTCTGTTGGACTGTTTGGCCTCTGGTAGTTCTAGTGGAGCTTGCCGAATAAGGTGGTGAACATGATGGTGCTTGGCTGCTCTGTGTTGCACAAAGATCGTAGAGAGAGTTTGAGATGAAAGATGAGAGATGTAATGGCAATAGAGAGATAAGGGAATCTGAGAGAGTGGGAAAAGAGGTGACATGAGGACAAAGGGAAGAGGAGACCCATGTGGGTGGGTCCCTCTAGACATAAAATATTAAAATATTAAAATATAAAGGCGCAAATTATCTAGAATAGTGAATTTACCAAAATGCCCTTCTACTTCGTAGTTCCGAAAAGTCTTTGTTCTAACTCTGAATTCAATTCCGCTTAAGCCCACGCATTTGTATGGTCGAGTACTCTGATAATGTGTGTGTGTCTTTGGGTCAAGCGCAAACAATAATTAATTAGGCACGAGGCCTAATTAATAAAATACGAACGCAAAACGGGCCTACTTGCCCACTTGCTTAACGAACCCAACGAATAAGTCATTGATATTACAGTGTGCAGCTTGCAATACCGCTAACTCACTATTGTCTCGATAAACAAGTAATAATTCCCAAGAGTGCAAAATTACCATTTTGCCTATCATTGGGAAATGTGCATAATTCGTTCAATTTATACCCGTTCATGCTCACGTGTTCGTAAGAACATGTATCACCGAGAAATATGTGCAAAGGAACAAGAAGTGATAAGGACTCAAATGTCCACAAAGGATTTCCAACTGTCAAGGGCATTTTTGTAATTTCACAAGGTTAGGGAATAAAATAATATTAAACTAGGAACGGGATGTCACAGTTGTCAATTTCATTAAGTATTGTTTTAATAGATTTAATGCAATATGTAATAATTTATTCAAAAAAAGAAAATGCAATACGTAAAAACTATCGTGTATTCTAAGAATTTGGTTAGTTGCCTCAATAAATGGATCCCACAAAGTGATAAAAAATAAAAAAAATTAGATTGACATTATTATTTAACATATTAGGTGGATCAAATTTTTTTTATAAAATGTCAAATTGCCACATGAGCCATCAAATATCAATTTGATGTTTTAAATTTGACATCTTATTTGGAATACTCTTAGCATTTCACGTGGCAAGACGTGAATGGTCTACAATTTTATAATAAATATGAGTTGATATTAATAATAAATAATGATATATGATACGACGAGAATAATTGAAAATCTCATAAAAAAAATATAAGGTGATAATGATACACAGAGGATAAGGTCAACAAAGCATTAAAATATGTGTAAAATATATATGGGTGAAATTGCACAAATATAATTACTTTTCATAGTGAATAGTAACTGTCTTTAGGCGTGGCTTGCCCTTGTCCTTACTCAACGGGTGAAATTTCTCTTCGGCCATTATCTAGGTGCGTCTCTCTTGAGAGGGATTGGTTAATTTGGTTGTTGGTATCACATATGTAATTGCTCCTTCAGTCGGGCAAGCTTTCTCAAATTTTATTCAGTCAAGTGATACGTACAAACAATTGTTTTAACCTTAGATTAGATTATTTTGTCTTAAAAACCTACAACTAGCATGTGGAACAAAACGATCAGATGGAAGCCACCAACAGGCAATAAACAGGGACCGGGAGCTATCAGATGGACAACACAGCACAAATCAAGTTAAGTGTAGTATACGTGACTGTTAAGTTTTATATGTGGGCCAATCTAGAAGTTGAGTTTTACATAAGAACCAATCTGTTCTGATACAATTAAAAGGCATGTACTATCAAACGGAGCAATATAAATAGTAGTTTAACATTTTATAAACTCTTGCAAGGTTTTGTTATGTTCCGACATGGGACTTTGGCCTCCACATCTTCACATGTTGTACAAATAACTTGTTTTTCCCATTAGTTTTCTTGTTAAAATATGCCAATAAATTTGGAAACATGGGACATAAAAGTACTCTTACGATATCCTTCCCATGAAAATGTTTTCTGCAAGAATAAAAGGTGTATTGTCCTCGTACAATAAAAGAGAAGTTAAGTTACAATGAGCATGGGTTTTCTGCAAGAATAAAAGGTGTATTGTCCTCATACAATAAAAGAAAAATTAAGTTACAATGAGCATGGGAACTATAGAATTATTAGAGAGACCAACAACACCGATATTGTCCCCAACTTGTTAATTACCTCCTGCAACGGTAAGTTTGGAGTTTTATCACAAAATGTCTCGGTATTAGTTGGAGTGAGGTTAAGATATTTAAACTCTTATATTCTCATAAATACGGTCGATGTGGAATATTTCAACAGAAACTATTGAGGAGAATTTATAAGATAGATATTTAATAGACGACATTGATGTTTCATGTTTCTGCACTTCAAGTCCGCGAGCCCTTTTGCATTTGTTGCCTATTGAACAACTGATGGATGTTAATATTCAGTTTACAAGCAGTTTCTTCAAAACCAGTTCCCTTGTACTTCACGATTCTAATTCATTCGCTTCGATGATTGGAATGAAATGTTGTACAAATTTCTTAGCTCTAGTTTTAGAATTTTAGACAACATTACTCTTAAATTTCTAACTGTTCAAGTATTATTAGATACTGAGGCATAGGAAAGTTTCGATTTCATTTGATTGAAAAAGGTGTCTCCAATTAATCGAATCAATATATATTGAATCCTTTTAAATAAACATAGCTGCTTTCATTCTAATTTCAGAAAATCCGAATCCATGACAACATGCAGCACTCTACTATCTTTATTTACATTACTTTCATCTCCATTTTTTTTTTTGTTAAGGGAACTCGATGGTACAAACAAATGTTGATATAACTTAAAACACTACGATATATAGGGTAAAATCTTGAACTTGAACAACACAATGATAGGAGCATATTCATGCGACTTAATTAGCTTGTTCTCGTGCATTTATGTTGTGTTTACTTAGTTGTTTTAGTGTTTAAGGCCACTTTTATGTATTTTCAGATTATAAGGCCAAAGTATGCAAGAAGATGCAAATTGGAGCCTTTTGGAGCGAAAGAGGAACGAATGAGTTGAAGACTTGAAGAAACGACGAAATCCTACTCCAACGATGAATTCTTACCAAAACGAGGAATCCTACTCAAACAAGGTTTCCTATTTTAGGAAAGTTAACCCTAAGTTTCCCGTTTTGGTAACCTTTCCTAAACTTAAACGTCCGTATTTTCTAGCCGTGGCCTCCCATTAAGATTGGACCCTAATAAACCATTTAATTACGCACCCTAATTCCATTCCATTACCTAATTATCCCATTCATTATTCATGCCATTTTATTTTATTCAGCCACCATTTTACTTTTTCTTCCATTATCTCCCATTAAACCACCCAAAACCGTGCAAACCATCTCACATTCATAAAATATTCAGCCCATTATCCCATTTACATCATTTCATCCGTGCATTCCCATTAGCCATTAACCCTAATGATTCATCCACCATTCCACCTAACTATCACTTTCCATTTTTAAATCACCCACACCACTTCCCATTATCCAATTCAAAACCGTGCATTGCCATAATCATCCACCATCCCCACTAGCCCATTATTCCATTTTTAATCATCCATATCCATTATTCTAATTCGATAACACTAATCAACCATTCCCCATCATCCGTAGCTTCCCATTCCATTTTTACTTCCACATTCCATTCAAAAACCAATCCGTGCATTCCATAACCATACCAACCTTCCTCCATCACCTTACACACCTTCCTACACCACCAATCCTCCATAAATCCATCCCTAAACCCGCAAATCATCCACCAACACCATTTAACCAATCTGCCGCAGAAGGAGAAGAGGAAAGAGGAGCTTCGACGCGCACCAATTCACGTGGATTCGTTGGGCGTTCTAGGTGTAATCAATCCTTTGTGCTTTATGTTTAAATTCATCTGTAATTCTCTTTTTGTGAACATGAGAGGCTAAATCCCCCTAGTTAGCTAGGGGGTGATTCGAAACCATGGTTATACTTGCAATATGAATTGATTATATTTGGTTGGAATTTCATGAATGTTGGATTCAATTTGTTTAACCGTTTGAGTGATAACTTATTTATGAATGTTTATTAAGAATGCGCGCTTAATTTTCATGCATAAATATGACGCTAGAATATAAGTGAATTTCACCTAATCGTTATAAACTTATATTCACAAGTAGTGGAGGTTGCTTATAAACAATCACGTTAAATGAATTCTTGGCACGAGTATCATGCTTTTCATAGTTACAAATGCCTTGTCGATGCTTATAATTTCCAAAGAACGTAATGATTCTAACTTGTATCTTTATCATGCTGTTCATATAGAGAACTTGTTAGGAATAATTTGTTTGCGATGCATATTCATCCAATTCAATGATTCTAGGGAAATTTGAAAGTTAATTTAAGCGGACCTAATTAACTTGAAGTGTCGAGTTCCATAATTTATCGAAAGACCAACTGAGAATCAATTTTGTATGCAAATATAACATGTGTGGAGATGAACCCCTTGGCTATTCCATCATCCATATTTTCATCTCATTCATATTTACGTTTTGCCTTTAATTACAATTTTTCCATTTAATTTAATATTGTCCAAACACAATCCCCCCTTTACTTTATTGTCAAATTAGTTAGAAATCAATTTAGTTTAGTGTTTTATATTGTTTTTACGTTTTTAAGTCAAAAATCCAAGTGGTTAACAATCCCTCCTAATCCCCGGTCCAGAACGATCCCTACTTATACTTATACTACAATTGACAAAAAGAGGGTTTAATTTGAGTGTCAAGTAATTATCGCATCAAATTTTGAATATATTGGGTTGCCTCCCAAGTAGCGCTTGCTTTAACGTCGTACAGCCGGACGAAGAACACAATCATGCCTTAATGGAACCCACGGCATGGAGTTGATCATTGAATGGATGATGATACTTGAAATGTTCCGGCAATGGTTGAATTTCAAGAGTGGGTGCCCTAATTATTGACATCAACAACATATTAGTCAAAAACGACTTTGGATTTTGAGTTGGTGGCTTACCTACATGCTCCAATAAGAACTTAAGTACATCCTCCACGAAATGCTTCTCAAAACATTGGAATTTTGACATGTCATGTTTCATTGGAAATCCCTGAGGCGAACGTTGGAAGGTTTAGTTTTTGGTTTTGGTTAGTTTGTTTCGTTTTGTTTTCTTTCTTTTGTTTGTTTTGCTCGAGGACTAGCAAAAGCTAAGTGTGGGGGAATTTGATAGGAGCATATTCATGCGACTTAATTAGCTTGTTCTCGTGCATTTATGTTGTGTTTACTTAGTTGTTTTAGTGTTTAAGGCCACTTTTATGTATTTTCAGATTATAAGGCCAAAGTATGCAAGAAGATGCAAATTGGAGCCTTTTGGAGCGAAAGAGGAACGAATGAGTTGAAGACTTGAAGAAACGACGAAATCCTACTCCAACGATGAATTCTTACCAAAACGAGGAATCCTACTCAAACAAGGTTTCCTATTTTAGGAAAGTTAACCCTAAGTTTCCCGTTTTGGTAACCTTTCCTAAACTTAAACGTCCGTATTTTCTAGCCGTGGCCTCCCATTAAGATTGGACCCTAATAAACCATTTAATTACGCACCCTAATTCCATTCCATTACCTAATTATCCCATTCATTATTCATGCCATTTTATTTTATTCAGCCACCATTTTACTTTTTCTTCCATTATCTCCCATTAAACCACCCAAAACCGTGCAAACCATCTCACATTCATAAAATATTCAGCCCATTATCCCATTTACATCATTTCATCCGTGCATTCCCATTAGCCATTAACCCTAATGATTCATCCACCATTCCACCTAACTATCTCATTTTCCATTGTAATACACAAACACTTCCCCTTCTCCATTTTCTCCATTTCCACTCCATTCCACACTTCCATCCCATCAACCAACCTATCCTTAAACCTTGTGCTACAACAACGAGGAAGAGAAGAGTGCCTAAACGTTCATACAATTCAAGTTTGAGTTGTTGGAATGTTTAGGTGTTTCTTTGATTTCAAAGTTTCATTTTAATTCTCTTTGTTTTGTACGTATAAGGAATGGAAGAGAAGAGTGCTTAAACGTTCATACAATTCAAGTTTTGAGTTGTTGGAATGTTTAGGTGTTTCTTTGATTTCAAAGGTATGAGGAACTAAACCCCCTTTAGCTAGGGGGTGATTCGAAACTATGTTTATATTTGCAATATGAATTGATTAACTTTCGTTGGAATTTCATAAGTTGTGGATTCAATTTGTTTAACCGTTTGATTGATAACTTATTTATGAATGTTTATTAAGAATGTGCGCTTAATTTTCATGCATAAATATGACGCTAGAATATAAGTGATTTTCACCTAATCGTTATGAACTTATATTCACAAGTAGTGGAGGTTGCTTATAAACAATCGCGTTAAATGAATTCTTGGCACGAGTTTCATGCTCATCATAGTAACGAATGCCTCGTCAACACTTATAGTTTTCATAATACTTAATGATCTTTGATTGTATCTTTATTGTGCTGTTCACGTAAAGGACTTTTGGAGAATGTTGTGAATTGCGTTGCGCAAACCCATCCAATTCATTAACTTAAGGAAAACTTGACGGTTAATTTAAGCGGACCTAATTAATCCGGAGTGTTGAGTTTCATAATTTATCGAAAGACCAACTGAGAATCAATCTTGTATGCAAGTATAACATGTGTGGAGAAGAACCCCTTAGCTAGCATTCATTCCATATTTCATCACATTCATATTTAAATTCTACCTTTAAATTACAATTTGTGCATTTAATTTATTTTCGTCAAAATCTCAATCCCCCTTTACTTTAGTGTCCAATTTAGTTAGAAAGTGTCTTAGTTTGTGTTTATAAGTGTTTTGTATTCTTTGAGTCTTTTGATTTGTTTTAGTGTTTTAATGTTTGTTTTACATTTTTGAGTCAGTTTCCAAGTGATTTAGTAATCCCTCCTAATCCCCGGTTTAGAACGATCCCTACTTAAACTTATACTACAATTGACAAAAAGAGGGTTTAATTTGTGTGCTTACTTAGTTCGCATCACACAATCAACTGAAAGCTAAAAAGCACAAGTACATTCTTTCCTTCTTTTTAAAGAAACCTTAACGGTATGAGGAAAAATTTTATTGAATAAAATAAAAAGGTTACACCTAGTCATGAGGGACATAAACCTTACCTCTCAAAATAAAGAGAGAATAAAGAAAAGAAAGCTAAAATACAAGAAAATAGGGGGACATACATAACGTGGAATAAACTTATAACTAAACATTAGAAAGAGAAGGAAAGAAACCACAACAGAGAAAACAAACGACAACAACAAATGCATAACATTGCAACAAACTCAATTTCTACGCCCACCACTTGTACTCTAAATTTTCCATATCATTTGTCTGATCATTCCAACAATCTTAAGAAACATATTGGGCCTCCTTGTGATCACAACATCTGCAAGAACTACTCCCACAACCAACCCACTTCCACATCCGGCCGAAACAATTTTCAATCAAATTCAAATATTCCTGCTGAGCTAGAATCACCATCGTCTACGGTTGATGGTGGACGTTGAGGGGCCTTAGACTTTCCACATTTCTTTGGCAATGGATCTCCACACAACCCTGGGTTTCCCTCGTATGAAGTGATATTCAATGAAGTAAGCTGGGTTCCTTGTGGTATAGGACCTGTGAGATTGTTGTGAGACACATTGAAACTACCAAGAAAAGTAAGTTGCCTCAGTTGTTGGGGGATCCGTCCTGAGAGCTTGTTTTGTGAAAGGTCCAACGATTCAAGCTTCATCAAATTTCCGAAGGATGATGGTATACAACCAGTGAGAATGTTGTTGGAAAGATTCAGCGAACGAAGCTCCTTAAGATTCCCAATGAAGTCTGGAATTTTCCCTTAAAATTTGTTGCTTGAGATATCAAAGGATGCAAATTCGTCTCGAATCATTGGATAGTATTGCTCCAAACCTTTTGTTGCTAGTGTGAGTGCGTAACCAGCACATCTAATAATCCTGGCTCCACCAGCATCATAAGCTACACCTGTGAACATATATGCTGACTTGTTAACAATAATGCTTGGAAACATAGATGGAACCGCACCAGTAAAATTATTGTAAGACAAATCAAGAATGCGTAACTTGGGCAAATCGACATTCGTTCTAGATTTTCCAATCACAACATTACTTTAGTCTAAAGAAGGAGGCGAAATTGCACTGTAGAAATGAACAGTGTTTGGACCACATTTCAGTTTATTTACAACACTGCTGCTGAATCTCTCGACTTTTGATCCCCGTGTGTGAACAGTGCTGCAGCCAAAACAGGTGCTCTCTCCAGTTTTCATCTCTTCCATACTCAAACCCTAGCCGCTCCACCTCTCTCTCTCATCTCCCTTCGTTAGCTCCACTACAACTCAAAACCTCGACAAAACACAATTCCCCTTCTGCAAAAGCTCGAGAGTTTTCTCTCTCTGAGAATTAAAAAATGTGAGCTCGCTGATCTCTCTGAGAAACCATGGCCTCCATTTCTGTCAAAAACCAAACTCAGGCCTTGAGTCCACAAAATCTGGAGAGCTTTCTCTCTCGCTTTGTTCTCTATGTAAGCCCGAGAGAAATTCCATGGAAACATCACGCCTGCAAACGAAGTTGCAGGCCCATACACCAGCAAACTCCATCTGAAAGCCAAACAATCCAAAGGTAAATCCCTTCGAACTCTTCGATTATGAATATCCATCGTCTTCCACCTCATCTTTTTCTTCTGTTACTGCTTCGGCCAGTAGGGATACTTCAGGCGGTGCTGCTGTTGCTTCCGGCGAAACATCACCACAGAACCACCATCATTCACTCTGTTCTACTCAGGACACACAGGCGAAGGCCTTTCACTGCGCAGTCAGTTCTAAAATGTCCGGTCTTGCTGTGACGGGTTATCGAGTTCTTGCATCGGGTCGTTCAAACGAGGCATTCAGGTATTGTATTTATTTGATTAATTAATTAACTATTTATTGATTATATGTTTTGATTTCTTTTGGGTTTTTTTATTTTTGTATATTTCTGTTTTTCTTTAATAACTCTGGAATTTGGATTTTTGAGTTTTGCATTCATGCAACCTTAGGGTTCTGGGTTTGTTGTTTTAGAGCTAAAGAAGATAATTTAAATAGAATTTGAATCATTGAAGTCATCACTCTCGCCTCTCTGTCTCTCTCTCTAAACAATTTCCAATTGGTTTTTAGAGAGAGAAAGCGGCAGCAGCAGTAGTGGGGAAGGAAGAAGAACTATTCCTGTTTCTGTGATCCTGCCCTTCGAAGCTCTGGAGTTTGGCTTTGGCTCCATTAGCTGTTGAGGTAATTATTAATCCATGCCAAGAGAGGGTGACAGTGAGAGAAATCGTCGGGATTGCTGGGAGATAAAGAGAGGGAAGAGTGGGGGTGGTGAACAGTGGCAAGTTAGGTTCGTGTATGCGGGATATGTGGAATAAGAATTCATTTGAGAGTTTTAGGTCTTTTTCAGCGTCCCTGTTTAATTTCTGGATTTGTGGCTTTCGATTTGCAGCTGGATTTTGTGTTTGGATTTTTTTTGTTTTGTGATTTTGGGGGTTATGTGTGTGTGCTTCGATCTTGTGTCTGGTTGTCTAATTTGATTTGGTTTTTTCTTTCAGGAAGCGCTGATCATCAAATTTTGGAGCTGTTGTGTGTGGCGTTGGTAGCCCTTTTGTGCTGAGGGCATACAATTTTTCGTTTTTCCTTTCGAGTCTTTTGTTAAGATTTTTTTTTTTTTTTGGTGGCCTTTGGTATGCAGATACAACTTTTGTTTAAATTTTTGTTTTTTCAAATTTTGGCTATTTTGTTTATGTGTTTAGATGCTCAGTGTGGGTTTATGGTATAGTTTTCCTTTTATTTTCAGGAAACGGTGCTTTTTGTTTTCTGGAACCGCTTGTAGAGCGCACTACTTGAGGATCTCAGACCGAAGGTAAAAGGTAAAAATCTCTGGCTTCCTTTAATGGTGTAAGCTTGCACGAAAGAGAGAAACAATAACCAAAATTTTATCTGAAGAGAAGCAAGAATTTTGAAGCCAATTACATTGGCTTAAGAATTTCTTAGGATACAACTTGCACTCGATCGACAGTTTTATTTATTTGCCTCTGTTTTCTTGCTCGGAAAATATTATTTCCAGCCCTCAAAGCTAACCAATTGAAATTTCTGTTCGGGCAACAACCAACACATAATTCTAATAAAAAAGAAGTAGCGAGAAGAAGAATGTAATACAAAGACATATGCATGTGGAACTTCATTGCTAGATTTTATTATTTATCATAACTCAGTAAAGAAAAATTACAAACGCTGCCCTCATAGGTTTAGGGTTTTATTTTAGATAAATTGCAGTGCACTATCTGTGCTAAAAGTTTTTGGATCCAAAGCAGTCAGGATGCTAATTTATAAAGAATTTTTCTTTAAATTTTTGTGTTCTTTTGTGGTTTCATTTTATCTGAATTATTCATTTAATGTTTGAGATGCACTACCTTGAAGAGTTCTCTTTTGGCTATAACAAGAAATTTGATTGTGCAGATTGAATTTGTTTTGGGATCTATAAAAGGATATTGCAAGGAACATATCTTGGCTGTTGATACCATACTTGGATTCTAAACTCTCCAAAGCTGCCTTCATCTGGGTTATTTTCTCAACATTCTCTTTTTCGTTTACAGTTGGTTTTGTATACCATTGTAAGTGTTAAATTTGTGATTTGTTGTTTATGTGGTGAAAAAATAGGATGCTAGAACAATTCAGATTATTTATTTGTTACACGAAAAAAAACTTTTAGAACTCCCGGTAGAAAGAGATTTCGCAAACGAAAAAGTCTTATTTTTTTGTGAGACTTAAGAGGTTACCTTCTCCAAACGCATAAATGGACTTTTGAAGAAGGCTTTTGACCTCTCTATCCTCTACGACGCTGAATTTGCTCTCATGATCATCTTCTCTCGCTCTGGCATGGCCTGCCAATTTGCAAGCCACGAGTACGTTTAATTAACAAATAATTCAACTAGCTAGCTAGGTGTGATGATCATCTTTTCAATTAATATGGTTTTGCTAACGTATAATGCAGCATAAATAGGACCATTTCCATGTATAGAGGTAAAGTAGGGTTGCCTGAAATCAAACAACTTAATTTTGTGTTCCAATATCACAAAGAATGGTGCAGGAATTTTCATATTTGGGTAGATTTTTATGAATTGTTCTCGAGCTAAAGGTTGAAATGATCTTATTCACTTTGATCTTTTCTAGAAGCTATTTGTTAATGGTTGTTAACTTGGCTAAATGAGTTTTGCAAGCTACCATTTTGTTTCAATGTAGAAACAAAAACTAATACCCATGAAAAGAAAGATGAGTTACAAGGAAAGATAGGACATCCGTTTAAGCCTGACTGAAAGTTAGAGTGTAATGCTTGGTGATCGTCTATTGCTACAAGAAGAAATTAAAAAAACTTTGTTATTTGATTCTCCGCATTTTCATTGCTAATTCGTCTATGAACAATTAAATTTTGGTTTGCCTTTATTAATCTTGAGTTCACTCTTTTCTATTTTTATTATATATTGTTTTCAATTATATAATTGCAGCTTTCAAAAGAGGAAGATGGGTATTTTTGTTTGGAGAGAGAGAGGGGGAAGATAGTTAGAGAGGTGAATTATGTTGACAAATGGGATGGTGGATTATAATGTTGTATTAATTAGTATGCTAGGATTTTGTATCATGTTGTGTGAGATAATGTTTTCTGTTCTATTTTGTGAATGATTTTGCATTCATTACTGCCAGGTTTTTGCCCCAGTGTTTATATGTGATGCATCAACATTTTTTTTACTTAAAATAACCCCAAAGGTTTGGCCTTTCTGTATTCTCATATAGCATTCAACCAACAACATGCCATTAGGTCTCCGTTCTCTACACAAACTAAAACAAATATTAAGTCCTTTGAACACCCAAATTCAAAACCAATAAGTAATGATAATTACATTATTGTCTTTCCCAATACACAACAAATTGGAACAAAAACTATATATATATAAAACACTTCCATATGCTTATTTTTCTTTCTTAGATGAAATTATCCATATGTCAAATAAACCATAGTGGATAATTTCACTTCATTATATATAACACTTCCATATGCTTATTTCACTTCATTATTTTTTGCATTCCAGTTGGTCTTTGTTTCGTTCTCAGATAGTTACCAGCATAAAGTAAAATTCCGTTCTTGGCTCTCTTTTTCTTTACTGTAGCACCTGCTTATCTGTTAATGTAAATTTGGGTTATGTTGGATTTTTCAATTTGATTCTCTAATATATTTTTTTGATGACAAACTGTTCTAATCAGTAATTCCCCACTCTGAGAACTTGAGACCTTGGACTGATATTTTCTGGTGTACTCACAGACCCCTGAGATTTTTGTGTCTCCAGAGTTCTCCAGCCAACCAGACCCCTGGTTACCATACTTTCGTTGCACGCAAATCTTCTGGTATACTCACTAAGCATAAATTTAATGGTTTACAGAAACTTTTAATAGTTCCATCCTAAATATCTTCCTTTATTCTTGATGCCATGCTACTTGCTCGACCCTTTCTTGCATCAGTTGTGTCACCAAAAATTAAAATGAAATGAAATAGTTTCCCTACATGCTTAATGTTTTGAATGCCGGTGATGTTAGAAATTTAGTGTTGTTGCTCTCTTTAATGTATCCGTACTCATGTGTTTTACAGATGCGCAGTTCAAAAGAACTGGTTACTGCTTGGGTGAGGGTTTATCTGTATTCTTGCCTTGGAGTTGGATGCACTTTGTGTAATGGATTGTGATTTGTTTGAAAATATCTTTGGTGATGATTTTGAGTATAATGTGTTTTCCTAATACTGTTTTTCTCCCTCTTTGTAGTCCAGTTGTGCAGAAGACATCTCCATTAACCAGTAACAGATGAAATTGTTTGCTATCGAGGTTCCCATGAAGAAGAGCGAAAATGCTGTAAGTGGAGGATAGATAACAGCTCAAGACACATGGTATGAGGGTGCAGGTAAACTGTACATATGCATCTGGAAAAAGTTAAAAGTTAAGGCGGGTTGGCTGTAGCTTCTCCTTCTCGTCACTACAGAAAATACTTTTGAACTGCATTAAGCTGTTAATAAATTAAGCTTAAGCTATATTTTACTTATCAAAAATGAGTAAACTGTTTTAAATAGGAAAATTAAGTGCTCATATTAGGTAAACTGTCACTTTTACAAAGTTTTCTGGTAAATTAGATATATAGTTTAATTTGAAGAGTTGTATTGACCTTTACTTTTATTAAATTATATAGTTTAATTACGTCCCCTTTGTCCAATCCCTATATATCTGCTCAACTCTTGGGTCAATTATTTCCCAATAGGAATGTTTAATTGCTTGATCAATGATGTCAGTTTAGTTTGAAGAAGAAATAGGACTTTTGTTCAATGGGGATTGACTCTCACATACGAGTAAGATGTCTCAATTGTTCATTGATTCTTGGGTGCTACGTCTTTTTAGTTGCTTTGTGTGGAAACTATTCATGCCTGTTGCAACTAATACATTCAAGTCCCGCAGCAACGCGCGGGCATATTTTCTCGTAGAATCTATTATGGCGCATTGCCAAAAGTTTTAACTCTTGAAGAGTCCCCAACCAAATGGGAAAAACATCATTGAAATGATTGTTTGACAAAACAAGATACTCAAGCCTCACACAATTGACCAATGACCTCGATTGTACAAAAAAAAAATTTATTGAATAAAAAAAAAAAGTTACAACTAGTCAAGCGGTACATAAACCTTACTCCTCAAAATAAAGAAGAGAAAGTGAAAATACAAGAAAGTAGGGGGACATACACTTACATAACATAAAACAAACTTACAACTAAACATATAGAGAAGGAAAGAAACCACAATAGAGAAAACAAACGACAACAACAGATGCATAACATTGTAACAAACTCAATTTCTATCCCCCCCACTATTACTCTAAATTTTCCATATCATTTGTCTGATCATTCCAACAATCTTAAGAAACAAGTCGGGCCTCCTTGTGATCACAACATCTGCAAGAACTACTCCCACTACCAACCCACTTCCACATCCGGCCGAAACAATTTTCCAATCAAATTCAAATATTCCTGCTGAGCTAGAATCACCTTCGTCTACGGTTGGAGGTGGAAGTTGAGGGGCCTTAGGATTTCCACGTTTCTTTGGCAATGGATCTACACACAACCCTGGGTTTCTCTCGTATGAAGTAATATTCAATGAACTAAGCTGGGTTCCTTCTGGTATAGGACCTGTGAGATTGTTGTGCGAGACATTGAAACTGCCAAGAAAAGTAAGTTGCCTCAGTTGTTGGGGGATCTGCCCTGAGAGCTTGTTTTGTGAAAGGTCCAACGATTCAAGCTTCATCAAGTTTCCGAAGGATGATGGTATAGAACCAGTGAGAATGTTATGGGAAAGATTCAGCGACCGAAGCTCCTTCAGATTCCCAATGAATTTTGGAATTTTCCCTTAAAATTTGTTGCTTGAGATATCAAAGGATGCAAATTCTTCTCGAATCTTTGGGTAGTATTGCTCCAAACCTTTTGTTGCTAGTGTGAGTGCGTACCCAATACTTTTATGGATCCTGAGTCCACTGACTTCATAAATCACGTTTGTGTACATATATGCTAACTTGTTTATAATAATATCTGGAAACAAAGATGGAACTGCAACAGTAAAATTATTGTAAGACAAATCAAGAATGTGTAACTTGGGAAAATCAATATTCTTTCTAGATTTTCCAATCACACCGTAGAATCCATTATGGCGCATTGCCAAAAGTTTTAACTCTGGAAGAGTCCCCAACCAAATGGGAAAAACACCACTGAATTGATTGTTTGACAAAACAAGATACTCAAGCCTCACACAATTGACCAATGACCTCGACAACTGCCCCTGCAATTTGTTATGACTCACGTCAATCATCCTCAAACTGCTTTTGTTGTTGTATGTCTGAGGAATAACTCCGTGAAAGAAGTTATTTCCAAGACCTAAAAAAATCAGCTCATCACTAAAGTTTCCGAGACATTGAGGAAGCATTCCACTCAATTTATTTGTCGACAACTCAAGGTACTGAAGATTTTTCATATTGCAAAGCAACAGTGAGATTTCTCCAGTAAAGTTGTTGTATGTAGCTGCATATTCTAGCACGGTTGGTGGAGGTATTGGTTGTGATCCATGAAACATGTTGGTTGAAAACCAAGCCTACCAGGTTCACCCAAGGAAGGACAACTGGAAATTGGTCTGAAATGAAGTTTCCACTTATGTCTAGGAATACCAAAGTTTCTAAGCTTGTGCTCCACATCCATTTTGGTACTTGGCCTCGGATTTTGCTTTCAGCAATTTCCAAACGCGTCAACCCCTTCTGATATTGTAAGAAGGATGGAAACTCTCCTATGCTGCAATTACTCAATCCAAGAACGGTGAACTGTTGAACTGTTGAATTCAAAATTTTGGATTCAGTGACAAATTCTATAGCGTTCCAGCTTAATTGGAGTTGGTAAAGAAATTGTAGATTTTGAAACATTTGAAACTCCACTGCACCACTTAGAGTATTCGAATGTAGATAAAGAATATGAAGATTTGTGAGATTTGAAAATGACGCAGGAACTAAACCATTTAATCTATTAAAAGCAAAATCTAGGTACTCAAGTTTGCTAAAGTTGCCTAGCCAAGATGGGATTGGACCAGTTAAAAAACTTGTACTAATCCTAAAAGTAGCTAGTTGGGTAAGGTTTGCCAAGGAATCAGGAATTGGACCTCCAAATTTATTGGCTGAAATGTCTAGATAAGTGAGCTGCCTAAGATTCCCAAGTGAAGATGGAACCAACCCTTCTGAAAAATTGCATTGTGCCACATCCAAGTTTTGCAGTGAATGAAGATTTTGAATTAAAGAGGGTATGGTTCCAAAAAAGCTAGTAAAGCTTACTTTCAGTAAGATGAGAGGACTACTTCGATTAAATTCAGGAAAATATCCAGTCAAATCTTGGTTGTATCTCACACTAAGAAATTCTAGGTTTGGTAGTTGGAAAATTCTCACAGGAAATTCACCAAACAGGTGACAGCCTTTGAGGTAGAGGGCTGTCAATGATGATAAATTAGCCATTGAATGAGGCATTGCCGAAGATATGTTTACGAAAATGAGGGAAAGTACTTCGAGACTAGTTAAGTTTTGAACTAAGCTTCCAAGATCTGATGCTTCAAGTTTCAAAAAGGGACGATACTCTTCTTCTGACAAATAATCTACATTGCCAGATAGACGAAGGTATGTCAACTTGGATAACAGTGAAATTTCAGAAGGGACTTGACCAGAAAAGACAGAGGTAGAGAAGTCAAGATGAGTAAGGCTTGGAAAATTCCTAATGCTAGTAGGAATTTGAGAGTAATTGAAGTTATTGTCAGAGAGGTTTAACCTTTGAAGATGAACTAGGCGGAAGAGGCTGCTATTGCTGTTGATAGAGCCGTGGAGACAGCTGCTACCAAGATCTAGGCCAATCACATGACCCGTCTTCTCATCACACTCGACACCTTCCCATGAGCAGCAGGTGCTATTTCCTCCTTCAGCTGGTTTCCATGATGAAACCTTTGGATAAGCATTGGGAGATCTAGAAGCAGATTTGTCAATCGTAAAGCTGTCATTGAATTGCAGCAGGGCGGACTTCTCCTCATTAGGGCAAGATGGATACTGCTTCTGCGAAGAGTATGAAGAGTTAGCAATAACCACATGATGAAACAGCAACAAAACCTGTACTAGTTTTGAAACCATGCGAATGGTGGAGGTATCAAGTAACCCCATAACAACAATCTTTTGAATATATTTTTTTTTGGCACTCTTAGCTATGTATGGAAATGCAAAGTGACACAACTATTTATAGACTGACATCAGTACAAATTCTTTCACAAATTAATTTCTAAAAAGTGGTAGAGACGGGTGTAACGGGGACAAGTGCATCGCATTTCTTCTACATGCGTAAGAGATGCTCTTGACTAATACATTCATGAGTTAATTTTTTAAGTCAAGTCTTCAACTTCTGAAATGGCGTGAAATTAGAAGTTAGACAAATGAGCAACACCATAAAAGAAAAACTAAATAATTTTTGCATACATACGTATAGTTTATTTCATGAGTTCCTTCTGCAAGGGTTTATGATATTTGCATTGACACTCTTGTAAGGTTTTACCATATTTGTATGCCCAATTGCAAGACTTATCAACTTTGTATTTGGGTACTTCTAAATGTGTTGGACCTTCATGCTTGAAATCTTCATTAAAATATGTGTAATTTGTATTAGAATACTATGTTAACAGATGAAATTGGTGATCCATTAGCTTAATTGGTTAAGTTTGAGTGACCCGTTAGCTCAATGGGACGGGTGTGTGACCCGTTAGCTTAATGAATCAGATGAAACCGTACCCAAACCCAATAAACCCAACCTGTTTACAGGCCTAGACTCAAAACACCAGATAGTGAAGGTAAGGAAAGTTTCAGACTCTCAGCAGCAAATTGAGGCATTAGAGTCATCAATTTCAATCCCTGTATTGGCTTGAAGTGGGGGGGATTTGAAGCTAGAAATTTTTATTCAATACCCAATTTTTTCAAGATTAGGACTTTCAAACTCCTAACATATATTAAGTCAAGAGTGCAGGTGTAACGAAATTTCTCATTAACTCAAGAGTGCAACTATTCTCATGTTAGATTTTAATGGGTGTTGCAGTTTGAAAAATTCAGCTTGTGCTTTGGTTTTGGTCTATGTTGCATTTTTCAAACTGCAAGTCCTTTTCTTCAGAAAAGAAATATCTCATTAACTCAAGGGAAAGCAAGGAAGAGAGAATTAATATTTCAACTTGGAGTTGCCAGTTAATAAGTCTAGTGGTATTCCTCTTTACTTTTAAGTAAGATGTCTTGGGTTTGATTTTCTCCAAAGATGAATTTGAATCACATTATTGCTAGCCCATTGTGAGACTTAGCCTACTTCCCCACCCTCTTAGTGTATATAATATTGTTTCTTCAAAAAAAAAGAAAATGAAAAAAAAAAACTTTGACTTGGGGTGGAAGCCCTAACCATGGGGAAACTGCCTCCAACTACATATGTCTCTAGGTAGTGTAGCTGATTCTTGTTGATAGAATTTGTGGAATAAAAAATAATCTCAAAAATTCAGAAGGGGACACATGGACTTTTACTTGAAAAAGACAAGATTGCCCAGGAAGAACTCTCAAGTATTCCCATGTGCAGCTAAGCATCCCTGAAAGTTCAAGCAGCGGACACGACTACTCAAAGCTCCCCTACTCGTGGCATGGAAAAAATCAAAGGCATTAAAGATAAAACTAATTACCAAATCCTATCTTTAATACAATCCTAATTGAAGATCAACCATATCAAGTAAGGAATTCCTTTCAAATCAATTATGGATATTCCCATCATCATTCCAAGATATAATCTCCTAATTAATATCTTGGAAACATCATTTCCTTGCGCATCCTATGGCTAAAGATGACATAACTTGGCCAATAGAAAGTCGCCATGTGTAGGGCAAATCCCTACACCATGACTGGCCACTACCTTCCTATAAACACCCTCATCACCTTCAGATTTTGATAAGCTTTTGGTACGCATACAAGCCCTAAAAACTCATTCTTTTTAGAGAACCTAACTTAGGCATCGGAGATCCATTTGCTGAACACACCCCCCCCCCCTTCCCCACCTTGTGGGAGCATAAGCCTTAGGTCTTTGATCAAAGGTGTTAATTGTTTTGTAGGTACAAGTTCGTCAAAACAGAAGGCAGCAAATTTCTGCTACCACACAATTCTTCCACACTTAAAATGAGTTTCTATACATGTGTTTAATTGTGTGTCAGATACACGATTTAATGCATGACCATGGATTAAGTCATGCCATAGAATGAACAAATTTTTTTAAATAACGAACGACCTTTAACATTTGCATAGTAATTGAATAATAATCGACCTTGTGCTTGCCCTTAAAATACTATTGTTGATCTTGTGCAGTTGCAAATATTTAATTGTCTTTGGTTTTTATCTATATTGTAGATACTCCGAGCTCACATAAGTCTAGTTAACATTCGTCCAAAGACAATTTTACTAGCAGCTTGTAACTCAAGTAATTAAAGCATCCACGGTTTCACATAAGTAAATATGTAATTTTCTTTTTCTTATATTTGAATTCCACAAGACAACCACAATTCTCATTCTAATAATTGCATCCCCAGTCACCAAATTATGGCACTCCCACCCACCCTTTCTCTACATATTTCACCAAGAGTGTATAATTGTAATTTTCATTCCCACTAACCCCTGCGCTCTTATTTTCATCTCCATGCATCTTCAAAAAGAAGCTTTTATTTCATTCCCTCAGGAAGTTCCAGGGATATGCCACCTTTCAAAATACCATCAATTTCCATAATCAAAATCATAGTTTTCTATATTCCATCAATATGAAATTTCTAACCGTACACAAATTTTGGCATATAGTTGATCACTATTCAAAGACTAATCTAGCACCAAAGATCTAGTTTGAAACTCCATACCAAGTCAAATTATCGTCCTGTTTTCTTATCCCCAACTAACTGACAATATTTTCTGCAGAAATTCCCTTCGCAGAAATTATTTAAACTTCCCCTCATTTCTGTACTTTTAAGAGCCTCCTAATTTTCATTACACCAACCTAACTTACAAACTACATCAAACCTATCCCCTCCTCTAACGCTCAAGCAAAACACAACTCCATTTTTCTCTCTGTTTTCTTGAGTTGATGGCCGCTGCCATTCCGCTCAAGTCCACATTTCAGTCTAACTATACATCTTTCTCAATATAACTCTAATATGCCATTGCAACAACACATGCAAAAACTAGCTTTATATTCAAGCCTATTCCATACACTTTGCATATCACCAGAGGTATCAACGTCCAAAAATCCACTTGTTAAAAACCCTTCCAATTTCAAACACACACACACACACACACACACACACACACACACACACACACACACACACACACACACACATATATATATATATATATATATCTTGCAAATCATTTCCAACACTTCTTTCCCAAGGTATATAATTCACCATTCTGCCATGCTTCGGACTCATGTTGGTAGAAAACTCAAACCCAAATCCGAAACACGAGCTAAAAATTAAATAAATAAAAATAAACTAAAACCTGATGAAAATAAATTCTTCTTGGACAAAGAAACTCAAGAATTCTTTACAAGGCAATCAAAAAAAAAAAAAAAAATTAAACTTCTAGTGATCTCACATCTAATTCAATCTCATTCTGCCTACTCTCTTGACTGTTTAGTTCGAAAACTTGCTTAACAATATAGGCGTGAACTTCAACAACTCACTACGGACATAACCTTAACATAGTAAATTAACCAAACTAGATTATGTGTCATGGCATCATACACAATCAGGTATCAAATTATTAATGATAACAATGGATGAATGCAATGTAAAGTACTTTAACTATACCTGGTAACTCGTATAACAAAACACACAGACCTCGTACATCCCATTCTGTACTTCTACCACTTGGTCTCAAGGGCTAAATTATACAAACTTTCTACCGACCCCGAGCCAAGGGTTGTGACACCTAACCAGGTCAACCAACCCAGTGATTGTGCCTAATCAAAACGCGTGGAGCCAACAGCACTTGCTGGTGTGAGACCTTCTGCAGCAACCCCAACAGAAGAGCCCAACGACTCTATATGCTCAATAACAATTGTTAAATTTTAGAATGCCTGGTGATATGGACCGTTGGATTTCCAACAGTTAAAAGAATAAAAAGATTCTTGCAATCGGTCCATGTGGCGCTTTCTAGTATGTCGGATTCAATACTAAAAACATCAATTTGTCAAGATTAATTTGAAAGCGACTTTTGGGACATGGTTAGGTCATGTGCAATCTCTGCACATATCCTGCACACAGTATGCACTTGTCATGTCAAGGAATCAAAAAATGAAATAATAGTCAGGGATGGGTGTGATAGGCTTGATGGTTGGGTTGGTTTCTCTAAGGTTGTCTTAATTATGAGTTATGACGGTTGCATGCATGCTTGAGAATTTTTTAATTAATTGGTTTGGCTATTATGCATGAAAACTTTTTGCTTCCATGAGAGGTGGTGTATTTATTCATGCTTGTCCATGCATAAACCACCTCATCCAGTTCTACAACGATGAAGAAAGGCACATCTCCCCCCCCCCCCCCCTTTCTTACAATCTCTACCGGACGAGCTTCTTTTGGAAATACTCACGAAGGTTGCTTCCCGCTCTTTTAATGATCTGTATTCAGCATAAATGGTATGCAAGAAGTTCAACCAACTCGTCGAACACGATCGCATCTTGGAGCACATCAACATTCGGACATTAAAATGGTCAACTCGCTGACTTCATGGAGCAGAGATGAAGTGTCCATGTTCCTAGAACGGTGCAGGGAGTGCAAGAATTTGAGGCCTTGTACAACCAAAGGATGCGATGTTACTTCGGATACAAGAATATATTGTGATCTCCAAAGGTCATCAAGCATCAACGTACGTCTATGGTGTGATCTTGGTGTGCCACGGGGAGGGGGGATGAAAAAGATAAAGGCCTCAAGCTTATGCATTCTCTCAACCGTCAGAAATTGGTGACCGTAATTGTGTGTAGAGAAAGAGGTAGAATAATAAAACTCCACGATGACAATGCTACCGTGAAAGCATGCAGCGGCTGTGGAAGTGCACAAGGTCATTTCACACTCCGATCCCATTGGGATTATTGGCGCCATGACAAATTTAGTAGCTACAATTCGTGCAGATGGCATCAGGAAGTGAACATTTTTTATGATATGTTAAATAGTTCTAATAGGGACTAAATTTGTTTGTTTTTCTTTATTTCTCTTGAAATTTAGTTGTCATGTACTTTTTATCACTTCATCAAGACACATTTTCCCAAACTAAAGAGGAAGCATTAATTAAAACATTCACACGCACTCACGCACACATAAGCATAAGTATGTTTATGGTGATTGAATGCCATTGAAAGCTCGTAACACCTATAAAGTAAGCTACATGGCGGATTTTCTAATAGCTAACAGAAAGAATAATCAAAATTAAGCTAAAAATGCAAAAAAAAATCGTAGCAAAAACCCACCCTTTCATATTGAGAGGATCTAGAATCTCAAAAATTGAAACCTCATATTCCAAAATAACAAAACTCACAAACAACCTTCACACCGCAATGATGCAAATTTCTATTGCATATCTGACACTACTACAAAAGGACCTAATAGTGTCAGTTGTTGCGTCGGTTTAATATTATATAGTGGCGAAAAAGAGATTTGCGACACTCACTGAAGATGACGTCGTATTTACTGTCGCTTATAAGCGTCATAAAATTTCTATGTCGCTTTTAAACCGACGTAAAAATTTAGTGTCGCTTATAACCGACATATATTTTAATATTTTTAAGTACTGGCGTCGCTTTAAATAAAATAGTGTCACTTTTAAGCGACATAAAATATGGGTGTCGGTTTTAGGCGACACTAATTCTTGTTTTTAATATTTTAAATCCTGCGTCGGTTTTGAGCGCCATATATTTTGAAAACCAGTGTCGGTTGTAAGCGACACATTGATCGTCTTTATATCCTCTCCCCCGTGTTTTCTTTTTCTTCTCTTGCACTTTTCTTATTCGTTCTTCCAATTTTTACAAAGTCTCCCGTTCTCTCTCTTTCAGCTTTCTCTTCAAACTTCATTTGTTCCTCTTCACAACAGTAAGTTTTTCTTGCTTATAATATTTTTATTTTATCCTCTTATGTTTAATTTTTAGTTACAATTTATTTTTGTAGGAAATTTATTTGAGTTGGTTGAGTACATAAAGAATTGTTGACGTCGAAATTCTTCAACAAATCAGGTTTGTATCACTAACTTCTTTAATTTTTAAATTGTATAATACACAAGTTTATTTATTCAAAAATTATAATTTAAGCACTTAGATAAAATTCTACTATTTTTGTTAAATTAATAAAAATTTAGTCGAATTAATTAATTTTGTCACTCTAATTGTTATTTTAATTTGTTGTTATTTTGATAATTTTTTGTTGTTATTTACTAGAATGAATTAGATGAACATAATTTGAATTGTTATGAGAAAATGGAATGAATAATATTTATAAGCATTTATGTTAAATTAACAATATTAAATATAACATAAACTTATAATATTGAGTAATATAAGAATATATTATGTTAATTTTTTTTTTTGCACTCTAATTGTTATTTTAATTTGTTGTTATTTTGATAATTTTTTGTTGTTATTTACTAGAATGGATTAGATGAACATAATTTGAATTGTTATGAGAAAATGGAATGAATAATATTTATAAGCATTTATGTTAAATTAACAATATTAAATATAACATAAACTTATAATATTGAGTAATATAAGAATATATTATGTTAATTTTTTTTTTGCACTCTAATTGTTATTTTAATTTGTTGTTATTTTGATAATTTTTTGTTGTTATTTACTAGAATGGATTAGATGAACATAATTTGAATTGTTATGAGAAAATGGAATGAATAATATTTATAAGCATTTATGTTAAATTAACAATATTAAATATAACATAAACTTATAATATTGAGTAATATAAGAATATATTATGTTAATTTTTTTTTTTTTTTTTGCACTCTAATAAGAATATATAAGAATATAACCTTTCATATAAGAATATAACCTAAACTTATAATAATTAGGAATATAAGAATATATTAATTAATTTTTTTTTGCACTCTAATTGTTATTTGAATTTGTTGTTATTTTGATAAGTTTGATAACTTTTGGTTGTTATTTATTAGAATGGATTAGATGAGCATAATTTTGATAACTTTTTGTTGTTATTTTAATTTGTTTTTACTATAATAGGTGTTGAAAATTAAAAGATTGCAATCGTGATAGAGTTCGAGGGGTGAAAGATAGAAATTGAAAATTTTGATAGTTATGCCTACATGATAGGGATTGAAAGATTGTAGGCATCTTAGTGTCAACGTAATATTTTACCTTCGTAAAGTGGTAAAATATGGACAAGAGTTGGTTGACAATACCCCGAAATTTTGAAGCGTATACAACTGGAATTAATTTGTTTTTGGATCAAGCAGTTGCAAATGGTGTTGGTCCTGATAAGTTTAGATGTCCTTGCAAAAGATGTTGTAATCGATATACTTTTGTTAGGAACACCATTGTTGAACATCTCATATTGTATGATATGGATAAAGATTATAAAAACGCTTGTTGGCGACATCATGGCGAGCAAAACATTGGAGAGCAAAATGTGGGAATTGGAGAAGAAGAAACAGGAGATGAGGTGATTGGCATGCATGATTTTCTTAATGATGTATTTGTCCAACCATTAACAGAAGAAGGTGTTGGGCCATCTACTGAGCCCCCTATTAGGGAAGGGCGTCCAGAAGAGGTGCAGACTTTTTTTAAGTTGCTTGAAGAGGCAGATCAAGATTTGTGGCCAGGTTGTAAGGAGTTTAAGAAATTGGAAGCAGTTGTAAGATTGTATCAGATCAAGTGTTTAGCGGGAATGCCTGACAAGATCTTCACCACTTTACTGGAGTTAATTAAAAGAATGTTGCCTGAAGGGGATTGTTTGCCTGAATCCTGTGATAAGGCAAAAAAACTTATAAATGACTTGGGGCTGTCGTATGTGAAAATTGATGCATGTCCCAATGATTGCATGATTTATTGGAAAGATACTTCAGATTTGACCGTGTGCTCAGTTTGTGGTAAATCAAGATATAAAATTACCAATGCAGAGGATAGCTCGAGGAAAAAGGTCGCAACAAAGGTTATGTGGTATTTTCCTTTAAAACCACGATTGCAACGATTTTTTATGTCGAAGCATATGGCTGAACATATGAGATGGCATGCAACTGAATGTCCTAAGGATGAGTTTATGAGACATCCTTCAGATTCTCCCACATGGAAGCATTTGGATAATTTATATATGGATTTTGCGTCAGAAATTCGAAATGTCCGATTAGGGTTAGCCAGTGATGGATTTAATCCTTTTGGGAAAATGAGGAATGATCATAGCACATGGCCTGTGGTGCTTTCTGTTTATAATTTGCCACATTGGATGTGCATGAATAATACCAGGATCGCGCAGTCCTGGTAAAGAGATTGATGTATACATGCGTCCATTGATTGACGAGCTGAATGAGTTGTGGGAGGTGGGCATTCCCACTTATGATGCGTATTCCAACCAAAGTTTTACGATGAAGGCTGCCGTGTTATGGACTATAAGTGATTTTCCGGCTTATGGAATGTTGTCAGGATGGAGTACACATGGCTATAAAGCTTGTCCACATTGCATGCATGATAACAATCATATTATTTATTTATTGTTTTGCATTTTAATTATAACATGTTTATAGTTATTGTGTCAATTTTTATCTTCATACTTATTACAGATGAATTCAAGATATGATGCTAATGACACATTGATATCTCAAGACTTGCATTGGCTAGCTAATTATCCTAGTAGGGTTGTGAGTAGATACAAAAGTCACATTGTTCATGGATTTAGATTTCGTATAAAATCTGTGGATGATAAGCATAAGAATCAAAATTGTGGTGTCTTTGTACCTGCAAATGTTCCTGGAGCAATTGGGCAAGTGAATTGTTATGGCAGAGTTGTAGATATGTTCGAGGTCAAATATTGTGGTCCTACTGAAGCAGGAGATAGGGGTCAAGCTGTGATGTTATTTAAGTGCGAATGGGTTAATAGTGAAAGTCCACGAGGAATGAAGACTGATCAATATGGATTTACTATGGTGAATTTCAATCAATTGGGATTTAAAGAGGATCCTTTCATACTAGCATCACAAGCATTACAGGCATTTTACGTGGAGGACACGATTGAAAAAGATTGGCACGTAGTTGTTCGAACTCAGCCAAGAGATTTATTTGACGTGTTAGAGGATAGTGATGCTATTGATGATTATGCCATGCCGAACTTGGATGATCGAATTCTTGATAATGAAAATTTCCATACAAGGGTTGGCGTGGAAGAGACCTCCTTTCTTGAATCATTAGTGTTGCCTACCGGGTTCGTTAATCATGCAAATACCGACGATGAGTTAACAGATGATGACAGGGAATAAATATATTAATTATTTTTTGTATTAATTAGACTTTGTTTCATTTTGTATGCTATGATATCCTATCATAAAATTATATTTCTGTTTTTTTTTTTTTTTTTCTTGTTTCCTGTCGCTTTTAACCGACGGCATATGTCATGTGTGTCAGACTTAGCGTCGGTTTTAACCGACGCAACCTTAGCCTGTTCCGACGCAATGTTAACCTTACGTCGGTTTTAACCGACGCAACCTTAGCCTAAACCGACGCAATGTTAACCTTACGTCGGTTTTATGCGACGCATTATTATCATATTTCGACGCAATGTTGTGAATCATATGTAATAATTATATATAATTTAACAGTTTTAACAGTTTTAAAAACTATAATAATTATATATATTAACTTAAAAACTATAATAATTATATATTAATTTAACAGTTTTACACCCCTAAAGACTATAATAATTATAATTATTATTATATATAATTATATATATTAATTTAAAAACTATAATAATTATATATTAATTTAACAGTTTTATATAATTATATATATTAATTTAAAAACTATAATAATTATATATATAATTATTATACGAATTCTACGAAACTAATTTCAACGATCCAACCGTCAAACATGTTTGTATATAATTCGAGATCGTATACGAAAAAAATCGCAAAAAACAAACGTTCTGGGATGAAGTAACGGGACAAAAAATTTCGACGGTTATCAACGAAAAATGACGATTTAACGGTTATTTTAAGTCCGATTTTGATGATTTTTTGCAGCTACACTCCTTGAACCTATATAAATACAATGAATGAATTCGATCTTCAAATTAAAATATTTATACTAGTGGATACCACAAAATCTTACGTTATACTTAATGAAAGTGTGATGATCAATGCAAATTGATGATTTTGTAAAAAGAATAAAATGCAAGCTTTGAGTTACATTGGCAAGGTTTAAACTTTTGAGAAATGCTCATCTAATCCATTATAGTAAATAACAACCAAATGTTATCAAAGTTATCAAAATAACAACAAATTAAATGTTATCAAAGTCATCTAATCCATTATAGTAAATAACAACCAAATGTTATCAAAGTTAAACTTTTGAGAAATGCTCATCTAATCCATAATATATACTTATATTACTAAATATTATAAGTTTATGTTATATTTAATATTGTTAATTTAACATAAATGCTTATAAATATTATTCATTCCATTTTCTCAAAACAACTCAAATTATGTTCATCTAATCCATTCTAGTAAATAACAACAAAAAATTATCAAAATAAAAACAAATTAAAATAACAATTACAGTGCAAAAAAAATTGATTCAACTTAATAAATTTATTTATTAAAATATTATATGAGATAACATAACTGATTACTTTTTAATTTTGGATTAAAATTTTTTAATTTTTTTGTTTCTATTTTTATCCTTGTTCTTTTTTTTTTGTAACTTAAAACTTTTTTTTTTATGTTGGGCGGGAATTTTCCTGGTTTTTTTGCACGGGGGAATGGGTTGGAAGACTTTGTCAGTCATTATCATATCAAATTATGCTTATACTGGATTTCGAGAGTATCTGCTACAATGGATTTTCTGTCAGAGACACTACACAAATTTGTTCTTATTTCGACGCAAATTTTATCTTATTTCGACACAAACTTGTTCTTATTTCGATGTTATAAAAATCTGTCAGTCTAACGTCAGTTTTAACCGACGCAATGTGGCCTAATTTCGACGGTACTGACATAGTATGTCAGCCTATAATGATGGTTGAGTCAGACGGTACTGTCCTTAGTCAAAAGCTATAAGACATAGTGTCGGTTTTAAGCGACACAATGGTCCTTATTTCGACGCAATGGGTCCTTATTTCGACACTATGCCACATAACGTCGGTTTTAACCGACGCAATGGTCTGAAAATTATGTCAGGCTTTCTGCCCAAAGTATGTCAGGTCTGTAGCTTTCTGCCCAAAGTATGTCAGGTCTGTGTAGGCTTTCTGTCAAAGTCAGACCTTGTGTCGGTTTTAACCGACGCAAAGTGTTCATATTTCGACGCTATGCAATTATCCACATTTAATCTTCTTGATTTCCTATCTCGTCTCTATCCCCCACTTCCCCACCCACTTCCCCACTTCTGTCTCTCGTCTCTATCCCCTACTTCCCCACTTCTGTCTCTCATCTCTATCCCCCACTTCAGCCATATTCCTTCCACTTTTGTCTCTCGTCTCTTTCCCCCATTTCAGCCATATTCCTTCTCCTTCCATTAAATTTTGCTATGGATAGTTCTCGTGAAGATCAACGTTCTGAAGAACGTCACTTGGAAGAGGACGAGGGTGATGCTGGTTCTTTTTTGAATTGTTATTAATCTCAGTTTTTATTTTTATTTTTTTGTGTGTGTGTTTGAACTATTATTATTGCTAAACTGAAAATATACATTTGTTTCTTGGTTTTTAATTGTGTGTTTGTATTAACAAGGTACATCTCAACGGAGGTGTGGACCCTCAATTCCTAAGTGGACGAAACAGCTTTGTTCGTTTGATTCGTCCGGAAAATGCATTAGTGATAATGCTAGTGCTTTTTCAAAACATGTAGCAGCGGAGGTTAGGGACTATAGAAATCTGTCGTTGGAGAAAGATTGGCGTAAGGTTACGGAAGAAGATAAGGAAGCTTTCTGGAATAGAATAAAGGTATATATAGATGTTTTTATTTTTAGTTGAAAATAGAAGAATAGGTCAATGATTGTAATAATATTTGACTAGCGTGATTTTTTTTGTTTTTTGTTTTTATGTATGTAGGGAAATATTTTTTTTGAAGATGCAGATATAGTAAAAATGCCTTTGATCCGTCATATGACGCTTAAGATTGCAGAGCATGCGCACAAAGAGTTTAGAAATAAGTTAAAAAAAAAGTATTATACTAAAAGAGCAGAAGAGGTGCGCAGCGAGCCTCCTTCTGATGTGATTCCTGCCCAGTGGGATGATTTGTTGGCATATTGGAATAGAGACAAAACAAAGGTAAACCTTACACGATTTATTTCGTTATAACTTTAAAGTTGCCTAATATAATTTTTTTTTTTCGTTCGTTTTTTTCAGGAGGTTGCTGAAAAAAATAAGATTAATCGGGGATTGAAATCAATGAACCATACTACTGGTACAAAATCCTTTGCAAGAGTGCGGGAAGAATATGTATGGATTGTACATTTTGAAGAGATGATTAATTTTAAATAATTATATTTATTTTTAGTATGAGGTTTGCTTAATTTGTTTGTATGAAATTTTATTTTTGATAAAGCGGAAGAAGCATGGGAAAGAAGCAGATCCTGTAACCTTTTTTCGTGAATGTCATACACGAAAAGATAAAACATGGATTGATGAAACATCGGAGCGTACAGGGGTAATTGATTTTTTCATGTTAGTATTTGATTTTATTAGTATTTATTATCTATAGCTTTTTTTTCTGTTTTACGATTGAATTTTTGTTTTTAAAAATTGTAATGCAAGTCAACAATGGAGAGCAACCTACAAACATTGATTGAGTCGGGGCAAGACGATAATGAAGATCTTAGGACCCAAGTTTATGTTGATACTATGGGTCCTGAGAGGTATAATAGAGTCAGAGGATACGGTCATGGTGTGACTCCTGATATGGTGTCTTATGCATCTTCTTCATCTTCTACATCAATTTCCTCCAGGAGATCATCTAAGAGTTCAATAGCGTTGCTGATGACTCAAAATAATGAGTTGAAAATGAGGGACGAAAATAATAATAAACGGATTTCGGACCTAGAGAACAAGCAAAATCAGTTGTTTGCATGGTTTTTTCAAAGATTTCAGCCACAACCACCGTATAGCCCGGGAACCCAACAATCAAGCCACAGTCAACCTCCTCAACAGTCGGGCCAAAGTCAGCCTCCCCCTGCATATCCGTATGCTGGCCATAATCAGCAACCTCCATATCCTGTGTATCCGATGCCTGCGCAGCCCATGCCATACATGCAGCAGCCGCCTATGCCATACATGCAGCAGCCACCCTATCAAGTGCCAGTATATCGACCTGAGATGGCTGCTCCTAGTCGATCTTTTCCTGAAGTTCCAGTTGGGGGGTTTTCTGGAATGCTTGCAGGTGTTGGATTTGATGTGGACTTGTCGAGGATTTTTGGATCAGATGGAGGATCTCAAGGAGGAGGATCTCAAGGAGAAGGTTCTCAAGCAGAAGGATCTGGACGACGTTCAGGCGCAGATTCGGTTGGGTAGTTTAATTGGTTTTTTTTCTTGTCGGTTAAATACGACAGTATAATTGGTCTATCTTTTTGTTTTTTTATGTTATGTTTGTAATGTCGGATTTAATGTTTGTTACGACGGACGACTTTTTGGATTTTATGTGAAATGTTAGATGTACAGTTTGGCACTATTGTTTTTGTTATTTATTTTCATTAATGTTTATTTAGATCTTAAAATTTATAATTTTGATTATATAATTTACTTTAGTTGGAATTAATTGAAATTGCATGCAGTTGTCCATCTATTTTTATTATTATTAACAAATATAGTGTCGGTTAAGACCGTTACTAGATTTTATATTTTATTTATTTAATTGTTATCTAACGTTGGTTTAAGGAATATTTCATTTATTTAATTTTAATATAATGTCGCTTTAAAGAGACAGTAGACTGCATACTTTATAATTAAATAGCTGATGCACGTGTAAGTATGCGTCGCTTTAAACCGACGTTAAGGTTAGTGTCGCTTTAAAGCGACACTGTGTAGTGGCGGATTAAGCTCAAAAAGCGACACTGAAGGCCTTTCGCGACGCTAGCAATAGTGTCGCTATTGAAAAGCGACATTACATTGTTTAATGTCGGATTTGTGCCAAATTTTCGACAGAAATTTGATTTCTCGTCGGTTTGTTCTCCGCCGGTGATAGCATATATTGTAGTAGTGTGACCAAAACAACCATCACACCGAATGTCCACTCAGAAGCCTACTTCCTACAACCAATTTAAAACACGCATAGAAATTTTGCATGTTCGATTTCTGAAAAACAATTTGAATCTAAGCTAATAGAACTTTGGAAATGCTTGACAAAGGAATACGTATTGGGTGGACTAATATATATAACATATATGTGTGTGTTTCCATAAATTCCTTATCACATCAACCTTGACCCATTCGAATCTATAAATTTGAATTTGTTTAAATTCCCAGGGCTACACTAAGTTCTTTAGAAGCACTTATCAGCTGCTAATAATTAAACTGACCAACTATGATTAGTGTGATGAGCTAAAGGATACAAAATATTGTTATATAATTATGTTTGTTTAGTAAAATTATAACACAGCTGATGTTTCTCTCGCCTCTCTTTTCTCACTATAGTAAGTGGACTAAATGATTTAAGCAGTCAGTGAAAGAACATATGTAGATTGTAATTTGACTAATTGCCCCATGTTCGGAGAAATTTCACAGGCCTTTCTAAGATTTCACTTTGACAAAGAAAGCTCCAATAACCTTCTAAAACATTTAAGCAAAGCACATATCACAAAACATGAACGTGAATGGGGAAGATCATCAGAAACTAACATGGAGCACGTTAAAAGAGATAAATAGGATTTTTAGGATGTGTGAATGGATACCAAGCAACTAAAAAGCTTCTAATGAGTCTTTTCCTTCAAATAATGATTGATACAAAACAAGCATTCTTCATGAGGAAGCAGGTAATGTATCCTGCACCCTAATCTATTGTCCTAACAACCATAATACATAAAAATTTGTGGTGCTCCATTGCACATATGCAGCAGGCTGTTAAGCATATCAATATTTGCATAAGAAGAACCAACAAACAAAGAGACAAAGCACCTAAATTTACAACAACTGGTTTTATGGTGGCACTCCAACTTTCTTTATGGTATCAAAGCAGGTTGTCCCACGTGTGAAGCCAAATGGCCACATACGCTTTACGTCACCCCGTTGTGTTGTCCACGTGTTAGGCTTAAAAATACCACACGTGAGGAGGTGTGTTGAGAATGAGTTTCACATTGATAGGAGGAGGGACCTTGCATGGGCTTATAAGGCCATCTCCAACCGAGGGCTGGCCAGAGGGCTTGTTTTAGGCCTCTAGCCCTCCAAGAAATTAATATTTTAATGAACAATATAGGCCATATTTGCTTCCATCTCCAACCAAGGGCCATATGGCTCATTTTAGCCCTGTCACAAAAAACCGTCTCCAACCGAGGGCTAAACGGCCATAGGGCCAAACATTATTTATTATTTGAAAACTACAACTTAAATTCAAATCCAACGGCTAAGTGACGTCCGCTAGCCATTGGATTTGAATTTTTTTTTTTTTGGCTATAAATAGGGTGGATATTGGGTTATAATTCACACAACTTTGAATTCAATCTATTTCAATTCAAGTTGGCAATGAATTCCAACTTTGGATTCTCTTTGGATTCTAATTAGGGGTCCTCATCTAATTCCAAATTGGAAGAGAAATGAGCGCAAATGAGACGAGAAGATGAGGAGTCTGATGAAGAAATTCAAGTAAGACATAACAAACAAAACAGAGCAGCAGCCATGGTGTGTCAGCCAACTAAGGAACAACCTCAATGGGGTGGCTTTGTTTCTAGTCGCTCTTACAAACCACGAGACAGAGCGATGACACATGCCAATCTGATGAACAACCACTTCAATCCCAACTCGGTGTACACAGAAGAGGATTTCAAACGCCGCTTCTGGATGAGGCATCATGTCTTCTAGCGTTTACTTCATGATGTCCAGCAGGTCAATCCATACTTTCGACAGAAGCGGGACAGGGCAAGCCGTCCTAGTTTCTCACCTCATCAGAAGGTTACTGTTACACTCTAAATGATGGCCTATGGCTCCTCAGTTGATTCAATGAATGAAACCCATGGTATGTCTGAGTCTACATGCCTTGATACTCTTGAACAATTTTGTGACATAATTGTTTAGCTTTACAAAGATGAGTACCTCGGCGAGCCAAATCAAGAAGATCTAAATCGGCTCATTCACAAAGCTGAAGACCGTGGGTTTCCGGGCATGATAGGGTCATTAGACTACATGCATTGGGATTGGAAGAACTGTCCCACCGGATGGCAAAGAGGCTTTAGCGGAAGGTCGAGAAAATCAATTGTTGTGTTAGAGGCGGTTGCCTCATATAACACATGGATATGGCATGCTTTCTTTGGAGTCCCTGGATCCCAAAATGACATTACAATTCTTGGGCGTTCACCCTTTTACAATCGCCTAACGGAAGGTAAAGCACCTCAACTTGACTACTACATCAATGGTCGTCAATACAATATGGGGTATTACTTGACAGATGGCATTTACCCAAAGTGGGCGACACTTGTCCAAGCAATTCCAAACCCTAGGAATGACGCGGAAACATTGTTTACCCTGCACCAAAAGGCATACTAGAAAGATGTTAAGAGAGCTTTCAGTATTCTACAAGCACGGTGAAAGATCATCAATGAACCGGCAAGAGGGTGGAGTTGAGAAAATTTGGACTCCATCATGATGTCTTGCATCATATTACACAATATGATTGTGGAGGATGAGCGAGATGGGTATATTGATGGAGAGTCCGATGATGACCAAGAATATACAAATATGTCAAGAATGGCTCGTGCAAAAATATACGATGGGCCTAATTTGCCTTTCAATCCAAGAACTAGTATTATAAATGAGTATATGAGACGCTATAGAATGATACATTCCCGTGCCACAAATAAGTACCTACAACAGGATCTTGTTGCACATCTTTGGACCAAAAGATGCATGGAGTTGGCGTTTAAGTAAAATATTGTTAAATGTTTTTAAAAATGTTGTTTAAGTTTCATGTTGTTAAATGTTTTTTTTATGTTGCATAATTTTTGGGGTGTGATATCCACACACCCCATTTTACTTCTCACACACATTTCTAATTTTCGATCATTGGATCAGCTGAATTGAAGAAGATCAACGGACAGAAATTAACAAGGGGTGTGTGAGAACTAATTTGGAATGTGTGGATAGCACACTCCTAATTTTTATGTTTGTTAATGTTATTTAATGTTGTTTAATGGTAATTTAATTTAATGTTGTTTAATGTTACTTAATCTGCAATTTGGTTTCTTCAGAAGCACTAAGAAAAAGAAAACAGAAGAATGAGACCAACACAGAGAAAGCATCCTTTTTAGTTTTTACACCTAGGTTGTGCGCGACGTCTTACTTCCTTCCTTCCCTTCTTCGTTTCGGCAGCCTTCCCCTTCATTCCTTTCATTCTTCGTATTTTCTGCCCCGCACCGTCTCACTTTCAGAGTCTGTAAGACTCATCCACGACTCAGCAACTGTTCAGCCTGACTCGTGCCTCATCTCAGTCTCACTTAGTCCTTCCTCGAAGTCAACCACTCGCCCACCTCGCACTCACCCTTGCGACCCACAAGCTTCCTCTCACCGTTTTGAGTCTCGACAGCCCACCTTGATTCCTCGATTCCAAAAGGTTAGTCTTTCTGCTGGATTAAAATTTGGATCCACAACTATAGTTGGTCTTTCTGCTGATTAAAATTTGGATTCACAACTGTGTTTTTGTATGATGTATTTTTCCGAATAGGGATTTGGATTGGAAACCAATTGATAGGATCAGACATGGTAAAAGGGAAATTGCAAGAAAGTAAATGCAGGAAATGGAAAAGGAAATCAAAGGAAATTCATATTTTCATTCATAGTCTCTTTTCATCATAAAAGGGGTTTAAATACACCCAAAGATAGTTAGGGTTTGAGATATAAATAGGCCTAATGATATCACATATGTAATGGGCCTAATAGCTAATAACAACAACATCTGGTCTAATTGATCTAATAGAAGCCCATAGGTTAAAGTCGCATCAATCCTACCCCCTTAAGATGAGGCTTGTCCTCAAGCCTCTCAAACCGAAAAAGAAGCATGCAGCAGCCTGGAAAGAGGCCAGTCAATTTCTCAAACGGTGTACCATACTCATATTCAGTATTAGCTTTTGTATGGGCTTTAAATCACGAACCATGTTCTTCCAAAACATCTTCGGTGTGTTCACCCAAAAAACAAAAATCAGTATCTCAGATCCTGCCAAAATGAAATCAGGCAGTCTTGCCAATTACTTTGAGATGGAATAAAATGGTTGAAGCACACTGATCTTCACAACACTGAACACGAGAACAATCAGCCTTGTTGCATCACCAACCACCAACTCGTGTGGTAGATAGATTGAATTAAAGATGGCAAGAAATAGGGTATGTACCAATAACACCCATTTCATAGCAAACAGCATCTCCGGTGAATGGTCAAGCAAAATCCAGGTTTCTTCATCATATTCGAAAGCCTCTGCATCATGCTCTGGAAATAGGTTGGAGGCCCAAAAATAGTATGGAAAATAACTTGTCGCAAAGCCATTGAATACCTCAAGATTAATGAGTAAAGGCCAATTGTTGTTCAGCAATACACCAAAAGAATTCGAAGAGATCTCACCCCCGTTGCGAAATTCCATGGATGATTGGATGGCTTGATAATCACTTAAGTAGAGCAGTGAATCGGCACAGAACATTCCATAATTTATCATCCTATGCTGCAAAAAGAGTGCTAGACACTTCCAATAATGGAAACAGTTTGGCACATAACCAAATATGTTTGTCATCTGGTACACTATGGAGCAAACGGGTCTAATCCCAGCTGAAAGTGACATCTCACTCTTGAAGAACCATATTACAGGGGACTCATTACTCTGGAATATGTAGGTGAAAAAGCGAATTAGGTAATGATTTCTCTTCCACTCTGTCTTGTTTGAACCCCGAACACTTCGTGAAAGTGATGGTTGTATTCCTTCCCCATAAAGAATATGGATCATGTTCACACGAACTAGAGCAGTGAAATGATTCCAACCAATTATAGTAAATCCCTTGTACACAGAAAACCAAATTGCAGAATCTAGTGCTGCTCTCACATTTCCCAAGGTAACTCTCCATATACCATGGTGATGAAAAGGATCACCTAGAACAAAATTACTGCGCAAAACTTCATTCGATATGTGTAGTGATAAGAACACTATAGCTTCCCCAACCCATGTGGCAACATGCAAGACATTCCCATTCAACCAATTATGCATGCAATTAATATCGGTAGCAGGAAACTGATTGCTCTTCCCCAAATAGATATGATCTGATTCAAGCATATGAAAGTGTGAAACCAAACAAAGAACAAGCATAAATACTGGAGGTAGAACCTGAGCAGGAGGCAATGAGGTCGTAGGATCTGGAAAGTACCTCTCCATTAAACGAATATAAGTCGTATGAGCCGTAAACAAGGCTGCCATGAGGTCGACATTGTATTTAACATTGAAGTGGCACCATGATACATGCTCATCACCATCAAAATGCTTGCCAAAATCAATTATTATACCAATGCTGTCAATATAGAAGGCAAGAACCACATGGATTTGATTTGCATAAGCAAGATAGGAAGCTACCAATGAACTCATGTACTTAGAAATAACCTCTATAACTTGCAAAAGCCTCTGTGAAGCCTCTAGAAATGCCTTGTTCAGCACACCATGGTAATGCATGCCATCTCGTAAAAATCGAGCAGTAGGTTGTGTTACCCAAGTTAGCAACATGTTCTCAAATGTCTCCAGTTGGAATGGGTTCGAATTTATAGTGAAAAGAGCATCCAATGGCTCTGTACCCAGTGCTAGAGAAAAAGGCATAGAAGGAAACTTCTGAAAATAACAAGAATATCTTTCCTTGACAAATTTTGAAGCTACGAAAATAGGTAACCCAAAACTTGTCAATGATACTGGTAGCACATATGCATTAGCACTCAACAGGGGATATTTCAGAACTGAATGTAAACCCTTGTTTTCCGGACAGTACAAATTCCTCAAACTCATCATGGTCTAACCTCATCCACTTGGAACGGAATGAGAAAACTAATGCAAAAGCTGTACAGCTTAATTTGCAAAATGCATGCCCCAGATCCCATACAAGCTGAAATTCAAGTAGAATAGTCAAGGTATCCAAATTGCGCAGCTTTGGTTGAGATGCAAAATTGCAACAAAAGAGGGATTTGAGGGACGTCTATGGAGTCCGAATACACAACGGAAGGTGGTGGGGGTGCGGAAGGAAAATAGGACTGGTATATGAAGGAGCTACGGGAAGCTCAGGCACATACGAGGCTGGGTAATCTGGCGGTCGATAGTTACAACTGGAGTAGGGAAATGTGGGCTTATACTCATATGGAATCTGGTAGTGATCGGGAGGAGGATGAGGTGGTGGAGGCAAAGCCGGATTTGGATGTTCATACTGAGAAACATTGGTTTTTGGATTCCAATAGAACACCAGACCACTGGACTTATCCATCACACTTCTTCACGGTGCCGGAAGTGTGGGATCGATGAAGGCAAACCACAGATCCACGGTGGATCTGTGGCTCTAGTACCAATTGATAGGATCAGACATGGCAAAAGGGAAATTGCAAGAAAGTAAATGCAGGAAATGAAAAAGGAAATCAAAGGAAATTCATATCTTCATTCATAGTCCCTTTATATCGTAAAAGAGGTTTAAATACATTCAAAGATAATTAGTTTTTGAAATATAAATGGGCCTAATGATATCACATATATAATGGGCTTAATAGCTAATACCAACAATAACTGGTCTAATTGATCTAATAGAAGCCCAATAGTTTAGAATCGCATCAACCTTATCTGTCATTTCTGCTTTGGCAGTCTTGTTTCTCTATTTGTAAATATGAATTCATCACACAAAAAGGTTTTGTTATTTCCCATTTATTTTCTTGTTAAAATATGTCAATAATATGAAAGGTTTTGTTATTCTCCAATGTGGGACTTTCGCTTTCACCTCTTCACGTGTACCAATGACTTGTTTTTTCCCCATTAATTGTCTTGTTAAAATATGTCAACAATTTTGAAAAATGGTACATAAAAGTACTCTTACAAAGTTATAATATCCTTCATATAAAAATGTTTTCTGCAAGAATAAAAAGTGTATTATCCTTGCACGACAAACGAAAAATTAAGTCACAATAAGCATGGAAACTATTGAGGAGAATTTATAAGGAAGATATTTATATTAATGATAACATTATTATTTCATCAATGATATAACGCAAGTTTTAGGGCTAACGACATTGATGTTTTCTTTTCTGCGCTTCAAGTCCACCAGGCCTTTTGCATTTGTTGCCTATTGCACAACTGATGTATTCAATTTACAAGTTGTTCCTACAAAACCAATTCCCTTGTAATCCACGATTCTCATTCATTCCCTCCGATGATTGGAACAAAATGTTGTACAAATTTTGTAGCTCTGGTTTTAGAATTTTGGAACAGAATGTATTACCCTTAAATATGTAACTGTTGTACAAGTATTCTTAGTTACTAAGGCATAGGAAAGTTTCGATTTCATTTGATTAAAAAGATTGTCTCCAATTAATCAAATGAATAAGAATCCTTCCAAATGAACATAGCTACTTTCATTCTAATTTCAGAAAATCCAAATCCATGAAAACGTGCAGCACTCTACTGTCTTTATTTACATTACTTTCTATCTCCATTTAATTGTTAAAGAAACTCGATGGTGCAAGCAAACTGATATAACTTAAAAACAATATGATATATAGGCCAGAGTTTTGAACTTGAACAACACAATCAACTAAAAGCTAAAAAGCACCAATACATTCCACCTTCTTTTTTTTTTTTTTTTTTTTTTTTCAAAGAAACATCGACCGTACGAGAGAAAATATAAAAAAAAGAAGTTACATCTAATCAGGAGGACATAAATTTTACCCCTCAAATTAAAGAAAGAAGAAAGAAAAGAAACCGAAAGTATAAGAAAATAGGAGGGATACACACTTACATAACCTGATACAAACTTATAACTAAACATATAGAAAGTGAAGGAAAGAGACCACAACAGAGAAAACAAACGACAACAAACTGAATTTCTACTTCCCCCACTAGTACTCTAAATTTTCCTTATCATTTGCCTGATCATTCCAACAATCTTAAGAAAAAAGTCGGGCCTCCTTGTGATCACAACATCTGCAAGAACTACTCCCACTACCAACCCACTTCCACATCCAGCCAAAACAATTTTCCAATCAAATTCAAATATGCCTTCTAAGCTAGAATCACCTTCGTCAACGGTTGAAGGTGGAAGTTCAGGGGCCTTAGGATTTCCACATTTCTTTGGCAATGGATCTCCACACAACCCTGGGTTTCCCTCGTATGAAGTGGCATTCAAGGAAGTAAGTTGGGTTCCTTGTGGTATAGGACCTGTGAGACTGTTGTGAGACACATTGAAATTGGCGAGCAAAGTAAGTCGACTCAGTTGTTGGGGGATCTGTCCTGAGAGCTTGTTTTGTGAAAGGTCCAATGATTCAAGCTTCATCAAGTTTCCAAGGGATGATGGGATAGAACCAGTGAGAATGTTGTGGGATAGATTCAGCGAGCGAAGCTCCTTAAGATTCCCAATGAATTGTGGAATTTTCCCTTCAAATTTGTTGCTTGAGATATCAAAGGATGCAAATTCTTCTCGGATCTTTGGGTAGTATTGCTCCAAACCTTTTGTTGCTATTGTGAGTTGGTAATCAACACTATTCCAAACCGGGAATCCATTATCATAACCTATGCGTGTGTACATATATGCTGACTTGTTTACAGTAATATCTGGAAACATAGATGGAACCGCACCAGTAAAATCATTGTAAGCCAAATCAAGAATGCGTAACTTGGGGAAATTGACATTCTTTCTAGATTTCCCAATCACACCGTAAAATCCATTATGGCGCATTGCCAAAAGTTTTAACTCTAGAAGAGTCCCCAACCAAATGGGAAAAACATCATTGAAACGATTGTTTGACAAAACAAGATACTGAAGCATCACACAATTGGCCAATGACCTCGGCAACTGCCCCTGCAACTTGTTATGACTCACATCAATCATTCTCAAACTGCTTCCTTTGTTGTATGTCTGAGGAATAATTCCGTGAAAACAGTTGTTTCCGAGAAGTAGAAGAATCAGATGATCACTAAAGTTTCCGAGACACTGAGGAAGCATGCCACCCAAATTATTTTTCGACAAGTCAAGGGACAGAAGATTTTTCATATTGCAAAGCAACGGTGAGATTTCTCCAGTAAAGTTGTTGTCTGCAGCTGCATATTCTAGCATGGTTGGTGGAGGTATCGGTAGTGATCCATGAAACATGTTGGACGAAAACCTTAAACCTAACAGTTTCACCCAAGGAAGGACAAGTGGAGGTTGGTCTGAAATGAAGTTATTAGAAATGTCTAAAAATAGCAAAGTTTTCTAAGCTTGTATTCCACATCCATTTTGGTACTTGGCCTCGGATTTTGTTTCCAGCAAGTTCCAAACATGTCAACCCCTTCTGATATTGTAAGAAGGATGGAAACTCTCCTATGTTGCAATCATTCAATCCAAGAACGGTGAACTGTTTAACCGTTGAATTCAAAATTCTGGATTCAGTGACAAGTTCTAAACCGTTCCAGCTTAATTCTAGTTGGTAAAGAGATTGTAGATTTTGAAACATTTGAAACTCTACTGCACCAGTCAGAGTATTCGAATGTAGATACAGGATCTGAAGGTTTGTGAGATTTGAAAATGACACTGGAACTGAACCATTTAATCTATTAAAAGCAAAATCTAGGTACTCTAGTTTGCTAAAGTTGCCTAGCCAAGATGGGATTGGACCAGTTAAAAAACTTGTACTAATCCTAAAAGTAGCCAGTTGGGTAAGGTTTGCCAAGGAATCAGGAATTAGACCTCCAAATTTATTGGCTGAAATGTCTAGATAAGTGAGCTGCCTAAGATTCCCAAGAAAAGATGGAACCAACCCTTCCGAAAAATTGCATTGAGCCACATCGAAGCTTTGCAGTGAATGAAGGTTTTGAATTGAAGAGGGTATTGTTCCAAAAAAGCCAGTAAAGCCGACTTTCAGTAAGATGAGAGGACTGCTTTGATTAAATTCAGGAAAATATCCAGTCAATTCTTGGTTGTATCTCACACTAAGAGATTCTAGGTTTGGCAGTTGGAAAATTCTCACTGGAAATTCACCAAACAGGTGACAGTCCCTGAGGTTGAGGGTTGTCAAAGATGATAAATTAGCCATGGAATGAGGAATTGCCGAAGATACATTTACGAAACTGAGGGAAAGTACTTCGAGACTAGTTAAGTTTTGCACTAGGCTTCCAAGATCTGATGCTTCAAGTTTCAACAAGGGATAATTCTCCTCTTCTGACGACTGATGATCCTTATCTTCTGACAATCTATCGAGATTGAGAGCTAGATTAAGGTATGTCAACTTGGATAACAGTGAAAGTTTAGAAGGGACTTGACCAGAAAAGACAGAGGTAGAGAGGTCAAGATGAGTGAGGCTCGGAAAATTCCTAATGCTAGTAGGAATTTGAGAGTAATTGAAGTTATTGTCAGAGAGGTTTAACCTTTGAAGATGAACAAGGCGGAAGAGGCTGCTATTGCTGTTGATAGAGCCGTGGAGACAGCTGCTACTAAGATCTAGGCCAATCACATGACCCGTCTTCTCATCACACTTGACACCTTCCCATGAGCAGCAGGTGCTATTTCTTCCTTCAGCTGGTTTCCATGATGAAACCTTTGGATAAGCATCGATAGATCTAGAAGCAGACTTGTCAATAGTAAAGCTGTCTTTGAATTGCAGCAGGGCGGACTTCTCCTCATTAGGGCAAGATGGATACTGCTTCTGCGAAGAGTAGGAAGAGTTAGCAATTACCACATGATGAAACAGCAACAAAACTAGTACTAGTTTTGAAACCATGCGAATGATGGAGATATCAAGTAACCCCATAACAACAATCTTTTGAATTTTTTTTTGCACTCTTAGCTGTGTATGATGGAAGTGCAGAGTGATGTACAAAAGATTTATAGACTGGCATTGTTCAGTAGAAAATTCTTCCACAATATAATTTCTGAAAAGTGATAGAGACGGGTGTAAGTTGATATGATGCCTTGACTAATTGATGAGAAAAATCAGCAGCACGATTCAAGAAACAAGTCGACTTGATGAGAAAAAGAAAGGGGTGTGATGTTCACACATCCCATTTTACTTCTCACATACCTTTTTAATTTTCTGCCATTATATTAGATAAATTAAAGAAGATTAATGGACATAAATTAATAAGGGGTATGTAAGAAGTAATTTGGGATGTGTGGATATCACACTCTAAAAGAAATACAAACCAATCACAAACTTTGCCAAGATGGCTACGAAAGGCAAAAAGAGTGCATCGTACCAAACTTAACTCCAGCCAAGTTACATGGTGTATTTATAAAGATGCAATTCTTGACAAACATGAAACAGAATACTAGGGAACTAATCTTATGATCATGTGAAACAGTAGTATTTAAAAGAATAATATATGCAGAACATAGTACTACGGTCTAATGATATTCCTCTTCACTTATAAGTGAGAGATTTTAGGTTTGATTTTTGTTAAAGGCAAATTTAAACTACATTATTACTAGCTCATTGTGAGGATTAGTTTACCTCCATCTCTTAGTGTAGATAATATTGATTGTTAATATATATATACACACACACACACACATATTTATGCAGAATGACTGAGTGGTACTCAAAAGACAGCACGTGTCATTTCCTTGAACCCACTCACAATTTATTGTTGAAAAATGTTGTTTGTTAGATTTATTCTTCCTTGTTCTTTTTTCGAATAACATTTAATTATGGGGTGTGATGTTCACATATTTTTTTTTAATTCTTGCACATATTTTTAGTTTTCAACCGTCAAATCGGATGAATTGAAGAAGGTCAACAGACATAAATTAATAAAAGATGTGTAAAAAGTAAAAAAAAATATGTGGATATCACACCCCTTAATTACTGTCGGCATTGCTATAGACTGGCATGCGAATGATGGAGATATCAAGTAACCCCATAGAGACGGACGTAACGGGGACAAGTGCATCGTATCTTCTACATGCGTAAAAGATGCTCTTGACTAATTGATTCGTGAGTCAATTTTTAAAGTCAAGTCTTCGACTTTTGAGATGGCATAAAATTAGAAGCTAGACAAATGAGCAGCACTATAAAAGAAAATTATTAATTAATTAATTTTTCCATACACACATATAGTTTATCTCATGAGTTCCTTCTGTAAGGGTTTATGCTCTTGTAAGGTTTTATCATATTTGTATGCCCAATTGCAAGACTTATCAACTTTGTATTTGGGTACTTCTAAATGTGTTGGACCTTCATGCTTGAAATCTTCATTAAAATATGTGTAATTTGTATTAGAGTACAAAATTAAAAAATAAAAATAAAAATTGTTAACAAGTAAAATAGGTGACCCATTAGCTTAACTGGTTGAGTTTGAGTGGCCCGTTAGCTCAACGGGACGGGTGTGAGTGACTCGCTAGCTTAACGAATCAGGTGAAACCTGACCCAAACCCAATAAATCAAACCTTTTACAAGCCTAGACTCAAATCACCAGATAGTGAAGGGAATGAAAGTTTCGGACTCTCAGCAGCAAATTAAGGCATTAGAGTCATCAGTTTCAATTCCTGTATTGGCTTGCAGTGGGGTGGATTTGAAGCCAAAAATTTTAATTCGATACCCAATTTCTTCAACTTTAGAACTTTCAAACTCCTAACATATATTCAGTCAAGGGTGCGGGTGTAACGAAATTTCTCATTAACCCAAGAGTGCAACTATTCTCATGTTGGAATTTGAGGGGTGTTGCAGTTTGAAAATTTTCAACTTGTACTTTGGTTTTGGTCTATGTTGCATTTTTCAAACTGCAAGTCCTTTTCTTATCAGAAAAGAAATATCTCATTAACTCAAGAGAAAGCAAGGAAGAGAGAATTAATACTTCGACTTGGAGTTGCCACTTAATACTACATTCTAGTGGTATTCCTCTTTATTTTTAAATGATAGGTCTTAGGTTAGATTCTCCCCAAAGGAGATGTATCAACTTTGTATTTGGGTACTTCTAAATGTGTTGGACCTTCATGCTTGAAATATTGATTAAAATATGTGTAATTTGTATTAGAATACAAAATTAAACAAAAAAAAAAAATTTGTTAACGGGTGAAATAGGTGACCCCATTAGCTTAATGAATTGAGTTTGAGTGATCCGTTATCTCAACGTGGCGGGTGTGAGTGACCTGTTAGTTAAACGAATTAGGTGAAACCTAATCCAAACCCAATCAACCCAACCCGTTTACAGTACTAGACTTAAACCACCAGATAGTGAAGGGAATGAAAGTTTCGGACTTTTAACCGCAGATTAAGGCATTAGAGTCATCAGTTTCAATTCCTGTATTGGCTTGAAATGGGGTGGATTTGAAGCCAAAAAGTTTTATTCGATACCCAATTTCTTCAACATTAGGACTTTCAAACTCCTAACATATATTAAGTCAAGAGTGCAGGTGTAACGAAATTTCTCATTAACTCAAGAGTGCAACTATTCTCATGCTGGAGTTTGGTGGGATGTTGCAGTTTGAAAAATTCAACTTGTTCTTTGGTTTTGGTCTATGTTGCATTTTTCAAACTACAAGTCCTTTTCTCATCAGAAAAGAAATATCTCATTAACTCAAGAGAAAGCAAGGAAGAGAGAATTAATTCTTTGATTTGGAGTTGCCACTTAATAATACGATCTAGTGGTATTCCTCTTTATTTTTAAGTGAGATGTCTTAGGTTCGATTCACCTTTTTTTTTACTTCTCATACACACTTTGTTAATTTATGTCCATTGATCTTCTTTAATTCATCCGATCCGATGGCAGAAAATTAGAAAAGTGTGTGAGAAGTATGGATATCACATCCCTAGATAATATCGTTTATTAAAAAAATAAACAATAAATAAAAAAAAAACAACTTTTACTTGGAGTTGAGGCCCCCAACCATGGGGAAACCGCCTCCAACTACATATGTCTCTAGATAGTGTAGCTAATTCTTGTTGATACAATTTGTGGAACAAAAAATAATCCCAAAAATTCAGAACGGGACATGTGGACTGAAACTCGAGAAAAACAAGATTGCCCTTATTCAATGGGCAGAGCTCTCAAGTATTCCAGCGTGCAGCTAAACATCCCTGGAAGTTCAATCAGCGAACTACGACTCAAAGCTCCCCTATTTGTGGCATGGAAAAAAAAAAAATCAAAGGCATTAAAGGTAGAATTAATTATCAAATCCTATCTTTAATACAATCCTAATTGAAGATCAACCATATCAAGTAAGGAATTCTTATCACAATCAATTATGGATATTCCTATCATCATTCCAAGATATTAACAAGATATTATCTCCTAATTAATATCTTGGAAGCATCATTTCCTTGCGCATCCTACGGATGACATAACTTGGCCAATAGGAAGCCGTCATGTGTAGGGCAAATCCCTACACCATGACTTGCCACCATCTCTTATAAATACCCTCATCACCTCTAAATTTCGGTAAACTTTTGGAATGCATACAAACCCTAAAAACTCATTCTTTTCAAAGACACTAACTTAAGCATCGGAGATCTATTTGCTGAACCCCCCCCCCCCCCAATTCCCCACCTCGTGGGCACATAAGCCTTAGGTCTTTGATCAAAAGTGTTGATTATTTTGTAGGTACAAGTTGGTCAAAACAGAAGGCAATGAATTTCTGTTACCACACAATTCTTCCACACTTAAATGAGTTTCTATACATGTGTTTAATTGAATGTGGGATTAGTAATATAATTTCATATATGGATACACGATTTAATGCATGACCATGGATTAAGTCATGCCATAGAATGAACAAATTTTTTCAAATACAGAATGGTCTTTAACATTTGCATAGCAATTAAATAATAATCGACCTCGCGCTTGGCCTTAACGTACTATTGTTGATCTTGTGCAGTTGTAAATATTTAATTGTCTTTGGTTTTCTATATTGTAGGTACTCTGAGCTCACATAAGTAAACATTCGTCCAAAAACAATTTTACTAACGGCTTGTAACATAAGTAAATATGTAATTTTCTTTTTCTTATATTTGAATTCTACCACATGACATAATTCTCATTCTAGTAATTGCATCCCCAGTCACCAAATTATGGCACTAGCTCCCACCCACCATTTCTCTACATATTTCACCAAGAGTGTGTAATTATGATTTTCATCCCCACTATGCCCTGGGCCCTTATTTTCATCTCCATGCATCTTAAAAAATAAGCTTTTATTTCATTCCCTCTAGAAGTTCCAGGGATATGCCACCTTTCAAATTACCATCAATTTCCATAATCAAAATCATCCGTAGGCATATAGTTGAATACTGTTCAAAGACTAATCTAGCACCAAAGATCTAGTTAGAAATTTCTATCAATATGAAATTTCTAACCGTACACAAATTTTGGCATATAGTTGATCACTATTCAAAGACTAATCTAGCACCAAAGATCTAGTTTGAAACTCCATACCAAGTCAAATTTTCGTCCTGTTCAACTTTCTAATCCCCAACTAACTGACAATATTTTCTGCAGAAATTCCTAATAGGATTTTTACCATCTGCAAAAATAGGGATAAAAACATTTAAAAATACTTGCAAGAGTACAAGGTTGTTGTAGTATAGCGGCTCAAGCAAGGTTGTTTTCCACAGAGATTGAATGAATAATTTGTGTTTAAAACCAACTCTTAATTAATTATTGAAAACAAAATTTTGGAAAATGTTGATTTTAGAATTTAATATAATATAAATGAATTTTAAAATAAAACAATTAAAGAAATTAACTAGAGAACAGTTTAAAGAAAATCAATTTGTAAAAGCCTAGGGTTCCGCCATCCCCTTAACAATCCTACGCAATTTTACCAACTACTTATGAATTTCCACATACATGCTTTGAAGGTTAGGTTTTCCTAATGCATATCTTGCTCGTGATGTTCAAGCGAAAACGTATATCTAACATGCAACCCGTCTGTGATGTTCAGATCAAATATAAACATGCAAGACTCATTAAGCTTTGTGAAAACCCTTTGAAATATCATGCAACTCTTAAGAGAATGATGTTCGCCTTAAGTGAACTTACAATTACTAATCACAAGAAGCCCTCTTCAATTTCAGGGTGATGTTCCAACAGAAATTGCATCAAATTACTTGTCTAAAAACCCTAATGGTGGCAAATCATTAAGACAATTAGATAATTTAATCACGATGATTAATAATTCAAAGCAAACATGCTTCCATTCATAAGCAAATTAATAAAATCACATATTCATGCTAAGGCTCAAGGCTTCGCCCTAGTAAAAGAAATATTTACGAACAATCATAATAAAATATTATTAAGAACATGGAAAGAAAACACTTAGAAAATAAACTTGAATTGTGCTTGTGCGTTTCCTCCTCTCTTCCCTTCTAACCCTAAGAGCTAAAAAGTTTTATTTATACACTACAAAATAAAACCTAAAAAGTCTTAGAATAAAACTAGGAAACATAATAAAATAATAAAACAAAAAATAAAAGGTTTCCTATTTACACTAAAATTCGGACTTCTCAGGAAATCAGACTTTTGACCAACCAAATCAACTCCGATTTGGTCCCAAAAGATCTCTTTTGAAAGTTGGAGACGTCCCCTACAAATCCTCAGAATGTGCCATCTTGACCTCCAAAATACCCAAAATGTCCAAAAACGTCAATCTGGTAAAGCTACGCGCTGGGCCTTTATTTCATCGCCATGGTCAAACGGCTTGGTAGAAAATTTTGAAACTTTAATACAATCATCTTGAAAGAATCATGAACATCTTCCAATTCTAATCACTCCAAAATTCATCCGTTTGATCACTTTTTGCTCCAGAGAAAGTCTCATGTCCTACATTGAAAATATATAATAAAGTATTAAAATTCTACCAAAATAACCAATAAACTATAACTAAGAATAGGGTAAAATATATGGTATAATATGGACTCAACAAATACCCCAAACTTAGCTTTTTTGCTTGTCCTCAAGCAAAACAAAACTCAAAAACAAATATAAGAACCAACAAACTTAAAAACTTTATTAAAACTCAACTATGACAAAATTTTCCTCTTCAAGTTGTAATCCATAGAAAACGTTAAAAATCAAAACATCTTTCCAAAAGTTCTAACTAATCCTACCACAGAGTCTAAGCCATTTAGAATCAATTAGAAAAGAATTCATGAACTTCCTTTGGTGTAAAGTGAACCAACATGGTTAAAGAGACTCGACTAAAACCCTACCTTTCGTCCTCTTTATTCCACACGTACTATATTTTTTTTTTCTCTTTTCGAATTTTCTCTTCTTTTTTTTTTTCCTTTTTGGATTTATTTTCTAGTAATAGTAGTGGTCGTGCAATGCTAATTAGGCAGAACTGACCCGGTTACTAAGCAAAGTCTTGGGTGGAACAATTATTACTTTATGACACATACTAAACTTTACTTTACTTAGAACAAAAATTAAAAAATTACTTAGACAAAAAGTAAGCTTTCCAATCTCACTCCCCACAAACCATGTTGGTGTGAACGTGCAAATTTTCAAAGTATAACTCATGGATTAATGTCTAAACAACGATAAATAGAAAAGACTCTACTATGGGATTAACCTTCACCATGTCCATTTGTTCTAACGTTTAAAATAATCTATGGATATTAACTCAAAAACAAAATTTTTTAACCTTACTCAAAAATTAAAAACCTTAAAGTTTACTTTCCCACCCCCAAACTTAAATCACACATTGTCCTCAAGGTGTGGAAAAAGGAATGAAATCAAAAATAAACTAAACAACAAAATAAAAACAAACAACCACCTTAATTGACTAGAAATAGAAAAATGAAAAATAAAACTAGAAAATGAAACAAAAGACAAAGCAGAACAAACTATAAAATGATACAAAACGAAAAATAAAATAAAGGGAATGGAAGTGGACACTCTTGGGTTCGAACCTGGGACACGAGAGCATCAACGAAAGCGCTGAAAAATAAAAACCCAAAATTTGCTGCGTGCTGGACTTGAACCCATGACTTGCTGGAACAACATGAGGCGCTGAGCCTCTTCACACGGACCACACGTGCTAATGGGAAATCTAGCTGCTCTTATTTAAGCTAAGGGGAAACTTAATATGAGTCCAATTTTATAAGCCATTATTAGTTATATTCCAATTTTGTTTAATTTTTAGGTTAGGTCCAGTGATTCATTGTCCACATACGCTTATTTGTATTCTCTTGCGAAATTTACCCTTAAATTGACCAATTAAGTAATTACTGTTTTTTTTAAGTGTGTGATTAATGTTAATCTTATCCTTAATTATAGTATTAGGGATTTAAATCTCCTTTTTTTCTTCTCCTCCCCCAAATTGTTCATTTCTCTTTTCTTGTTTCAATTCTCTTTTCTTGTTTCTCCCTCACAATATCTTTTTTTTGGCTTCTTTCTCCTTTTTATATATATTTTTTTTAACTTTGAAGTTCTATCGAATTAGCATTTTCTCTAGTGTTTCCTCCCTCAATATCATTTTTCTTCATGATTTTTTTTGGTTTTTATCTACCTATATCACTCGTCCATTTTTTTTTTTATCTTTTTATATTATATTATGCCTGCATCATGAATAATTGTATTTATCTACCTATATATATATATATAACTTATTTTGTTGATAATCTAAGATTAATTGTGTTTATCTACCTATATATCACAAATTAACTATGTTATCTACCTATACAATATGTTTTTGTTCATAGTCTATCTGTATCATAGATTATTTTGTATTATCTATCTATAAAATGGGTTTTTGTTCATAGTCTATCTCTATCATAGATTCTACCTACATCACAAATTTTTTATCTTATTTTTTATCTACCTCTGGCAATGTTTCTTTTAATTTTTGATAAACTTATAAGATTTGTAATAATGTCTTTTTAATTAGAAAACGGGTAGATAAAGGTATTTGAAGATTCAAATTTATAGAATTAAAAAAAAATATATTTTCTAAGGGCAAAACAGGTGTAATAGAAATCAAATAAAATTGGACCCAATTAAAAAACAACTGAATTTTTTGGACCCGAATCAAAGTGCCCTTAAGCTAAATTAAGCCCCAGTATCCTCGTTGCCCCAAACCTAGCCGTTTGAGAAGCTCCCCTTCTCTTTCACCTGGAGCCCAAAGCCGCAGACTCCTCCATTCATGTCTCATTTCCCTCAAAAACCATAGCAGCCGCATCCCCTCCAATGAATTTCATGGTCCAAAACATACTTCACCATGATCTCAGCATTCTTCGGCCATAGATCAACCTCAAAAACAAATACCCAGCCGTGCCTCCCTAGCTGTATCTCATGTCCCTCTCAGTTCTTGACACTGATAAAGGTAACTCTCTTCCGCATCTCCTTTGATTTCGTCTCCAAAGCTGCAAATCTCAGATGCGGCGATGCAGTATTGCTTTCCCATGTGCTTGCATGAATCTGAAAGATACTAAAGTAGGGTATGAGGATCTGAATTGCATAAGCTCAACTCAGTTAATTATGAGTGAGTCATTGGCTTCATATTTATAGAGATTACATGAATATGTTTGTTACAGATTACAAGTATTTCAAATTTACAAAACAACTAAACAGATTAAAAAGAGATGTAGATAAGCTAGGACTAGGATTGTTCAGATATCCTTTGACTGATATTTGAACTGTGGCAATCTGTTTGAATAGCGGGAGCTGGGATTTCAAACATAGATGACCCGGATTGCTGACTTGGCATACTTTTCGACTTGTACGGCTGACATGGTTTATCATGATGAAATTGAGGTTCCACCATAAAACGAATTGACAATATGGGGAGTAGCCGAAGATCATATAAGCACATAGCAAACCTTGTCCCTCACTAATGTGAGACAACTCTCAAAACGCCCCCACACGTGTGGCGGATTTTCAAGCCTACACGTGGACAACAACTGGGTGACGTGGAGCACGTGTGGCTGTTGGGCTTCACACATGAACAACCTTACTCTAATACCATGATGAAATTGAGGTTACACCATAAAACCAATTGGCAATATGAGGAGTAGCCCAAGATCATATAAGCACATAACAAACTTTGTCCCTCACCAATGTGAGACAACTCTCAACAGAATCGTGATGAATGATGAGTCAAAATGGTGTGCACAAAACTGGATCTATATCTTGACTTGATGAGCTGTGCTTTCTGTGCAACATGGATCCCTCCGCCAAACTTGAATGTAATTATATTTTGAATGAAGTGTGAGAGAAAGGGGTCCATTAGCATAGAGGTCTTCTTAGCATCCTCACTGTGAGTTAGGCTTGACAAATGGGTCGTGTCTGTCGTGTTCGTATTGTTTTGTGTAACACCTGTTATCTTAACGGGTCGTGTCGTGCCACACCTGTTATCTTATTGGGTTCTTAACAGGTCGGGTCACTTTACCCAACAGGTAAAGTGACTCGACCCATTATGACCCGTTAAGAAAAATATATTTTTTTCTTAAATTTGCAATATCACACATTGCCACATAAATATTACTTCAAAACATTAAAATACATTTGTCGTTTAAGTACTACATCTACATTTGAAAATAAGAGCCTAAAAAAAAAAAAAATACACATGCTCTTAGTGCAGGTTAAATCTAGCTACCTAATCCCCCATGCTGAATTGTAATCAATTAACTACTTTGATTCATGCATATGTGCTGCAATAAGAGAAATTCATGTAATATTTGTTCATTTCCTAATATTTGTTCAATTCAATATAAATTCACCACAATAAATCTGAGGCGTCATTGTATTAATCTTTATAATAATGACTACAAGAGTTATGCACATGTATAATATTAAAACGACAATCCTACACCCCCATAATAAACAGTGTTAGTGTTTTTTTCTTTTTTTTTCTTTTTTTTTTTTTTTTGGAAGCTCATCAGAAAAACCGAGCTTGGAAGCGAGTCAGCCATGGCGATGGAGGTGAGTTCATAGTACGACGATGATTCCCATGTCGTTTTTTGGTACGAAGAAGAAATGGGTTGGTGTTAAATTGTTAATTTTAATTAAGTTAAATGGATTAATGAAAGCTGCTGCAGCATATCGCCTAAGATACAATAAATCTGAGGACATTCATGCTTGAAAGAGGGTGAGGAGGAAGTTGCGAAGTTCACAGAGTGAGACCGAGAGACTACAGCCGCTACACACAATCACAATCAGGCACTACAAAACACAAAATACAGATCGAACCTTGAACGGAGATGCAGAGCTGAAGTTCACAGAGAGGGCCGCTACACGGAAGAGGATGAGGAGGAAGGTTATGACTTGCGAAGGCGAGGGAGATGCAGAGCTGAGCGGGAGAGATTCGAGAAGCCTGTCTGAGAAGAGAAGAGGATCCAAAGTCCAACCTAATGCCCAATGGACAACTGAGATTAAATCTCAACCAATCCAATAGTCACCAATTTTTTAAATTTAATTTAATATATAAATTCACTAACACTTTTCATATAATATAAGATTTTATGGTATCTATTAGTGTAAATATTTTAAATTGAAGATCGAGTTCATTCATTGTATTCATATACGGTCAAGAAGTGTAGCTGTAAAAAATCATCAAAATCGGAGTTAAAATAAATGTTAAATCATGATTTTCATTTATAACCGTCAAAAAGTTTTTTCCCGTTACTTGATTTCTGAATATTTGTTTTTTGCAATTTTTGGCGTATACGATCTCGAAGCATATACAAACAAATTTGACAGTTTGGATCATTGAAATTAGTTTCGTAGGATGTGTGTCCCATCAAAACGATAGATTCACTAACACTTAAAATTTATTTATACTTTCATTAAGTATAACATAAGATTTTGTGGTATCCACTAGTGTAAATATTTTAAATTGAAGATCGAGTTCATTCATTGTATTCATATAGGGTCAAGGAGTGTAGTTGTAAAAAATCATCAAAATTGGAGTTAAAATAACCGTTAAATCGTGATTTTTCGTTTATAACTGTCGAAAAGTTTTGTCCCGTTACTTGATCTCTGAATGTTTGTTTTTTGTAATTTTTGGCGTATGCAATCTCGAAGCATATACAAACAAGTTTGACGGTTTGGATCATTGAAATTAGTTTTGTAGGATGCATATCCCATCAAAACGATAGATTCACTAACACTTAAGAGTTTATTTATACTTTCATTAAGTATAACATAAGATTTTGTGGCATTCACTAGTGTAAATATTTTAAATTGAAGATTGAATTCATTCAATGTATTCATATAGCGTCAAGGAGTGTAACTGTAAAAAAATCACCAAAATCAGAGTTAAAATAACAGTTAAATCGTAATTTTCATTTATAACTGTCGAAAAGTTTTGTCCCGTTACTTGATCTCTGAATGTTTGTTTTTTGCAATTTTTTGTTGGTGCGATCTTGAAGCATATACAAACAAGTTTGATGGTTGGATCGTTAAAATTAGTTTCGTATAATTCGTATCCCATCTAGTTCAATGGTATATAACTATATATATATATATATATTTATTAAGTGGATTTAAATCTATTTATTTTGTACGTATAATTGACCAGTACATGGAGTAGTACATCACGTGTCATTATAAAAATAGTGGGATATAGGTGATAAAAAGTTAATAACTTAAAAAATAAAATTTCTTACCACTTCTATTAAAACACATGGTGTACTATTTGTGTTCCTGTTACAATGAAAAATTTCTCAAGAAAAAAAGAGAGAGAGAGAGAGAGGTAAATGACGTACACGTGTCAGGAACACAGCTGTCGAATATTATCCTAACAAGTGCACACTTGAGAGACCATGGTGGAAAAACCCGCCCTACTAGTAGCAAGCAAAATATGACTACACCCATCTTTCCCTCTCTTTTTTGTTTCCTTTTCTTAAAATTTTCTTTTTTCTCTCCCTGTTTTTTAAAGAAAAAAACTTTTTCCATCCCTTTTTCTCCAAAGGGCGGATGCATATTAATTTTTATAGTTTTTAGGAGTATAAAATTTAATTTAAAATTTAATATATATATATATATATATAATTATTATAGTTAATATTTTGGGGGTATAATTATTATAGTATATATAATTATTATAATTATTATAGTTAATTTAATATATATATATATAATTATTATAGTTTTTAGGGGTACAAAATTGTTAAATTAATATATATATATATATAATTATTATAGTATTTTTTTAGGGTTATAAAATTATTAAATTAATATTCTGCTTATTGTGTATCATGTTACCCACGTGTATACCCGAACCAACCTGTTATCTTAACAGGTGCTTATCGGGTTTTCGATAACGATCCGATTCGTTATCGTGTCGACCCAAACACCTGTTAATTTCGAGTCGTGTCGTGTCGTGTCGGGTTATTTGGTCGTGCCAAGAAGTACCAGGCCTATTGTGAGTATCCCTGGACCTCATCATGTGCTCGCTCTGTATCTTGTGCTTGCATTTGTGTTGAATTTGACTCCTATGAATATTCTTCTGAATGTGATGATGAATTTGTTGTGATGAAGATATGAATGCTACTGAATGAATGATTCAATCAATTGAGCACGCTTAGTGGATATTTAGAGCTAATTTACTTCCAGATGCAACCTGGAAAGATCAGACAATAAAAATCATATTAGAATAAATCCCAAAATAAAATACTAATTAACTAAAAAAATTTCTATTTTTGTGTTATTCAATTTTCGGACCTTTTTTTTTATTTTTGTTTTTGTGATTTTGTGATAATGAATGAAAGCAAGAAAATAAAATGAAAATAAAAGCAAAAAGTTAGAAAAATTGGGTTGCCTCCCAATTAGCGCTTTAGTTAACGTCTATAGCTAGACGCAGAGGAATGAGGCTAATGATCACGTCATTTGTTCCTTCAAAATTAACCACTCCTTGGCAGCATCATAGAGTGTCAGTAGGTAAGAATTGACTTGAATTGTGCATTTGAATTCATTGGTTGAATCTTTCTTGTCCACCCTTCTAAGGGAATGAGTCTTTGTTGTATAAGGTCCCTAGACTCCCTTCTAGTAAGGTTTTGGTATCTGTTGAATTGGTTTCCACCTTGTATTTAACACCGATAATTTTTGCAGTGGCTGGATTTCTCTATGAGGAACTTGGCTGTCAATAAGCTTCTTCTTTCCCGTATAGATCTTTGCCTGTTCGCAGGACTCATCTGGCATTTCTTCGAGTTTGATGGACTGTGCAGGTCTACTGTCTGGTACAGCCGATAAAATTTTCTTATCAGTAGGTAGCTATCCTATATCCGGATTTGTCAGTGTGTCCAAAAGCTAACTTGTGATGTACCAAATGCCGATTTTGTATGAATAGCTTCTAACACATCAATTTTTGTGCATTCGTGCAACCTTTGTGGGAAGGGTTTTAGTGGCACATAAGCATGGGTGGCCCTCGGTTCTAGGAAAACATCTATATATGTTGCTTCCTCCCTTGGGCGTGAATGGCTGGTAGAGTGCTCCTCTGTTCCTGAGACAGTCTCCTCCTGATCATTAAAGCTGTTCCCACAGTTTGATGCTTGAATTTGAAATCCTTGATGGGTTCTTTCAATGCACAACTCAGTTGATTCCAACAATAGAGAAAGTTTGTCCTCCACTGAGAGCTCTTGTGGCACATTATGTTGCTCAAAATATTGCTTAAGAAGCTTTTTCGAACTTGTAGTGTAGAACTCTGAATAGGGATTGTTCCAATTCTTTTTGGAGTCGATTCTCATATTGATATGTTTTTGGACAAATATAGGAAAATATTCACCTTCGGAGCACTCCAAAAGATCATGGGTCTTCAAGCAGCAAGGGGCACAAACTGTAGGTTTAAATCCATAAAAACCTTTTTCTGCTAAAGAAACCCATAACGGCAATCCTCCTGGTGGTGGCTCCATCATTGAATTGCTATCAAACTTAACAAGCCTACAAAAATAAAAACAAAATCAACAAGTAAATAAAAAGATATATATACAAATAATTACCTAAGAGTATGATAAACACAAATTATTTAAAACAATCCTCGACAACGGTGCCAATTTCTTGATAGGATTTTTACCACCTGCAAAAGTAGGGATAAAACTTAAAAATACTTGCAAGAGTATAAGGTTGTCGTAGTATAGTAGCTCAAGTAAGGTCATTTTCTACAGAGATTGAATGAATAATTTGTGTTTAAAACCAACTCTTAATTAATTATTGAAAACAAAGTTTGGAAAATGTTGATTTTAGAATTTAATATAATAAAAATGAGTTTTAAAATAAAACAATTAAAGAAATTAACTAGAGAAAAATTTAAAGAAAATCAATTTGTAAAAGCCTAGGGTTCTGTTATCCCCTTAACAATCATACGCAATTTTACCAACTACTTATGAATTTCCACATACATGCTTTGAAGGTTAGGTTTTCCTAATGCATATCTTCCTTGTGATATTCAAGTGAAAACGTATATCTAACATGCAACCCGTCTATGATGTTCAGATCAAATATAAACATGCAAGACTCATTAAGTTTTGTGAAAACCCTTTGAAAAACCATGCAACCCTTAAGAGCATGATGTTCGCCTTAAGTGAACTTACAATTACTAATCACAAGAAGCCCTCTTCAATTTTAGGGTGATGTTCCAACAGAAATTGCATCAAATTACTTGTCTAAAAACCCTAATGGTCGCAAATCATTAAGACAATTAGATACTTTAATCACGGTGATTAATAATTCACAGCAAACATGCTTCCATTCATAAGCAAATTAATAAAATCACATATTCATGCTAAGGCTCAAGGCTTTGCCTTAGCAAAAGAACTAGTTACGAACAATCATAATAAAATATTATTAAGAATATGGAAAGAAAACACCTAGAAAATAAACTTGAATTGTCAAAGGCTTGTGCGTTTCCTTCTCTCTTCCCTTCTAACCCTAACGGCTAAAAAGTCTTATTTATACAGTACAAAATAAAACCCTAAAAAGTCTTAGAATAAAACTAGGAAACATAATAAAATAATGGTTTTTTAGCCAAAATGGTCCCTGAGATTTACATAACTCCTCACTTTGGTCCCTGAGATTTCAAATCGATAAAAGTGGTCCTTGAGATTGTCCATCATCCATCAATTTGGTCCTTCCGTTAAAAAATTCTGTTAAGTTCAGGGTATTTTTGTCAAATCAAGTTCTCCACTTGCTTTTTCACCCTATTTCCCTCATTTCTCTTAGTAAATACCCCTATGCTGCTAATTTTGGTAGTGATATCAACTCTTCAACTATTATTAAAAGCGATTTGGCATCAAACTCAAGTAAATCATCGTAAATGGTACTTGACTTTTTCCCTTTCGTTAATTTTTGGAAAAAACTGTACAGTTTGCACACTTGAATATAATGAAATGAATGGTTCAAATATTGTAAATCCATAGACAAGGGCTAAATCAAAAGAATTAACAAAAAGAGATATCATGCTCCATTACATGAAATTTTCAACATGATCAGCATTATAACTTGCAAAATATCTCAAAGCAAAATATGTTCAAATGTTCAACATCAAAAAACAACATCCCACATGTTTAATAGCATTGTTCAACTGCAAAATCAATATCCAACTGTTCTAATTCAAAAAGAAGAAGAAAAGAAATGGTTGCAAGTTTTTTTCTTCCATTTGTGCAATGATATCCAAACTACAAACTTCCTCCATGCTCAAGGCTTCCAAGGCTTGCCTCTCTTTGCTGGTGATTTGTATCGTTTGTTCGTAGATTATGATTGTGGTGGCACTACTTGGGAAGTGACACCAATGCAACCTTGTACCTATTGAAAACCAAAAGATAAAAGCTTACACTTCGTTACCCTATAAAATCCAAATCGTACTCCTTTTATCACAATTTACACAAGTAATTGTTGAAAAAAAGGGAAAAGAATAAACAACACAAAAACTAAAGGGCTACTGAATGTACTTGATAGGATTAAAAGCACACCACAAAGTAGCACACAAATGTCCTATTAATTTCTTTATTAACAATAATATTTGTCAATTGTAGCATATTAAAATAAGGGTCTTTCCCGCAGAAGATTGTTTTATCTAACTGCGTAAAATGTCACAAAAACTGGGCTGTTGTCCCTACTGACCAGCCACCAAAAAATAATTATTAGACCGACTTACACTTATCTAAAGTCTACGAAATTTTATGTGCCGATACTAGACACACAGAGCTACACTCAAACAATTTTTTGGGATTTTTGGAGTTGATTTGCTATTTAAATTAAATCGAACAAAAACAGGACAAAAACAGATTTTTAAGTAGTTCACAAATTAAGAAAAATGAGTTAGGGGAATTGTTATCCACCACCAAATAATCATACAAACATGTTATGTTTCATTCAAATTCCTTTTATTTTCGAATGAAGATGCTCAAGTTGGCTCAATGTTAGAACTCAACCTATTACTCTTTCTTATGTAGTATGTTAAGAGAATGGCGTTTTCAACTTAACTTAGTCCCTAAGATGCAATCTAGAATGGTGTGTTCATAGATTTAACAAGTAGAAATCATTAAGAACGAAGAGAGTTTGAGTCATCACAAGGCATCGTAAGTACTAGCGTTGTCTTACTTATCCTAAAAATTGATTCACATGTTAATCACAATTAACAAGTACTACTCTAGAACATATGTAGGTCCTCAATTGGCAAGGGCAGGCACACACATATTCATAGCATTAGAATCCTAGATATGCTTACTAAGTATGCATCCGTAGAAAACACATAAAGAATTCATCAATGAGACAAGTAGTGAACCAATTTTTATCCAATCATAAAAGTAATTCAAACGAAATGTCATAACAAACTTGCAATCATATTCGGGGCTTCAAACAGCCCCTAACTACTAAAAATTTAGTTACACAATCCTTAAGTTAAAACAAAAGATGGACATAAGTTTGAGAAAATAGAACCGAAAAAAAATCGACTAAGGCTCTCTCTCCCCCCTCCCAAAAAAAAAATGCTACTTTTAAACCAATTCTTGCTGCATCATTTTCTTCTCCTTAACTCATCCACTAATAGCCATTTAGTGATGACAATAGGTGAGAGGAAATGTAAAACAATTGTAACTCCTTCGGTAGCCTTTATGCCAATTACTCCCTCTTAATCCTTATCTTTAATTCCATTTTCTCTGATTTGAATAGGTGTCAGCTGGTTTGTTTTTTATTGCATCAGTTTTGGCTGCTAGATTTATTGGATTTATTGTTTTCAATGCTTTCTTGTCAGTTACAAACTGCTCAGCCTCTTGGGAACCTTTCAGTGTTAAAACAGTCATAACTTCTTCTAGAAAAATGATATTAACAATCCGTGAAATGCTCCAGAAAATAGACATCCGTAGCTTTCCAAGCATATAAGGCGCATTCTCTAATTCATTCTGAGCTATCCGAAACTTTCTTCCAAAGTCAGCTGACCTGCACAGGCAGTTTTGACGAATTTGTTACTTAAAATTCCACTTGTGCTATTTTTCTTTTCTTTGCTTGACAAATCCTACAAAACACAAAAACAAAGTAAATAACTCAAAAATATAAAGAACTAACTAAGAAAAGAAAAGTGAATTTGATGTAAAATTTATATAAATATGAGCTTATCAGTACCATTTGAACTTGTGGAGTGGGTTGTGAGCTAGATACTATGCCTTTCCCTCTTCCCATTCCTCTTCCTCTTCCTCTTCCCATGCCCATGCCCACCTATAATATCAACCAATTTAATGGACCTCACTTTCATTATCAAAACCTACAATTAAAAAAAAAAAAAAAATTACAACACAAAACAGATTATACCTCTAGTGTAGATGTGTTAACAATTGAATGATTTGGCTCTTGAGTGGCTTGAGTTGTCAATGGTTTGTTTGCAGTTGTGTGACTTGGCTCATAAGTGCCATGAGTTGGTGTTGACTGACTTGTAGAGCCCCCATTTCCACAAGTTCTTTTTGTGTGGCCCTCATGTCCACATTGTTGACATGTATACGGTCTATGTGAAACCCATTTCCCTAGCTTCTTTCCACCATGAGTTGTCACTGGTGGCTTTTCACCAAGCTCATTTGTCGTATTCTTGTTAGGTCTGCCTGTTTACTTCTTGTGTAAAGGAGGTTTAATAGTGATAGTATTTGCCACTTTTAACCATTGATCTGGACCAGGGAGGGGTGAAATAATAGGGGCATAAGCGCTGAGGTAAGATGCTTGCTTATAGCACTCATCAACATATAAAGCAACATCTTGTATTTTTCTTAGAATGCAAGCAACAGCTTGATGGACGGTGGACAATCTCAGGGACCACTTTTACCGATTTGAAATCTCAGAGACCAAAGTGAGGAGTTATGCAAATCTCAGGGACCATTTTGGCTAAAAAGTCTAAAATAATAAAACTGAAAATAAAAGGTTTCCTATTTAAATTGAAATTCGGACTTCCCAGGAAATCAGACTTTTGACCAACCACATCAACTTCGATTTGGTCCCAAAAGGTCTATTTTGAAAGCTGGAGATGTCCCCTACAAATCTTCAGAAGGAATCTTCCTCAAAATACCATCTTGACCTCCAAAATACCCAAAACGTTTAGAAACATCAATCTGGGAAAGCTACGCTTTGAGCCTTTATTTCATCGCCACGATTAAACGACTTGGTAGAAAAATTTGAAACTTTGATACAATCATCTTGAAAGAATCATGAACACCTCCAATTGGAATCACTCCAAAATTCATCCGTTTGATCACTTTTTGCTCCAGAGGATTTCGTGTCACAACCCGTCCCGGAATTTTTAATTCCGAGGACGTGAAGTTACGAAAATGCCCTTAAACGGGACTAAGGGGCGTAAAGTTGGCATTGGTTTTTACCTGAAGTTTCTAAACTAATGTTAATTGGAATATTCATTAGTTTTAGGGACTTAAATTTAAAACTTAGAACTAGGTTTATATGTTAACTTGATGATTTGGGGATTGGGTAGGACCCCACATCCCTCAAATCTCTCCCCCATTCCCGTACCTTGTCCCTCTCTCTCTCCTCCCTCACAAATCTCTCATTCTCTCTCAGTTCTCTCTCTCTCTCCTTCGAACTCACACGGACCACCCACAAAACCACCCTAAAACTATACCAACGAAGGATCTAAGACCACCATCGTACTCCTGAAGACCACACGAACACGATGGTACCAATTTTAGGTGAGTTTCACTTCGGAAAACATGGATTTCAATTTCACCGTGTGTGTGTACTGTTCATGCACACGTAAAACTTGATGTTTTTGGGATTTTGAAGCTTGTAGGAAGCTTGGTGAGGTCCTAAGGAAGCTCGGAGTGCTTCGTTTGAAGGAATTGGACGTCGGGATCACGAATTGTAAGTTTGGCCGGAGCTTTCGGGCCTTTTTCTGGTGAATCCACGCCGAGTTAGGGGTCAAGGCAGGTATGGATGTGTTCGTCTCGTCAATACCTTCATTTTGATATAAAGAACGTCGAAAATGGTTAAGAAATGAAGAAGTTATGACACTTTGAAGTTTACCCAGAAATTCCGGCAAAACACCCACCTCCGGCGAAACCAGTCCGGCGACGCGAGGAAGAAGACGCGCGCGTGGGCAGCGCGTAGACAGGGCGCGTGAGGGCGCGTGAGAGCTCCAAATTGAGTTCTAAAAATTGTCACGTGTTCGTGACGTCGTGTAGATCACCGTGGTATATTCACATACCCAAATTGAGCAACGTATGAGAAAGTTATTGACGAATGTTTGTGTATGTGCGTTTAAATGATGATTTTATAATTATTCTTTTATAGGTGAAACTTGTACGAACGACGAATGTAACCAAACTAGGCGTGAGGGTTACGAACCGGCTACTTATCAGTGAGTGGGCAGTTATTTTTCAGTATATATATACGTATGCTTGACGTATTTCCCAGAAAACGTATTTTAAAAGAAATACGAATTAAATATCCTGTCATATATGCATCATATTTTAATATGTGCATTACCATAATTATGCATACTGTTGCATGGTGCTGAGGAGGCCCAGGTAAGCTACATTTGATATACGTATGAAATACCTTTGAAATACATTTGATATACGTATGAAATACCTTTGAAATACATTTGATATACGTATGAAATACATTTGGTATACGTATGAATTGGTGCGGTGGACGCACAGGTGGGTATCAGGTGAGTATTTATTGTTGTTATGATGATGTTGATATATGCTTAGAGAGCTCATAACCTGCACCCCCGGTGTTAGTGCTCCCGCCCTGAGCAGGGCACAGTCCTTCACGTGATGTTCACCTCCCGCACCTCATGCTCAGCTTGGATCCAAGCTAGGTGCACAGTCCTGTCGTACAGACCACATTAGGTGGTTCCGACTCGTAGGTGACCCACGATTATTCGCACAGCCTTCACGTGATCGTAGCACTAGAGCGTATATATATATGTCACACCCAGGCCTGTCGTACAGACCACTTTAGGTGGTTCCGACTCGTGGGCAGGTTCAGTTGCTTAGTTATTGAGATTGAGATTTGAGCTCTAGATTCAGCCGTACAGGTCACTTTAGGTGACTCCGGCTGCCAGATTATATGTTATTGGTACGGTTTATATCTGAGCACTTGCATATCATTATGAGGCTTTGATTGGCATACCTGTGAGTATGATTGGCATACCCTTGAGCTTGATTGACATATCTATACATACTTATATATGTTTATTTTCTGGGAAAGTATACAAGTTTTACGGAGAGGGGTTACAAAGTTTTGATTGAAGTGTTTGGATTTGGAAAAGATTTGTTTTACTGACCCACTCAATTTTGGTTTTGCGCCCCTCCAGGTTCAAGAATTGCAAGGGTGTGGTGACTACGAGGAAATTCAACGGTGTTCTGACAGAATGGACCAAATGAGGACTCACCTTCGGGTGGTTCATCTTAGAAGTTGTATATTTTAGAGCTTCCGAACTGTGTAAATGGTTACGTCACTTTCACGTGACGGCCAGCATGCCCTCCTTCGGGACGGGGTGTGTCATTTCGCATGTCCTATATTGAAAATATATAACAATGTATCAAAATTCTACCAAAATAACCAATAAACTATAACTAAGAATAGGGTAAAATATATGGCATAATATGGACTCATCAATTCCCTTCGCAGAAATTATTTAAACTTCCCCTCATTTCTGTACTTTTAAGAGCCTTCTATTTTTTATTACATCAACCTAACTTACAAACTACATCAAACCTATCCCCTCCTCTCACGCTCAAGCAAAACACAACTCCATTTTTCTCTCTGTTTCCTTTAATTGATGACCGCTGCCATTCCGCTCAAGTCCACATTTCAGCTCTCTTTGGTCTCCACATAATTCCATTCTGAACCCATTTCACTAAAACACGTCAGTCAAACTATACATCTTTCTCAATAGAGCTCTAATATGCCATTGCAACAACACATGCAAAAACTAGCTTTATATTCAAGCCTATTCCATACACTTTGCATATTACCAGAGGTATCAACGTCCAAAAATCCACTGTTTACAAACCTTTCAAATTTCAAGCACACACACATATATACTTAGGGATAAGATCAAGAGACAAACATTTTAACAAATATTTTTACACATTTTTTTAACCTTTAGATTACAAAACATCCAAAGGTCCATATTCATTCATTAAATGACATAGATGCTTATGTGGATTTCAACTAATATTAAAGATAAAATAAAACTGAAAAAAAAAAACATAAAATCTGGAAAATTAAAAATATAATTAAAAAAGGAAGATAATTGAACTGAAATTGGTTCTCTCATTCCCATATCGATTAAGACTTGGATTCAGACTTTGAACCCTAATAAGAAAAAAAATCATGAAACTTCTTCTTTGCCGATGAGGAAGCTTTATTATTTTGGATCTGGCCAGAGGCCCTGGCTACTCATCGGAAACCGGCGCATTACCAGAGCAGAAGGACAACTGGGATTTTAATGGGGAGATAGTGAGTGGGTTGGGTGGAGTCAAATTAGATTGAAGGGTATTGAGTTGTTTCCCATAAACATGTGGTACAGAAGAGGAAGAGGACTATTCTTTTTTTTGTTTTTGCAAAACCTAATTTAATGACCCTAGCTACCCTCGATCCTTTTTTATTTCTTTTTTTTTTTATTTCTTTTTTTCTTTTTTTAACGATTACAACTAAGATTTTCAAAGTAACTATTTGTTTTCAAAGTAATCATGGGAGTTGGAATCAAAGGGTCATCATCGACTACCATCCATGAATTTGAGCAACAAAAGAAAATGGTAGCAGCGACCATGCCATGGAAGGAATAAAACGCCCATGATCCTAGGGTTCTTCCCCTTTTAATTTTAGTTTTAATTTTCTTCCAAACTTTATGTTTTTTTAATTTTATTTTAATTTTTAATATTAGTTAAAATCCACATAAGTATCTAAGTCATTTAATGAATCAATAGGAACATTTGGATGTTATAAAATCTAAAGGCTACAAAGAAGTGTAAGAATGTTTGTAAAAATATTTGTCCTTTGATCCTATCTCATACTTATATATATCTTGCAAATCCCTTCCAACACTTCTTTCCCAAGGTATCTAATTCACCATTTTGCCATTCTCCGGACTCAGGTTGGTAGAAAACTCAAACCCGAATCCGAAAAATGAGCTAAAAAATAAATAAATAAAAATAATCTAAAACCTGATGAAAATAAATTCCCCTTGGACAAAGAAACTCAAGAATTCTTTACAAAGCTATAAAAATAAATAAATAAATAAACTTCTAGTGATCTCACATCTAATTCAATCTCATTCCGCCTACTCTCTTGACTGTTTGGTTCGAAAACTTCCATAACAATAAAGGCGTGAACTTCAACAACTCACTAAGGAGATAACCTTAACATAGTAAATTAACCAAACTAGATTAGGTGCCATGGCATCATAGACAATCAGGTATCAAATCATTATTGATAACAATGCATGAATGCAATGTAAAGCACTTTAACTATACCTGTTAATTTGTATAACAAAACACACAAACCTCGTACGTCCCATTCCGTACTTATACCACTTGGTCCCGAGCGCTAAATTATACAAACTTTCTACCGACCTCGAGCCCAGGTTGCGACACCTAAGCAGGTCAACCGACCCGGTGATTGTGCCTAATCAAAACCCATGGAGCCAACAACGCCTGCTAGTGTGAGACCCTTTGTAGTAGCCCCAATAGAAGAGCCCAACGACTCCATATGACATGGCTCGATAACAACCGTTGAATTTTAAAATATCTGATGATATGGACCATTGGATTTTCAACAGTTAAAAAAATAAAAAGATCCTTACCGTTGGTGCATGTGGCGCTTTCTAGTTCTTGGCTTCAATACTACAAAAATCAATTTGTCAGGATTAATTTGAAGTTAAAAATGGAAAAAAGGGAAATTTTTTTTTTATTCTATAAAAACCCAACCATATTCTTGATTTCTCACACCTCACCACAACTCAATATTATTTTTATTACAATCTCCTATATTTGTTTTCCACTTTCCTACAAACTCCTAGGTTGAATAAGGATATGTGGCATGACGTGAATGGTCAAGAATCTTATAAAAAATATGAGCGGATATTATTAATAGATAATGACACGTGGCAAGATGAGAATGATTTAAAATCTCTTAAAAAAATTAGTGAGTTTTAACGAAAATCTGCAATACTGTTCACTTTAACGAAAAACCATATGTTTACACTAAAAAGTCAATCTTGATACTATTCACTTTACCCTGTATTTTTCTTTCCAAATATAGTAAGTTTGGAGTCTAGAATGAGATTTTTGGAGTGCCAATAACAATTCCCTTATTTATTTATATTATGTAATTGCCCCTAGCAATGACAATAGATGGAGTATTTTTTTTTAGTACAACAATATATTTTACACTAAGAAGAGGGGAAGTTCAGCTAAGCCACACAATTGACAGCCTAATTTGGTATCAAATTCGCCATCCACAAGATTCGAACATAAGACCTCTTACTTTTAAGAGAAGATGAATACCATCAGACCGTAGTACTGAATGACACAACAAATGGAGTTGTACAAATGCATTTACTTTTCAGAATAAATAGTAACTGACTTTGGACTTTTCCTCGCCCTTGCCCTTCCTCAGCGGGTGAAATCGATCTTAGGCGATTATCCAGACGTGTCTCTAGAGAAGGGGATTGGTTAATTTGGTGGTTGCATGACACATGTAATATCTCCTTCAGTCATAGAAGCTTTCTCAAATTTTAGTCAGTCAAGTGTAATGCCGACAATTGTTTAAAGATTAGATTAATTTTTCTTCAAAACCTACAACTAGCATACGGAACAAAACGATCAAATGGAAGTCACCAAGTGGCAATAATCACGGACCAATTTGGCGTTGAGTACTTTACATTGAGTGCTTTACATGTGGGCTAATTTGGCGTTGGGTTTTACATGTGAACCAATTTATTCTGACATCCTAAAGAAATACGATCATAAAATGAAGCAATATGAAAAGTGATTTAACTTCTTATAAGCCCATATAAGGTTCTGTTATTAGTCGACATGAGACATTGGCCTTCACACCTTCCCATAATTTTCCAATAACTTGTTTTTTATCATTAATTTTCTTGCTAAAATATGTCAATAATTTTGAAAATGGTACGTAAACTTACTCTTATAACATCCTTCAAATCTAGAAAACCAAATAAAATAATAAAACTAGAAAACAAATCCCTATTCTAATTTTTTTTTTTTTTTTTGGGTTTCCACAGACTTCCTAGTCAAATCTGCACCAAATCAGGCTTAAGAAGTGGTGTTGGAAAAATGAAAACATCCCCTTCAACTTTGTAGAATGAACTTTCCTAAAAAAAATTATTTTTAATGACTTGTAACCAAGACAAGCCCAAAACGTCAATCTGGCAACACAATCCTCTTCACTCTTTCATTAATTAGTTCCAATTGGAATCATTCTAAAATTCCATCGTTTCGTCACTTTTTAAGCAAACTAGATTCCACTTGTCCTCCAATTAAAACATAGAAGAAAATATCAAAATTTTCTCAAAATAACAAATAAATTATGCCTAAGATTAGGTTAAAAATATAAAACAATATCTACTCGTCGGTCCTCATACAATAAAAGAGAATTAAGTCACGATAAGCATGGAAACTATTGAGGAGAATTTGTAAGATAGATATTTATACAAATGATAGCACCATTATTCATCAACTATAACACAAGTTTTAGGGTGAACGACATTGATGTTTTCTGGTTTTGCACTTCAAGTTTTTGCATTTGTTGCCAATTGCACTGCACAACTGATGTTTTCTGTGTTTGCACTTCAAGTTTTTGCATTTGTTGCCAGTTCCCTTGTAGTCTACGGAATGTTGTACAAATTTCGTAGCTCTGGTTTTAGAATTTAGACAACTCTAGCTATACACGTTACTCTTAAATATGTAACTGTTTCACAAGTATTCTTAGTTACTGAGGCACAGGAAAGTTTTGATTTCATTTGATTGAAAAGAGTGTTAATCGAATCAATAAGAATCCTTTTAAATATACATAGCTGCTTTCATTCTAATTTTAGAAAATCCAAATCCATGAAACATGCAGCACTCTACTATCTTTTATTGACATAAATTTCACCTCCATTTTTTTTTTTTTTGTTAAAGAATATGAACTAACGTTGATATAACTTAAAATAGTACGATATATAAGGCAGAGTCTTGAACTTGAACAACACAATCAACTAAAAGCTAAAAAATACAAATACATTCTTTCTTTCTTTTTAAAGAAACCTCGACGGTACAAGGAAAAATTTTATTGAAAAAAAAAAAAAAAAAAAAAAAAAAAGAGGTTACACCTAGTCGGACCGAGGAGGGACATAAACCTTACCCCTCAAAATAAATAAAGAATCAAGATAAGAAAGCGAAAATACAAGAAAGTAGGGGGACATTCACTTACATAACGTGAAACAAACTTATAACTAAACATATAGAGAAGGAAAGAAATCACAATAGAGAAAACAAATGACAACAACAGATGCACAATATTGTAACAAAGAGTGGAGCAGGCTGCTCGGCCTGAGGTAGAGGAAGGAGAATAGGGTTGGGAAATTTTAGTTCAAGAGGCGGTTGCCTAAAAGGAGATTACTCATGGAGGAAGATTTGCTTGATGTGCCGATAGCTCAGGGGAAGATGTGCGGTGCCATCGTGCTGGAAGTACAAATCAGGAGACTGATGTTTTGCAGGCTATGAGAACGGGATGGAACTTCAGGGTGTTGGTAGCTGGCCTACAATAGCTGCAAAATCGCCATGATCTTTCAACTGTGGAACTGCCGCGATCTTGGGTCGGATGCGGTAGTTCGAGCTGTTCATGGGCTCATTAGACGGTATAGACCCTCTGTGATTTTTCTCTTGGAGATGAAAATGAAAGATCATAGAATTGACGAAGTTCGACATAGAATGGGTTATAGTCACTGATTCACGGTCCCTCCTATGGGTGCAGCAGGCGGTCTTAGTCTCTGGTGGAACTATCCTGTTCAAGTGACTATCTTCTTCTTGTCGAAGAATTTAATTCATTCTAAAGTTTGGGATAGTACTAGTGCGGATTGGTGTCACGCCTCATGGGTGTATGGTAATTCGTATAGAGCTAAAAAAGGGTGTTTTGGAGCTGGCTCTCAGAGGTTTTGTAGCCTTGCTTTACCCCGTGGTTTTGTGAAGTAGATTGGAACGAGTACCTTTGGGATAGTGAGAAATCAGGTGGGAGTGAAGAGTCTCATTCTCATCCTCGTTTCCTTCAGGACTTCATGTCTAATATGGAGCTTTTGGATATGCACTTTAGTGGGCCCGTCTTCATGTGGAGAGGTACCCGTAATGGTAGTTTGGTCTACAAAAGGTTGGATCGTGGGATGGTGAACGGAAGCCGGCAAGATAGATGGCCCAACAGTTCAGTAATTCATGGTACAGTCAGAGGTTCGGATCACTGCCCTTTGATTGTTAATATTAATCCCCGAAATTGGCAAATATCGAAGAAACTCTTCAGATTTGAATCATTTTGGATTGCAGAGGAGGGTTGCAAAGAGGTCGTTGAATCGAGCTAGAGATGTCCAAATGGATTGGGGTGGATGGACAAATGGCACCAGAAAATTAAATCTTGTCATGGGGATTAGTTACGTAGAACAGGAATAAATTCAATAGTGGGAGGGAGGAAATTCAAGCCTTATGCAATCGGCTCGATGACTTGCAACATAAGTGGGAGGAGAATGGAGATCAAATCAAATGTTTGTCTGAGAAAATTGATAGGTTGGAGGAACGCAAGGAAAAATTCTAGCAGCAGTGGTCCCGAGTTAAATGGTTTCAAGCGGGTGACTCTAATTTGAGGTTCTTCCATCAAACCACTTTACAGAGGAGGCAGTCAAACCGGATGGAAAAACTCCAGAACGGAAGTGGTACTTGGTTGAGGACGAAACTGGAATTCGACGGACGGTGGACACTTACTTCTTCAATCTATTTAAGTCAGTTGGTCATCAAGATTGGCGTTCTATTCTAGACTGCATTAATCTGGTTGTTACAGAGAAGATGAATGCAACTCTTTTTAGGCCGTTCATGATGAGGAGATCAAGGATGCTGTTTTCAATATGGGTGGGCTTAAGGCCCCAGGTCTTGACGGGTTCCAACGAATTTTCTTCCATTCTTTCTGGGACATTATTGTAGAAGAAGTGAACGGCTTGGTGAGTGATTTGGTTAATGGCAGGACAAGTCCTAAGTCCATTAATTCTACATATATCGTGCTCATCCCGAAGGTGCCCAACCCGGAAAATGTTAGTCAGTTTCAGCCGATTAGTCTTTGCAACTACTCATACAAGATTGTATCTAAAGTCTTGGCTAACTGCCTAAAGCCCTTGCTGCCAACCATTATTCCTCCCAGTCAAAGTGCATTTATGGCAGGGAGGCAAAACCAGGACAACATAATCGCACATGAGGTTTTCCACTTTTTGAAATTGAGGAAGGCAAAAGGTATGTTCAAGTTGGCATTGAAGATTGATATGAATAAGGCTTACCACCGGGTGGAATGGGATTTTCTATAGGCTATCATGATAAAAATGGGGTTCGACTTAAATTGGATCGATTTGGTTATGGGATGTGTGACCACTGTTGATTTCTTGGTTCTAGTTAATGGCCAACCAGGCAAGAAGTTTTTTCCATCTCGAGGGTTAAGAAAGGGGGACCCCATCTCGCCATACCTCTTTCTCATAGTCAGTAAGGTTCTTTCACGGCTCATCCGTTATGCATGCGAGTCAGGCTTTCTGGAAAGAATTAAGCTTAGCTTGCATGCACTTGTGCTCTCTCACCTCCTCTTTGCCGACAATACTCTCATCTTTCTTAAAGCCTCCTGCACAAATTGTCATAATATCGTCCACATTCTAGATTCCTACTGTCATAGATCGGGGCATGAGTTAAGCTTGCAAAAATATATGGTGTTCTTCAGTAATAACATGCCGGATTGCATGCGGGACGAGTTGGTTCTTTCTTTTAGAATGCCTTCGGTGGAGAATCCTAGAAATTATCTCAGTGTTCCGATCATTTGGGGGAGATCTAAAAGGGTTGCCTTGGCTTATGTTAAAGATCGTGTGCTAGCCAAGGTTCAAGGGTGGAAACAACATTTTTTATCCCAAGCAAGCATAGAGGTCCTTATTAAATCTGTTGCCCATGCTATCCCTGCCTATCCTATGAATGTTTTTCTCTTTCCTGACTCTTTGTGCAATGATATTGATGATGCCATTGCAAGGTTTGTGTGGGGTCAGAAGGCGGGTGTGTGTCGAATACATTGGGTCAGTTAGGAAACAATGGGTAAGGCTAAGGTGGATAGGGGTTTAGGCTTTTGAAACTTGAAAGATTTTAATCGGGCCCTTCTTGCTAAGCAGTGTTGGAGACTAATTCATGAACCCAATTCTCTCTGGGCTCGGTACTCTCCTTCTGTGTCTTTTGTGGATGCTAAGCGAGGGGTAGAGCCTCGTGGGCCTGGTCGAGTCTCTTTGCTGGCTGGGACTTGCTGTTTCAAGGTTCTCACTAGCAAGTTATGGGTGAGGATCAAGCTCAGGTGTGGGTGGATAGGTGGGTTCCATCCTTACCCACAGGGCATCCTATCTTACTGGTGGGCGACATGGTTAATGGTTCACTCTTTGTTTCCTCATTTATTGATCACGAGCACTTTTCCTGGCGATTGGATCCTATAAGTTAGAAGTTATCATCAGCGGATCGCGTAGCCATCTTAGGTACTCCTATTGGTGACCCTGCGATGAGTGATCGACTTGTGTGGGCAACGGATTGAAAAGGAAGGTACTCAGTCAAGTCCGGCTACAGGTGGTTGCATGATCGTAATGGTAAATCCCGATCCCATCGTCCTTCTGTTTTTGATACTATCGGTAAAGATTTGTGTGTGGTGGGCATTTTTGGATTCTTTGCCTACAAGGTTGAATCTTTGTAAGCGAAGGGTGCCAATCGAGGATGCATGTGTCGTGTGTGGTTGCCAGGTGGAATCCGTGGACCATGTTTTGCATGATTGCCATGTTGCTACGGCGGTATGGTTTCGCGACTTGGGTTTACGGGTGGATAATGGGCATGGTGTGAATTTTTTGGAGTTGTTAAAGAAGATATCTCGGATTAGTATAGTAAATCTTGTAAATCTGTTATTAGCCTTTACTTACCTAATAAGGTTTGACTTCCTTGCTTTTAGGCATTAGTTTACGATTAGGGTTATGTCTTTCCTATATATATTGTAACCCTAGCTTTCGGTATGAATATGAAAAACATTCTGCAATATCACGTTTCTTTAGATGGTATCAGAGCGATCGATCTAGGAAAACCTCGACAGATATTTAAACCCTAGCAACCATAGCCATGGGTGATAAACCAGAACAGTCAACCTCCTCAGGCATGACTTTGTATCAGAAGTGGGAACACCCTAACCATCCACTTTATCTTTATCACTCGGATCAGCCTGGCACCATTCTTGTACCGCAGCCACTCGTGGAAGACAACTTATGGCACATGGGCGCAATCCATGACCATGGCCTTGATGGTTAAAAACAAGTTAGGGCTGGTTGATGGAACAATCACGAAGCCAACTGATGCGCAGGTTGAAGAATTACAACAATGGAACCAGTGCAATAATTTGGTGAAAACATGGTTACTCGGCTCCATGTCAAAAGAAATCTCAGGAAGTGTCATACACTGCAAGGTACGCGCAGGCAGATGTGGCTTGACCTGCAAGAAAGGTTTTCTCATGTGAACATCGTCCAACTGTTTCACATAGAAAACGAAATCCATAATTGTGTGCAAAGCAACATGACGGTGAGTTCTTACTTCACGAAACTCAAAAGTCTTTGGGATGAACGTGATACCTTATGTTCAATCCCGACATGCCATTGTGAAGCAAGGAATAAGATAACATCATATGTTGAGACTCAGAAAACAATGAAATTCCTTATGGGCTTACGTGACTCATATGCTACGGTTCGTAGCAACACTCTCTTGCTGGATCCATTGCCAACTGTTAACAAAGCTTATGCACTTGTTCTTCACCATGAGAAGCAAGTTGAAGTATCAAATGGAAAGGGAAGCACCGTGCAGCCTGAAGCTGCTGTGTTTGCAGTAAGGGGCACTGGTCGAGAACCCGAGACAGAAGATGGTAGTCAGCGATGCGCCAAATGCAACAAGACCAATCATAGCACCAAGCATTGTCATGCTCATCTCAAATGCACATTTTGCGGTTGGAAAGGACACACTTTTGACTCTTGCCGCAAAAGAAAAGCAGCGGTTGAGACTGAACAAAATCGGCCTTTCAAGGGCAACCAAGTCACGGCTCGTGACAAGAAGGACGCAATGCCCAACTTTCCTTTTTCTCCGGAGGACTGCAAGCAGATTCTTCAGCTTTTGAACAAAAGCAAATCCTCCTTTGCTAATCAAGTGGGTAACTCCTCGAATCATGAAGAACTCTCAGGTAAAGCATTTTCTTTCATGCGTAATGGAAAGCAAGTTATTTGGATTTTGGACAGTGGCGCCACCGACCACATCGTATGCAGTCCTGAGTTTCTCACGTCCTCAAAACGTGTTGAAAATCATATTGTTGAATTACCAAATGGTTCCCTTGCTACCGTAACCCGTGTCGGCCAAGTGGTTTTCTCTCCCAACTTTATCCTTGACAATGTTTTATGTGTACCATTGTTTAGGCTAAATCTCATATCTATTAGCAAGTTAGCCTACGATTCCTTTTACATCACCATTTTTCTCAAACAATCTTGTGTCATACAGGACCTACGTTCGGGGAAGATGATTGGGACAGGAATTGAACGGGAGGGACTCTACCATCTCGAACCACCAAGGAAGGGATCCTGCAACACCACCACCACCATGAGCTCTCCTTTTTAGCACCAACGCCTTGGACACCCATCACCTAAAGTGTCCTCGTTACTTCCCTTTGTGCACAATAAGTTGTGTGATTCCAATAAATGTTTAATTTGCCCATTGGCTAAACAAACCAGATTGTCTTTTCCCTTGAGTTCTATATCTACTCGTTCATGTTTTGAATTAATACATATTGACATTTGGGGGGGTTATCAAGTTCCTTCCCTCTTAAGGTGCCAAATATTTTCTTACCATTGTTGATAATTACACACGGTGCACCTAGGTTTATTTGATGAAACAAAAATCTGACACACAAGATCTTCTTGTTCAATTTATACACATGGTTGAGAATCAATTCAACACAACAGTTAAGGTGATTCGCAGTGATAACGGTCCCGAGTTCAAACTTGTCACCTTTTACCAACTCAAAGGGATCCTGCACCAAACCAGTTGTGTCAACACACCACAACAAAATGGTGTTGCTGAACGCAAACACCGACACCTGTTAAATGTTGCTTGAGTTCTCCTTTTTCAAGCCAACCTTCCTAAACATTTTTGGGGGGATGCCATTCTCACTTCGGCCTATCTTATAAATCGTACACCCACACCACTTCTCCAAGGGAAAACACCATACCACAAGTTGTTTCACCAGGCACCACATTACATGCATTTACGTGTCTTTGGATGCTTATGTTTTGCGTCAACCCATGCACAAAAACCCTCTAAATTTGATCCTCGTGCACGATGGTGTCTTTTTGTTGGGTACCCTTATGGTCAGAAGGGTTACCGCTTGTTTGATCTTACACTTAGCAAGGTTTTTGTGTCACGGGATGTCATCTTTTTCGAAGACCATTTTCCCTACAAATTACCCCATCCTTCCGCTGCTCCCACTCCCACTCCTCCTCCACTTCCCATAGAACCCTACTCGCCATCCTTTGATCCATTCCCTATAATACCCATAGACCCTCCCATCGCATCCTCCCCTGACATCGCTCTTCCTGTTGAGCCTACTTCCCCTTCCTTACCTTCTCCCTCACCATCCCCTCCGCCTTCCCCCCTTGCTGCACCACCGCCACCCCGGCGTGTCACACGTCCTACCAAACCCTCCTCTTTCTTGCAGGATTTCCATGTTGAGACCTCTTTCCCGTCCCGACTTGCTCCTTCCTCGAATATGGTTCAGGTATCAGGTACTGCTCACCCTTTGTCTCATTACCTATCTTACAATCGCCTCTCCCCTATGCATAAGCATTTTGTTACTAACGTCACCACCATCCGAGAACCTACCACTTTCCTGCAGGCTGTCCAACATCCCCAATGGCGTGATGCCATGCACCACGAACTTGCTGCACTTCAGGCCAACCATACTTGGTCTCTTGTTCCACTTCCTCCTCACAAAAAGCCGATTGGCTGCAAATGGGTGTACAAGGTTAAGCTTAAACCTGATGGGACCATCGAGCGTTACAAAGCTCGGTTGGTTGCCAAGTGCTATAGCCAAATCGAAGGGGTTGACTATCGTGAAACCTTTGCTCCAGTTGCCAAGTTAACCACTGTCCGTGTGCTCCTTAGTGTTGCCGCTGTGCGTCAATGGCATTTACATCAACTCGATGTCAACAACTCCTTCTTGCATAGCGATCTGGATGAGGAAGTGTACATGCATTTACCTCCTGGCTTTGGACGAAAGGGGGAGACTCGTGTCTGCAAGCTACACAAATCCCTATATGGTTTAAAACAAGCCTCAAGACAATGGTTCATTAAACTTTCCATTGCTCTCAAGGCTGCAGGATTTCATCAATCATGTTTTGATTATTCATTGTTCGTCCGAAGTCAGCATGGTAACTTCATTGCTTTATTGGTATACGTTGATGATGTAATTTTAGCAGGAAATAATCTGCAAGAAATTGAAGCCACGAAGTAGTCCCTCTCACAACAATTCAAATTAAAGGATTTGGGACAACTTAAGTATTTCTTGGGGTTAGAGGTTGCACGATCTACAAATGGCATCACCTTATGTCAACGCAAATATGCCTTGGATATCTTAGATGATGCGGGATTTTTGGGTGCTAAACCTTCACGGTTTCCTGTAGAATCAAATGTTTCTCTTACACAGATGGAAGGAGAACTTCTTATTGATGCTTCATCATATAGAAGACTTGTGGGTAGGCTGATCTACCTAACCATAACCAGGCCGGACTTAGCTTATGTTGTGCACATGTTAAGCCAGTTTATGGACAAGCCTAGACAACCACACCTTGAGGCAGCACACAAAGTTCTCAGATACATCAAGAGTTCACCGGGACAAGGTATATTGCTGCCATCCAAGGGATCCTTGCAGTTAAGTGCATTCTGTGACGCTGATTGGGCCAGGTGCAAAGACACAAGAAGATCAATAACATGTTATTATATTCAACTTGGTCAAGCACCAATATCCTGGAAAACAAAGAAGCAAACCACTGTCTCTCGTTCCAGTGCTGAAGCCGAGTACCGTTCCATGGCAGCCACATGTTGTGAGATCACATGGTTAAAGAACATTTTAAGAGATTTAAAGGTGAGTCATTCACAACCAGCCATGTTATTCTGTGATAACCAAGCAGCCATATACATTGCTTCAAACCCGGTATTTCATGAAAGGACAAAGCACATAGAGATTGATTGTCATTTGGTGAGAGAGAAGATTCAAGGAGGAATGATTCGTACAGCATACATACGAACAAGTGATCAACCAGCAGACATCTTCACCAAACCGTTGAATTCTACACAGTTTGAAACATTGCTCAGCAAGTTGGGTGTTATTAACATACACTCCAACTTGAGGGGGAGTGTTAAAGAAGATATCTCGGATTAGTATAGTAAATCTTGTAAATCTGTTATTAGCCTTTACTTACCTGATAAGGTTTGACTTCCTTGCTTTTAGGCATTAGTTTAGGATTAGGGTTATGTCTTTCCTATATATATTGTAACCCTAGCTTTCGGTATGAATATGAAAAACATTCTGCAATATCACGTTTCTTTAGAGGAGTGGTTGGCCAATCTGCATCTACATTGATCTGCAGCGGGATTTGAGCTTGGGCTAATGCTGATTTGGTCATTATGGCAACACCAGAATGAAATTTTATGGAATGGTAAGCACTTAAACCCTGATGAGCTCGTCCTTTGGACGGAAGGGTGGTTGCAGGAGTTCCAAAGGTGCCATAAGACGGACATAAAGAAGGGGACATGTGAATTGCAGAAGCGGAAAAGACCTGTGGAGAATTGGGTCAAGTGCAATTTCGATGGAGTATGGAATCACCGTCAGCACCGGGGTGGATTTGGAATAGTTTTACGCAATCACATGGGGGAATTTCTAGGTGCTATAGCAGGTCCCATTGACTACTCCACATCTGCCTTGCATGCGAAGTTCTTAGCAGCTAGGCACGCTGCACAGTTGGTCAAAGGGTTATACTCGGCCGATGTCCAATTTCAATTTGAAGGAGATGCGGTCATGGTTTTGGCTGCAATGCAGGGGCAAGGCGAGGACAGGTCTACTTTTGGCCCCATTATTAACGACTTGCAGTGCTTCTGTATGGACTGGTCGAAATTGATGGTGAGTCATGTGCAACGGGAAGGAAATTCGGCGGCACATCGGCTTGCTCGATTAGGGCTTACTTGTACTCAAGAGTTAGTGTGGTTCGAGGAACCTCCGGATTTAATTCATGATATTCTGTGCGAGGAAGGTTTGTAAGTTTGTTTGTTCATTTGAGGATAGGTCTACTGTTGTGTGGGTCACTCTTTCCTTCGACCGGATTGAAATCTTCAGAAAGGTTTTGATCGAGACCCATTTTGAACACTATCATCATTTTGTACGAATTCTGATTTGCTTAATGAATATTGTACTTTTGTTCGCACAAAAAAAAAAGTGTAATTTTTCTATTTTCTTTCTAATATTTCTGTTTGTGATGTAAACTAATTTTTAAACGTAATTGAATAAAATCTATCCTTGGACAGAAGAAAAAAAAAAAGTAAGTAAAAAAGGGAACTGACAAGGCAGTACCAAGTATTGTCTGTTGGCAAATCAGGGGGTGAGGAGAACATGCATCACGTGCGAGGACAACAGTCATTTACCCCCAACCGTTTAAGGAGACGTAGCGCCACCAACCCCCGCCACCTTTAACCCTCCAACGAAAAGTTGCGTTTGCTTAGGCCACCTTTGCACCTTTAGATGGCAAACAAACTAATAAAAATGACAAAAGGATAATTATAAAAGCCATTTACTTTTTTACCATTTCAGCCAATTTTTATCGGATTTTCTGTTTTTTTTTGTCATTTCTAATTGGTCCAGGTGAAATTTCTAATCGGACAGAGAAAAATATAAAATTATTTCCAAAACTAAATAACGGACATTTTTGTGCTCGATTTTTCCCTTTTTGGCTGTTTTGGGGTTATAAATTACATCTACCCTCACAGTCGCCTTCACGAATTCAGACAGTTTCCTCAAAACCCCCGCCGCTGTTTTCATATTTTTATTTTCTCGTGAAACAAACGGTAATCGTATTATTTTATTTTTCAATATTTTTTTTGTTCATCGAATGAGTGAATTATGAAAAGTACGTAAAGTTTGAGAAGAGTAAGAATTGAAGTGTTAGGTGATTCATATATATATATATATATATATATATATATATTTAAAGTTATGATCTTGTTGATTTTTTTTTATCTTTTGATTGACCAAGAAAATGTCTTGATCTTTTTTTTGTTGTTGTTGTTGTTGTATATATGTGCTTATCAATCTTGGAGTTGCATAATGCTTTGATTTAAAATTGTCTTGGCCGCAAAAAAATAAACATAAAAAATTTAAAAATAATGTTTAAAAGTTTCAGATTCACTCTATTCCCTCTACTTTTACTTATTGAAATGATATATATTTTCACTATATTTCTCTCTCTCTTTTATTTTATTTTATTAAAATGATGTATATATTTTTGAAACGGTTTATTGGAACTTTGGGCTGGCTTAATTAGAGGTCTTGATATTTGAATGCCTCAAAAAAAAACAACCCAAACTCTTTAGTTCTTCCGCAGTTTGTATTTAAAGAGTAATGATTACTTGTTGGTTGTGTCCCTTGTGGGACGCTCAAACCTCAAAGTTTTAGATGTTGGAAAAGATGAATATTTTTTTGAGTTCAAAGCATAAATCTTTTTTGTTCTGGGTTCTGATTTATAATTTTTATCTCTTTAGTTGAGTAAAATGGAGGGTCTGAATTTATTTTCTAGTCCGTTGATAAAATTGGTTTTTTTTTTATTCAATTCTTTCTTCATACTTCAGGGTTTCTGGTTTAACTGGTTTTGATCTGTACAGGTTAAAAGAAAGAATAAAATATTTGAGTTAATTATCATCTTGGCCTCCTTTATCTAGTCTCTGTTTGTTTTATTGTTTTTGTTTTTCTTTGTCATGCCTTGTTTGTTGCAGTTGCTGATAGATTTTGGAGTTTTAGTGTGATTTCAGGTTTTTACGCATGGCATCTGAAGGGCAAGGAACGATTGAAATTCCATCAGGGTTACCTACAGCGGCAATGGAACAAATGTTTGAAAGTCCAGTGGGGTATCAGGCTTTCCCGAACAGCATCCAGGCTGGAACATCGCCTGCAATGGCCCCACCACCGGCGAGTGGTGGAGCTAACGGTGCTAGCACTTCAGGGAAGAAGAAGAGGGGCAGGCCGAGGAAGTATGACCCCTATGGGACAGCCCCAGCTGCAAAAAAACCCTCCTCACCCGATGGGACAGTGCCACCGGCTTCTGGAAAGTGCTCTTCAGAGCAGAAGGGCAAGGCACCAATGGCCGAACCAATTGGTGCGTATATTATAACCATTTTAGTATTTACTCATTTGCATTTTATAGCATGCAGTTTGGGTCTGAGAATGATACGTGTTTGTAACCAAAAAAGGTATGATAAATGTGCCACAAGTTGATCGATTATGAAATTTTGATGGTTGAAGTTCGGTTTTGGTAGCATTAATAGTTTGTTTCTGTTTATTTTATATTGGAACTGCTTTCAGACTTGGAAGATTATGAATTAATGCACTGGGATTTTGAAGTTGATCTCAGTTATAGGATAGATCATCTTTGTTCAAATTTGGAAGTGTAATAGAGAGAGTTTTAGGTGAAAGTTGTTGTTCTTTCCTTTCCTTTCTTAAGCGTAACCTCAAGTGATGAGAGAGAGAGAGAGAGATGGGGATACCCAGTAGAATCTCTTATGCGTAGGATGTATACAAGATCCTTTAAGTTGATATAAATTGAATAAAACATTAGATCTTAGCAAGGGGCCATAATTTTTTAAGGATGATGCTGATCATGAGTTTCTTATCAAGCATTAGAGTACGAGTAGTTTTTGTTAGTGTGAGGATGTGAAGATAAAAGAAGTCTCACATAGGTGAAAGGAAAAACCTTGCAATGACTTATATGAGGTTGGGTTACTCCTCATATTGCCAATTAGTTTTGTGGTGGGACCTCAACTTTATTAACATAGAATACAAGTTTTTCTTGATTCTGTGTAACAAGTTTGGATTTCTAAGTTTGTTTTACACAAACTCCAGCTTTTGAGGTTTAGCAGCTAATCCTGCTTTGGTTAATACACCTACCGAGATATGAAGAATACCCTTTCATCAACATAAACCCAAAAACCTTATTATATTTTACTCGTTATACCCCCTTGTCTCATATCTACACCACCCGCCTTCACAGCTCGCTCACTAATCATTTAGCCCCCACTATAAAGTGAAATCATTATCTAGCTTTCCTTTTGTATTTAGTCCTTTTCTTTTGAATCCAACAAAATATTAAGGAAGGATCTTCTTGTCCCGGTCTTAGGTGCTCCATTTCTTCTTCTCTCTCAGTTTTCTCACAATGATCCTCATCAATCTAAACTATAACCTCATCAATATTTAGTTGTTATATGGATCCACTTCCCTCAAACATCAAATTAATCTAAATCCCTCCTCAATGGTCCAACACCCTTTCAGCCATCATTTAGCTCGGGGTAACCCCCTTCACTCATCATTAAGCTATGGTTAATCCTTTCACCTGTCATTAAGCTCAGGTTGGCAATTTGAGTTCACTCCCATACTAATTAGGCCTAACATGATATTTTGTTAACTAATCGTATCGAATGATGCAATACTAACCCGATCGTTCCTTGTATTTCTAAACCAGATATATATGGATTACTTTTTGGATAAAAATCCACTGGTCTTGATATGTTTTAACGAAATATAAGATGATTCCTACAATACGTACTCTGAAATGAGATAAACTTACTAATTTTAATTCATATATTACGAGCTAAATGAGTATCATGTCAAAGGTGTTTGACACTAACTCGAACCTGTTATTATTCGTGTTTGCAGCTCTTGTCAAATTCGTGTTCATTTTAAGGAATAATCCATCCTGAACCTGCTCACTTTCGTGTGAGTTAGATTTATATAAAAAAATTTCACCCTAGATTCATCCCTAAACCGGACAGCATCATCTTGCTTTCTTTTGTGTATAATGCTTTTCCTTTTGTATACGGATGCCTTCATTTTGTATTTTTCTTGCAAATCTTGAGAGCGATGTTCATGTCCCAGTTCCTATTGTTCCATTTTATCATCTCTTGGTTCTCTCTCACATACTGGGAAGATACAAAATGTTTCTTTTTTACTCAAATTTTTGTTTTAAGGAAGAATTAGACAAACAGAGATTATATTATGGTTTAATATCGACGAGTTGTAATTTTAAATCAGTCTGTCCATTTGTGTTTGGTTTGCATGTATGGTGTGAAGAGACAATTCGTAGCGGAATTAGTTTTTGACATTATGCAGTTTTGGCATACTCTTAGGCTTCATTTCTTATTTGACAATTTAGTAATGTAGTCTATGAATTAGGCTCACTTTTTATTCATGTGTACATGTTTATTGTGCAGAACCTCAGAATCGAAGGGGTTCCTTACGATGTTTAGAATTTCTCGTACTATTAGTTAGTGGCTACTAGTTTGCTGTTCAACTTCAATATTGTTGGACTCCAGAAAATCAAGCAAAAAAAATTAACTCATATTATTGGACTTAGAAATGGGTCTACATATATGTTTGCGGCTTGATTTGATCATTGCTGAAATATCACCTTGAGTGCTTCCATTTGGGATTAAGAGAGTGAATATCATGAGTGTTTATTTCTAAAGAATTTTGTGCTCACCTATCAAGAAAGGAATATTTCATTAGATTTTAGAGCAAACATTATGGTGCTGAATATTCAAACGGGACTTTTTTTTAAGGGGTACCCTAGACTAACCGTTTCTATATTGTTATTTTGCAGGGGAGGAGTGGGGTTCAATCGAGACTACTTTGAACAATTTTACGCCTATATGATCACTGTCAATTCTGGTGAGGTAAAATATAGTAACATTTCTACACTGTGAAGATTCTTCTGATATGTAATTCTCTTTCGGTTTGCTGTCTGCCTTTGACATGAATTTCACCCTGGTTAAATAAAAATGTACAATATGCTTGGGGTGAGGGATTTCTAAATTTGATGGCAGTTAGGAAAAATGATGAAAAAATGGATCATAAAAATTTAGATAGGAGGAATTAGAAAATTCACCACATGAGCAGTTACAAAAGCATGTTAGAGGGATTTGTAAATGACTCATTCCATTTCCAATTATAATTTGTAAATCACTCTCACATTCCTTTTGTATTAATGCTCATGTAGTGCATTTCTGTTCCCTCCTATCCTACTTTTTATGATCTATTTCTTTATCACTAGCTATGCCAAATAAATCTGTTAAAATTTAGAGGTTCCTCCCCCATACATACCCCTACTGAATGTAGAAAAGTATCAGAAGATTGACATAACAATTTATTAGAAACATAATGGCTTTACTTAAATAGATGATAGCCCTAACAGTGCTTCCATCTTCTAATAAAGTATTTAAAAAAAAAAGTACTTTACCTATTATAAAGTAGTAAACAATTTTGTTACGATATATGTTTTACAATATTACTTCTTCTGTGTGTTTAATCAGTATGCAACTCAAATTTTTTTTTCCTAGATATGTTTATTGTTTTCCTAGGCTGTCTTTTCCTCTATCTACAACTTGATTAATGGTGTATAAACCTTCCTTTTTGTTTATTGGGTTTAAGGATGTTGCATGGAAGATTGCACAAACTGCTCAACAAAACACTGGTCGAGGTATTATCATTATGTCTGCAACGGGAATGTTTAAAGAAGTTACACTGATTAACCCGGCTCACGGAATCAGTCCTATAAAACAAGAGGTCTGCCATATTCATTCGATTTCAAGATGTATTTTGTGTGTGCTTGTGTGTGTGTGTGTGTGTATTTGTGTTTTACACTTTGCTTTAAGAATGAAAAGCAATATGAGGATATCGATATCTTGATGCAGTACTGCAGTGTGCTTACTGGAGACTTCTGTTTTTCTAACATACATTGCTAACTTTCTTGTAGGGTCAGTTTAATATAATTCAAATCTCTGGCTCGTTTATGATGTATGACAAGAAGGGAACTTGCAGTGGTGGAATGTCTATTACGTTGGCAGATTCTGATGGTCGTAGTGTAGAGGGATCTGTTGGAGGATCTCTGATAGCTGCCACTCCTGTGCAGGTGAGGCTTTTCTCTTGTAGCGTTTGTCTCCTGTTGAGGAAAAACTTAGTACACAACTCTAACACAAGTGTTGGAGAGACAACACAGGTACACAAATTACTTGTATTAACTCACAAAATATTACAACACAAACTATTAAGGACACTCTTGAGAAGCTATGACACTCACTCACTTTCTAGAGACAAACTCTAGACCACTCACACTCTTACAAGACTACTTACAAGGCTTCTCACTCTCTTACTTAGCTCTCTCTCGATTCTTACTTCTTCTAGAATTTTCTAGTGCATTGATCATGCACACTTTTCCATCTCTTTTGCTAAACCGACTTATCTAGTCGGTGAGATTGGGTTCTTCCATTTTAACCACATGTTTTGTGATGGTTCTAGGCTTTTCTACAAACCATTTTTCTAGATTTTCTTAGCCTAATGTGGTGACTTAGGCTTTTCCATCCAAACACCAATTGTTGCACTTTGCTAGGGTTTTCTAGCATATTCTCATTCATGATTCAAATGAGCTAGACCTTAATTATTAGGCTGGCGTTATACTTTCAACACTCCCCCTCAACACCAACGCATTCTTTCCTCCATGTTGAGTTGATGACAAAACTTTTTGAACTTGCCAGTACTCAAACCTTTTGTGAACAAGTCTGCAATTTGATCATCTATATTGATCTGTCTCATCTCAATCTCTTCTTGCAAGACCTTCTCTCTAATGAAATGGTAGTGTACCTCCACATGCTTAGTTCTCGCATGAAAGATTGGATTTTACGCTAAGCGAATTGCCGATTAGTTATCACAGTACAACGGTACTACATAATCTACTGGTTGATGTAGATCACTCATCAACTGTACCAGCCGTGCATTCTCTTGAGCTGCCATTGCTGGTGCTCTATACTCTGCTTCCGTGGTTGACAAAGACATTGTTCGTTGTCTCTTGCTGCACCACAAAACTACTCTAGAACCAATTCTGAAGACATACCCAGTGGTCGATCTCCAGGTGTCATGATCTCCTGCAAAATCTGCGTCACAATAGCCAACCAACTTACCATCTTCACCTTTGTTGTACAAGAAACCATAGTTAATTGTACTTTTTACATATCTCAATATGCCGAACTGCTTCTAGATGAGGCTTCTTTGGATTTTGCATGTACCGACTCATCACACCAACTGCATAAGAAATTTTGGGTTGAATCAGAGTCAGATAGATTAGACTACCTACGAATTGTCGATACATTGTTGCATCTTCCAAGTCTCTGCCTTCATGTGCACACATCTTGGCATTAGGTTCCACCAGTGTTGAGATTGGGTTGCATTCAAGGATCCCAAACTTCTGCAATAAGTGTTTTGCATACTTTTGTTGACACAGAAATATCCCTTCTTGTGTGTGATCAACCTCTGATCCACAAAAGTGTTTGAGTTGTCCAAGTTCTTTCATCTTGAACCGAACTGACAAATTCTCCTTTGTTCGACGAATTTCAACCTCATCATCACCAATGATGATTAGGTCATCCATGTACACCAGCACAACAGCTAACTTTCCTCCATTAGCTTTAACAAATAAGCTGGAATCTGCATGCGCCACTGAGTAACCACTTTACTTTAGAAATTCTACAATCTTACTGTACCACGCCCTTGGTGCTTGTTTCAAACCGTAGAGTACTTTCCTCAACTTGCACACGTACTTGGGATGAGCTTTGCTTTCAAAGCCCATTGGCTGCATCATGTAGATCTCCTGATCTAAGTCTCCATGCAAGAAAGCATTCTTCACATCCATCTGGTATAGATTCCAATCTTTGTTAATTGCAAGTGCAAGTAGGACTCGTACGGTTGTAAGCTTTGCTACTGGACTCTTGTTGACCTTCTTAGTTGTGATTATGGAGTTGATACTTCCACTTCACTAGGTCTACTTCTTCTGGTTGTTGATATACGTCAGCTTGCCAAGGGTTTTGGGGCATTGTTTGCTCAACACCATCACCATCAAGTGAATCCTTAGACTCATCTGGTCTCGGTTGGATTCGAACAATTTGCTCCCTCATCTTTTGCTGCAACTTATCTTCTATCTCTCTCGAATCAGGCAATGCCTCATTTTCTAAGGACCACCAAGAAAATGCTTCATCAAACACCACATCTCGTGATGTGTAACACCTTCCATTTGTAGGATCACAACATTTTCACCCTTTTCTTTGGCTATCGTATCCCACAAAGATACATCAGACTGCCTTCTTGTCAAACTTGCTACGTAAATGACTTGGAATGAATACGTAGCACACACAACCAAAGACTCGAAAGTAACTAACTGTAGATTTCATATCCCACAATTTCTCAAAAGGTGAGACAAATTCTAACCTTGGTTGAGGAAGCATGTTGATCATATGAGCTGCAGTTCTCATTGCTTCGACCCAAAACCTTCCTGGTACATTCTTAACATGGAGCATACTTCTACATATCTCTACAAGATGTCGATTCTTTCTTTCCACTGCGCCATTTTGTTGTGGCGTGTTAGCACATGTGAACTGATGATGTATTCTACATTCTCGTGGATATTAGGAAAACTCATTCGAGGTATATTCTCCTCCATTATCCGTGCGTATGCAACGGATCTTCTTTCCCACTTCTCCTTCAACTGTCTCTTTAAACTCTTTAAACTTGGAAAATGTTTCAGATTTTTCTTCCATAAAGAAAACCCATACATACCTGGAGAAGTCATCAATGAACATCACCATGTATCGTATCCCACTTATCGATGGTTGCTTGACGGGCCCGAACACATCGGAATGAACCAACTCCAACGGCTCTTTCACTTTAAACTTCGACTCTTCATATGGTAGTTGATGTGCTTTACCATACTGGCATCCTACACAAACCATGTCTGTTCTCGCGTCAAGTTGAGGTAGGCCCTTAAGCATTGACTTCTTCATCATCACATTTAACTTGTGATAGCTAACGTGACCCAATCTCATGTGCCATAAATATGTTGTCTTGTTCTTCCTTGTCTTGTCTACGTATGTAGTTTCTGCTGACATTACATAGACTAACTGCAGTCGCCGTCCCTCCATTGTTGGAGTCCCTAAGATCTTGAGGTGTCGATACACCTTCACATCTCGTGGACCAAACAAGACATAATTTCCCAATGACGTTAGTTGAGGCACTAAAAGCAGATTTTTCTTCATACTTGGAACATGGTAAACATCTTGAAGCGACACATGGTTAGTGTTGTATCGGGGCTCAATTACTGTCTTACCGATGTGAGCAATCGGTAGCCTCGAGTCGTTAGCCGTCACCACTAAGCAGTCTCCTTTGTACTCAGTCAGACTTCGTACCTTTATCACCTGTCATATGGTTTGAGTAGCCTGAATCGACGATCCAATCATTCTGGTAGTCAATCGACTTCAGACTTACTGTTGTGATAGCTGACTCTTGCTTCTCCATAGCAACGGATGCTTCAGCGTCCTATTCTTCCTCTAGGGCTAGAGACGCAACGACATCCCAATCATCTTCACTTTTCTTCTCTAAGTTGGTGACATTACTTTCTGCAGGCTTTTTGAACCAGCAATCATTCGCCATATGGCCCTTCTTTCCATAATTGTAGCACTTGCCGTCAAACCTTTTATTATTCTGGGACTGACCACGGTTGCCATGATACTTCGGAGCTTCCCCTGGTCGAGAACTCCCTCCTCCTTGATGACTTTTTGCCTTGTCACCATTTCTTTTCGATCCACCACTAGCACACTACTTAAAGCTACCTTTAGTTTTGGTGTAGAGTGCTTCATCTTCACCTTTTAATGACATCTCTCCCATTTGCTTTGCCAAAGCTTCTTAATCGGCAAGCAAATTCTCAAACTCACCTTTTAACGACACATGGTTAGTGTTGTATCGGGGCTCAATTACTGTCTTACCGATGTGAGCAATCGATAGCCTCGAGTCGTTAGCCGTCACCACTAAGCAGTCTCCTTTGTACTCAGTCAAACTTCGTAACTTTTTCTCATCACCTGTCAAATGGTTTGAGTAGCATGAATCGACAATCCAATCATTCTGGTAGTCAATCGACTTCAGACTTGCTGTTGTGATAGCTGACTCTTACTTCTCCATAGCAACGGATGCTTCAGCGTCCCATTCTTCCTCTAGGGCTAGAGACGCAACGACGTCCCAATCATCTTCACTTTTCTTCTCTGAGTTGGCGACATTACTTTCTGCAGGCTTTTTGAACCAGAAATCCTTCGCCATATGACCTTTCTTTCCATAATTGTAGCACTTGCCGTCAAACCTTTTATTATTCTGAGACTGACCACGGTTGCCGTGATACTTCGAAGCTCCCCCTGGTCGAGAACTCCCTCCTCCTTGATGACTTTTTACCTTGTCACCATTTCTTTTCGATCCACCACTAGCACACTACTTGAAGCTGCCTTTAGTTTTGGTGTAGAATGCTTCCTCTTCACCTTTTAACGACATCCCTCCCATTTGCTTTGCCAAAGCTTCTTGATCAGCAAGCAAATTCTCGAACTCAACAAGTGATGGTTGGGTCGGCCATCCTTGTACAGCGGCAACGAAGCCTCGATATTCGAGTCTCAATCCATGGATAATTATTCTTTTTATCATGGATTCTACAATGGCAGCACTAGGATCTAACTTAGAAATTTCACAGCAAACAGACTTTACCTTATGGAAATATTCAGCAATCATCATGTCTTGTTGGGCCATCGATAACAACTAGTTCTCGAGAAGCTGCAGTCTTGTATCGTTCCTCTTTGAAAAGAGTGTGGCGAAGGTGTCCCATGCTTCGTTTGGTGTCTTGGCCTTCCTTATGTGCTCCAACATGTCATCTTCAACTGTGGGTTTTAAGGCGAACATTGCCTTACCTGCCTTGATCTTCCATTTTCGCAAAGTGCCACTGGTGTCTTTTTCCTGCTACGTAACTTCACTTACCGCGACGACATCCCAAAGATCTTGGCCTTGTAGGTAAGACTCCATACACATCGCCCATGTGTTGTAATTTTTGTTGTTCAACTTCTTGATTCCTCCAACAACTTGAAGGTCTCCCATCGTGTCGATAGAGCTTCAATAAGCCAAACAAGATTAACCAATAATCTTGCGAAGTACTAAACTTCTCACGATTCTCGAAAGCTTCACTAGAGACGGTCCCTGATCGTACCGCTCTAATACCAATTGTTGAGGAAAAACTTAGAGTACACAACTCTAACACAAGTAAACAAATTACTTGTATTAACTCACAAAATTTTACAACACAAACTATCAAAGACACTCTTGAGAAGTTATGACACTCACTCACTTTCTAGAGACAAACTCTAGACCACTCACACTCTTGCAAAACTACTTACAAGGCTTATCACTCTCTTACTTAGCACTCTCTTGATTCTTACTTCTTCTTGGTTGGTTGTTCACTTTGATTACAAGCTTACAATACCACACCCATATTTATAGGGCATGTTTGCCGACTTATACAATCACTAGAATTTTCTAGTGCATTGATCATGCACACTTTTCCATCTCCTTTGCTAAACCGACTTACCTAGTCTGCGAGATTGGGTTCTTCCATTTTAACCACATGTTTTGTGATGGTTCTAGGCTTTTCTACAAACCATTTTTCTAGATTTTCTTAGCCTAACGCAGGTGACTTAGGCTTTTCCATCCAAACACCAATTGCTGCACTTTGCTAGAGTTTCTAGCATATTCTCATTCATGATTCCAAATGGGCTAGACCTTAATTATTGGGCTGGTGTTGTACTTTCAACATCTCTCTCTTTCTATGACGTGTGATTTCTTTTTCTTTTTTTATTTCCTTACGTGTGTTTATACCGCTTTGGTCTATATTATAACGGGCTTCTGGTATCGTGAAAGAATTATACAAACTATTAATAAGTTGAAAAGATTAAAGAAAGTTATTTTCCACATTATTTTTTCTCTTTTTACACACCTTTTTTACTTATTTATGTCTTTGGATTGAATAACTAAAAGGAGAACTATGCATAGAGTTATGTCAAAGAAAGAAAATGGTGTGTGAAAATCACTTCCAAATATTTAAAGGTCTTTAGGACAACATGCGAGTTAACTAGCATGTATGTGTTCAAGTAGATTGTAAATGATGTGTGGAAATCACTTCTGAATATTTAAGGGTCTTGTCACACACGAGTTAACTAGCATGTACGTGTTCAAGTAGATTGTAAAATTAACCAAAAGGTTGACCTAACAAAGATGTACATTAGTTTTTTTTTTTTTTTTTTTTTTTTTTGGTCAAACAAGATGTACGTAGGTTTTGATTATCATTAAAAAAAAGTTGGGGTTCTACCATAAAATTAATTGGCAATATGCGAAACTTTGCAAGGTTTCTACTTTACCTTCGCATCTCACATTATTTACTTTTGAATGTTTATCATGGAACTTTGCTTTGATTATCCATATACCCTAAAACGAATATCTTACCTTTCTATCTTTGACCATGGCAGGTTTGCATAGGCAGCTTCACCATAGGACAACAAACAATAACTCCTCAGGCGGTGAAAGGCCCAACAGCACCAGAAATGACCTAAGTTCACGTTCTACTGTAGCATCTTAATGGTGACCACTGACGTCAACGGTCACTTTTATTCGTGAGAAACCCCAATTGTCACAGTGCAGTTATGAATTTAGTGATTGGTTTGCAATTTACATTATGGAGGCGTTACAATGATTTTAAGAAGACTCGACTTTTCTGTTCTTTTGGTTACAAGTTATGTTCTTCTGTTCTTAATTAGTCACGTGTTCATCTTTTCTTGCTCCTCATCTCCATTATTCTTGTTTCCAGATTCTGAGAATCAGTAGTCTGAGATAGATATGTAAGAGCAAGATTAACACTAACAAAGATTTAACCAATTGAATCACAACTCTCCAGTGATATCAACATGAATTAAAACCCTGTTATTAAAGCTGCAATACTAACCTGCAGAATTCGATCCAGATGATGAAGCTATTGTGGCTTCAAGAACTATAACCTTCTCTCCTCTTTAGCAATACGAAAAAGCTCTCAAAACATTTGGACTTGAAATCTCAATGAGCCATGGAATTGCAAGAGCAGTGGCCAAGTTCTTATATAGTATTCTTTAACCATTCCCTAACAGAATTGGTTTAGAATTTGAACTCAACACAACCAACATGTAAACATTAGTCCTAAATAAGTTCCAACACTGAGTTTCAATTCCACAAGAATTACTCATAACTTTTATCATACTTATTCCACAAGTAATTCGATTAAGTCACAGCATATCTAATATGTACCTTATATTTATGTGAACCAACACAATAGCAATGTCAAGAAAACACCACTCCCACTTACTCGCCAAGTCTCAACTCAACAATGTCAAGATCCCAATTAACATGCACACCAGAACATAATATTAATATTCTTTCAAAAGTATGCATCAGTAAAATCACAAGAATTGATTTTCTAGCAAACAAAAACTATTATTAATAACAACTTGTCTTCTGGAACAATTAACCACAAAATTGGAAAAATTGAACTTTAACAGAAAACCAAAATAAGACAACTGACTAAACCAAACAAACTTAAAATAAACTACCTAATTCAAAGGTTTGCAGCTTCAACCATTAATCAGAAGAATGAAGCATCAACCACAGCTTTTAAGTTCCAGAATGGCTTACTCCCACTTGTCTAAAGATTCTAGCACTCCCATCTGTGTCACGTGCGCTTTAAACACATGATTAGGCAATGCTTTTGTGAGAGGGTCTGCAATCATCGAACTCGTTGACAGATACTGAATTTCTATCTCCCCTTTCTTCATCATTTCTCTAACCTTGAGAAACTACACATCCATCAATCTAGTCTAGAAGCAGAAGTTCTCTTGTTATTTTTCGAGAAGAACACAGCAACATTGTTATCACAATACATTTTCACAGGACCTCTAACAGAATCAATAATCTTCATGTCAGCAAGCCAAATAGCTTGTTCCATCCCTTCAAAGCATGCCACAAACTTAGCTTCCATAGTCAAGGTTGATACAATAGTTTACTTGGCACTTTTTCATGAAACAGCTCTTCCACTTAACTTGAAAATATATCCACCAATTGATTTTCTCTTATCCACATCTCCGGCAAGATCTGAATCAGTGAACCCAACCAACTCCAATGTATCTTCTCTTCCATATACTAACATAAAACCGTTTAATTCGTTGCAGATATCTCAACACCTTCTTTGTTGCCAGCCAGTGAGCTTCTCCTGGATTTGATTGAAACCTACTCAAAAGTCCAACAATAAATGCTAAATCAGGTTTATTACAAATATTAGCATACATGATACTTCCAACTAATAAAGCATAGAGCTTCATCTTCATTAGTTTAGTCTCATGCTCATTCCTTGGATATTGGCTTCTCGAGAACTTATCACCCTTGTTCACTGGAACATCAGCTTTGCTGCAACTTTCCATATTGAATGTATTGAGTACCCTCTCAATGCAATCTTTTTGCGATTAACCAAGGACCCTTTTCTATCTATCCCTGACAATCTCAATTACCAACACATAATAGGCTTTTCTCAAATCCTTCGTTTCAAAATTTGTACTTAACATATGTTTGCTTTCATTCAATAGTTGTTTATCTAAGCTTGCAAGTAAGATGCCATCAACATAAAGAACAAGGAAGATAAACTTCGAACCTCTGGCCTTAAGATAAATACAATCATCCATCTTGTTCTCCATAAAACCATGTGAAGTCACAACTTGATCAAATTTCAAAAACCATTGTCTAAAAGCCTATTCAAGTCCATAGATTGACTTGCTTAATCTGCAGACCATATGCTCCTTCCCCTTTTCAATAAATCCAGGAGTTTGAGCCATGAAGATTTCCTCAACAAGTTCTTCATTCAAGAAAGTAGTTTTGACATCCATCTGGTGCAACTCAAGATCAAAGTGTGTTGTTAATGCCATGATGACTCTCATTGAGTCTTTGGAAGACACTGGTGAGAAAGTGTCATTATAATTAACTCCTTCCCTCTGTGTAAAACCCTTTGCAACTAGTCTTGTTTTATATCCTTCAATTCTTCCCTCAGCGTCCCTTTTGGTCTTAAACACCCACTTGCAGCCAATTGTCTTGATTTAAAGAGGTGATGGTGTTAAAGTCTAGATAATTTTTGGACATGGAATTAAGTTCTTCCTCAATTATCACATTTGTTGAAAACTCAGGTTTAGCCATAACTTCAACAATCTCAATGTTTGGTGTGGGAGCACAAGTATGTAACTGTAGTCTAAAGATGAAGAATTTTCATCCAACTGCACTTTTTCATCAAACTCAAAATTCTATTGGACTATATTTAAAACATCTTCATCTTCCAAAAAACAGCATTATGAGTTTCTTATATTCTAGTGTGTACTTGAGTGCAGTAAAACCTGAAGCCTTTTGATTTCTCAAAATAACCAATGAAGAAACATGTTGTTCTAGGGTCTAATTTCTTCTCACTTGGAATATAAAATATTGCTTCTGTCTTGCTACCCTAAACATGAAAATAATGGAAGCTTGGTTGTCTTCCATTCCATAATTCAAAATGTGTCTTGAGCACTTATTTAGATGGCACTCTATTCAAAATATAATTTAATGTCTTCAATGTCTCACCCCAGAGACCAGGAAGTTTAGACCTAGATATCATGCTTCTCACCATCCCCATTAAGGTCCTATTTCTCCTCTCTGCCATTCCATTCTGTTGGGGTGTGCCTGGAGTAGTGTATTGTGCTATAATACCTTGACTTTCAAGAAAGGAAGCAAACGGTCCCTTTTGTTGTCCAGCTTCTGTATACCTGCCAAAATAATCTGCTCCTCTATCTGATCTAATTATTTTAATCACAAGGTCCAATTGTTTTTCAACCTCTCTTTTAAAAACTTTAAAACATTCAAAGAATGAAGACTTCTCACTAATTAGAAAAATGTGACTTTATGTTGAGCAGTCATCTTTGAAATTCACAAAATAAGAAGGGAATTGTTATTGGCAATCTAAATTTCTCATTCTACACTCCAAACTTTCTATATTTAGAAAGAAAAATACACTTGTGAGAAGTGTAGAATGAGATTTTTGGAGTGCCAATAACACTTCCCTATAAGAATTCCAACATATAGTTTTGACAGGAAAAGGCCCACAAACATCTATGTGTATGATTTCCAACAAATCATGACTTCTTTTGGCATCTAATTTCCTAATATTTGTCAATTTTCCTGTCATACAATCAACACATTCAATTGCATTTTGAAGTCAATTTCAGGAATCAGATTCATTTTGGATAATTGAAACACCCTCTCTTTTGAAATATGTCCTAATCTTTTATGCCAAAACATGAATGTTTGATCTAAACGGTGCATTCTTTTGGTTGCAATGTTCAAAACATGCAAATGATCAGTTTCTATAATGCAATGTAATTTCCATAGTTGATCATGCATAAAAGCTTTTCCCTACGAAGAATCCTTTTTTATAAAACTTGATGCATTTTTCATCTCCCATGAAAACATAGCCATGTTTAACCAATTTTGATGCTAAAATTAGATTTCTCCATATTGTAGGAACATACAAGACATCATTTAATTGTATTACTAAACTTGTAGCTAGTTTAAGTTTGACAATGTCAATAGCTTCAATAGTCACTTTAGTTCCCTCACCAACAAAAACATTAAAACAGTTTGTTTTCTTTGGTTGCTCAAAACCATGCAATGAATTAGTGATATGCACAGATGAACCAGTATCAAACCACCAAGAATCAGCAAGAATATCATTAAGATTTGACTCCTCACACACATAGACATTAGTTTTTTCTTTGGCCCTCAACCAATCCTTGAATATTTCACAGTCATTTCTATAATGACCTTTGGTTTTGCAATGATAACATCTAATTTTTTCAATGTTTTTAGTTTTCACCTTAAAATTGTTAGACTTAGAGGAGTTGGTATTTTTAGCAGGTATAACAGACTTGTCAAAATGCTTAGGTTTAGAAGTGTTACCATAATGAAAATCCTTCTTTCTCTTTGCAGCTTGCACAAAATTGATGGATTCAGCCTCTTTGCTCTTTGACAATTTTCTTCTTGTACACACTGAGCAATTAGTTCATCAACTGTCCACGTCTTATCCTGAATATTGTAAGACACTTTCAGCTAACTAAACTTATGTGGCAATGCCTGTAGTATCATGAACACCAACAACTTTTCTCCAATGATAACATCCATGGAACTAAGTTTTTCAGCTGCATCAGTCATCTTTATGATGTGATCTCGAATTAAGCTTCCACCCTCAAACTTGTAGGAAGTCAAGAGTGACATATGCTGAGCAATTTCAACCTTATCTGATTCTTTGAACTTAATCTCCACAACCTTGAGATAATCCTTTGCTAGATTGCATTTCTTGATTCCACCACCCACTATATTTGTCATGCCAATTTCAAGAATGGATAGAGCCACTTTATTAGCTCTAGTCCATCTCTCAAAATCTGCCTTTGTGCTCTTGTCAGTCAATGCCTCAAGTCTTGGAGTGTCAAGAGCAATGTCATACTCATTCAGTGTCAAAAGCAATTCTATATCTCTACGCCATTTCTTATAATTGTTCCCACCATTGAGAATTGGCACTGCTATTAAATTGATTAACTTTAGTGAAACTATAGAAGACATCAATGAAATCAGAACTTTGAGTCTGTTAAAGATCCCTGATTTCTGTCTTTTTCACCATAAATTAAGGATTTTGAATCAACTTAACCATACATACAACCTTTATTACTAAAGACATATATAGAATAAACAACTCAAGATTGACTTTGTCAATCAAATACAAATCATTTGTTCTTTAAATTTGATGCTACAGAATTTTCATTAACACAAAAGCAGAAGAAAAAAAATTGCACTGATAACACATATGCATTCAAAAGGGATTACAACTTCATGTTAATTCATATAACAGTGGAAGTGTTATAACAACTGCAGAAATTATTTGGATTTGATTCAACAACATATAGCAGGATCAAAATATATAAATTAATTACATCATCCTAATATTGTTGTCAGTATCAAGTATATTTAACTTACAAGGAAAAGGAAACATTCCTGTTTTGGATCGATTTTGTTATAGTTGTAAGTTTTAGCATCAAAACTCGAATTAGAACAACGATTAAGAGAGAAGAGGAGAAAAAACCAGATCTTTCAAATAATAAAGAAAACCTAAAAACAAAACCCAGACTTCTAATGGTCATATTGTTTAAAAATAACCCCACGATAGTCTTAACGGCTCTTTAGTGAAACAGTGCCATTTAGAGCAGTTTTTTTTATTCGATTTGAAGAACACAAATATAAAACCCAGATTCCGATCTCCAAATGTAATTCATTTATCGATGAATTGAATTCAATTATTAGAACCCACGACTCTGATACCACATGTAAGAGCAAGATTAGCATTAACAAAGATTCAACCAATTGAATCACAACTCTCCAGCGATATCAACATGAATTAAAACCCTGTTATTAAAGCTGCAATACTAACTGGCAGAATTTGATCCAGATAATGAAGCCATTGTAGCTTTAAGAACTATAACCTTTTACTCTTTAGCAATACGAGAAAGCTCTCCAAAGAATAGAACTTGAAATCACAATGAGCCAGGGAATTGCAAGAACAGTGGCCAAGTTCTTATATAGTATTCTTTAACCACGCCCTATCAGAATTGGTTTAGAATTCGAACTCAACACAACATGTAAACATTGGTCCTAAATAAGTTCCAACACTGAGTTTCAATTCCACAAGAATTACTCATAACTTTTATCATACTTATTCCACAAGTAAGTCGAAGAAGTCACAGCTTAAGATTTTAGACTTCTTCGTATCAATCTCAAACACTACAGTCAGTCCTCTTCATAATTCATACTCATAATCTTACAAGGTAGACTCTTGGATGTTGATAACTTGATACAGTCTTTCTCCCTCAACCTCTTGCATGTTGATAAGTTAGATGTCGCTTACAATATTTACTGTCGTTGATGTGATAATTATACGCACACAAATTAAACCCTCTTTTTATCAATTGTAGTGAAGAATGTAAGTAGTGATCGTTCTGAACCGGGGATTAGGAGGGATTGTTAATCACTTGGATTTGACTCAAAAACGTAAAAACACAATATAAAACACCAAACTAGACCCAAAGAATGCAAAACTAAAGTTTAAAACACTAAAACAAACCAATAGACTCAAACAGCAAGAAAACACTCAAAACTGTCTTAAAACTACTTTCTGAGCAGTTTTGAGCACTAGAGAAGAATTTGGACGAGAATAGTTATAACTTGACTCAAGATACTTTAAAAACACAAACTAAATTGATTTCTAACTAATTTGACACTCCAAGTAAAGGGGGATTTTGATTTTGACGAATTTGAAAACAAAACTTAAAACTTTGTAAAACGAACAGATTTTAAAACGATTTTGGATTTAATGAATGGAATGAAAGCTAGCTAAAGGGGTTCATCTCCACACATGCCATACTTGCACACAAAACGATTTCTAATTGCTTTTCAATAACCCATGAATTCTCAATGCCCCAGATTAACCGTGAATTGCACTAATTAACCCTCAGATTTTCCTAACGTTATTGAATTGGATGATTGCATACGACAACCCAAAGCATTCCCCACAAGTTCCCTACATGAATTGCATAATAGAGATACAAGCAAGAATCATTAAGTTCTTTGAAAACCATAAGCATTGACGAAGCACTCGTTACTATGAATTGCATGAAACTTATGCCAAGAATTTACTTAACGCAATTGAGGTCATCAACTTTTACTACTTGTGAATATAAGTTTGTAACGATTAAGTGAAACTTCCTTATATCCTAGCATTAGATTTATGCATGATAATTAAGCGTGCACTCTCAACCAACACACATAAATCAGTTTAATTCAAATAGATAAGTGAATTGAATTCACAACTTATGAAACGCAATTAGAGGTAATCAAATCATATAGCAAGCATGATCATGGTTTCGAATCCCCCCCCCTAGCCAAGGGGGTTTAGTTCCTCATACGTACAAGACAAAGATAAGTAAATTTAACCATTGAAATCAAAGGAGAGGAAACACCTAAAAATTCCAGCAACTCGAACTTGAATTGCATGAACGTCCAAGCCCTCTTCTCCTCCTCTTTGTTGCGGCACAAGGTCTAAGGACAGGTCTTGGGTAGTATTTGTATGGAGGAATGGATGTGTGATGGTAAGGTAGTGTTTAGGAGGGATGGGGAGTGCGGCAAGGTGGAAAAATATGGAGAATGGTGAAGGATGGCTGCGGCAAAGGGTTGGGAATGTATTTCTGGTGAATTTCTGAATGTGGAGTAGTGAATGATGTGTGAAGGGGTGGTGGTGATTAAATGGCACGGCAAGGCTGTTTATATAGGCTAGTTTGGCACACTTAGTGAAGGAAAAGGATTGCCCAATCCCAATGCAAAAGGGTTAATTCAAGGCAGAAACCAAAGGGGATTGGGATAGGTAGTGCACGGCATGGATTTAGGCCCTTCTAGAAGGATAGGTGCGGCAAGGGTTATAGGGATAAGATAAGGCTTCTAGAAAGAAGGGTTTAGAACAGATTCCTAATCCTAAAGGGACATGAACATGTGATATAAGAGTAGGAGAAGGTTTTCAATTCCTAAACCTACTAGGAGTGGTGTACATGCGGCATATAAAAGGAATGAGGGTCTAGAATCTGTTCTAAGTGTTTAGATATACATCTAATCCCACCTAAATAGCTAAGTTTAAGTCCCCACCTGATTTGGATAGGATAGAATAGGATAATGTTAGAGATAGGATAGGATAAGGTTTCTAGGATAGGATAAGATAAGGTTGGATAAGGTTCCATGTTTCTTGCTTCTTCCTTATCTTCATTGTATTAGGACTTCTTCCACCAGATTTGTAGCCTTTCCTAGCTCTTCTAGTCTTCAATTTCGTCCATCCTCTTTGCTCCATGATTAAGCTATCCAATCCATGCCCAAAAATGCTCCAAATAGCCTCAAAATGCACTTTCTTGCTCCATTTGCCATTAGGACCTAAAAACAAACGAAAATAGCTTAAACTACTAAAACAACTATGAATTAACAACATAAATGCACGAAAACAAGCTAAGTAAGTCGCCTAAATATGCTCCTATCAAATTCCCCCACACTTAGCTTTTGCTAGTCCTCGAGCAAAACAAAATAACCAAAACGAATAAAACACATTCTAGACCTTCCAACATGTACCTCAGGAATTTCCAATGAACATGACACATTAAAGAACATCATTCCCACGGTTTTTAGCTGTCTTTACACTTCAACAAACACTTAATCATAGTTAATACTTATTAGTTCACATTTAATCAACTAAAACAATGTTTTGAATGTAGTAACATGCCTTAGAGAATTCCCTCAATTCCTCACTAGAATGCACTCTATTTTCACACAGATTTTCTAACTTCACACCCTACACTAGGTATATGTGAGAAGATTGATGTAAATATGAAGACTAACACTCACATATGTTATATCAAAGAAAGCATTTTCCGGATTTACGACAATGACATGAATATGACCTCATGAATGGAATGCTACTAATTAGAACGAGAACCAGTGATTCCATATGCTCATACCAAATTCAAACTCCACATATTGAACACATAACATCAAGATAGAAGTTGAGGGTTGTAACGAGGCTAAGGTATTGGCTAACAAAGAAAGGTAAGGATAAACAAAAGTTCTTAAAGCAATAGTAAGCAAAGTAATGAATTTGACACTTAAACTCTCTTCCAATGGCCGAAATCAACTTGTACACACAAGGGAAGATTCATGCAACATTTAGGGTCAAATTCACTCTTTTGGACCCTTCCTTCAACAACCAACACTTGTGAGTTCATTCTCACTTATTTTTCAACTCCTTTTCTTTCTTTTGAACACTTTTCTATTTTCTTTTGATTTTTCCACGAATTTTTTTTTCTTCTTTTCTTCTCTCTTTTTTTTTCTTTTCTTTTTTTTTTTTTTCTTCTTTTGTCGTGCCCTATCATCTTCCCCCACACTCATTTTCTGCCAAATATTGACCAAAGGAGTTCACTCTAGGTCGTGCTTCACTATCCTTTAAGAACAAAGGTATGGAAAGTCCTAATCTAGGCTAGGTGAGGATAATGTGGCTAACAAAGAAAATAGTCTTTGAAAAGGCTCAAGAGAGTTAATCCTACAATACATATGAAAAGGGATAGGCTTTTTGGCTCTGGCTTGACTAACAACTTCATCTTATTGTATGTTATGCAATCAATACCATGCTTTGAATGAAATGGGCATGAGTTCTAGTATTTGGAACTATAATGAGATGCACTCCAAGTAGTAACCAAGCAAAGAATGATGAGATCATGCAACGACTTTAGAAAACAAGAAATCATAGATTATACTCTCCAAAGAACGTTATAGGCTCAAGTCTCTCAGGGTTGTAGCGTTAGTTTGAGTTTCTTCCTTCAAGCATGTTACAAAAACTGAATTTTTTTCCTTTGTGATTACATGTCAATTCATAAGCTATAACCATAACCAAGCATAAACCAAAGCACAAATCAACTTCCAGCCATGTTTACAACATTCTTTAATAGTCATGCAATTAAAAACCAAATCCTCATCATTGTGTTGGAAGGTACCCTAAGACAGAAACACACACACAAAAACAACTTTAAAACAACTCTTTTTGGGTTTTTTTTGAAACAATTTTTCAAATTTTTATGGGATTTTCGAATTTTTAAGTCAAAACACACTAAAACAGTTTAAAAACACTTAAAAACAACAAGAAACAACATTAGAAGTTATGGTGGATAAAACCCTACGAATTTGCATCAAAACACTTTAGTTACCCCCCCCCCACACTTAAATCAAACATTGTCCTCAATGTTTCAAGCATAGACTCACACAATTAACAAACAAACAAACAAAACAACAACTAAACAACCTAACATGGCAGAAACGAAATAGCAACAAAGAGAAGAGTTTAGGAACGCAAATCTGGAAGCGGAGTGCTTTCTAGGTCTTCCTTTGTTGAATGCATGGGTTGCCTCCCAAGTAGCGCTTGCTTTAACGTCGTACAGCCGGACGAAGAACCCAATCACTCCAGATTGGAGCCCAAGGCACCCAAGGGGGTGTCATCCATGGTGTGCTCCACAAAGTTCTCATAATAGGCCTTCAAACGATGCCCGTTCACCTTAAATTCATGTCCCGTTTTCAAGCTTTGGATTTGGAGGATCATGTTGTCATGGAAAGCTTTGGTCTTTTGCTTGTAAATGCTTGCATTCTCGTACGCCTCGTGCCGTATTTCATCAAGCTCATTCAATTGGAATTTCCTATGGCTTCCCGCTTCATCTAAGTGCATGTTGAACTTCTTGACGGCCCAAAGAGCTTGATGCTCCAACTCCACGGGAAGATGGCACGCCTTGCCATAGACAAGTCGAATAGGGGACATCCCAATGGGGGTTTTGTATGCCGTACGATACACCCAAAGTGCATCATCTAATCGTAAACTCCAATCCTTTCTTGTTGGCCCAACGGTTTTTTCTAGGATTTGCTTGATCTCTCGGTTGGAAACCTCGGCTTGGCCATTTGTTTGAGGATGGTAAGGTGTAGAAACCCTATGGTTGACACTGTATTTCCTCAATAATGCCTCAATGGTCCGGTTGCAAAAATGGGACCCTCCATCACTAATGATCACTCGTGGCATGCCAAACCTTGCAAAAATGTTAGTTCTAATAAAATCTGCAACCACTTTAGAATCATTAGTCCGGGTGGCTTTTGCTTCCACCCACTTCGACACATAATCAACCGCAAGCAAAATATACATAAAACCATATGATGACGGAAAGGGACCCATAAAGTCAATACCCCAAAAATCAAAAATTTCAACATTGAGGATAGAAACCTGCGGCATTTGGTCCTTTGCACTAATACCACCCATTCTTTGGCATTGATCACATGTTAAGCAAAACGTTCTAGCATCCTTAAAAATACTAAGCCAATAAAATCCACATTGTAACACTTTGAGGGCCGTGCGTTGTGTGCCAAAGTGCCCTCCACATGCATATGTATGACAAAAACTCAAAATTGAATGACATTCAGAATCATGCACACAACGACGTATAATCTGATCGAGACAAAATTTCCATAAGTATGGATCATCCCATACATAAAACCGTGCATCATGCCTAAGTTTGTCACGTTGGTGCCTATTGAACTCACTTGGAATACGTTTTGACACCAAAAAATTAACTATATCGGCATACCAAGGTGTACTAACCTTTATGGACAGCAATTGTTCATCGGGGAATGTCTCTGCAATGGGTAAGGACTCCTCATTATGCACCATTCGGCTTAGGTGGTCAGCCACCACGTTTTCACTTCCCTTCTTGTCACAAATCTCGATGTCGAACTCTTGAAGTAACAACATCCACCGAATTAGCTGGGGCTTGGCCTCCTTTTTGGTGAGCAAGTACTTTAGAGCTGCATGATCAATGAAAACAATTACTTTAGTACCAATTAGATATGAACGAAATTTATCTAAAGCAAAGACAACGGCAAGAAGTTCTTTTTTCGTAGTGGAGTAGTTCAACTGGGCATCGTTCAACGTCCGTGAGGCATAGTAGATGACATGCGGCCTCTTGTCCTTTCTTTGTCCCAAAACAGCCCCTAAAGCATAATCGGACGCATCACACATAAGCTCAAACGGGAGGCTCCAATCCGGGGGAACAATAATGGGTGCCGTTGTCAACAACTCCTTGAGTTGGTTGAATGATGTCGTGCACTCCTTAGTGAATTCAAATGTCACGTCTTTTTGTAGGAGGTGGCAAAGAGGTTGTGCAACTTTTGAGAAATCTTTGATAAACCTACGATAGAAATCTGCATGGCCAAGAAACGAACGAACCTCTCTAACCGAAGTCGGAGAGGGTAAGTGACGTACAAGATCTATCTTTGACTTATCAACTTCAATGCCGTTTTCAGAGATGATATGACCTAAAACTATGCCTTGTTTAACCATGAAATGACATTTTTCCCAATTAAGAACAAGGTTAGTTTCAACACAACGTTTTAGAATCAAACTTAGATTATGCAAGCAACCATCAAAGGAATCTCCAAAGACACTGAAATCATCCATAAAAACTTCAATTATTTTCTCAACATAATCGAAAAATATGCTCATCATGCATCTTTGAAATGTGGCAGGTGCATTACATAAACCAAAAGGCATGCGACAATATGCAAATGTACCAAAAGGGCATGTGAAAGTGGTTTTTTCTTGGTCCTCGGGTGCAATGACAATTTGATTATAACCGGAATAACCATCAAGAAAACAATAGAAAGCATAACCGGCTAACCTCTCAAGCATTTGGTCAATGAACGGCAATGGGAAGTGATCATTCCTCGTGGTGGCGTTTAGCTTCCTATAGTCGATACACACCCTCCAACCAGTTTGAATGCGCGTAGGAACAAGTTCATTCTCGGCATTTGCAACCACAGTTACTCCGGATTTCTTTGGAACGCATTGCATGGGCGAAACCCACCTACTATCCGAGATTGGATAGATTACTCCACAATCCAAAAGCTTGATTATCTCCTTCTTCACAACTTCCATCATCGGAGGGTTGAGACGGCGTTGAGCCTCTCGAGATGTTTTGGACCCTTCCTCTAGAAGTATACGATGCATGCACGTAGTAGGGCTAATTCCCTTTATGTCGGCCAATGTCCATCCAATTGCCGTTTTGTACTCTTTAAGCACTCGCACCAATTTGTTTTCTTCTTGTGCCGTGAGTGAGGATGAGATAATGACGGGCAATGTCTCAGCCTCGCCCAAGAAAACATACTTCAAATGACTAGGCAACGGCTTAAGTTCAAGTGTAGGTGGCTGCACAACTGAGGGAAGCATTTTATTAGCCGAAACTGAACTTAAAATAGGGTCCAAAAACTTACCCGATTGTGATGGCAATGACTCGAGGGCAGCCACCATCTCAATAATATCCTCATTAGGGGGCACGGCCAAGGATTCCTCATGCATGCCGTGGGGTTCCTTGGTGGTTGTTTCCATGTTTTGCATGTCCCTTCCTTGTGCAATGACCAATTCAAGTGCATCGTCCTTCAAATTGTCCAAATAGTTCTGCGCCAAAGAGTCAATTATATCAATAGCAAAACATGAATGATTCTCACTAGGGTACTTCATAGAATCAGAAAGATTGAAATTAATAACTTCCCCATCAAATTCCATCGTCAAAGTGCCATTATAGACGTCAATCTTCGTACGAGCAGTTTTCATGAATGGCCTTCCAAGGAGAATGGGTAATGACGGGGCATGGTCCGATTCATCCATCTCAAGTACGTAGATATCCGCTGGAAAGATCAAATGATTAACCTGCACTAAAACATCTTCCAAAACTCCCTTTGGATAGGCATTAGATCTATCGGCCAATTGTATAATAACACCATCATTTTTCAATGCTCCTAGGTTCATAGATGCATAAATTGAATATGGCATGACATTTATGGATGCACCTAAGTCTAACATGGCAGATTCAAACCTAGAATTACCAATAACACACGGAATTGTGAAACTACCCGGATCTTTGCATTTAGGGGGCAGTTTGCGTTGCAAGATGGCTGAGACGTTTTCACCCACTTTTACAACCTCCTTGGTCGAAATCCTCCTCCTATTAGTGCAAAGTTCCTTCAAGAACTTGGCGTACCTCGGGACTTGCTTGATTGCATCCAAAAGAGGGATATTGACTTGAACTTTGCGAAACGTCTCGAGAATGTCCTTTTCCGCTTCCTCTTTTTTTGTTTGTTTAAACCTACTAGGAAAAGGAACATTCAAAGAAAAAGCATTAGTAGGAACTGAACTTGACACGTTTTTACCTTTATTGGGTGAATTGGACGGTTTAGGATCACATGAGGCTTGCGGCAAAGGTGTTTCCACCATGGCCATGAGTGAGCTTTGTTTCTCCTCTTCAATTCTCAATTCTTCCTCCTCGTTGGAATGTGATGTGGGTGGTCTAGGATCAGATCCAACTTGCTTTCCACTTCGCAAACTCATAGCTTTTGCAGATTCGAATCCACCTTTCGGATTAACCACGGTTGAACTTGGCAACCTACCTTGCTCTCGAAATTGTCCCATAAACTCGGCAATTTGCCCTAATTGCTTCTCCAAATTGTCCACCCTTTTGTCTTGGATTTGTCTCTCCTTAGTTTGAGTTTGTACTTCCTGCGTCAAAGTAGTAAGTAACTTAACAACTTGATCATTATCCAAAGACATACCTGAGCTTATTGGGGTAGGTTGCGATTGAGTTTGATTGGGGACGAATGGCTTAGTATAAAAGCCTGGTGGTTGCTGCCTAAATCCTCCTTGTTGTTGGGGTTGTTGAGGATCCCGCCATTTGAAATTTGGATGATCACGCCAACCGGGATTGTAGGTAGTGGAGAAGGGGTCACCACGATTTTGGTATTGATTCCCATATCCTACGGCATTGAGTGTCTCCCACCCTCCATTCTCAATCAATTGTGGGCACTTATCCGTGGGATGTCCTTGCATGGAGCACACACCACAAGAAGCTACGGTTTGGACTTTTGGACCGTTCATCACCTGAGAAAGCAAAGTAGTGAGGTTAGCCATTTGATTTTGAAGTTCGGTTATGTCACTTACCTCATTGACTTGGTGTTGCCGTGGGGTACTCCTCTGTCCAACGCCTTCGTATTGTTGAGCGTTCAATGCTCGATTAGCAATCAAGGTCTTTGCAGCCGTGGGGGTCTTGTCCACCAAGGCTCCTCCCGCTGAGGCATCTAGCATTTGACGTTCGATTGGAAGAAGTCCCTCGTAGAAGTATTGTAAGAGAAGTTCCTCCTTCATCTGATGCTATGGACATGAAGCAACAAGAGATTTAAAATGTTCATAATAAGTAGGAAAAGATTCACCTTCATCTTGTTGAATTCCACTTATCCTTTTTCGTAGGAGGATGACTCGAGCAGTTGGGAAAAACTTCTCCAAGAAAGCCCGTTTCATGCTCTCCTAAGATGTGACAGTTCCGGGAGCCAATTCATACAACCAATCTTTAGCTTTATCCATTAGAGAGAATGGAAAAGCTTTCATCTTCAAGATGCTTCCATCGACATTCACAGGGGTCATGCTCGAACAAACAACTTCGAACTCCTTTAAGTGTTTGTTTGGATCCTCCATGGACAGCCCATGGTACTTCGGAATGTGATGTAACAAACTTGACTTCAATTCGAACTCGGCAGTCTTATCTAGAGCCGCCCTAGGATATTGAATACATAGGGGTGCGGCATTGTCCAATCCCGAAGCGGAAAGCTCCTTGATCGTTCGGTTGTCCGCTGCCATGTCTACTTCACCCACTCTTACCGTGGGTTCCTCTTCTTCAAATCCAGAAACGGACTCGGAACTTTCACTTGATTCACTAGGTTCTGGGTTCTTTCTCTTTCGTCTCAACTCTCGCTCGAAATCGTCGTCAAAGTCCAAGATATGTTCACGAATCGGATGAGAACTCCGAGTCATAAACTAGTACCTAAAACAAGAAACAAAACAAGATTAAGAATCTGGAATAAAATAAAACAAACGAAAATAAAACAATCCAAGGGATTAGCAAAGTTGCTAATCCCCGGCAACGGCGCCAAAATTTGATGTGATAATTATACGCACACAAATTAAACCCTCTTTTTATCAATTGTAGTGAAGAATGTAAGTAGGGATCGTTCTGGACCGAGGATTAGGAGGGATTGTTAATCACTTGGATTTGACTCAAAAACGTAAAAACACAATATAAAACACCAAACTAGACCCAAAGAATGCAAAACTAAAGTTTAAAACACTAAAACAAACCAAAAGACTCAAACAGCAAGAAAACACTCAAAACTGCCTTAAAACTACTTTCTGAGCAGTTTTGAGCACTAGAGAAGAATTTGGACGAAAATAGTTATAACTTGACTCAAGATACTTTAAAAACACAAACTAAATTGATTTCTAACTAATTTGACACTCCAAGTAAAGGGGGATTTTGATTTTGACGAATTTGAAAACAAAACTTAAAACTTTGTAAAACGAACAGATTTTAAAACGAATTTGGATTTAATGAATGGAATGAAAGCTAGCTAAAGGGGTTCATCTCCACACATGCCATACTTGCACACAAAACGATTTCTAATTGCTTTTCAATAACCCATGAATTCTCAACGCCCCAGATTAACCGTGAATTGCACTAATTAACCCTCAGATTTTCCTAACGTTATTGAATTGGATGATTGCATACGACAACCCAAAGCATTCCCCACAAGTTCCCTACATGAATTGCATAATAGAGATACAAGCAAGAATCATTAAGTTCTTTGAAAACCATAAGCATTGACGAAGCACTCGTTATTATGAATTGCATGAAACTTATGCCAAGAATTTACTTAACGCAATTGAGGTCATCAACTTTTACTACTTGTGAATATAAGTTTGTAACGATTAGGTGAAACTTCCTTATATCCTAGCATTAGATTTATGCATGATAATTAAGCGTGCACTCTCAACCAACACACAAATCAGTTTAATTCAAATAGATAAGTGAATTGAATTCACAACTTATGAAACGCAATTAGAGGTAATCAAATCATATAGCAAGCATGATTATGGTTTCGAATCCCCCCCCCTAGCCAAGGGGGGTTTAGTTCCTCATACGTACAAGACAAAGATAAGTAAATTTAACCATTGAAATCAAAGGAGAGGAAACACCTAAAAATTCCAGCAACTCGAACTTGAATTGCATGAACGTCCAAGCGCTCTTCTCCTCCTCTTTGTTGCGGCACAAGGTCTAAGGACAGGTCTTGGGTAGTATTTGTATGGAGGAATGGATGTGTGATGGTAGGGTAGTGTTTAGGAGGGATGGGGAGTGCGGCAAGGTGGAAAAATATGGAGAATGGTGAAGGATGGATGTGGCAAAGGGTTGGGAATGTATTTCTGGCGAATTTCTGAATGTGGAGTAGTGAATGATGTGTGAAGGGGTGGTGGTGATTAAATGGCACGGCAAGGCTGTTTATATAGGCTAGTTTGGCACACTTAGTGAAGGAAAAGGATTGCCCAATCCCAATGCAAAAGGGTTAATTCAAGGCAGAAACCAAAGGGGATTGGGATAGGTAGTGCACGGCATGGATTTAGGCCCTTCTAGAAGGATAGGTGCGGCAAGGGTTGTAGGGATAAGATAAGGCTTCTAGAAAGAAGAGTTTAGAACAGATTTCTAATCCTAAAGGGACATGAACATGTGATATAAGAGTAGGAGAAGGTTTTCAATTCCTAAACCTACTAGGAGTGGTGTACATGCGGCATATAAAAGGAATGAGGGTCTAGAATCTGTTCTAAGTGTTTAGATATACATCTAATCCCACCTAAATAGCTAAGTTTAAGTCCCCACCTGATTTGGATAGGATAGAATAGGATAATGTTAGAGATAGGATAGGATAAGGTTTCTAGGATAGGATAAGATAAGGTTGGATAAGGTTCCTTGTTTCTTGCTTCTTCCTTATCTTCATTGTATTAGGACTTCTTCCACCAGATTTATAGCCTTTCCTAGCTCTTCTAGTCTTCAATTTCGTCCATCCTCTTTGCTCCATGGTTAAGCTATCCAATCCATGCCCAAAAATGCTCCAAATAGCCTCAAAATGCACTTTCTTGCTCCCTTTGCCATTAGGACCTAAAAACAAACGAAAATAGCTTAAACTACTAAAACAACTATGAATTAACAACATAAATGCACGAAAACAAGCTAAGTAAGTCGCCTAAATATGCTCCTATCAGTCATGGAGAAATAAATTGAGTGAGAGGATTCGAACTTGACATTGCTCCAATATTAAAAAGAGAAATATCACTAAACTAAGAGAATCCATCAGTCTTTGAGTTAGTGAAATTCCTAGTGGCTGGTGCTGATGGTTATGAGGGTCTATTTTCACAAACATACATGTTGGAGGTAAGTAATTTGTTTATTAATGCACTAAATTTTTCTCAAACCAAAGTTATCATTATTTACTTCACATGTATTCCCAAAATTTTGATTATTTTTTGTACAAGCAATATTTCACTTTAAACTAAATTCAGCTGCAAGGAGAGAGATTCAAACTCGGTTACATACGGAAAGTATATCTATTCTAGCCAATGTGGATACACCCACATCTGCCTGAAAAGCTTTTGATCTTAATAACTTGAAATCCTTGATAATTCATAGATAACATACAACTACAAAATAGAATTAGAAGTCAGTACTGGGCAAGGACTAGGGCTATATTAAAATCTAACAATCACCCCTTAAACCTTTGGATTGATTCAAGTGTTGGATCCACTTGCAACCTTGATAAAAACATCCTCCAAAGTAGTATCAGCCAGACCACATGCAAAAACTGTCAACCTACTCTTTGCATTCTCCACAGTTTGGAATATTTCTGCAAACTCTCACCTCACTCTTTGGCAACTCGAACTTCTGTGTCCCCGACAGCTGGTAAACCTTGTTCGAATTTGGGCAGAGGGTTCGGACCATGTCCTCCACTTCTTGTTCATGATCCCAAGTTTTTGTGATTGCTAAGGCGTATGATCCTTCATATCTGGCCTATAGCTGTCAAACCAACTTCAAAGTGTTATTCCAGTTTCATCGATTTAGAATTTACTATGCGTTCCACGCAATCAAAAAATTTCATCAGTTAATTGGATGTAAAATGTCAATATTAAGCCCGACTGGAATCATTTTTAAACTAGGAGATGTGAGTGCTAAAGATGTATACAATCTGAATGCAGGTAAAAATGATTCGATAACCTTGCAAGTTGCAACCAAACACAGCCTTAATATTTCATACTTACCTCCTTTGGATTTCCTATGCACTGCAGTGTGCCGTCTGTGAAAATTCCTAGTCGATCACATATGTACTCTGCCTCGTCCATGGAAATTGCTGAAGATACGCACACAAGCTTTAAGTGAATTACAGAGAAGGTGAAAATCCTTAAAAGTACCTTAAAGTATCATTGATAATATATTAACAAAGAAAAGAGAGAGAGAGAGAGAGAACTGGTTAGGACAATTGTGCAGTCTTGTTTTGCCCACTTGACAATATTTCATAGATGTTTTCTTAAAGCTGGATCAAGTCCACTACTGGGCTCATCCATGTACAGAACAAAATCTACTTTTCAACGAAGACTCTTGTAAAAATACAGCATAAGTAGCTTTTGTTTTTTTTAACAAACAATATCGTCTATACGAAAAAGGTGGGGGATGGGCTAAGCCTCACAGTGGACTAGCCATAATAATGTGGTTCAAATTTTCCTATGGCGAGAATCAAACTTAAAACCTCTCACTTACAAGAAAAATGAATACTACTAGACAATAGTACTAAATAGCAGTACAAGTAGCTTTAATAGTGATCAAGAGTAATCAAGACGTACTTTGGGATACCCATTCAGGGAAATTGTGACAGTAAGCCTTCTCTTCTTACCTCCACTATGCTTCCCGGCTTGTTTGTCGGCAACCCCAGTTTGAAGTTTATCTTCAACAAAAGCAAAAGCGGGGGTGGTGACAGTGCAGTATGACTAGTGCTTGTGGAAATAGTGACAATTCAACTGCGCTTATCGGCAAATTTGTAGGATTCTTAGTTGAAATTGATGGTGTACCATGCACCTAAAGAGATTCCATGTTATTTGAATGCCCTTTCAACTGCTCTCAATGTTAGTCTAATGCATGAATTTAAGGATAATAGACTCAGGTGTCACTGATCTCATGACAAATCAAACTACAAGTGGTCTTGTACCACAGTAGTGAAAAAGTGTTGAGCCCCTAAATGAGGACGTGGGTTCGAATCCCATCGGTGACTAATTTAACAAAATCTACCATTTTACAAAAAAAAAAAAAAAAAAAATATATATATATCATTATCCAAACCATCTCAAGTTTCTCTGTTGCAAATGTTAGTAGTGTTCCAGTTTTAGGAAATGATAAGCTAATATTGATCTCTGAAAATATGGAGTCTATAGCTCTATTTGTTCCTTCTTTTCCTTTTCCTTCTTGCACTTTTTTCTCTTCACAATGTTGTTTTTCATCATCTTGTCACCAAGAAGCAGATTGGTGAAGGATAGGATGGTAATCATCAATTAGACAGAATGAAAAAACAACTCAAAATTTTACAGCCATTTTTTCTCTTTAAATTTTGGATGTTAGAACCAAACAAGGATATCAAAGAGCTTTGTGAGTGCAAAGTACAATTACGCTTGTAAGCTGGGAGAATTCTTATTGAACTGAAATAACAATTATGGCTATTAAATAGCCTTACATCAAAACAGGAATGGAAATAACAACCCACAATTTACAGGACCTACAATCGTGGTAAGTGACTAAGTCAAAACAGAAAACAAACTTGTTCCTCAAGTATAGGAGGGTTATTTGCATGACCTGGAGTAAATCCCTAAAAACAAGGAACCCTAACAACTTCAACATTCTCCCTTAAATTGAATACCATTGACATTCAGTTTATTCCAGGGTATTCGCAAACACCCATTAAGTCTCGCAGCTTCAAAAATACTTCAAGCTTTAATGGTTTTGTCATGATGTCTGCAATCTGTTCTTGGGTAGAACAATGTAACAGCTCCACTACTTCATCTTTGACAAGATCTCGAAGAAAATGAAAATGTACATCTATGTGCTTGCTACGACCATGCATCACTGGATTTTTTGAAAGCTTAATGACTGGGACATTGTCGCAATACACCATTGTAGGACTTGTTTGCACCTGATTTAAACTTCTCGAAATTCTTCTTAACCACACCACTTGACACGCACTTGAAGCTGCAGCAATGAACTCCGCTTCAGTGGTGGAAAGAGTAACCACTAGTTAATTCTTCGAGGACCACGATATTGCACCTGAATTCATCATAAAAACATACCCTGAAGTACTCTTTCAGTCATCTTGATCACTAGCATAATCACTGTCCATGTAGCCAATAAGTTCTTCATCTCCTCCCTTCTTGTAGAACACTCCAAAACCAACTGTGCCTTTCACATACCTTAAAATTCTTTTTGCTGCAAACAAATGAGAATCAGTAGGATGCTCCATATACCTACTAATTAAACTTACAAAGAACTTAAGATCAGGGCGTGTAGCAGTTAGATACATGAGGCTTCCCACCATCTGCTTATAAAGCATGCCATCAACTCCCACTCCCTCTTCATGTTGTGTGAGTTTAAATCAGTGTTCTAAAAAATGGCCTAGGCAGCACCTAGGCGCTAATCGTTGCTCAGCCACTGCAATTAAGGTAGGATCAGAAGAATTAGGCGGAGCCTAAGTGGCCACCTGGGTGCTCTAGGCGGTGTAGGCGGTCCAAGGCGAAGTCGAGGCAGCTTTCGGTATGATGCGAATCCTGACTTTAATAAATTAGCCATGGTTGCAGAGCTTGGTTTCAGCGGACTTGCAAGCACACTCACCATCGTAGAGAAGAAGAAAGTGAACAGTTAACCCTTATCTTTTAATTTGACACGGCGTTGTTTTAGTTTGCTTTAAGTTTTGTTTACTCTTTACACGTGGCTTAGTAAGTGCCACTCTTTTCGCCCATAAAGAAACCAGGAACCAAAAAAACACCATGTCATACAATCCTAATAGCACTTTAATTGGAAGAAAATGGTACTAATCGACAAAATAAGAAAAAAAATATATGATACTATTATATTTTGTAAGTATAATTCTTTTTTATTTTTTTTTTGGTATACACTATCAAATAAAAAACACGCTATATTTAATTTTTATACATTTTATGTTTCACCACATATAAAATAACATAAGATATATATGTTATATAATGAATTTTGTTAAATTAATAAAATGTGAACTTTATAATTTATGTATTCTTCTATTTTACATTTTATTGTTCAAATACTTCATAATATATATATGTCATTTTATTTTCTAGTTTATAAAATTATATATATTTTAAGTATAAACAGACACTTATTTACACGAAATACAATAGATTTACTTAAATCCGCCTAGTCGCCTAGGCACTAGGTCCCAATCCACTGCCTGACTAGCGTCTTTTAGAACATTGGTTTAAATCCAGGAACCACTGGATTGTGCACTGAGTTGCACTAATCCATATTGAACCTTCCGAACACTTCATGTGCGTACTTCCGTTGACTAATAAACATGCCATTTGTTGTCTGCACCACTTCAATGCCAAGGAAATACCTCATTTTGCCGAGATCAGTCATATCAAATTCAACCATCATGGACTTCTTGAATTGCTCAAACATAAGGTCATCATTCCCAATAAATATAAGATCATCAACATTAGGCATACAATCAAAATTTTACCTTCATTTGCTGTCTTGATAAACAAAGTATGTTCGTAGGGACATCTGTTGAAACCTTCCTTGGTGAAATATGACTCTATGCAACTGTACCAGGCTCGTGGAGCCTGTTTGAGTCCATATAATGCCTTTTTTAGACAATACACCTTGGATTCACTCCCCTTCTGCTCATAATATGGTGGTTGCTCGACAAACACTTCCTCATTAATCTATCCATGCAGAAAGGCTGATTTGACATCGAGTTGGTAAATCCTCCAATTCTTTTATGCAACAAGGGATATAACAACTCGAATTGTATCCAAGCGAGCCATTGGTGCGAACACTTCAATATAATCCACTCCATATTGTTAACTATATCCTTTAGCAACGAACCATGCCGAGCCTTGTACTTGTCCACTTCCCCATTCTCATTTAGTTTTGTCTTGAAAACCCACTTCACTCTAATGGTCTTTCCTCCTGATAGCATGTCCGTTAACTCCCATGTATCATTTTTCTCTATGGCTTCTATTTCCTGATCCATCGCTTGTCTCCACTTCTCACTTTTCATGGCATCATCAAATGTAGTGGGATCACCATTAGTAAACAAGGCTAAATGAGCCAAGTTCACACTTTCTTCATCACAGAGGCCTGTACCAGTTTCATAATCTCTCATCCAGGTTGGTGGCCTTTGAATTCGTCCCTCACGAAGTGCACTGTCTTCATTCGTGGTATCTCTTTCTTCTAATGAATCATTACCATCAAACTCAATATTTCCCATGTCTTCATTAGCTTCAGACCCTTCTCCATTCCCTTCATCTTCTGTATCTATTTCTTCGTCTATTTCCCATTCAAGATCGGGCAAAATGGCTTGCTCGTGACTGTCATCCCAATTCCATCATTGATCTTCTTCAAAGACCACATCTTGGCTTACAATAATCTTCTATGAAATAGGATCAAACAATCTATAAGCTTTAGATTCTTCACTTACCCCTAACAATATGCATTTGAGACTTTTGGCATCAAGTTGTACTCTTTTATTGTCAGGTAAATGCACATGGGATATGCATCCAAAGATTCTAAAATGATCCGCTAATGGTTTACGCCCACTCCAAACTTCTTCAGGTGTCTTGCTTTTCACGGCAAGGGTTGGACTTTGATTCAACACGTGTACTACCCAGCTCACTACTTCAGGCCATAAGGTTTTTGGAATTTGTTTCTCTAATGACATGTTGTGAACCATATTCATATGGTTCGACTCTTCCTTTCAGCGACGCCGTTTTGTTGAGTAGTGTAGCAACCATCAATTGCTTGTGAATTCCATTCTCATTGCAGAAACTTGTAAATTCGTGTGATGTGAATTCACCCCTACGATCTGTTCTTAGACTCCTTATGAATGCTCCAGTTTCCTTCTCAACCCTGGCTTTATAGGTTTTGAACATGGCAAAAGCTTCTAATTTCTCTACCAAAAAGTAAACCCAAGTTTTTCTACTGAAATCATCAATAAAGGTGATGAGATACCTTTTCTTACTATTCAAGATTAGATTTATCGGGCCACATATGTCAGCATGTATCAACTGAAAGATCTTGGAAGCTCTCCACACACTTTCCCTTGCAAAAGAATCACGGTGTTGTTTTCCCACAAGGCAGTCTTCACACACTTTTTGAGAAGCTTTGAACTTTGGCAACCCTTCAACCATATTCTTTTGTTGGAGCACTTTGAGTCCATTCCAATTCAGATGCCTATATCGACAATGCCAAAGGTTTGCTTGATCTATGGTCGTCATATAGAGACACTTTTGTTACTTTGGTGGGCAACGAGCAACCAAAGCAAACATCCTATTGTACATCATCTCAATCTCTACAATTAGACCTTTCTCAGGATGAAAGATCTTACATTTTCCATGTTGCATGAGCACTGCGAGTCCCCTCTCTTGCAATTGACTGATACTTAACAAGTTGTTCTTCAATTCAGGCACAAAGAAGACTCATGTAATCACATGCACGATCTCATTCACCTTCATTCGAACCTTGCCCTTGCCTTGTACAGTGGACTAGAGTCATTTCCCAAATTCACCGACTCTCTGAAATTGTCCAACTCGATGAATATTTCCCTTCTACCACATATATGGTTGCTACATCCAAAATCAAGAAGCCAAATGTACTTCATCCCAACCTCCTTAAAATCCACATGTGCCATTAGCAACATCTCTTCTTTTGTTTCTGCATAGTTCGCCTTTGGATCCCTTGCTCTCTTAGGGCACTCCCACTGAAAATTCCCTAGCTCATGACAGTTATAGCATTCTAGGATAGATTTGTCGTACCCAAATCTACCATTTCCCCTTCTTCTTCCACAATAGGTGCCACGACCTCCACCTTTTCCTCCATGTTGAACTCCAGACGTCACTTGAAGTGCTTGTTTACCATTTCCCCTTCTTCTTCCATAATAGGTGCCACAACCTCCACCTCTTTCTCCATGTTGAACTCCAGACGTCACTTGAAGTGCTTGTACATGCCGACTGATTCTTTGTTCGTGCACCAAGAGGCTGCTCTCAAGCTCATCTATGGATAAAGTATCCAAGTCATTCGACTCCTCAATCGAGCAGACAATATAATCATATTTTGAAGTCATGGAGCTCAAAATTTTCTCAATGATCACCACATCCTCCGTTCTTTCTCTGTGAATCCTCATCTTATTTCCCCAACCTTCATGTGCAGTACTTCAAACTTCTTTTGAATACATGCAGTTGAGTGCGCTTGACACGTGCTATTCCTTGATACTTTTGCTTCAAAGAATCACTTTACAGTATCCTTCTTCATAATTGTTTCCAAGATCGAACGATCAATGGCCTGAAACAGGTAGTTTTTGGCCTTCATGTCTTTCAGCTTCTAATCTTCCAGTGCCTTCTTCTGCGAATCACTAGAATCAGATCCTCCTACTATAGCAGTGATCCCTGTCTCCACCAAGTTCCAATATTCCTTGGAACATAGAAAATTCTCCATAAGCATACTCCAGTGATCATAGTGCCCATCGAACTTTGGAATGGCAGGTTACACAAAGCTGCTCTCAGATGTCATGTCTCTTGTTCCTTCACTCTGGTAACTATGTTTGCAAGTTTTGGTCAGGCCCCGTGATAGGGCTCTGATACTAGATGTTAGAACCAAACAAGGATATCAAAGAGCTTTGTGAGTGCAAAGTACGATTACTGGGAGAATTCTTATTGAAATGAAATAACAATTATGGCTATTAATAGCCTTACATCAAAACAAAAATGGAAATAACAACCCACGATTTACAGGACCTACAATCGTGATAAGTGACTAAGTCAAAATAGAAAACAAACTTGTCCCTCAAGTATAGGAGGGTTATTTGCATGACCTGGAATAAATCCCTAAAAATATGAACCCTAACAACTTCAACATTGGATGAGGTGAACTACTTGAACTGGGTTTCTTGGAAGTTAAATGTCAGTAAACAACCGAAACGTGTGTAGTCTAAATCAAGAAAAAAGATAATACTCCAAATTAAAAAAAATTTAGAACGAGTAAATGTTAAATTGATATTATCTTTTACATTTCCAAACAAGTGTTTACATTCCGCCTATTAGAGAGCTTTCCGACCAACCAAAAATATAAAATATGCCTATTCCAAGACATTTTTGCATTTCCAGTAGAGATGCTGTCTGGACAAATCCGATATGGTTTTTGTTCTTTTTCCATATTTTTTTTTTGGGTGACTGAATTTAGAACTTAATATTTTTTGGAGGGAGAATGGAAGTCGGACATGCGGGTCAAAAATAAATGCTCTCAACTAAGCTACAAGCACCTTACATTAAGCCGCTAAGTGCACTTAAGGCAGAGATACTGTTACAACTAAAATTAGAAAGAAGTACCGGTAAATACTGAAGCAAATGAATGGAAAGTATTTCAATAAAACAAGTCATTACTTAATACTTATCATCCGTCCTCTGAAAGAAGTACAAAATTGGTTATGGTGCTCAAATAATCATTTTACCAAAGGAGCTAAGGGAAAACTCATAAGACTTGTTCATATTAGGCAACTCTTGTTTACCTCTTTCCCTTTCCTCTTTTACCATTTTTACCAAACTTTTTGCCACCCTTGGCCGACTTGCTCTTCATATAAGAGACCCTGTCGGCCTTTTTCTGTCGCTCCTTGCGAACCTGTTCTAAGTCTTTGATTTCAGAACGCACATGAGCATTAGGCACAGAGTGTTGCTTCCTGCCTCCAAAAGACTTACCCTTCCCCTGCCATCTACGGTTACCTGCAAAGAGACATGAAAACCACGAATAAGTAAAACAAGACACAAAAGAAGCTAGCTCGGATGAACTGAGTGAGAATCTTAACAAGTGTTAAACCAAAAAACTGATCAATCGCATTTAAGAGAAACAACAGAAAAGTACATAAACTTCAGAGAGAGAGCATTACCTGTGGAATCCTCAGCATTCCCTTCATTAGTTCCTGTAAGAGATACTCTCTTGTGTGAACGTTCTTTCCACTTCTTGTATATCCCAGTTTTCTCAAGCTTTGCTTTTGCACCACTCTCTGTCTTTATCTGTACACCATAAAATTTAGCATAAACGTTCTGTGTAACCAACAAACAATATATGTTGCAGGCGCACCTTGCAATGACTACTAGAGAATAACGAGTTGATGAGAATTCATTTGGGTATAATCTGGAGTACGGAAAGGAAGTTCAGTGCAATCATTCTCAAGTAACGGTTTATATCAAGTTATCAACCAAGTCTCAACGCATGTTGTTTATGTGGTCGGTTTGAGCTAATGCTAGAATTTGACTGGTGTGTCCTCTCTGACAAGGAATCCAAGTATGCTTTTCTTTGAGAATCTGTGACCACTGTTTCTATTAATCTCATACGGGTTGATATAGTTTCAACATGGATTGGTTAAAACTTGAATTTAACTACAGAAGCAATGTTATGCTCTATAGCATTTAATACAAGGAACAATGCAAAAGTGTCAAAGACTGTTGCAATATAATTATGGATGCTGAGATAAAATTAAGAAAATTACCTTGCCGCTAGCTGTCACACGATCACCATTGTTTAGCTTTATGTACTTTTTCCCCCTCTGCCACCCATTAATTTGATGAGGTTAAGGGTAAATTTTGGTAAACAAAATTAAAACAAGAAAACAATATTACTGTTCAAAGTACCTTATCCCAATGAAATACAGATTTCTGTTTCTTCATGCCAACATTATCATCTGCAATGAGATCAATAACAGCAGCTTCCAACCTACACAGACAAATGGGGTCAACTGAAGTGCAGACCATACAATATTCATACATTTAATCTCAATAAAAATAACAAGGTAACTGAGAGAATTGTCATTGCATAGTGCCAGAAAAACTGGGTAGCTGACAGAATCATCAACATCAAAAAAGTTCATAAATAATCCACCTGTAAAATTTCAATTATATACACTAGCACTTAACCAATAGCAGAAACCAAGTTAAAATTTTGTTAAATCAATTTCCATAGAGCTAGAGCAGAACCGAGTATTACCTATTTGAGTCAAAGTCGTCCTTCCCTCTCACTGAAAGGCCTGCTTCGGTATGCTGGACAACAAAATATCAGAATAGGCCAATATATTAGCCAGTTTCCAACCCTTGTGATCCAAATCCACAGCACAACTCAAAACACAAAACTAAATGATGTAACAAATTTTTAAAAATTCAAAATCAAGGTGAGTAATTTGGTTTTGTTTTTATGAGATTGGTACTGAGATGTTGGTAAACCTGTTACTCATTGAGTCTTTGTACTGTGTTTATAATTATTACTAATAAATTTTGTTTCTCATAAATAAAAATGTCATAACCCTAAACCATCACAAAAGAAACTTCCGATAACAGAGCCATCCAAAGCCAAGCACCAAGGTAAATCTATCATAACCCAAGTTAACTGCTGCTTCCCAATCAGACCATAGCAGAGAAAAAGATAAAATCCCCAAAAATCAGGTGAAACTAAAGCCCACAACGATAACAAGAAATGACTTTGTTGTAGTTAGCAAGATTTTTTGTTTTATTCCTTGAATCCTCTCCATCCAAAGAACCCAAAACACCACTAACAAACGAGAGCATAATATTGCAATACACCAGTGCAATTAACTTGAAAAGTTATAGAAGTTATATAACCTACATGATTAGTTGGTATTGAACTTATAAAGTTTTCATCATCCTTGAAGCTCTTTGCCTTCCTTTTGGAGCCTGAAGATACTAATACCCAGGGAAAACAACAAAGTATTAATAATCCATTGAATAAACATGCTTACAATATGTTAGGGGAAAGAAAAAAAAAAGTAAAAAATGAGAAGAAACTAAATCATTCCAAACATGTTTGAAAAGTGAGGATGAAACTAAAACTAAAGGACCATATGCCACTGGATCCACATTCCAAATACCACGTTTCGGTATCAGTGAATACACCATTTAAAACAACTCGTAAAAAAGAGCACAACGGGCACAAACTATAAAATGAAAAGAACTGCAGAATTAAACTGGTACACCTTTGACCAAGTTATATTACTAGGTTCTCTGAAAATTACCAATTAAAATGAGTATAGGCTACTTAGGGATTTAGGATGACAAATTTCTCGCTATTAGTTCAAAATTAGAAAAATTGATCGTGCACGGAAAAACATTTGAGACTGTTTCTTTATTCTAAGAGTAAAAGTGGTCAAACTTTGAGCTATGGAATACCTTTCTTCTCCTTGGTCTTTGAGGGAATAAAATCATCTTCATCTTCCTGCAAGAATCAAAAGTTCATTTTAGCACAATTTACTTGGGAAGACACCATAAAATTATTGATACAACGCCTGAAATGTGTATAACCTTTGCATATACATAAATTAAATATATAGCTTACATGATGGATCCCTCAACAGAAGGGGACTGCACAAAACACAATTAATTCATGCAAACAGTCTCTGAAGCAATGCCAATTATAGAACTTGTTCTAAAACGTTGCTTAATGTTAATAACTAACCGGGTGATAGCAAGTCCTTTATACATGCATAATAAACAATGCATGATGGCATCAACATGGTGTTTCGAGTGATTATAAAAGTTGCACACGGTTGCATTTCAAAAACATCAAAACCATAAATTACACTACTGAAATTTTTACCTTTTCCGCATGATTATTATTAGAACGTTGTTGATGAAATAAATTAATGACCTCTTCATGAATAGCTCTTTTTTCCTTCATTACATCAACCCAGTGACGAGAAGAACCCTGCAAATAAGCCACATACTTAATAAAAATCAAACAAGGCCAACTTGAATATTAAGAATAGAAGCTACGAGTCATTGCACATACTCGGCTAAAGCATACATAATTACGGAGAAAATACATAACATAAGTTATTTCATGCAAAAATATTTTATTCAAACAACAAAAGGTACGGTTGAGAGGCAGTGAACATGAGCAAATAAAATGCCTAGAGCCAAAGTGGGTGAGAGTGAGGAGGAGGAGGAGAGGAATGGGAAGTGGAGACAGGCGGGTGGTGTCGTGAAAGCTTGGGGTAAGACAGCTTAACTTGTGAACTCAGAAGAGCAAAAGTAACTACAGAATAAGGGGGAAATTATTTCAAATGTGAATGCAAATATACAAAGGTGAAATACTAAATTGAAACAATAAATGGCAAAACAGATGCCTAAGCAGACAAACAATTACTAAGGATATGATTCTTCAATTATTTGACCATCTTAGCATTTAAGATTCAGGTTTTATGATTTAACCATTTTGTACTTTCTCACTACTCAACTTACCAATTGAATTACACACAACCACAGGAATCCTCATAAAAAGAAAGGAAAATCGGCATGTTCTTACAAAAAACTACCATGTTCCTCTGGAACTATTTTGATCAGATCCTCACTACAGTATGTTGAAATGAAACTTCCGAACTTGAAGGCTAAAGAATGACAGACTTCTTTACATAAATGTTGAGGGCATAAAATAATATATTTTGATTTTTGAGAACTGAAGACGTTAAATTTTGTTATGTAAAAGATATTACCTGTGGACACAGACATACAGAAGATAAACACCAAACAGGAACCAAATGTAATAAACAAAATAAAGAAAGAAACAAAAGAAAAGCTATGAAAGAAATATAAATAATTGCAAACAGTGACTGTGATCAAGAGAAGAAATAACAAATACGCTTTGAATTAAACCCAGTGTTTTCTCTTTCTATTCAAAATGTCCCCAACATCCTCTCCCACAATAGGCACCACACTAAAGAGAATGATATATACATGAACGATGTTTACAAAACAACCCCCATTATATATTTTCCCATGGAAAAGCTTTATATGGTTCTCTCTTTCATGCATGAATTTCCTATATTTCGAGTTTATTTGACAAACAATGAATAGAAGCAGTTGACTAATAGGATAAAAATGCCCAAATGCAACAAAGTAGCGGTTGTGAGATATAACTATAAGAGTACAAAAAACCAAAGATTTTGATCATCAGATAGAAAGAGTTTTGACTTTGGTAACAGAATAATAAGAAAAATGTCCAATAGATCAAGTCCATGCAGTTACCAATTAAATGAAATCTACTGCTGAACACATAAAGTGGAGAGTTACCTTCAGATTCTTTGACTTAGCAGCTTCACCTTCAGTTTCTAGAATGGTCTGCTTGGGTCTAGCATAAATCGCCAATGAATGGTTAAAGTTAGCAACATCAGATCCTCAGAAGAAGAAACAGAATATAAGTGTATCCAGAAATATTATTAGCAAATGCTTAAGTGTAAACCTGAATGTCTTCAACCGCTCAGAAAATGCCAATGCCTTCAACTCTCCACCATCCAGTACACTTTTAAAAATTGGATGCAACCCTTCGCGAGGTAAATCTTTTGCTCTTTTAACAGACTCCTTTGAAGGTGGGGGTTTTGTCTTTGAATACAAGCGGAATGCATTTGCACAGGTTTTCACCATATTACTGAGTTCTGAAGAAGAATCTATTATCTCTCTAACTCTATCCGAAACAAGATCTATAACTGTTTGGGGAAAACGCCCATAAACAGTTTCTCCATTAGCAATTGCTTGATCAATCTTAGACATCACTCCATCCATATCATGTAAAACTTCCTCCTCTGTGGGTGCAGCCCTAATTGGCTTTGAAAGAAACAGATGTAGATCTAAAAGGTTAGGCATATCTTCAGATGTCACAAAGGAGAATGCAGTACCAGTCCGACCAGCCCTTGCAGCTCGGCCTACTCGATGAACAAAAAGTTTAGGCTTTGGGGGAAAGTCCCAATTGATGACATTGTCAAGCAATGGAATGTCAATTCCTCTAGCTGCAACATCAGTAACAATTAACTGCATAGTCTTTCTTGACCTAAACCTCGATACATTAATCTGGCGAGCATCATGATCCATGTCACCATAACATACAGAAGGCTCAATGCCCTCTTCTCTAAACAAGATATTCAGAAACTCCACATGATGTTTTGTAGATACAAATATCAATGTCTGCTCACCCGAACTAATATGCTCCCTTATCAAATAAAGTATTGCAGCGTGCTTTTCTTCCTGTCTCAAGGTGAAAAACATAAGCTTCAAGTCAGGGCTAATCTTAGTATCCAAATCAAGCCGCACAAGTCGAGGGTCTTGCAGACCAGCCTTGGCAAATTCTGCAAGAGCAGAGGGTAGTGTTGCACTAAAAAGCAGGGTCTGGCGATTCTCACTCAGCTGTCCAAGGATTTTATGCAACTGCTCCGCGAAACCCATGCCAAAGAGGCAATCCGCTTCATCAAAAACAACATACTCCACTGTCCTAAGTGTCATGTCATCAACCTCAGCTAAATGGTGCATCAACCTACCGGGAGTTGCAATTATAATATCAGGGTTTTGGGCTAATTCTTCAAACTGAGTTTCCATGCTATCGCCACCAACTAGTAAACTAATACGGACATCTGCAACAAAGACAACGAATTTTGGTTCATACCATAAGTCTATGACTTAATGCAACACTTACGTTGACTACATTGAAAAACGCAACATTTTTCATCAAATGGGAACTTTGAGTTCTTCCTCTTTCCTCAAAGGAAAATTTAAAAAAAAAAAAAAAAAAAAAAAAAAAAAAGACCAAATTAAAATAAAAATGGGTACATAACATACCCATGAAACGGCTGAGCTCTTTGGTAAACTTGTGAGTCTGTAGCGCCAAGTCCCTGGTGGGAGATAGAATGAGAGCCCGAACGCCGCCCTGAGGTACGTGCTCCTTCAGACGCTCGAGCATGGGGATCAGAAAAGCGGCGGTCTTGCCAGAACCGGTTCTGGCCATGGCAACGACATCGTTTCCAGCTAGAATAAGCGGCATGGTCTTGCGCTGGATGGGTGTGGGTACTTTGTAGCCCTTGCGCTTGATTGCATTGAAGACATTGGGACTTAGATTCAGAGACTCAAAGCCTCCAGACTTGGCCTTCTTCTTCTGTATCTCCCTTCGTTTCAGGTCCTTTTTCGAGCTCACGTAAACCATCGTGTTTTCGGCTCTTTCGGATCTCTGTGTTTCTTCGTTACACGAAAATTAAGTTGAAATTACACAGCCAAGAACTTCAACTGGAGAAGATTGCAGGCACACAAACTGTTCAGTGAGGCAATAAATTCAAAATTAAAATTCGGCTATAATTTTTTAAATTCCTTCACGAATATTGAAATCTAGAAGAAACTAATTTTAAGATAGTAAGCAAAAACCCTAGAAGGGTTTCAGATTGAGAGAATAAACGAAAACCCTAGGCAACTGCAGCCATGGCGGCACTTAGAGAGAGAGAGAGAGAGAGGCACTAAACCTGGAGTTTGTAGGTGGCTGACGGATGAGATGGGAGGCGAGAGGTTGGAGGTGGCGTCGCTTTCTGCTCTGCCTAGGTTGGCAGCGGCGGATGAAGAGGATGCCGCGAAATGGCAAGGGAAGGGTTTTAGAAAACCTCATGTGGCAATCCGCTGCGTGAAGGTCCATTGTATTTTCATCTATGGGCCACTTATCCCGCACCACGTGTATGACATTGTTATTCTCATCCGGGATGAGATCCTCTCCCGACTCTCTTTAAGGGGATCACTTTATCGTGTGGTTCATCGTACATCGTGCAATCAGTTTTTATTAAATACTATGTGTTCAATTTTAAATAAAAAAATTCAAAATGATTTGTAACTGCATGATGATAGATGAATGTACACGATAAAGTAATCCTTAAATTCCTCACAAAGAATATTCGGATAGAATCCTATTTCGATATACCGCACCATGTGTATTAAGGTGGGTGTAGTTCGGTTTGGTGTGGTTTTGGATGAAACCAAAACCAAAACCAAAACCAAAACCGCAAGTTTTTGCTGTTTGGTTCGGTATGGTTTAGAGGCTAAAATCGAAATGAAATCAAATCATTTGGTTCGGTTCGGTTCGATTCGGTTTGGTTTTAAACGGTTTTGGTTTGGTTTCATTGTTTGAAAAAACTATACAATATTAAAATTCAATCATGCATACAATATTAAAACCGAAAGTTACTGCATTGTTCAAGCATGCATACAATATTAAAATTCAATCAAGCATGGCTTCAATATAATCAGACATGCATGCATGCAACATACATTATTACATTCATTCAACTAGAATCTTAGCTTGAAACTTGTTGTGGTTGTGAATTAAGAATAACAGCAAGCACAACAATTAACAGCAATTAACATCAACAAAATGGTACGAGAGGTGGATCTGCATTCAGTGCATATGAATATTACCTACATAGGGTTTGTTTTCGAGTGTGCTAATGGATTTGCGTGTTTTGAATGATTGACTGTCATTCGATGCATGTGAATGAATAATATCTAAAGCAGCAGGTATTGTTTGTTTGAAATATCTAACCACATGGAGACCGAGAGAGAGACAGAAAGTTAGATGAAGAATGAAGTTGAGTAGCAAATGAGTAAAGAAAGAAAGAGTACAGAAAGAGTACAGACTCCGACTAGAAGAAAGAAAAGAACAAGATTATGTGGCCATGTTATGATGTGGTTAAGTCCATACTAAATGTATGGACTCAATAACATAACCAATTAAAATTTAACATTTAATAAAGTCATGTGGTTTCAGTTCGGTTTCGGAGGGCCGGAACCGCAACTAAATTGTTTTTCCCCTATTCGGTTTGGTTTCAAACTGAAACCATTTTGAAACCGCAAAACCAACCTATTCGGTGTGGTTCGATTTTGTTCGTGGTTTAGTTTCGATTTCCGGTTTCAAGTGCCCATCCTAATGTGTATGACATTGTTATTTTTGGATCAACTTCAATTGTTGCGTTAGAACCTAAAATTTAGATTCTAAACCAATTCAAATCATTTTCAATGGGCCTAAAATAAATATTTCTATAAAACCTAAAATTTAGAGAAATTTAGCCTAAAAACAATCTAAATCTATTTTTCTAGCCCATTATTGCGAGTGGACGCGCCGAAAAGAAGGCCAATCTCGGCCCAACGACGCGCGACACTTCATTGCATGCAACACAGGCAACAAGGCAGTCAACAATGGGACCCAATGGGCTGACACATGTCAGTCACTTTGCATGAGTCCAACCACTCTTTTTGGTGATCCAAGGGCTGGAATTAATGGGTCGTTGTTTGATCCAATGGTCCAAATTCAAATTCATTTTTTTTTAGAATTTAATTTATAAATTCATTAAATTCAACTACTATGATCGAATATGATCAACTCTAACGGTAAAAAAAATCAAACGGTCCAAAATTAAATTGAATGGCTAAAAAAAAAAAAAAAATTACTTAGATCAAAATTCAATCTAAAACTCTATAAATACATATGTATTTGTTCAAACATTGTTCAAACATCCACACAAAATTCGTTGTCCTCATATAATTCTTCCATTCTTTATTTCTACCCACTTCCAAACCTATTTCTTCCCATTTCTAAATTTTTCAAGATGGAAAAATATCATATTAGAGGTACTAATTGGTGAAATGATGAAGATTGAAGCATATTTAATGATTTTTCATTATTTATCGGAATTTTAACATTTTTATGTTAAAATATTCATAAAAATATATTAGGATAATCTACATAAATTTTATTATTATAGTTACCGAATAAAAAAATCAGGTTAAATTCATTCTTTAATCTCTCGGGCTAAAATTTAAGACAAAATCATTGGAGAAAAAAACTGATTTTCGATTAAAACCTAATGGCCCCTTTGGTATCCTACTAAAAAAATTTCATCCTTTTTAAAAATATTTTAAGACCATACCTTAAGATCAGTTTTTTTTTTTTTTTTATTATAAAACTCAAAGACTTGTTTGGTATGACACAAAATTTTAAATCTTAACAATTTAAAAAACTAAAAAACAAAGCTTTGCCAGCAACCCCTGCTGGTGCCGAAGGAGGGAGATCGAGATCATAAGATGTAAAGGAGATAGAGAAGCAATTGGAAGAGAGGGGGAGAGAGAAAGAGATAAGAATGAGGAGAGAGAGGATGAAGAAATGAGAATCTCGGGATCGAAAGAGGGGATAAGAGTGGGCTTTTAGTTTTAAAATTTTTAAAAACAGTCTTCTATATTTTCACGAAGTAAACTATATTCTTAAGTTTCGATGAAAAAATATATATATTTTTAAGTATGTTTTGAGTCCAGTTTTTCAAAATAGCCTTACCAAACAAGAATTATAAACTTGAGACTCAAAAATAGTTTTGAGTTGAAAAAAAGTTGGGACTCTAGTAGAATACTAAACATGTCCTAAATTTTCTACAAATATAAGGTTTGTGTTGGTATTCTACTTGAATTCAACTTTTTAAATTCAAAAACACTTTTCAAGTTTTAAGTCTTGAAAACTTGTTTTGTATGACCCTTTTTAAAAAATTGGACTCAAAACTAATTAAAGAATTAACCTATTTCTTAAAAATATCAAAAGTGTGTTTTTAGATTTTTTAAATTTAAAGCTCACTCTGTCTCTTTATCTTTTCTCTCACACTTAATCTCTTATCTTTTGTGTCGAGCATGCTTCTCTCGGATAACTCATTACTTGCTGCTGAGATCTCTAATTTCCTATCGAAGTGTCATCAGAGGAAGCAGGGTTTCTTTTCTCTAAAATTGGATATTAGGAATGTTGATTATTGGCACAAACCATGTAGTGTAAAACCAACAATTTAGGTTGGCTACTTTTGTGGTCAAAATTGATGGTTGGCATGCTACATGTGGGAAATAAATTGGATGCTCTTATGCCTAATTTGTGGTCAAAGAATGGATGCATTTATGCCTAATTTGTGAATGCACTTAGGCCTAATTCTTTTGACTTGATGAGAGGCCTTGGCCTATATAAGGAGGTGTAGGCATAACTCATATCATCACCAAGAAGGAGATCAAAGGAAGAGAGAAAAATAGCAAGAAGCCATTCGGCATAGAGAAGAATTTTCTCAAATTGTTTTGCTTTGTATTTTTGGTTTTCTCTTCCTATTGTAAGTGTGTGAGCTTGGGGTTAGTTGGGTCTTTGGGAAATTGAGTGATAAACACTATTGTATTGTTCTCATTGATTATAGTGAAATACTCCGTCGTCTCCAAACTGGATGTAGGCATTGCCGAACCAGTATAAATCTTGGTGTTCTTGTTGGTATTGTTCCATTTATCTTTTGTCAGTTATTGTGATTTATTTTTCACTCTCACACTTGGTTGACGCTTCCGCACAACAAGTGGTATCAGAGCCTAGTGTTTCGACTAGGCGTTCTCGTGGGAGTGAAAAATTTGTTGGCGCTACAGTCCCGTGAATAGTGCCGAGTAGATGGCTGGAGATAAAGATGAATCTGTGAAGGGGAAGGAGTCGGCATCGTCTTCGTCGGCATCTACATCCAATAGACATCAAATTGCTACTACAAGGTTAGAGGTTGATAAATTCAATGGCTCTAATAATTTTGGTATGTGGCAATGTGAAGTTATGGATGTGTTGTATCAACAAGAGTTGGATATGGTTCTGGAAGATAAACCAGAAGATATTGATGACAAGCAGTGGACACGAATTAATCTTCATGCTTGTGCTGCTATTCAATCGTTCCTTGATAAGGAGTTGAAATACCCGTATATGAAGGAAACTTCTGCTAAGGAGTTATGGACAAAATTGGAGGAGAAGTATATGACCAAGAGCGCAGAAAATCGGCTCTTCTTGAAGAAGCGACTCTTCCGATTTCAGTATAGTCCAGGTATTTCTATGCATGAACACCTCAATGATTATAATAAAATACTTGCTGATTTAGCAAACCTTGATGTGAAAATTCCTGACGAGGATAAGGCACTATGTTTGTTAAATTCATTGCCTGATGATTATGATCATTTGACAACTACTTTGTTGTATGGAAAATCCGAGGTGAAACTTGATGAGGTGTCTGCGGCATTGGTGAATCATGAGTGTCGTAAGAAGGAACTGAAGACTCACAATTCACAAACCGAGGCATTTTTTGCAAGGGGTCGAATAGAGGAAAGAAAATCTGGGAAGCGGGGAAAATCTCGTTCAAAGTCACGAGGGAAGTTTCCTGCTAAAGATGAATGTGCCTTTTGCCGCCAAAAGGGTCATTGGAAGAAAGACTGCCCCAAATTGAAGAACAAAGAGAAAGCAGGTTCTGAAGAAAATATTGCAAAATCTGGAGATGATGATTTCGAGTTTGCTTTGACTAGTTCATCTGCTGATGGTCACTCCAAGGAGTGGATTTTGGATTCAGGTTGCACATATCATATATGTCCCATTCGAGAATGGTTTTCTAGCTTCAAGGAGCTGGATGGTGGAGTTGTTTTGATGGGTAATGATAATGCCTGCAAAACACAAGGGATAGGCAAAATCTGTTTGAAGATGCATGATGGAACAGTCAGAGAATTAAGTGATGTTCGGTATATACCGGATATGAAGAAAAACCTTATCTCTCTGGGAGCTTTGGAATCCAAGGGTCTTAAGATCACCATGAAGGGTGGAGTTCTTAAAGCTGTGAACGGGGCACTGGTGGTGATGAAAGGTACAAGACGAAATAACTTGTATTTCTTGCAGGGGAGTACAGTTATTGGTGAAGCAGCTGTCACCGAAGCTGCTGACGCAGATAGCATAGACACCACAAGGTTATGGCATATGCGTCTAGGGCATGCTGGTGAAAAAGCGTTGCAAGGATTGGTGAAGCAAGGCTTGTTGAAAGGTGCAAAGGCATGCAAATTGGAATTCTGTGAGCATTGTGTGTTTGGTAAGCAAACTAGGGTAAAATTTGGCACTGCTATTCACCACACTAAAAACATACTTGATTATGTTCACACTGATGTTTGGGGACCTTCCAAGAATGCATCTTGGGGAGGTAGCCATTATTTTGTCTCCTTTGTTGATGACTTCTCTAGAAGAATATGGGTGTACACCATGAAGCGTAAAGATGAAGTCTTGAAGATATTCCTGAAGTGGAAAAAGATGATTGAAACGCAAAGCGGTCGAAAGATCAAGACTCTCAGATCAGACAATGGGGGTGAATATAAGTCTGATCCTTTCTTGAAAGTTTGTCAAGATGAGGGTATTGTGAGGCACTTCACGGTTAGGGAGACACCGCAACAGAATGGGGTGGCGGAGCGCATGAACCGTACTTTGCTTGAGAAAGTTCGGTGTATGTTGTCTAATGCTGGATTAGGCAAGGCGTTTTGGGCTAAGGCAATTACTTATGCAAGCCATCTCATTAATCGATTGCCAGCTGTTGCGAATGAGGGCAAAACGCCCATGGAGGTATGGTCTGGTAAACCTTGTACTGATTACAAGTTCTTACACATATTTGGTTGTCCTGCTTACTATCATGTCAGAGAAAGCAAGTTGGATCCAAGAGCAAAGAAAGCTCTATTTATGGGCTTTAGCACTGGCGTGAAGGGATACCGACTCTGGTGTCCAGATGTGAAGAAATTTGTTGTAAGCAGAGATGTGACCTTTGATGAGGCTGCTATGGTTAATCAGAACAAGCATGAAGGTGAAACTGAAATGACCGAGACCATGAGTAGCTCAAAACAGGTGGAGTTACTGAAGACTCCAGTTGTTCCAGTAAGGTCTGATGTTACAGACACTAGTCCTACAGTTAATCATGATGATGAGGACGAGGATGATGAAGAGGAGGCACCTACCCAAGAGCCTCCACAGCAACAAGACTATATTGCAACCAGAAGATCGAGAAGGGAAATTCGAAAGCCTGCTCGATTTACTGATATTGTGGCATATGCACTTCCCGTTATTGAAGATGATATTCCATCGACCTACAAAGAAGCTGTCATGAGTTCAGAGTACGAGTTGTGGAAGAAATCTATGGATGAGAAGATGAAATCTCTTCAAAATAAGACTTGGAAGCTGGTTCAGTTACCAAAGGGGAAGAAAGAAATTGGTTGTAAATGGGTGTATGCCAAAAAGATGGAATCTTTGGGAAAAGACAATGTAAGATTCAAAGCCAGATTGGTAGCTAAAGGCTATGCTCAGAAAGAAGGCATTGACTACAATGAGGTATTTTCTCCTGTAGTAAAACATTCTTCTATTCGTATTCTGTTGGCTTTGGTTGTGCAGTTTGATCTTGAGTTGGCCCAACTTGATGTCAAGACTGCGTTCTTACATGGTGATTTGGAGGAAGAGATTTATATGTCTCAGCCAGAAGGTTTTAAGGTTGCTGGAAAGGAAAATTGGGTTTGCAAATTGGAAAAATCATTGTATGGCTTGAAGCAGTCTCCAAGACAATGGTACAAGCGATTTGATCGATTTACGATCGGGCTTAAGTTGCTCAAGTTTAAGCACTGCTTAGACTTGATTGGAATTTGTGAAATTTGTTGATTGCCCCATGGGGGAGTGGGAGACGACTATTGGGAGTTCTACTTAGAGGGTTTGCGCCAAGGTGGAGATTGTTGATTATTGGCACAAACCATGTAGTGTAAAACCAACAATTTAGGTTGGCTACTTTTGTGGTCAAAATTGATGGTTGGCATGCTACATGTGGGAAATAAATTGGATGCTCTTATGCCTAATTTGTGGTCAAAGAATGGATGCATTTATGCCTAATTTGTGAATGCACTTAGGCCTAATTCTTTTGACTTGATGAGAGGCCTTGGCCTATATAAGGAGGTGTAGGCATAACTCATATCATCACCAAGAAGGAGATCAAAGGAAGAGAGAAAAATAGCAAGAAGCCATTCGGCATAGAGAAGAATTTTCTCAAATTGTCTTGCTTTGTATTTTTGGTTTTCTCTTCCTATTGTAAGTGTGTGAGCTTGGGGTTAGTTGGGTCTTTGGGAAATTGAGTGATAAACACTATTGTATTGTTCTCATTGATTATAGTGAAATACTCCGTCGTCTCCAAACTGGATGTAGGCATTGCCGAACCAGTATAAATCTTGGTGTTCTTGTTGGTATTGTTCCATTTATCTTTTGTCAGTTATTGTGATTTATTTTTCACTCTCACACTTGGTTGACGCTTCCGCACAACAAGGAAAGCTTATGATCATATCCTTACTATAATGGGTTTCTCTTCAAAATGGATTAAACTGCTTATTGTTAACTACATTGCAATGTTTGGAAATTGAAAGGAAAATCAAGAAGAAAGGATGAACACAAAGATATTAGAGAGAGAAAGTTTAGAGAGAGAAATAAGATTTGTATTGACTGACCAAATGAAGATTATACACACTATTTTTATAAGATAAATCCTAACTACTTTAACCAAATACTAACAACCTTAGAAACTATATTACTAACTGTATTTCTAACTATATTACACTTGTACCCTTAATACTCCCCCTCAATCTCAACTGGGGAAACCCAGTTTGAGATTGGAAGAACAAAGCTGCAATCACTGTTATGAAACCAGAAAACAGAATACAGAGTTGAACCATCTGCAATCTTGCAATTCCTCTTCATCCACCTCAGATTCATTCCATGTCATAATATCTTCATGTGTATCACCTTGTTCCATATCAAAACCATTAACATCTGAGTTATAGAGCAAGTGATCTTACTGTTGTAAACACCTTCCAACTTGATTATGCAAATTCCTTGTGTTCGGCAACATCCGTTGTATCATCAAGGGTCACATCATGAAAGCATATAAGAACACCATCTTTCAAAGATAGGATATCCGTTTCAATGAAGTCTGCACCATTTTCAATAGCTCTCATGTATGCAGCAGCAGTTTCTTCAGGAATCTCTCCATTTGAACCTCGATGAGCAATGTTATATAGAGAAGTTTGTAGAGGTTGTCTATTGGTGGGATCGGCTGCTTTACTAGGAAGCGGATGGATTGGCCTTCCGGAACACCCAACAAGGAGCAGTAAGAACACGAGAGTGCAAAGCAGTGTGAGGAAGCCATCTCTCTCCCTACTCCCTATTATGTTTCTTGAGCTTCTTGAAGAACTAAATGAAAGATTAAGCTGCAGAGAACCAGTTTAAAGCATAACTTTTTTTTTTTTAAGATCAAACTCTACTATGAGTGAGGAAGCTCCCAAAGAACGTGTTGTTCCACCTTTACAGAAAACTCCCTCCAAATTCCAACCTGTGAAAGTGATTGTCCAAACCAAATATGATACCCATTTTCCCCCAAATATATTCACTACCTCACTGCAACGTATAGACCAAGATCTTAGAAAAGATTTATGTTGCACACATCCAAAAGTCTAATATTCCTCTGCATTTGACAGAAGCTTCACAAAGAACAGCCTCTTATAAAGTTGTAACACACCCTCATGCCGATTATAACAATTTCTTACGGGATTACCCTTCGTGGGATCTACCATCAACAACTTCATTTAACATTGGCTTCGTGCTCACAATCAAAACTAATTACTAATGACTTCGTGCCAACAAATTTCAACTTCTAATGGCTTCGTGCCAACAATCTTCAAGTACTAATGGCTTCATGCCCATTTCTAATGGCTTTCTACCAATACTACACTACACTACACTAATGTCCACGGGATCGCACTTTGTGGATTTTACCAATTCACAACACTACCTATTCATAACATAGAATTACCCTTCGATATTAACAACTTCTTCAAACCTCATCTTTTCAGACACATATAACCGGACTTACAGTAGATACATGCTAACAACTGAGCTGGTTAGACTCTAAAATTATAGGCTGTGATAAGGGAACATATTGTACAAACTCCTCAATAAGCTTCTGAAGAATCTTCTTAGACATCACACTTCTCAGTTTGACACAAACCATAATCTGAATAACCATAAACTTGTACATGCCAGAACTCAAGAATTCACACCTGTTTCTCCAAACATATCAAGGTTCGCAGAAAAATCAAACCCATCAGTGAAGCAGAGAGACAAGAATCAAAACCCATCTTTAAGATCGCACCTTTCATTCACTTTTCACTACAATTCACCTTGTTGGATACCCAATGAAAACTCAAACTGACCACGACGATCAATATTCTTGAATCCAAATATCCCAAATATTACACTAATATCCCAGAAGAGATTCATAAGAAAGATGAACAAAATAGTGAACATTTTCTTACTGAAACATTTAATCAAACAGATTATGTGCACTATGAAAACCAGAAATCATGAACCTGATCAGAACTTCAATCTTGACCCAAAAAAAAACGCCGAGGAAGCAAACCAGAACTATATCAAAGATGCCTCACAAAAGGAATGAACTATATTGCTTGAATTCTGCACTAGAAAGATGAACACATCAAGAAATTAATCCTGACATACGAATGCCAAAGCCAACACCATATTAAAGGCGAATATCCCACCATCATACTTCAATTAGTCTAATCCTGACATACGAATGCCAAAGCCAACACCATATTAAAGGCGAATATCCCACCATCATACTTCAATTAGTCTATGTTGATAGGTGTATCTTATAGCAATTTGATCAACAACCCAATCTAGTTTGCATCGTGATGGTGGTCAACAAACACCAAAAGCCAACAGTGAGAATGGCCTCTTTGTCTGTGATCCGCGATCCGACTTCGGAAAGAAAGAGGATTCATCTAGATCAGTGGAGAAATCTCTGATCACAGTACAGAAAAATAACCTAGAAGTAAAAGAACGATCGCGGAAGCACCCAAAAACTTAATCGAACATCTAATGAAATTTGGAAAGAAACTAACTAGAAACAGATGAAAAATAATGGGAAATGGAACCACCAGAATCCATGGCATGAGTCTGGTGACTCTAATACCATGTAGCCACCATGTTAACTACATTGCAATGTTTGGAAATTGAAAGAAAAATCAAGAAGAAAGGATGACCACAGAGATATTAGAGAGAGAAATAGGATTTGTATTGACTAACAAAATAAGGATTACACACACTGTTTTTATAAGAGAAATCCTAACTACTTTAACCAAATACTAACAACCTTAGAAACTACGTTACTAACTATATTTCTAACCGTATTACACCTGTACCCTTAATCCTTATGTCATTTATGTCTTCAATTCATTTTCTTTCATCATCAACGCCCGTCCAAGAGGCTACGTCCAGCCGTTGCGGGGTCTGTGGTGAGGAGATCCCCCTTATTACTAAACGGCAGGAGGAAGGAAAATTACAGGGGTCTCCATATACTGTGGGGCTCCGAGTGTGAATCACGTCCTAGTCGCAGACGATAGCCTACTTTTTAGTGGGGCAAATGAGGCGGAATGCCCTCAGATTTCTGAGGTCCTCCATTCTTATGAGTGTGCCTCGGAGCAACAAGTCAACATTCTTAAAAGCGAAGTTTGCTTTAGTCGCAACATTAAGCGACCGGAGCAACTAAAACTTGCCAGTTTGTCGGGAGTCCAGATGATGGATCGCCATGAAATGTATTTGGGTATATGCCGACACTAGTAGGTCGAAACATATTAAGGAACGCCTTTGGAAGAAACTTTAAAGTCGCAAGAGGAAGATTCTGATTGCCGCTGGAAAAGAGCTCCTTGTTACGGCAGTTGCTCTAGCCATTCCGACGTACACTATGAATTGTTTCCTCTTGCCAAAATGTTTTTGCGACAATTTAAATCGGTTAATTGCCTTCTTTTGGTGGAATGGCTGTGAAGGGGAGAGAAGAATACACTGACTTTCTCGGGACAAGTTGTGTTCACCGAAAATCGAAGGGACCTTGGACATTAGGAACACATACGCCTCCAATCTCAGTTTGTTAGCCAAGCGAGGTTGGAGAATGATGTTGGATCCCCTTGCCTTCATTTTTTCGGATCGTCTCACCCAAACCAAGGGATTGCCCTCTACAGTCCTTCAATGAACTGATCGATCCAATCACAAGGCAATGGAAGTACATCCGATTCGCCCTGGGGACCATTTAATTTGGCACTACGACAAGCGGGGTTTGTTTACGGTTAAGAGTGCATATCACATTGCAAGGGACTGGGTGCAGCAGAGGAACGCTGGCGCTTCCTCTTCCTTGGGCCAAACCTGGCATCCTGTTTTTGGGTTAAGATTTGGAGGGCAAATGTTCCACCCAAGGTGAGGATATGTGTCCGGAGGCTATGTAAAAATATCGTCCGCCAAGCGCCATATCACGACAGATCCGCCGTGCCTGATGTGTAACTATCATTCCTCTGCCATTATGTTCACCTCCCGCCAATGCTTCTGCAAAATTGGATAATTGATTATGGTTTCCTGCTATTTCCGGTTTCCGAGACAGAGAGCCCGAGGAATAGACAATAAACCTAGAGGTTGTGGTGGCTGACGGCGGAGAGAGGAGGGAAGCTGGAAGTTGCGGGCGGCGGCGATGTTAAACCAGAGGAGGGCGGGAAATGGGGACCGAAGGGGTTCTAACCAGGTTTTAATATCGGCTGCGAGAAAGTCCACTATATTACCATACACAAGCAACTGATATCACGCCGCGTGTTTTTGCGCTTTGTCTTTTTTTTTGTGTGTGGAAATTAGGTTGTACTGGAAATATTCAGAACAAAGAAAAGCGCAGTAAAACAAATAAACGCAGAAAAAGAAAGGAGAAAACTTGAAATCTGGAAACGATGGATTCGCGCAGCAACAAAGAAGCAGTTCAAGCAACAAACGACGACGCTTCGGCCAGCAAACTGTGCGCTCCCTTAACCTTTCAACTTTCTGCCTTTTTCGAATTAATCCGTTCTATTTTTCAATTTATTTTGCAATTTCGCATATACTTTCGGTCAAATTTTGCGTATATAGTACTGCACGATATGATTTTTAGCCATGTTGTACTAAATATGCCTTTTTTCCGTTAATTTCTGTTTGGTTGCCGAGAAAATAGAGAGGAAAATTCAATTTTGCGTGAACTATGAATGAGTGTGAAACTGTCGGTACTAGGTTGAAATGCACAGTGCTAATTTTGAACTGACTGTATCGCTGCGTAAAGGTCGTGCGTGAAGAAAGGGTACATGAAAGACGATTATGTCCATTTGTTTGTGAGAAGACCTGTGAGAAGATCTCCGATTATTAACCGCGGTATGATTTAGATTTAGCTGCTCCATCAAAGATTAGAGTTGAAGGTTCATGAGGTTGTTAAGTACTGCTTCACATTAATGAATTTTGATTTCTTTGCTTCCTTGTTTTTGCATTAAACCAGGTTACTTTGCTCGTTGGGCTGCTCTGCGGAAGCTTTTGAATCAGTTTCTTGATACTGAAGGAAATGCGGGTGAAAAGGGTCATTTGAAGAAGCAGATATTATCACTTGGAGCTGGCTTTGATACAACATATTTTCAGCTGCAGGTACCTTTTTCTTTGGAGCCGCAACTACTATCGTCCTGTTTAGCTTTTTGGTTGTGAAATAGGATGGAACCCTTTTAAGTTAATTTCAGGAATCAGGATAAATAAAGTGTGTTTTTTTTCCGTACAATGGTTTTGCGTTGTGTGATTCTTTTTGTGATCTTCTCTTTGTTTCCATTTATGAGTAAATAGCAGTGTACATATTTATGGGATTGTTCACATTTTGTGGTCTTTTGGTTGACAGGATGAGGGGAAAGCACCATATTTGTATGTTGAGCTGGATTTTAAGGAGGTATGAATTGTGAAATATTCATTAATATTGCATTGATTCTGTTGGCTAGACACTGATTTTCCTTTTGAGTATGCAAACTGTCTTGTGTTTAATGACTGAATTGTTTGTGGACAAACTCAAGCTAGCCAACCCCTTTTCATGTCAGGCCAAGAGTTAATAGTCTGCTTCGTCTACCGTATAGAAATATTGTCTTCAGTTTTTTGTTTTTACTTGCATCCTTATCACAACAAGAATTTCAAATTGTGTTTTTTGTTTACTAGGTAACTAGTAAGAAGGCCACACTTATTGAAATGTGCAGTCATTTGAGGGACAAAATTAGTGCGACAGCATCAATCTCTCGAGGTAGATACTCCTGTGTTGCTGATGTTATAAATTTATGACTGGTTTCCGTTTAATTGACCACATGTGTCTTTGGAGTGCTTTGATATCTTATGTGCCTATATGATTTGAAAGTTGCAATCTTCTCTGATGCACTTGGAAAACTTTTGAGGCTGATTTCCCTTTATCTTGTGATTGGAACTTTGATTCATATCTTTAGGAATGTCATTTGTTTCTCTTATGTACACAATTGAAATATTCAAACTGTTGTCGGGACACAATTATAGCATTTTTACTTTGCAGAGAGTGGAGAAGTGCTCAGTGACCACTACAAGCTACTTCCTGTTGATTTGCGTGACATACCAAAATTAGCCGATGTTATAACTTTAGCTGGTATGGATCCAAGGTATGTTCTTACAGTCACTACAATTTGTTGTTAATGCTTTCAATCAGTCTTTCCCTTTAGTCTTTCAGGATTATTGACATCTTGTGGTTTAAGTTTTCCTTGAGTTAGTGATTAAATGGTTTATTCTAATATTATTATCAGCCTTCCAACTTTTATAATTGCAGAATGCGTTTTGATATACTTGGATCCAGATTCAAGTCGTTCCATAGTTAGATGGACATCAAAAACATTTTCAACGGCGATATTTTTCTTATATGAGCAGATTCATCCAGATGATGCTTTTGGGCAGCAGATGATCAGAAACTTGGAGGTCTGTTTTACTTTCTTCCGGTTGTTTGTCCTTATTTATTTAGTAATTCAGTCTTTTCTTTTAACTTCAATTCACTATGCAGCTTTTCACTTTGTGTTTTTTTTATTGCCTTTGTCGTTTCTTTCTAAATAAAAAAAAATTAATAAAAAAAATAAAAAATTGAGCCCTTACAGATCTTCACCATTTTATTACTTTCACTTTTTAATTAATTAGTGATAGATAAAAACTGTAATATTTAAAAGAATTATCGGAAGCACAGGTGTTGGAAGAGCACTCATACGAGAGATCTCCTAATCAAATTGCCATTAAATGTGCCAAAACCACAGTTCAAAACTCAGGTTCTCTAATATGCATGACAATTTTATCTCAGCCTTTGCCTGAGAACAGGGCAGAATAGATAAGTTCAGTTATTGATTGGGAATATGTTTTGGGCTGTTGCTCATGTAACTGAAGTATGTTTTGTAAGTTCCAAGTTCTGTCAATTATAAAGGCCCTGTTAAACAAAGGAAGATGCAATGTGATAAACTACGATCAGCATGGGCTATGATGATTCTGCGCTTACCTCCTCAACTTTTATGCTGCTTCTGTTCTTTTAGAGTCTGCTGAGTCTTGTATTTTAATACTCTGTAAATATTAGAAGAGTTGAAGATGTTTTACCAGGCACCTGAACAACACTATTATTTGGGAGGCAATGTCATTGTGCCTCGTGTTCTGTTTATGGACTGAGAGGAATAATGGGACATATGATGTTATGTTTTGTTTCACAGCTGACGTCTATTTCCTCCTTTCTTCTCTCTTTCAGTTGCGGTGCCTTTTAATTGTTTTTCTTTGTATTCCTTGTAGGATTTTATGTTTTGTCTACAGTCTAGATGACGTAGACTAGCTTGTTGGTTTGGTTATCCTGTGTGTACCACACGTAGAGTGGGACTGAATTTTAAATAAAATCTCTTGTTTTGAAAAGAAAAAATAGATAAATCAATTCAAATTTCAAACACATATTTATCAACTTTGAAGATTGTCTAGGATACACACGCCTACACCTTTTTGGTCTGGAATTGTCACTATTTCTCTTTCATGCTTATTTTATCTCTCTATTTCTTTAGGTTAAACTACGTTGCTCAGCACCATCTCATGTTATCTGGAATAAATTTGATGTGCAAATAGTATTGTTATTGTGTTTATATTTTCAGAGTCGAGGCTGTGCACTCTTGGGCATACATGATACACCAACATTACAGGCAAAGGAAAACCTTTTTGTTGAACAAGGATGGCAGGTAGATGTTGTAAATTATATTTAGTGCCTTTTGGCATTAAGCTATCATATTTTGGATTTATTGCCTGAGATGTTTATGATGATGCACCAGAAATTCTTTATTCTCTTGGGTATGGGCACATCACAGAATTTACAACGGTGATTGACTCCTTTAAATTATGGTTGAGCAGTCATCTATCGTGAATTAGATCCTTGGAAAGCAGGAAATAGATCTGAACAAATAATAACATGACAACTTTATGGTTCTGAAGATTTTATTCACACGCACACAAAAAAATGAAGTTGAACATCGTAGTAATTTATGTTCATTATTAAAACTTGGTCACCCTCCAAATTCAAGTTTATTTTTAGGTTGCTTTTATTTGCATCCTGTCCATCATTGTTTTTATTTCACTTGATTAATCTTCATCCAATATCTATCTTACATTTTAGTAATGTGATTTTTTTTTTTAATGTGTGAGGTTTCAGAGGGCTGTTGCCTGGGACATGCTTAAAGTATACAGTGATTTTGTTGAAGCTCAAGAAAGACGCAGGTATGTCTAATATGTATCTTGGAAAACTGTTAGTTGTTTGCTTGTCTTTGCAATTAGATGCTTTACTTTTTATCTTTCTTGTTTCCTTTTTGTTGCATATGAAGAAGAATCACTCTGTAATTGAAAAAGAATACCAATTAGAGAACCAGTGAACCAGCCGTCCACTGTGGATTAATAAAATACTACAGAGGCAATGAACCCAAAATACAACCAAAGATCAGAATAACTATGAAATACAGCGACACAGCCAGTTCCTACATGAGAGGACAATATTCACCTTGCCAATTACCAAGACACGTTTCTTTGTCATTCCCATCACATAACTATTACCAGAAAACTTGGATTAGTATTTATCAAATTCTTCCCCTTATATTAATGTCTTTGAGGTCTGCAAATCTGTAAAACTGTCTGGCTTTCAGAATTGTTTGATAGCCATTTTATCCTGCTTGAATTTCAAGAAAACTGGTTGAGGGACCTGCTTGAAACAAATTTAGATAGTCCAAGCTAACCATGAAGTTTCAGTACTCAAATTTGTGTTTCACTTTCTAACTAATTGATTGTTTACCGGCTTAGAAAGCCATATCCTAGTTTAATTTTTTTCATTACATACACACTTCTGCCATTGAGAGGAGGTATTGTGATTTCTGACTTATTGATTTTTACTAGAGTTGAGTTCTATACTTGAGTATTCCTAAGAATAAAAACTTCAAATTTGGGTTTGGATCATGAAGGTTAGGAAAGGGTCGAATAACTGGCTTATCAGAATCTTACTTTACAGAAAATTAGATTCCACTGGACTTTTCTCTGGAAGTCTTTTCCCCGATTTTAAGCTTTTTCTTGTTCTTGTTGGTTTTGGTATTTCTATTGCTATTATCTGTTTTAAAGTTCCCTTGATTTATCTGGTTGTACTACTAGTGACATTGTGGTACCACCACTGCTTTTCAAGGTTCTAAAGCTTGTAGTATCTAGGATATAAAGCGCCTCTGCTTTGGCTTTTGTTTCTGTTTCTCTCTCCATGCGTGTGTTCTTTTTATCAGCTCTTTGTCAGCTAACTTGCTATTGTTTCTGAATTATTCTTGGGATATGTGATGTCTTGTTGATTAGGATTGAACGATTGGAATTGTTTGATGAATTTGAAGAATGGCATATGATGCAGGCAAGTCACCCCATCATTTATTTTGTTAAAAGGAAACAGAATTGTTAGAACTTTTTTTGGTATAAGTAATTGGACAGAGGTTACTTAAGTTGGTCTCCTCCCTGTATTGTGCTTGCTTCCGCACGTGTGAGTTTCCACGTGCAGGCACATGATTCATGGGACCGCAGTTAGTCCAGTGACCTAAGTTATGTAGGGCCAGAAGCACCCACTGGTCCTTTTTCTTGTAGGCTGGATCGTCTCACCTGTACTGCCCTATTAGAAAATGCCGATATGATATGCGATCATCTCCGTCTCTCTCCTCTATTCAGGGGACACTGAAGGATTTTTTGTCAAATGTTCATCGATATTTTCATTAATGATTCGCTTAGTATTGTCCCAATCTTCTGTTTTTCAGGAGCACTACTGCGTGGCTTATGCAATCAATGATGCACTGGTATGTCCATGTGCGACTGAAATCCTGCACATTTTTTTCGTAGTTATATATTGTCATGCGAGATCGACCCAAATAACTCGAATAATCTTTTGGAATATGGACAAATATAAGACCAAAATTCTTATTTAACCTACTTGATGGTGAACAAGAACATAGCTGTGGTAAAAATTCTAACGTTTTCACTTCTCTTTCCTCATATGTTTCAGGGTCTGTTTGGTGACTTCGGTTTTCTTAACCACCGCCGCCAGCAGCCGCAGCCACAAGTGCTGAACCCCTCCTCATCAGCATCACCATGAAAACACGAGACTAGACCATACCACCATGCCGTTGCTGTTACCAAGTTTGCTTAAACAATGCATCAGACAATCACATCCGACTGCGCATGCCGGCCCTTCTCCCCGGTGGAGGTCTGTAAGGTCCAACAAAGGGTCTCTCAAGGCTCTCGAATCTCAACTATCAGTTTCTCTCTCTTTACAATTTCCAAAACGACGATCAGCCGCGTGTGTATTGTTTTGACTCAAAGAAAATAGATCCTTTTCTGTTCCTCTTTTTTTGGTCAATTTTTTGTTCCTCTTTGTGCTAGCTGTTTGGCAAAGAAACTTGTGGGGTCCGCCGTAACACCTAAAAGTATGGAATCTGATTGGCCGGTGGGGCAAAAGGCCCATGTGAGGGGAATAGGATCCTATCCAGATCCTCTTTGTGAGATACCGAAAATCATTTTATCATGTTCGTTTATTCGTCATTTTGAGGATAGAAACCTTCTTAATTTTTTTAATTAAAATCGACAGAAACATTACTTGACGAAAATGAGCCGTATAATATATAATGAACAGACACGATGAAATGATTCTTAGAATTCTTACAAAAAAAAAAAATCCGGAGAGGATCCTCATATCCTCATCCCATGTGAGTGGGGAGAAAAGCATAAGGATTTGGATTGGTTGGTTCTTTTTTCCTATTGCATATTTCTCATTTTTTTCGCTTGTCCTCTTCCTTTTTGTCCTTTTTATTTTCTTGTTTTCTTGCTCCTGATATGACCAATATGTTCATTGGCTTGGAAGGTAGTGAAAATTCGATGTCTCATTTTCGTGTGGTCTTTTATGTAATTTTCTATTTCAATTCAATCATATGTACCAAACTAACCATAGTTTTAATAGTAGATTAAACCAATGTGATTAGTTTATGGTACATGGAAGGAGAGAAACTCCCATGTCCGGTACTTAGGGGCGTGTTTACTTCTTTGGGTATGTAAATAATATGGTAATGATACAAGGTAGTTTTTCAGGTATGGGATAAACATTTTTCCTTTAGTAATGGTACATAGTAGAAATTGGGTATAGCATACCTAATTTCAATGTCAGATCCACTTATTTTCTTTATTTCTGGTGTTTTGAAAAACACAGGATGTGTTAGGAATTAGAATGATACACACTTTGCATACTCTTCTTAGTCAGTAAACATGTCGTCGGTCTTCTCCCTTACTCTTTATCTCTTTCCTCACTCAATATGTGGCATTGATGTTTGGTGTTTGAATGTTGGATCATTTCTTGATTTATGTGCGCTCACTTGGAGAATGGTGTTTTTTACATGATAACTGATAGGATCATTTCTCCTCATTTTTCTTTCGTTTGGTCTTAGTTATTGACATGATTGATTGTTTTTGTAAGATCCCACATCGTCCAGGAGAGTGGATCCTATAAGTCTTATATGTATATTACCATCTCTACCTAGCACGAGGCTTTTTGGGAGCTCACTGGCTTCGGGTTCTGTAGGAACTCTGAAGTTAAGTGAGTTCACGTGAGAGCAATCCCAGGATGGGTGACTCATTGGGAAGTTCTCGTGTGAGTTCCCAGAAACAAAACCGTGAGGGTCTAGGGGCCCAAAGCAGACAATATCATGCTACAGTGGAGTCGAGCCTGGGATGTGGTGAGGACCCGGGTTGGGATGTGACAATTTGGTATCTGAGCCAATCCATGGCCGGAAGTGTGCCGACGAGGACGTCAGACCCCTAAGGGGGTGGATAGTAAGATCCCACATCGCCCAGGGGAGTGGATCCTGTAAGCCTTATATGTATATTCTCATCTCTACCTAGCACGATGCCTTTTGGGAGCTCACTGGCTTCGGGTTCCGTAGGAACTCCGAAGTTAAGTGAGTTCGCGCGAGAACAATCTGAGGATGGGTGACCCACTGGGAAGTTCTCGTGCAAGTTCTCATAAACAAAACCGTGAAGGTATGGTAGGGGTTCAAAGCGGACAAAACCGTGAGGGTATGGTAGGGGTTCAAAGCGGACAATATTGTGCTACGGTGGAGTCAAGCCTGGGATGTGGTGAGGGCCCGGGCGGGGATGTAATAGTTTTAAGGTGTGTAATCACCCTACAGAGCTTAAACTATAGGATTCCAATCCTGTGTTGATCATTTTTTTTTTTTTTTTTTGAGTTGAGCGATATTGTCGTTAAGTTAGAATTAGTTTGCCATTAGCGGGGTTTGAATCCCTGCTGTCATGCAAGAACGTCTCTCCTCCCACCACTATGATAGAGGATCACCTGCTTTAAAAGATAATTTATATCGTAGATAATCAACCATGTCAATACATGGAATCATAGTTGAACAAAATATGACAGAAGTGTTCATCATACTTATTTTAGTTTCATCTTTGCAAAGAAAAATAAAATAGTGTAATGATTTTTGCACATTCTTTATCTTTTGTCGTTGAATTGAACAGTGTAAAAAAATAAATAGATGTTAGAATTAAAGGAGCTTATCGGAAGGTGAAAAGAAGTGTAGAAATTACTTCCCGACAAAGATAAGTGTTTTAGAATTGTAAATGATACTTTCTATCCAAAGGAACAAACTCCATTTTCCTTGGTTCACTGTGATTTTGGTCCCACTGCCTTAAAAAGTTGGAAATAGAAATTGAAAGGTTTTTTTGTCAAAATAATTCCTAAGATTTGCATAATACATAACTTTGATTTTTGAGATTAAAAATTAATAGAAGTGGTTCATAAGATTGTCCACCATCCATTATTTTGGTCATTTCGTTAAAAAACTCTGTTAAGTTGAGCGTGTTTTTAGCCAAAATGGTCCCTGAGATTTGCATAACACATAACTTTGGTTCCTGAGATTTGCATAATACATAACTTTAGTCCCTGATATTGTCCATTATCCATCATTTTGACCATTCCGTTAAAAAGCTCAGGGACCACTTAACGGAGTTTTTTAATGGAATGACCAAAATAATGGATGGTGGACAATCTAAGACATCACTTCTATTGATTTTCAATCTCAATGACCAAAGTTTGGTATTATGTAAAATTCAGAGACCATTTTGCCAAAAAAGCCAAATTGAAATGCTTTTGATAATCCAGTGCAATGTGGAAATGTCACAGGACTACAGAGAGGATCCACTTTCTTCAGCAACACAGCAACAGTTGCTATTTTCCATTCAAGTTTTTAGCCCCCATCTTAGAATATTTTATGAATTGTCACACCCAAATTTAGGGAAAAATCCTTTTTATGTCCTTTTAACCTAACAAAGGGACCAATTATTTATTTATTATTTTTATTTTTCAATTGAAAGTCCTGCTCTGGCCTTTGTTTATTGTGTTGGGGATCCCTCTGGATCTTGATTGTGAGGATCCTAGGGATCAAGTCTTCATAGCCGTTCATCACATTTCTTACGGCTACAAATCATTTGAATTTTTAATTTTATCTACATGGCATAATAATTTGTGGTTACAAAATGTGTGATGAGCAGCTACAATGATTTATCTTTAAAATTCTCACAATGAGAATCCGGAAAGGATCCAAATTCATGTTAAAAAAGGAAACTTTAACGAAAAGTTCCTGGTACTATTCACTTTAATGAAAAACCACATTTTTACACTAAAAAGTCAATCCTGGTACTATTCATTTTACCCTTTATTTTGTCCTTATCGTTAAAACTCAAAATTTTCAAACCCTTTCCATTAGTTTTCTTTTTAAAAAATGTATGAGAAGATATGGAATGTACTTGTTTGCTATTTATAATATAAAGGCATGACTCTGTTTGGAATTGGATTCTCTACACGCTTACACCTTCTCTGTCTCCAAGCTTATATGTTGTGTGTTTTTTTATGCATAGGAGGAAAGTGAACATGAATAACCAACTGTATGTATTTTTATAATTAATGAGAAAGACGGTTTAAAATTAAGATATTTTTTTAACATTGAAAAGATTAAACAAAAATAACACTTAGTATTACGATCTAGTGATATTCCTCTTCATTTGTAAGTGAGAGGTTTTAGGTTCGATTCTCACCAAAAACAAATTTGAACCACATTATTGCGAATTCATTGTGAGACTTAACCCACTCTCTTACCCTCTTAATGTAGATAATATGTTTGTTAATAAATAAATAAACACACTATAAGTAGCAGGATTGGGTTAGTTTAATCTAAACCCTATATGGGTACTGAATGGTCATGGCGGATTGGTTAAGAATCTCACTATAATCCAACCATATGTATTTTTATGGGACAACTAATTCTACCAAAACAACTAGATGATCAAAACCTTGGGACCAAGACTCCAGCATGAGAACCTTAAAGCCAGGGGATTGGGTTGGGGACTCTGGTGAGTAGGATATACTTGATTTGTGAGTCCCGATGCCCAAACCCTGACTAGGGCATCCAAGGTCATGTTGTTGGGTCAGATCCGACCCAAATTCCTAACGATCATGACACAACCTAAGAATGTTGACTATCAGGACACTTGTAGGCAAGTCGAGAATCTTAACGCCTGGGACGATCCGAGAATCCCATTCCCCAATGCCTCTAAACCTCACCAACCTAGACCCGTTCTTGGTGCTAGCTAGGGCTTGGGATCTAATTTGCGAATTCGACAACGATCTATTCCAACCCTCTTAACCATAAGTTGCGCCAAACTAATTGGGTTTAGAAATTAGAGTTATCATCTCAATTCAAGTCAACCCTAACTCTAATCCTATTCAATCTTGTCCAATCCTACTTGTCAAACGTGGTCAAAATCTCGAATATGAGGAAATAAAAAGGGTAAAGGTGCTTTGGGTTAAGTTCTTTAAATACCTTGGCAGGTCCGTAACATATGGATCGTAATGGGGAACAACTTTTTTCATAGTAATTTTCGCTCCCAGTTTTTTTAATTTAAAAAATAGTGTATGAAAAAAGGAGAGTGGAAAGATCACCTCCCCTATTAGAAAGAAATATGAACTTGGGAAATAAGCTTTTTCGAACAGACTATTTGACCAATTAATTTACTCTACGAAATATAACTCCTGTTTTTTTTTTTTTCTTCCTTTTTTTTTTCTTCTGAAAATTTAGTGTCAGACCAAATTACAATATAATTTGAACTGTTTAGATTTAAAATAAAAATAAAAATACATGAAATAAAGATGAATATCTTGAAAGAAACACCTCTGTAAAATTTTTTGAAGAATCAGATACCCGAACTTCAGGCCGAAAAAATAACTCTCATTCACCAAAATAACCCAGCAGAGTGAGAGAGTGTCCAGTGACACTGTTACTGGGTTCAGCCTTTCAACCCCTGTGAGCTTATCTTTTCTTCTCTCTTCTTCTTTTTTGTTTTTAAAAAATTATAATAATTGTTTTTTTTTGTTATACAAATAATAATTATTTTTACCACTTAGTACAATAGTCTAGTAGTATTCTTTTGCATTGGCAATTAAGAGGTTTTAAGTTCGATTATCGCTAAAAAAGCGAGTTTGAGCGACATTATTGCTAGCATATTATAATACTTAGTCTATTCTTCCACTCCTTTAGTGTAGATACTACCGTTTTTTTTTTTAAAAAGAAAAGAAAATTGCTATTAACCCCTTTCACAATGAGAGGTACCCAGGAAGAAATGAATACCTTTCACACCTTTAAGTTTAAAATTTACCAGCAAAGGTCTAACTCCAAATACACTTTCCTCCTAAAAAATTGTTCTCAAAGAAAAAGAAGGCATATGTGCATGCAGTTGCATGTGGTGTTGATGGATGGTTGGGTCCAGTGACTGAAGCCATGAGATATACAAAGTTATCAGCAAGAAATCTCTCTCTCTCTCTCTCTCTCTCTCACACACACATACACACACACACACACACATCTTTATCCTTCTCTTTTGTGTAAAAGGTTCCACTTATTGGGGAAATAGTATGTATTCTTCTCTGCCATTTGAATACTTTGCTAAAGAGTATGAGGCAATTGAGTGTGTAACCACCTCAGTGATTAGGGAACCCCTCCCCAGTCCCCACACACAGCGACAGAAAAAAAAAAACAAAAAAACAAAAAACGAGAGAGTAAAACCCAAGATTTGAAAATGATCATGATGAAATGAATGGCCAAAATAGAGGGAAAGAAAATGAGATGATGATTGTGTGGTTGATTTGTGTACATGTTGTTGCAAGTGCACTTAACAATTAATTGGGTAAATCATCCACTACTCATGTTAGCTTCTTCCTTCTATGTTAATAATATTCAACACTCTCTAAGCCCCTTGCAATTAGGTGGTGTGATGATTAGGGCATTTTATTGTCTTTTAAGATTGTATGGTTAGAACACTAATGCATGTGATAACTAAATAAGTATACGAAAACCCTAACCTGATGAAGATCCAGCAGCCATGGTAGTCGTCGAACCAAGAAGAAACAGTCTTCTGTAAACTCCTAGCCTTATGAAAATGCTCTATAGGAAGCCTTAGTTGTCGTGTATTCTATGGTTTATAGCATTCGGTATTTATACAAGGTATAGGCTAGGGTTTCCATCCATAAAGAAAACCTAAATTCACTTTCTTAGCCTTCAAGTAAAGTATCATAATCGCATTCAATTAAGGAAATCCATCAATCCTGCTTACATTATTAGACAGTACTCTAATTAGGATTGATAATTTTAAGAGATCAAATCATAATCTACATTATTTTCTAATTATTCATTCTTATTACATGCAATAGACCATATAAAGATTGATTTATATTGGATAAATCCAACACATTACACATTCATCTAATGTTTTTCTTTATCTTTTTAATTGACTTCTATTGTTATAAGATTTAATCAGAGTTAGGCTTATTGTCCTCCTGTCATAACCGTTACATTTTTTTAGTAAGTTCTTCCTTTTACGTTGAGGTTTTATCATGTGAGGATCACATATGCATAAACATATCAAATTAAAAAATAAATTACATAAAAGTGGGACCAGTACTACGGTCTGACGGTATTCCTCTTCACTTATAAGTGAGAGGTCTTAGTTTCAAATCTTATGGATGGCGAATTCGATACCAAATTAGGTTGCCCATTGTGTGGCTTAGCCGAACGTCCCCCCTCTCATTTGTGTAAAATATATCGTTGTACTAAAAAAAAGTGTGAAAAAATGTGGCCAACTACATTGTAAACAATCCAAGTTTTGAGGTATTTCTAACATAGCCAGAAAGTCATTCCATTATAAGGTGTTTTAATTGTAACAGTTTATATTTACGTGAAATTGATGAAGTGACACATGTGAGATCTATTTCTACGTTGATGCATTATCTGTTGTCATTTTTTTAATACAAAGAATAATTTAGGAGAAGTCGAAGCTCCATAACGAGTTGTTTTTTGTCTCTGTCGTGCACATGTGACTCACATGTTGACCTTAAAAGAGTTCCACACTACCAGTGTCATCACAGTAAATGAAGGATCAAATGATCAAACAACCCAAAAAGTATGAATTGATACAATTTCAAAATCTTACAGTGTAATATTAATTAATTGAAATCATGACCTTTTATTCAAATCAGTCTAAACCTAAAGCGTGTGAGCGTGTGAAAGATAGACAGCCACAAAAATACTCATACCACCATAATAAAAATGTTACAATTCTAAACTGAAACAGCTAAATCATTATTCACCCACACTTATTCTAACTTTTTTTTTTTTTTAGTACATCGATATTTTTACATTAAGAGGAGGGAGAGTTTGGTAAAGCCACACTATAGGCATCCACAAGATTCGAACCTAAGACCTCTCACTTCCAAGTGAATAGGAATATCACCAGATTATAGTACTGAGAAATACCACCACATTTACTCTAACTTAGAAGAAAAGAAAACACTTGGTGGTAACAATGTAAAAACACAATAATGCCCATTAGTATTGTTTTAAGCAAGGTTCTAAAAGACGTTAGGAGCTAGTCAGACGGCATGCTGGGGCCTAACGCCTAGGCGGCTAGGCGGGCGCTTAGGCGGACTAGAGGAATTTAAGTAAATCTATTATATTTTGTATATATAAGGGTTTGTTTATACTTAAAATATATATAATTTCATCATAAACTACAAAGTATAATATATATATATATATATATATATATATTATGAAGTATTGGAACATAATGAAAACATGGGTAACAAGTCCCTAATAATTTATTGTAAAAAATAAAAGTTATTTATTTTCTATCTAAATGGCAACCTTAGCGAGTATGGGCAGGCGACTCAACATGTTTAAGTGTCATTTCTTAATTTTCAAACACTTAGACATTAATCAAGCGCCTAGACGGGAGCCTAGGCAGCATTAAACGGGAATTTTTATAACAATGGTTTTAAGTCACATATTATTTTCGATATTAGGATTGGGTCAACCAATATCTTGCGATTTGAAGGAGAGGTCAATAAATAGAAAATTAGAAAGGGGTATTGACGTTAGTTGGAGAAGAAATTTGTTTTATTTGAAGAGAAAAATTGTTTAAGCATATGCTATAAAATAAAATGACCATTAACTTATGCCGATTAGAAAGGGGTATTGACGTTAGTTGGAGAAAAAATTTGTTTTATTTGAAGAGAAAAATTGTTTAAGCGTATGCTACAAAATAAAATGACCATTAACTTATACCGATTAGAAAGGGGTATTGACGTTAGTTGGAGAAGAAATTTGTTTTATTTGAAGAGAAAAATTGTTTAAGCGCATGCTACAAAATAAAATGACCATTAACTTATGCCGAGCTATAAAATTAGGATAATGCTATTTAAATACACATTTTATTTCTTACATATTTTACTTAATTTTTAACAGTCGAATGCAATAAATTAAAAAAAAAACATTAACCTAACATTAATAAAAATATATAAAAAATAAAAATAAATACGTGGATAATACTATTTCCCGTAAATCAAACTGAATATAACTACGAACGAAAATCCAACTCCTAGACAGCTGAGCGCGCACACAGACACACTACTGACACTATGACTCAATTGGACTCATTAGTCAATCAAAAGGGGCCCACACAATTTGGTGAAGGTCCACCCCGTCTTTCGTCTCCTAACCCACGAAGACTCCACCCACAGCCGACCTTTTTCAACACTCTCATTAAATTAACGCCACAATTGTAAATTTGAAAGCATTAAATTTTAAAGGGGTGTGATATCCACACATCTTTTTTTATTTTTTCCACACTTTTTTAGTTTTCAGCCATCAAATTGGATGAATTGTAAAAGATCAACGGACATAAGTTAACAAGGGATGTGTGAGAAGTAAAAAGAGGTGTGTGGATATCACATCCCAAATTAAATTAACTATTTAACTGGCCTTCTCAATTTAGTTTGTGACCGATTTATGCATCTTAGAGCTTTGTGATAAAAATTGTTTATATAATAAATCATTCTATAAAAAAAATTTCTCTGCAAAAGTCAAAAAAGTATGAGATTATTTAGAAATGATTCTTTATAGAAATTATCTGTACAAAATGATTATAATATAAATTATCTTTATTATAAACACGGAATTCTATTAATCAAAAACAAAATTAATTAAGTTAGAACTCCTCAATCTTAAGGAGCCAAGCTCCTCTCTCAAATTAATCAACTAACTAAACAAACATTACCGTAACTAAAATTAAAAACCAGACTAATTAACTCGAAACAAAAACAAAATCTTCTACTATATTGCAACTAAAATTTCAAATTTTACCATATATGCTAGACATAAAAATCAGATTTTTTTCTTTTACAATAAATAAGGTCTGGTTAATTTAACTTTTCTTGCAAGCACATTAAGTGGTAGATTGTCTTGGTGATTAAGATCTTCCTCTTCAACTGGATACATTTTGGGTTAAAAAAAAATTAGTTTCTTGCAACAACAAAATCATTAGATATAAGTTAGTGTGTGATTGTGTAAATCATATAGGAATTCTATAATATCTTTCAGGATAGTGTCCTAGTTCAGTTGTAATACTTAAAAGGCAAGAAGTTTACCTTCCTTAAAAATAAAAGCAGAATAGTATAATTCCCTCTTTTTTCTCTTGCCGCCGCCCCCAAAAAAGATAAAAAAAAAAAAAAAAAAGACCTCGCGTTATAACTGAACTCTTAATTTAATTAAATCCGTTAAAAGAGACGCACTTACCATTGCTATTTTCTTACCTTAAATAGAACTAGAGAACTTAATTTTGATCAATGGATTAAACAATATCATTGGTACTTATGGTACTATAGATTAAAATTTGAGGGCATATAAATTTAAATGTTGTGCGAAAAGTAACATATACTATAAGTGCAAAGTTTATATAGTACGGCTTTCGTGGTGATGAAGAATATGATAAATATAGAAGGAATATTTGGTTGCTTGATGTCGAAAGATTTTTTCATCGAGGCCAAACTTAACTCCTTGATCTCGATATCATGTCAACCCTTTAATATTTAATTAAAAATTTACATAAACAAAATGATTTAAATTTATAGTTTAACAACATTTACAAATAAAGTCACCAAAGAATATTTGTCATTAGTTATCTTCCAACCCAGTTAACGTTACAACGTTACATTACTTATACCACTTACTCTTTTGTTATTTTCTTCAAAAAGAGGACCAGTTGGTGGCTTTGCTACTATAATTCATTATTCTGAGGGTCGGAAAGACTCACATAAACATTTTAGCCTTCTTTGATCATTATTTTGTGATTCACTAACACTAAAAATTGAATACATACGATGTATAAACATAAATAAAAGATAAAACAAACCCCAAATAAATCCGACACAGAAACATTTTTTGGTTAGATTTAATTCCCAACCCTTTTCAATACATTTTACTCTTTTGCAATAAAAAGAACAAAAACAATACTTTTTGTTTTGTAAAAATGGAATTAAGAAAATACCCACTTTACTCTTTCCATAGAAAAGTAAACAAATAAAAAAGTAATGTATTTCAGTCGAAAAATAAAAAATAATAAGAAAAAGAAAAAGAAAACTACCCCAACAGGCAACAGTCCAAAGCCTATAACTTGACGTCCCCCTTCCTCTCAGCTCGAACCAGGCTTCATCACTCCCACTTCGGTTTGATTTTCTTCTCTAAATATTTATTAAATTATTATTACTATTATTCTTAGCTTTATGGGGTGTACGGCGTCGAAGTTGGACAACGAGGACACTGTGAGGCGGTGCAAGGAGCGGCGCCGCCTCATGAAAGACGCCGTCTACGCTCGCCACCACTTGGCCGCTGCCCACGCCGACTACTGCCGTTCCCTCCGCCTAACCGGCTCTGCCCTCGTCTCCTTCGCTGCCTTCGAGCCTCTCTCTATCTCCCATCAAACCCCTGCCGTCTTCCTCCACCAAGTCCCCCCTTCCACCACCAACCACATCCCTCCACGTGCCCCCTCCCCCGCTCCCTCCTCCCTCCACCCGCCACCACCTCCTCCGCCTCTCTCTTCCACCATCAACAGCTCCAACCTCCCCCACAACCTTTCCTCCTCCTCCGCCCATTCCTCTCGCCAACATCGCCGCCGCCGCCAGCCGCCGCCGAAGCTTCCTCACATATTGTCGGAATCGAGTCTTCCTTCTTCCCCTGGAAGTCAGAAGTCGAATTTCAGCAACCCTTTTGGATTTCCGTCGGCCTTCCAGGCGGAGTCGAACTACTCGAGGACGCCGTCGCAGGCCTCCTCCATGTGGAACTGGGAAAATTTCTACCCTCCATCGCCGCCGGACTCTGAGTTCTTCGATCAACGCCAAAAAAGCCAAACGCAATCCCGCCAGCACCAAAAATCGCCCCCCCACCTCGACCCGGAACATTCCGACGAGAACAATTCAGAGACGGAGGCGGTAGAGGCGGAGCCGCTCGAGACCGAAACCGAAAGATCGGAGTACGATTTCTTCCTCAACCATCGAAACCCAAAAGCCCAGAACGCCTATCACCAAAAGAGGCACGAGTACGCTCAGTCGGAGAAGTATGCTCAGTCGGAGAAGTACGCGCCGTCGCAGAAGTACGCCCATTCCGAGAAATACGCTCAATCCGAGAGAGAGGAGGTCCAGTGCAGTGAGTGGGACGACCACGACCACTGCAGCATGACGAGCTCCTCTGACGAAGGGGACGACGAGAGGGAGTCGAGATCCGAGATGGGTACCCGGTCAACTTTCGAGCCGGAATCGGTTCGGGCCGAGTCGGTGGCCGGTTCGGGCCGGGTTCCGGCGGCTCAGGCGATGCCGGGGTATGCACCAAGCGCGAGCAAGTCGGAGAGGTCGGAGGGGTCGGAGGGCGGGAGCACTTACCGGAGCAGTGAGATCTCCAATATGAAGATGGTGGTGAGGCACAAGGATTTGAAGGAGATTGTGGAGGCGATTAAGGAGAATTTCGACAGGGCCGCAACCGCCGGCGACCAAGTTTCCGAGATGCTCGAGACCAGCCGGGCCCAGCTCGATCGGAGCTTTCGGCAGCTAAAGAGTATGTCCTACTTTTAACTTTGAATTGGTGGTGTTTGGTTCCCAGGAAAATGTGTGGGAAAATAAATCGAATCTTTGGGACAGTGATCAAAATGCAAACGATTGAATCAAATTTCATGGAAAATTTTAAATTTTAAGGGGGATTAAAATTTCGGGTTCAAGCGGAATTAACATTGATTTCGTTCCAATTATTTCTTGCAGAGACACTGTACCACTCCAGTAGTGTGCTGAGCAGTTTGAGCTCCACTTGGAGTTCAAAACCGCCGCTGGCGGTCAAGTATCGGCTGGATGCCGGCTCGCTCAACAGCGAGCCGGGCGGTTCAAAGAGCCTCTGCTCCACCTTCGAACAGCTCTTGGCCTGGGAGAAGAAGCTCTATGAGGAAGTCAAGGTATTCATTAACTTTTACTCAATTTTTTTACCCAAGTGTAATTTTCATTGGTTAATTAAGAATAATTTAGAGTAATTAAGTAAATCCGGTTGTTTTTAATCTTAAGACAAAAGGGTGGGTAGCCATCAGTGACAGTGGGTTGTACTGCCTGATTGATGCTCTGATCCACCGCGGTTTTTACTATAACGTCTAAAAAGCCTGCATTGACGAAAATGCCCATGGTCGGTGCTTGGGCATAAAGCTCAGGCCTTTTTCCGGTGCATCTTTTTATGATTTGGACGGTTGCTTTTCCCCCCAGTAGTAGCTTTCATTTTGGAATGCTGGTGAAAATGACTGATATGCCCTTGACAGCCTGTGAAATTAACATGGACACCCCTGTATTTGTAGCCCACTAGCTAGACTCCTCTGATATTATTGGTCGGCAAATGTTGACACCTTAACGAATGTGGCTTCATATTCTGAGGAAGCGCTTTCGATGTTTGTGTATAAGATATCTACTACATTCGTCATCGTTTGTAAATTGGTTTTTGTTTTTGATCCGAATCCACTTTCCGCCTTTCCTTTTTTTTTTATTAAAGGAGGCCTTGCACGGGAAACTTTTTGCATTTTTTGTTCTTCTCTTTTCCGAAATTGGTTAAACTTTAGTTCGTATGGATTTACTTTTTCCTTTCGGTACACTTGAATGGTTTCGATAATTCATGCCTTTTACTTCAAATATAACGGAATCATGCCGCAGTTGTCATACTGTGGAAATGTAGTACATTCCAGAGTTGAGTGCAAAAATTGGAGTTGCAGAGATGATTGGCTTGACGGTCATGTGCCCAAATTCGGCTGTTTCAGGAAATAAGTTTCTATTGTTGTATTTATGTGGAAGCCATGTGGTTTCAAATTGGAAAGTGCTGATGCAGGCAAATTATTGTTATTGAATATCAGGCCAGAGAAGGTGTCAAGATTGAGCACGAGAAGAAGCTGTCCACACTGCAACATCAAGAGTACAAGGGGGAGGACGAAACCAAAGTAGACAAGACCAAGGCGTCGATAAAGAGGCTGCAATCACTAATCATTGTCACATCTCAGGCCGTCTCTACCACCTCCACCGCCATCATTGATCATAGAGACTCCGATCTCGTGCCTCAGCTTGTTGAACTGTGCCACGGGTAAGTCTCATCTTTTTTTTTTTTTGATTAAATGAATAAGAAAAATCTTTTTTTCTTATGGAAAAATATATTTGGGGTATTTTGTTCGTTATAAATTTCTGTTGGTGAAGTTAAATTTAGCACATGTGAAAAATGCAAGGGTAGATCACTGGCCTTTTATCTTGGTAGCTGGATGTGTTATGAGCTGCTACTCTGCTGTGCCACTTGATTCTTTCCCCCTCTGGAACCTCATGTTCCCTGTTGTCCTGGATTGTCCAATCCAATCTAATCCAGTCTCTGGCCATCTCTTAAAACTAGGCAGTGGCCCCAAAATTTCTTCTCCGGTGGCTACTTTTCCTCGGCTGTAAACCCTTTTGGTAACAGTTATTGTAGATGGAGAGTTTGGTGGATTGGACTTTAACTATGACATGTCCCACCATTGTCTGTTTCTGGATCCACTTCCAGATCTGATCAACTAACAAGGGCACTAACATCATTAATTTTTCAAATTCTTATTGTTTATAAAGGAGTAGGATTCTCTCCCCTCCTATTTCCATTCACTTCCCTCCCCTCCTCTCACATATTGCTTTTTGTCTTATTGTCTTTATTAAAAAATCAATATAAGATGTTGACGTGGCTAAACTGTAACCGTTCAAATAGGAGGGGAGGGAAGGGGAGAGAGATTAGGAGGGGAGAGAATCCTCCTCCGTTTATAAATCGGTGTCATTATTGAGAAGCGATACTCTCTCATCACCAATTCACCGTGTGGCAAGCTCTTACGGGACATGCCGTTCACTTTTTGAACACATGTCAAATGCCACTGGGGCTATGATTTGGTTGCAATAGAGAATTTCTCATCGTTATGAGAAGTGACAGTTGCATAATCATCATGTTTGTGGGATCAATTTTGAAGACAATAATTACTAACGTAAATTACCAAAAGGTCCTACACCAATTTACTTTTCTTGCTTGAGGTGGACATACTTTGTCCGAAAGGAGTGAATGAGATGGAGGGTAGTTAAGACTAGTGTGTTATCTTCTCTGCTACAGCTCGGACTTGTATAGATTTTTCTTTCCAGTAATAATATTGATCAAAAACTCGGATTAGTGTATTATATTCTGTCATATACATGGAACTGTAGAACAATAGTTAAATTCGTCTGATGACCCTGCTTTATCGAATAATGGGTAGAACCGCTTATCATATGAGTAGGGTTTATCTGAACAGTGATTTGAATTTGAAATGTCTATTTATATGCGTGATATACCGAATGCAGGTTCATGTACATGTGGAGATCAATGCACCAGTACCATGAAGTCCAGAACGACATTGTACAACAGGTTAGGGGACTTGTGAACCAATCAGCGAAGGGCGACTCAACTTCGGAACTACATCGGCAGGCAACACGTGACCTTGAATCAGCTGTCTCTGCCTGGCACTCCAGTTTCTGCCGTTTAATAAAGTTCAAACGGGACTTTATCCGGTCTGTTCATGGTTGGTTCAAGCTCACCCTTCTTCCTGTAAACAACGACATGACCTTCAATGTGCACAACGAATCTTCTGATGTATATTCCTTCTGTGATGAGTGGAAGCTTGCACTTGAGCGCGTCCCTGACACAGTGGCTTCTGAGGCTATCAATAGCTTTATCAATGTTGTCCACGTAATCTCTCTGAAACAGAGTGAAGAGCTCAAGATCAAAAAACGCACTGAAACTGCATCAAGGGAGCTTGAGAAAAAGGCTTCTTCTCTCCGAAACATTGAAAAGAAATTCTACCACTCATACTCCATGGTTGGTATCGGGCTTCCTGACTCAGGGCCTGAAAATGGGCAGGTTTTGGATGCGCGAGACCCGCTTGCTGAGAAGAAATCTGAACTTACAACCTGCCAGAGGCGGGTTGAAGATGAGATGATGAGGCATACAAAGGCGGTGGAGGTGACAAGAGCCATGACTCTAAACAATCTTCAAACAGGCTTGCCAGGAGTATTTCAGGCACTGACCAGCTTTTCTGGCCTATTTACGGAGGCACTTGAGTCGGTTTGCACTCGTTCCTACGCCATCAAATAGACGGAAAAACGTAGTTTCGGTGCTCGTGGTTTTGAGGTAATTAAGTCGGAGTTTATCAGAGCTGGGAATTTTTTGTCAGGGTGCTCATATTGTTGGTAGTATTCTTTTGAGGGGATTACAACATGTAAATATGTGGAATTTTGTGGTTTGCAAATCCTTTTGTTGTGGAGGAAGGAAAAGTATCCATGTACAGGGAAGTGCTTAAGATTGTTGTTAACCCGAGCTGAGCTGAGCTGAGCTTCTTCGCAGTTTTCAGCGTACAAATAAATATACGTGCTTTGCTTCTTGTGTTTACCTGTCTACATCATTAACCGAGAAATTCATATTTACCCTTTTTGAGTTCTGAACTAACTAGCCATTAGTCTGGTAGTACGCCACTTTCTAATGAAAACTGAAAATTAAAAACGCACGACGGTCAAATGGCCCCACCGTCTTGAGGATCATTGTAACCATATGCAACCTTGAGCCTCTAGTTTCCATATCATATCACATACACTGACTAAAATAAAAACAAAAAATGGACAAGTGTGTAGCATCATCTTTCCTCAAATTTAAAAAAAAAAAAAAAGAATTTCTACTCAAACCTAATATGGCATTGGTCATCTCTTCTCCATTACTTTTATTAGTATTTTTCTTTTTGATACAACGATATTGGACTAAGCCTCACAATGTTTCGTCAGTACTTAAGTGTTGAAATCGCCACTGCATGAGTTAAATCTAAAATCTCTAACTTACATGTGTAGAAGAATATCACTAGATCATGATACCACTAGTTACTTTTATATCAACCAACAGCAGCTCTTGGTTATAAACTCTGGCCAACCACCACCAAAAATAGAATAATGTGACATGAGTGGAATTTAAATCTTCAACGACTCTGGTGAGATCTCCCCAACAGTTTTTTGAATCCTGCCATTTAAGTAACGATTCAGTGTGAATATGCATGTCAACCTTGCATACTCGGTTGACTTCTAGAGGAGGGTTTGCAGATACTGATACTCACCATGTGGGAGGCATTGACACTGATACAACTTCGGATTACATTTCTGTTAAAGAGAGAGACTCTTCTTCATCGATACCATTGTGCACATGACAAGACATAATTTCAGTGAAGTATTTTTTTTTTTTCCTTTTTTTTTTCTTTTTTTTTTCGTGGTAACTTTCTATCGGAATTACTTTGAAACTATGCAAGAATGCAAGTGTAAAAACTCAAACTATATTAGAGTCAAAGGAGTCTCTTGCAGCCCAAATTCGTGAGGTTCCGATGTACAGTTTAGGAGAGTCGAGCCGCATGAAGGGCGGTTACAATGGGCAGACTTAAGCCATATTAACGCACCATCTAGCTTACGGAAAGTTTATACAACCTAAGGGTTGTGGTTTATATGGTTCAAACTTAGGCTTTGGCCATTTGAGAGAATAATTGGAAGGACGATCCGAAAATCATGCGAGTAGTGCCTATGAAATCTACCTCAGAGTACGATACTTCTATTCCAAACAAACATACCAAGCCAGTACTTTTTGCAGCAATCCTGTGCTTAAGCAGGTTTGGAGGAGACAATGTTTCGTCCCAATGTTTTTCTTTTTGATACAACGATATTGGGCTAAGCCTCACAATGTTTCGTCAGTAATTAAGTGTTGAAATCGCCACTGCATGAGTTAAATCTAAAATCTCTAACTTACATGTATAGAAAAATATCACTAGATCATGATACCACTAGTTACTTTTATATCAACCAATAGCAGCTCTTGGTTATAAACTCTGGCCAACCACCACCAAAAATAGAATAATGTGACATGAGTGGAATTTAAATCTTCAACAACTCTGGTGAGATCTCCCCAACAGTTTTTTGAATCCTGCCATTTAAGTAACGTTTAGTGTGAATATGCATGTCAACCTTGCATACTCGGTTGACATCTAGAGGAGGGTTTGCAGATACTGATACTCAACATGTTGGAGGCATTGACACTGATACAACTTCGGATTACATTTCAGTTAAAGAGAGAGACTCTTCTTCATCGATACCATTGTGCACATGACAAGACATAATTTCAGTGAAGTTTTTTTTTGTTTTTCCTTATTTTTTTCCTTTTTTTCGTGGTAACATTCTGTCGGAATTACTTTGAAACTATGCAAGAATGCAAGTGTAAAGTGTAAAAACTCAAACTATATTAGAGTCAAAGGAGTCTCTTGTAGCCCAAATTCGTGAGGTTCTGATGTACAGTTTAGTAGAGTCGAGCCGTATGAAGAGCGGTTACAATGGGCAGACTTAAGCCATATTAACGCACCATCTAGCTTACGGAAAGTTTATGCAACCTAAGGGTTGTGGTTTATATGGTTCAAACTTAGGCTTTGGCCATTTGAGATAATAATTGGAAGGACGATCCGAAAATCATGCGAGTAGTGCCTATGAAATATACCTCAGAGTACGATACTTCTATTCCAAACAATCATACCAAGCCAGTACTTCTGTAGCGATCCTGTGCTTAAGCAGGTTTGGAGGAGACAAATAGACTAAGAAATCCTTAGGATATAATCTTCCAAACGGACCTTTGCTAAGATTATTCTAATTCAAAAACGCTCGGGTCCAACGCATGTAAAAGATCTGACGAAAGAATTTCAAATGTGTTTTCAATCCCATGTGCAAGCATCCAATTTTCTAACGGACTTTTGACATTGAGTTTACTGGGAGTGACATGTGCAATTAGGACTAAGGAGTAGGGCTTTCTTAGTTATACACGTTGCACGTATCAAATCTTTAACCCGGATTGGGGCATGGGAAAGGATAAACAAAATCAAAGTCATGCTAAAATACGATCAACACTTGGATTTATTTTTACAAGTGTAATAGTTAAATGAAACATGTTAGACTGCCATTACAAGTTTGGAGGTCATTCAGGATAGAATTATTAGCCAAATTTCGTACTTAATTTGATTTATACTTTTATTTAATAAGAGAGTATAATTGTAGTTTTGCATAAATATTACATTACGAAAATGAAACAAAAAATACAATGCTGTTGAAAAGTCTGATGTCTGTTGGCAATGAATGCCCACAAAGCAAAAGTCTTCTGTATGGGCAAAGTTTTCAATGCCCATGCTGAATGAAAGTGGAAAATGAATTGTAATGTCAGAGGATGCGTTTTAAATTTCAAGATGCATTAACTGCATCAGTTTGGAGTTGCTCTATAAATAGAGCACTCCGCATGTAACAGAAAATATAAGAAGAAGAAAAACAAGGGAGAAATATCAGTAACATCATCTATTCCTCTGCCTTTTATTTATTATCTACATGTGCTATAGTTTTTGTGTGGCATTTTACATCTACCTTGCACCTACCACTTAAAAGGTTATCTCTCAAACTTTAACTCTTTTATAACACGTTATCAGCACGAGTCTCTAAATATAATTATTCTCTCATCTCTCTTCGCCGAACGAACGAAAGAAAGAAAAAAAAATGTTTCCTTTAAGGTTTTTACTGTTCATCTTATTCCTCTGCCTCAACTGCGCCGTGTACTCTCGCGACGAGTTGTTTGCTCCATGTCTGCTCTTAGTTCTCCAACTAACAGTTACATACATCTTTGATTACTTGTTTGGTGTAGAGATTGATTACTAACCCAGTATTTATTTGTGTTAATTCTACTGCAATGCAAGATGGTGCGGTATAATCGCCCATCTTGAACTGCAAATTTAATCTTACTGCGATCCAAGACGGTGCGGTATCATCTTCTATCTTGGACTGCAGATTTAATTTTACTGCAATTTTTAGGTGGAGCGGTATAATCGCACACCCTACCCTGCATATTCGAATTTACCTGCTGTTTAATTTCATTGCAATTTTTTGTGGTGCGGTATAATCGCCCACGCTGCTTTGCATATTTAAATTTCCTGTTACTTGAGTGGTGCGGAATAATCGCCCATTCTATATTACATTATTTCAATGAGAATGGTGCGGTACAATCGCCCTCCTCATTCACTCTGAAAATCTCGAGCCAGAAGTTTCAAGTGCTTATCATTTTGGCCTGAAGATCAAAATAAAAAATTTGTAAGAACCAGAAGTTCTAACATCATATTCCTCCAGGAATACATATTATTGCAAGTTCTTACACATCTCATTTTCTTTCAGAAAAGAAAATGGCGAACTTGGCGAATCTTGAATTTGCTGCCCTGGATATTACCGGGAAGAATTACCTGACCTGGATACTGGATACCAAGATCCATCTGGAAGCAGGGAATCTTGGAGATACCATCAGGGAAGAGAGCAACTCATCCTCTCAAGATCGGGCAAAGACCATGATTTTCATTCGCCGCCATCTTGATGAGGCGCTAAAGAGCGAGTACTTAACGGTTGAAGATCCGTTAGCTCTCTGAAATGCCTTGAAAAACAGATACAATCACCAGACAACGGTGATTCTTCCAAGGGCCCGCTATGAGTGGACTCATCTGAGGATTCAAGACTTCAAGTCAGTGGCAGAATACAATTCTGCATTGTTCAGAATTATCTCTCAGATGAAGCTTTGTGGGGATATTATTACTGAGAAACATATGCTGGAAAAGACTCTCAGCACATTTCATGCCTCCAACGTGCTCCTGCAGCAGCAGTATAGAGCGCGAGGCTACACTGAGTACAACCAGCTGATATCTGTGCTCTTAGTAGCTGAACAGAATGATGAGCTCCTGATGAAAAACCATCATTCCCGACCTACTGGATCTGCACCATTCCCAGAAGTGAATGCTGCTTCATTCGGAGTGAACGCCACATCCTCTGGTGGTGATAATCATAAACGAGGACGTGGCCACAAGCGAGGTCGATGGAATAGGAAAGGCAAGAACCATGGAGCTCAATTTCATAACCAGGTTCCCAGGAATAATTCAGGCCCGAGCTTCAAAAATGTGAATCGCCACAAAGGCAAAACTCATATGAACAATGCTCCTAGAAACTCTGAAGGAGCCTGCCATAGGTGTGGTGGCAATGGGCATTGGGCGCGTACTTGTCGTACCCTAAAACATCTAGTGGATCTGTATCAAGCCTCCCTCAAGGAGAAGGGTGTCGAGACTAACTTTCTCGACCAGGCTAGACAATGGATATACCTGATCCAGTGTTTGACTTATCAGGGCAGTTGAACACAACTCATCTAGATGTTTCAGACTATATTGTGGAAAAGGGAAATGAAATATACCGGCCCGATTGAATCATTAATGTACTTTTATTATGCTGAACTTGTAGTATTTTCAAATTCAATAAAAGTGTCATGTAAATTTCTTGTTATAACTTGCTTTTAACTCTGATTCTCTTACTCAGAGAGCATGGATAAAAATTGTGGTTATTCTCAGAACATGAGAAATGGCGGAGATATTTGTCTTGCAGACAGTGCAACCACACATACAATACTTCGTGATCGAAAGTATTTCTCAAGCTTAAAACTTACAAGAGTAGGGGTAACAACAAAATCAGGACCTTCAGATGTAATTCAAGGTTCAGGGCAAGCCCAGATTATGTTACCAAATGGAACAATATTGTCCATACATAATGCATTGTATGCTACTCGATCTACTCGAAATTTGTTGAGTTTCAAAGACATACGTCTAAATGGATACCACATTGAAACAAAAAGTGCAGAAAATGTGGAGTATCTATGCATTACCTCCAATGATACCCAGAAGCGTATATTGGAGAAGTTGCGTGGTATGTCGAGTGAATTATATTATACATACATAAGGACAATTGAATCACATACTGTCATGAACTAGAAGTTCATTGATTCAAAGGTTTACATGCTTTGGCATGACCGTCTGGGTCATCCAGGATCTACCATGATGCGTAGGATCATTACCAACTCTAATGGACATCCATTAGTGAGCAGACACATTGCTGCCTCAAATGATAACCCTTGGAAAGCTTGTTCTCAAAGGAAGTTGGTAATTAGACCATCACAACTAAAGGTTGATGCTGAATCCCCATCATTTCTGCAAAGAATTCAAGGGGATATTTGTGGGCCTATTCAACCATCATGTGGACCATTTCGATATTTTATGGTTTTGGTTGATGCATCTACCCGATGGTCACATGTTTGTCTTTTGTCTACTCGGAATGTAGCCTTTGCGAGATTACTTGCTCAAATAATTAAGTTAAGAACACAGTTCCCAGATTATCCCATTAAGTCAATCCGACTTGATAATGCTGGTGAATTTACGTCTCAAACCTTTGATGATTATTGCATGACATTGGGCATTGATGTTGAACACCCTGTTCCTCATGTCCATACTCAAAATGGTTTAGCAGAAGCATTGATCAAGCAGCTTCAGTTAATAACTCGCACTCTGCTCATGAAAACCAAATTGCCAGTCTCTGCATGGGAACATGCCATCTTACATGCTACATCATTGGTTCGATTGAGACCTATAGCCAACCATCAATACTCTTCAGTACAACTCGTGTTTGAACATCAGCCAAACATTTCCCATTTACGAGTTTTTGGTTATGCTGTTTATGTGCCTATTACACCGCTGCAACGCACTAAAATGGGACCTCAGCGTAGACTGGGAATTTACGTGGGTTTTGATTCACCATCTATCATTAGATATTTGGAACCCTTGACAGGTGATATGTTTACAGCTTGTTTTGCTGATTGTCACTTTGATGAGACAATTTTCCCGTTGTTAGGGGGAGAAAAGACCGTTCCAGAAGAACGGAAAGAGCTGACATGAGTTGTTCCCACCTTGTCTCATTTTGATCCTCGCAACATTCAATGTGAAAATGAAGTGAGAAGGATCGTTCATCTTCAAAGCATTGCCAATCAAATGCCAGATGCATTTAATGATGCTATGAAAGTGATAAAATCAAATATACCAGCTGCAAATGCACCTGCAAGAATTGATGTCCTTGTTGGACAAAATAAAGTGGCAGCAAATGATTCATCTGGTGCACGCCTGAAGCGTGGTAGACCCCCAGGTTCAAAAGATTTAGCTCATCGAAAGAGAAAGTCGAGGGCACAACTGAATCCAAATGAAGTCATTCAGGAAGAGAAAATGAATGATACATCCACAATTCATAATTCTGGACTTCCAGAAAAAGAAAATGTCCTTGATGAGACATCTGTCCCTGAAGAGACAGAAGTACCTGAAAGCAAAGAAATCTCCATAAATTATGCATGTACAAATGAATTGTGGGATCGGAATGAAATAATCATTGATGATATGTTTGCATTTGCAATAGCCACTGAAATCATCTTAAGTGATAATATTGAGCCCCGCTCTGTTGATGAATGCAAATAAAGGCAGGATTGGCCTAAGTGGAAAGATGCAATCCAGACAGAATTAAATTCCTTGGAAAACCAGAATGTTTTTGGACCAGTAGTCCAAACCCCGTCTAATGTAAACCTCGTGGGTTACAAATGGGTATTCACAAGGAAACGCAATGAGAAAAACGAGATCGCAAGATACAAAGCACTACTCGTTGCACAAGGTTTTTCTTAAAGACCTGGAATTGATTATGAGGAGACATACTCTCCTGTAATGGACGCAATTACGTTCCGTTACTTAATAAGTTTAGTGGTTTCAGAAAGATTTGACATGCGACTTATGGATGTCATCACTGCGTATCTATATGGAGAATTAGATACTGACATCTATATGAAAGTCCCAGAAGGACTTAAGTTGCCTGAAACAAGTAATAAACCACGAGGTATGCTCTCGATCAAATTAAGGCGATCATTGTATGATCTGAAACAATCTGGACGAATGTGGTATAATCGTCTCAGTGAGTATTTGATCAAAGAAGGGTATATCAACAATGTTATTTGCCCTTGTGTGTTCATTAAGAAATCCAATTCTGGATTCGCTATAGTGGCCGTATATGTTGATGATATGAATCTAGTTGGGACTCCTGAAGAGCTCAATAAAACTGCTGAATATCTGAAAAGCGGATTTGAAATGAAAGACCTTGGAAAAACAAAATATTGTCTCGGCATGCAGATCGAGCATTGTGCTAGTGGAATTTTGATCCACCAATCAGCTTAGATTGAAAAAATTCTGAAGCGATTTGGTATGGACAAGGCTTATCCACTAAGCACGCCAATGGTTGTTCGTTCTTTGGACATTAAGAAAGATCCATTTCGTCCAAAAGAAGATGATGAGCTGGTCCTTGGTCCAGAAGTATCATATCTGAGTGCAGTAGGTGCTTTGTTGTATTTAGCACAATGTACTAGACCAGATATAGTTTTTTCAGTTAATTTGTTAGCAAGGTATAGCTATGCTCCAACAATTCGCCATTGGAAGGGTATCAAAGATGTATTGCGATACCTTCGTGGGACAACAGACATGGGTCTCTTCTACTCAAAGAACTCCACAGATGACCAGGTCCTTGTTGGATATGCAGATGCTGGTTTCCTCTCTGATCCGCATAAAGCCCGTTCACAAACTGGATATGTGTTTAAGAATGGAGATACAGCAATCTCATGGCGCTCAACCAAGCAAACATTAGTTGCTACATCTTCAAATCATTCAGAAATACTTGCTTTACATGAAGCAAGTCGTGAATGTTCTTGGTTAAGATCAATGATCCATCATATCTGGAATTCATGTGGTCTAACTTCGAAGACAGACAATCCAACTGTCATCCATGAAGATAATGCAGCATGTGTTGCCCAAATGAAGGAAAGATTCATCAAGGGCGATAAGACTAAACACATATCTCCAAAGTTTTTCAGTGCTCATGAGCTTCAGAAGGCTAAAGTTATTGAAGTCAGACAAATCCGTTCAAATGAAAATCTGGCAGACTTGTTCACCAAATCTCTATCAAAGTGCACATTTCAGAAGTTAGTGCAAGGCATCGGATTACGTCGACTTACCAAACAGCTAAATTTGGAGAATGCGGAATCAGGGGGAGAAACATATCAGGGGGAGTATCCATGATACATGCTTGTTGTACTCTTTTTCCTTCGATTAGAATTTTTCCCACTGGGTTTTTCCTATCAAGGTTTTAACGAGGCAACATAAGCATACTTGACACTATATCAACGATCCAGGAAAAGTTGTACTCTTTTTCCTTCGCTATGGTTTTTTCCCACTGGGTTTTTCCAAGCAAGGTTTTAACGAGGCAACTCATGTTGATATGTGGGCATCCAAGGGAGAGTGTTGAAAAGTCTGATGTCTGTTGGCAATGAATGCCCACAAAGCAAAAGTCTTCTGCATGGGCAAAGTTTTCAATGCCCATGCTGAATGAAAGTGGAAAATGAATTGTAATGTCAGAAGATGCGTTTTAAATTTCAAGATGCATTAACTGCATCAGTTTGGAGTTACTCTATAAATAGAGCACTCTGCATGTAACAGAAAATATAAGAAGAAGAAAAACAAGAGAGAAATATCAGTAACATCATCTATTCCTCTGCCTTTTATTTATTATCTGTCTGTGCTATAGTTTTTGTGTGGCATTTTACATCTACCTTGCACCTACGTCTTAAAAGGTTATCTCTCAAACTTTAACCCTTTTATAACAAATACAAGGGATGTACGATTTATTTAATAATAATGCAGAAACGCCGATTATTTTATTTTATTTCATAGTATTCCTCGTCCTCCTGAATCTACTCCGATCTTTAAAAAGGTACAACAAAACCAACATATACAATAAAGTAATAAAGGTCATATTGAACACATCAATCATAACTGAACTCATTCTTCTTAATGAGTTCTATGGGTTTGTTTTTAGTTGGCGGATATCATATCCAATATGTCAATTTTAGCCCTATAGCCTAAAAGCCCAAAATTACTTCAGGATTCCTGATTTGTCCCGAAATCCTGAAACTATTTCGGGATTCTCTGAAAATTTGGTTTGAGATCAGTCTTTAAATTAGGATTCCTGAAAACTTCGGTTTGAGAATCAGAACAAGGATTTCGTTTCAGTGAGCCCTACTTTCACCTTGGAAACTCATTGAGGGAGTAGTTTGGACGGAGAACATCCATATTGTACCGAAGCGGCATGGGAAAATCAGCAATTATCTCACCTAAAACTCCGTGATGTATGCCAAGTGATCGAAAATATTTCATACTAACCTCGAGCTTTTTCACAATGTTACATCCTAGGAGCTCTGGTCGCAAAGCTATAACCTTTCCAATATCCCTTCCCTCTCACTAACTCAACTTTTGGTCATCAAGAATATGACCTGTGTTATATTCCACTAACATGTTAAAGGGGTGAAAATTAGATGTTAATCTTTCGATTAAAAACTGAAACTGGATATTAAGAGCCCGTTTGATATCTAGTTTTTTTTTTTTTTTTTAATCCCAACCTTGTAAAAATGAAGTTGAGTCTAGGAATATCTCAAAGTGTGATTTGACTAAAGATCTCAATGAGAGAGCAAAGTGAATTAAGAAGTAACATAAAGCTACCAATTAAATGATGTACTCGAATTCAGATTACATAGAGTTTAGAAGTTTAATTAATTTGTCATGTTTACTTTTATGATGCAATTTTTATTTTAATATGGGTAGTTATAAAAAAAAAAAAAAAAAAAAAAGAGTTTATTATTGTGATTAATGAAGATTTTACTAGTTTTGTGTGAAATATAATTATGGGCGGTTCTCTTGTGAATCGCGTTCAGCATTCGTTAGCCCATGACCCAACTAACCCAACCCAAAACCCTAAACCATTTCTTCTTCAGTCTCCCCTCACGCATCGTTCGTGGCATCTCAAGCTCACCCAGAGGAAGCTTTAGCTCCACACTCCAGAAAAATCAGGTTGCGCTTCTCACTCAATAATATTAATAAATAATAAAGCCTTAATCTTCTTCTGATGTTTTTCAATTTTAATATGTTTTGGTTTCTGGGTATTGCTCTTTTGTTTATTTAACTATTTCCAGTTTGGAATTCATGATCGCTGACTGGTGTTTATGTGGTGATTAGATTATATGAATCTCCATTTCTTGACTGTTTGTAACTGGGTTTCTGTTGTGGAAGTTTCAATTTCACTCTTGAAATAGTTCCTCAATTTTTGTTGGAATTTAAGGCGATCTGAAGCCTTTTCGTAGAAGAAATGGCACAAAACCGAGCGCAATGGCGTTCTAGGATTCATATAGCCGACCCCACTTAGTGGGATAAGGTTTTGTTGTTGTTGTGGTGTTATTTTTTGAGCGTATGCAAACCCAATTTTGGAAAAATTGCACTTCGATATGCAACTTATGTATAAATAGATATAAGGTGAGGGTTCTCATTGATGTCGGTGAACTGAAATGATTTGGTTTCAAAGCTCGAGTATTCTGTGGTGATTTTCTTTCAGGGTTTTGCCCATCTTTCCGGAAAAGCAGACGATGAATTTTGCAACATCAATATGCAGTAGGTTGGGTCTGAAGAACATTGTTACGAATACTCCCGTATACAGCAGTGCTTCTGGTACGAGTTCGGTATCACTGAATGAGTTGTGCTAGAATGTAGCATGATTATGTTGTGTTTCTGCTTCTAAGTCCTGATGTTTTGTTTGATGTGCTAATTTTAGATGTCACGGCAGAAGGATTGAGTTTGACCTTTAGGCGCTGGGCTACTAAAAAATCTGCTGGATCCACCAAAAATGGTCGAGATTCAAATCCCAAATTTCTTGGAGTGAAGAAATTTGGCGGAGAGGTGAGAGGCTGTTGTGTATAAAAAAACATAATGGACAGTTCGTTATTGCTTGTCTAATTCTTCCGTTGGAATCACTGTAATGTTGTTATTCTGTTTATGTTGCAGAGAGTGATACCTGGAAACATCATTGTTCGCCAAAGAGGCACCCGTTTTCATCCTGGAAATTATGTTGGTTTAGGGAAGGATCACACCCTTTTTGCTCTGAAAGAAGGCTCTGTTAAGTTTGAACACCACAAGCTCAGCGGACGCAAGTGGGTGCATATTGTGCCAAAGGAAGGTCACGTGCTTCACCCCGTCTATGCAAATGGTGCGACTGCGCCATCAGCAGCGTAGTTGAAGACGGTTTCATATCCTTGTGAGCTTGTTTTTAGATCATTTTAGGCTCAAAACTTTCCCCAGGTTGGTTAGAATAAGAAAAGCGATATGCCAAAACCCGATAGGTTTTCTGTTATTTTGAAACTCTTGATCTTAGACGAAGGAATGCACATCTCAGTTTTACGTTAATTTGAACTCTTTTGTATCAGCTTTACCTGGGTTGTGGCTTTTTACTGATTAAGGTCTTTCTATTCCTTGTTTGTGTCGCTTTACCTACTTCAGTTTATACGAGCTTTTCGTGATGTACTTCAATCTCTTACATGCTAGCCTGAATGAAACCAGTTTTTTTAAAAGATCGTATGCGATAACCATCCAGCAGAAGACTGGTAAGTGCTTGTCTTGCATTGCATTAATCAAAAGAGGAGCAAGTAAAGGCTTCTGTGTAAACAACTTACAATTCTGCTTCACTATCACTGTCATCAAGCATGCTTTATTCTGTCTCACTCTCACCGTCATCAAACATAGTTGGTTCTGCCTCACTCTCACCGTCATCAGGCGAGTCATCGTCAAAACTCATGGCGGAATTATAAACATCCTCACTCAAGCCACCAGATTCAAATCTTTGCCGCCCTTCCACTCTAGTCTTGACCCTCTTCTCAAAATCTTCATCCGTGCAGGCCAGCATGTAGCGTAGTTTTAAATTAATACAATTCTCTGTCAGAACCTTGTGCCTTGGAATAATTTGACCCAAGGAAGTAGCTGAAAAACCTGGACATGATTTCATGACAGTCACTTGTAAGGAAGAAACAAGATAAATTATTCCAAAAAGTTAGCAGCAAACGGAAAAGAAAAGCTTAATTTCTGGTTGTGATGCTTTCACGGTGTTTCTTGTTGAGTATTTGGCCCTTATTTCTCATAATTTCTAGAATAAAAGTGGAGTTCATGAGCTTTAATTTTATATAAAGATCCCTGAGATTTTCCTACTCCTCACTTTGGTCCCTGAGATTTGAAAATCAATAGAAGTAGTTTCTGAGATTGTCTACCATCAATCATTTTAGTCATTCGGTAAAAATTATGTTAAATTAATATCAAAATGACAAAATTTTCCTTAATATAATAAACAATAGGCCAAAATGATTTGACCAAAATTGAGGGTATTTTTGTTATTTTATTCTTATTTTATGAAGATTTTCACGTAAGAATTAAAATGATTGATTATGGACAAACTCAAAGACTAATTCCATCGATTTCAAATATTAAGAGTCTTTGATTCCATCGATTTCAAATATTAAGAACTAAAATGAGAAGTCATGCAAATTTCAGAAACTATTTTGGTTAAAAAAACATTTTCTAAAATAAACATGACTGAGTCTTTGAGTTCTTAGAAGATGTACCGCTTAGTTCTACGACCATATTGGGGAATAGTGGTGTGCATTTTTATATTTGCGGAATTTTATAATATTTCCAAGTTTGGGATTATTACCATGTAGGCGTCCCAGTAAAGGTTTGCCCCAGCCTGGAACACGCAGTGAGTGCTTGTACTTTTGCCGCATCGCGTACAGGGCTCGGAACTCCTAAATTTCGAGCTCCACGTCATACCACTTATCGAGGAGCTCGAAACAAGTGATGATTTGGTACAACACCTGAATTATTTTTTTACGTGGACTTTTTTTTTTTTTGGTTGTTGATGTCATTGGATACATTGGCAATATTCGACCTTTAACCCTTTGGCATTACACCCTTAAAAATTGCTTCAAATGAATGCTGTACCCGCCTTTAAACCAATATATTCAACCAGACATAAACACACATCAACGAGCCTTCCCGATCGCAATCAACATCCCTTTCCGATCGCAGTTGTTAGCGCCGAACATCACTACTCAATCATTCAGTGAAGAATCAACATCGGTCACAATGTTTCATCTTTCGGATTAAATTCCAGTTCAGATGAACTTGTATACTTATATTTTGTTAACGTGCATATTACTTATACTGCTATATAAACACGTAACACAGACTGTCCCTTCCAACACTTCTACTTGCATTTCCTGCAACTTGAAATAACAAGGTGCAACAGAAACAAAATGACAGGGTTTCAACACATAGCAATTGTATTAGCAAATAATGAGATCCCTACTCAAAACACTAAAACTGGTACCATTCCGATAACTTTTGAAAGGGGGCCATCAACGAACCAGCTAAAGTCTGTCGCTGTATAAGTTTACTAAACATTTTCCCCATTAAAACAGGGATTTTCTTTCTATGCGGTAGTTAAGTTCATTAGCAGAACACAGTGAATCAGGCATACTCTTGTGGGATTTAAATGATGGGTACGAATACAAGATAGCACAATAACCATGTGATCCAAACTAAAAGAACTCAAAGTCTAGATATTTACCCCCGGACTTCACGTCTGCCCCAACCATTCTTTTACTGTTGCTTCCGACACCAACAGGTTCAACTGCGTTAAATTTCACTGGCAGTTCAGTTTCCATCGGTCTTGGTACTTCTGGTGGTGTGCTGCATCGTATTAGAGCCCAATTTACACCTTCGAAGAAGGGATGCTGTTTGATCTCAGTTGCACCCCTTTTCACCCCAAGCCGGTGCTGTGGCTCTTTCACCAGCAAACCCCGAATTAGATCGCGGCTTGCATAACTAGTTGCGGGGGAATCTGGGAATTTAAGTTGCTGCCCCACCACATTGAACAGTGTAGCACGGTTTCCTGAACCTTTAAAAGGGGTTTTGCCATACAGTAATTCATGCAAGAATATACCAAACGTCCACCAATCAACTGCACTACCATGGCCTTCTCCCTTAATAATTTCAGGGGCTAGGTATTCATGGGTTCCAACAAAAGACATGGACCGAGCTTGAGTAGGCTCAGCAACAAGCTCTGGAAGTGCATTGGTGGCAAACCCTGGCTCAGCTCGAGGCTTTCGGCTCTTCTTGCTTTTCTGAGGGAAGAACCTTGGGATAAAACAAGAAGGCTGAATGCATACTGATGACGGCTCAATACATGCAGGCTGGACGCAGAACGCACCTGCTCCTCGTTTGGAGGGATCCGAATCATATGAAGTTCTTATCAGGGTCGGTGAAACAGAGCATCTCAGTGAAAGATCAAAGTCAGAGAGCATTATGTGGCCATCGTCACGAACAAGCACATTTTCAGGTTTTAAGTCCCTGTAGACAACTCCAAGCATGTGTAGATACTCTAGTGCCAACAGAACCTCCGCAGCATAGAATCTACAAGAACAAAGATAGACAAGTATATAACTGCCTGTCTACCATTTATACTACATCTGCCGCACAATATAAAACAGAACAACATTCTCAAATATGATAAATTATACTGCATCCAATCTGCATCTTATTGAACTGCGTAATCCATGTTTCATTTAAAGATGGTAGATGAAGGAACTGTAGGCCATGTATGGAATGAGAATTTTGATTTGTGATTGCATTTCAAATATATGGACTTGCAATCGCACATTGGGGATCCTATGCATATAAAAGTCCCCGCTAGGAAAGGGGGGCAAAAGGCAACATTTGGTTGAATGCTTCAACTTCCAAATCATTGATTCAAGTATTTCTAGATTGGATAGATCAAGGTTGTACAAAAACATGTCATTGAGGGCACAGGGTATTTTCTTATACATTGACAAAAGGTCCAAGCCAAGCATGAAGAGCAATACGTTCAATGATGTTGTGTTCATTTCTTGTTTACGTTATAATTGTTTATACTTCATTCATTATTCTACATACTCTTTAGATTCAAAAAGGCTTCCAATCCAAGCATAAACAGCCAAACCTACAACGACCAATACTTCAATATGTTATTCAGCCTTTTAGTCAATTATATTTTATGGTAGAAAATTTGTGAACTTTTGCACAGTATTTGGATTCAAACACAAAGTAAATGAGGAGTATGACCTTGTTAGTTATAGGAAACAAAAATGCCAGTAACAAGAGACAAGTAAAAGACAGTGGACGAGATGTCCTAGAGTTCCAATAAAACACCCCCCCCCCCCTACCGTGTCACAAACTCTGTGGTATAGAAGTTTACTATTTTTCATTTCTTATTTACTGTCGGTGAGAATGGAGATTGATGATTTCATGTAAAATACAGAAAAGTACTGTTAAAAGCATGAGAACCATCAAAGATATGAAACTATCTCTAAATCTAAATCTCTATTGAAGAAACATATACAAGCCATGAAGAAGCGTAACTAAAAGACATTTGCGGCAGAAAAAACTAGATCAATTGCAATTAACAATTTCCATGTAGGAAAACTCCAAAAGAGGCAACATCATAAACACAAAAAGATAGAGATCTCCACAAAGAAAGAAATATTAACAATGATATAGATAGGAGGCTACCTTCTTGATGAAAATAAGGAACAGTAAAGTATGAAAAAATGCATCAGAAATTAAAGCCATACCTCGCAGCATACTCTGAGAAGTGTTTTCCAGGTTGTCGTTGCCTCAGAGTGTGCAGATCACCACCTGGACAATATTCCATGACCAAACAGCAGAACCTGTCGGTCTCAAAATGTGTATATAAAGTTGGAAGGAATGGATGGTCCAGCAGTTGCAAAATCTCCCGTTCTGTCTGAGCCCTAGTCAACTTCTTCCTGCTTGCAAGGGATGCCTTGTCCATTACTTTCATTGCGAAATAACAGCGGGTTCCACTTAGTTCTGAAAGATAGACACTACCAATATCACCACAACCAAGCCGTTTGAGTAATCTAAAATGGCTCATACCCAAAATCCCATCCCGAACTCGAATAGCAAGAATTGCCTTCCACCTAGGATCATTTCCTTTATGGGGCTTATTAGCACTCCCAGTAAGGTTGCTCCAGTTGCTGTCATCACTAACGCCACTACTAACACTTGCTCGACTAACACTAGTTTTTGCACTCTCAAGTGAATCCCCTCTAACACTCCCTTTGGTACTTTCACCATTTCTCTCAAAACTAAGCATGCCATCACTAGTGATTGCGTCACTCCTATATGTACTAGCGCAGCTATTGGCAATACTCATAGCAGTGACAACACAAGCACTATCAATGCTACTAAGTGGACTTACATTACCACTCGGAGGCAAAGAAGCATCCCAAACACACTCCTTCTCCTCGGAATCTGGAGGAATGAGTGAATTATCTGTATTCTGTGATGCACGCTGAACCGCAAATGGCGGAGACAGCGCACCTATGTCGTTGGGTTCTTCAAGCAAGCTTTCAGAAGGGGAAAGAACAGTTGGACTTGGTTTCTTAGCAGGAACCCGGGGGGAAAGATCTTCTAGAAAAGGGCCTTTCACAGATAAGCTCTTCATCAAGCATCCAGTGTCGGACTTATTCTGACCAATCGGTACATACACTGGTTTCATTAGATCCATATCAACAGGTTCTGGAGGGTGACTAACCCCGGCGAAAAAACTAGGACCACCTTCATCAAATGAATCTATACTTCCCTTGAATGTGAGAGAGCCAGACAAAAGTTCTTCCTCTTCTGGCAAAGAGACCTTTCCTTTCCTTGTTCTTAAAGGTATGGGCAAGTCAGAATCTCGAGACTCCTGTGCATTAAATCTCCCATCTTTTACCATAACAGAATGCACATTTGACAACTCAGCCATTTGCCTTGCCAATGCAATTTCTTCTCTCACCAAGCCTAAGCGCCCATTGGATAACTGACCCCTGTCTCTAGTAGAAGCAACATCTTCTCTTGCCAAACCAGAGCGTACATTTGACAAGTGATCCACTCCTCTTGTTGAGGTCGAACGTGAATAAATCACCTCAACTCCCATGGGAAACTTTTTAGGAAGCTCCTTTGATTCCGAAACCCTCTCCATGCCTGGTCCATTGGATAACTGACCCCTGTCTCTAGTAGAAGCAACATCTTCTCTTGCCAAACCAGAGTGCATGTTTGACAAGTGATCCACTCCTCTTGTTGAGGCCGAACGTGAATAAATCACCTCAACTCCCACGGGAAACTTTTTAGGAAGCACCTTTGATTCCGAAACCCTCTCCATGCCTGATAACCACGTATCTCATAGAAAATTCTTGGAACGAATAATCTGCAAAGTCAATCTAGATTTAGCTTACATGAATTCTTCGCATATACAGTCAGATCTTAATGTGTAAGCAGTCCAAAAACAATACTTCAATTCCATTCCATCTTTATCAGAAATTGCATATGAACAGCATGCAAACTTCTTTTACGCAAGCGCTAATACAAAGAATATTCAATGAAAAAATAAAGATCCATTTACAATGCCAGGTGCTGGTGTTTGATTTCTTCTTCTATATATTCAATAACACGGAAATACGACATTAACTAGCACAAATTTGAACACAAAACTAAAAAAAAGTTGAATTTGAATAAAGGAGACAAATTGGGAATGTGAATTAAACCACAAAAGCCATTCAATCATGAAACCCCAATTGTCAAAATTTTCCATAACCCCCACCTCCTCAAATTCCTAACTTCACTCCCACTCAACCACAATTACACCAAAAGTACACCTTTACATATATCAAGTTAAACACAAATTACACACAAAGTACATAGAAGAAGCAACCAAATTTATAATCCAAAAAAAAAAAAAAAAAAAAAACCACAAGCTCAACACAGCAAACCTTCATTTCCAATAAACCCAATAAATATTTTTGGAAAGAAAAAGAGAGACAGAGAATGTGGAATCCGTAGATAGTGAGAGCAGAGAGAGGAGCAGAATTACATTCAAAATTGCAAACGCAGAAGAATCGCAATGGCAAACGCACCAGAGCAAAACGAAGTCGAACATTTACACCTGCGGAAGCCGGAAGGCCCTGTGACCAACAACAACGAAAATGGCAAGGGTTAGCTACTAATCAAATGCCGAGGTTTTTTTCTTCCTTCACTTTTTTTCCTTTTTTTTTTGCAATTTCGGGGAGCCAAAGCGAGACCAGAGCTCTCTCTCTCTAACTTTTCTCTCTCTAGAGCTGTTTCTCTCTCTCTCTCTCTCTCTCTCTCTCTCTCTCTGGTCTCTGTGATCTATGTGATTATGGTGGATGTAATTAAACAGCTTTTGCTTTTTTGTAGGTGGGCTGCGCGCACTTTAGTAGTAAGCTGCTGACTGAGGAGCGAGAGGCTCTAGAGTGCTAAAGGGAGAGAGAGTGGGGCCGGCCCGGCAGAGGAGAGTGGGACCCACGCGTGTTCCTTCTTTAAACTACACTTCTTTTTCAGAGATGGTGACTCTTGCCCTCTCTCTCTCTCTCCCCGTCTTCTCGCGCCGCTCACATCGCATCGCACTACCAGAATCGTCCCTCGTCAGTCTCTTTGGCTGTGAAAATGACCACACGCTTTTTTCTGCGCGTGTATTGTTGTGGTGTTGTATTTGGATAAATGTTTTTTTTTTTTTTTAAATAATACTAAAAAGACTGAATTTTTGAGTAGAAATGTTAAAGAGGCTAAATTTGTATACAAAATTTACAAACTAAATAATGTGTCACTAACATGAATGAACACGTTTATCAACTCTTAAATAATAATCCAATCATGTACTTTCACGTTATTTAGTTTATAAAATTTTGTCTGCACATTTTGTCTCTCTAGCATTACCCAATTTTTAAAACAAAATTTATAAACCAAATAATGTGGTTGTTGATGATTGGATTATTACTCATGTGCTGGTGAACGTGCTTATTTCTTATTGGTCACATAATTAGGTTGGGAAAACTTTTCAATTTAGTCACTAAGATTTGAAATTGATAGAATTGGTCCCTAAGTTTGTCCATCATCAATTATTTTGATCATTCCATGATAAATCTCCATTAAATAGGAATAGAATTGATCCTTATTTAACAGAACTTTTATGGAATGACCAAAATGATTGATAATGGACAAACTCATAGACCACTTCTATTGATTTCAAACCCAGAGATCAAAATGAGAATTATATCAATCTCAATGATCATCTTGACTAAAAAATAGTTTTCTTTTTTGGATGAATTTGGGAGTGGTGCAAATACAATCATGTTATGATTTCTCTCTTATCATTTGGATGATTTGTATGGTGGTATGGCTTTGGGATTATTTGTATGGTGATATGGCTTTATGCGTGTACCAAATCCAATCATACTTGAGTGATTAAGGAGACAATAGCTTCATGGAAAACTATATTACATTTAAAAATGGAAAAATAATACAAATATATTGGGTAATCAATTAAAAGAACGCTAGCCATCGAAAAAGAAAGAGAAGAGTGTGTGGTCATCAATATTTTTACATTACGAGAAGAGAGAGTTCGACTAAGCCACACAATGAACATCCTAATTTGGTATCAGATTCATCATTCACGAGATTCAAACTTAAGACCTCTCACTTCTAAGCGAAAATAAATATATATTGTTAGATTCAAAAAGAAAACAAGGAGTTTTTGCTCCAAAATGTCATGGATTACCTTTTTTCAGGGTAATGTTGGAGCTGTCTACCTTGGTGCTGGCCAGACTCTCCGTCTCTCCAAAATGCAATGGGAGGGCGGCAAAGATGTCCCACCTCTACCATCCAGCATCCCGCTTCCCCTTCCACTGCACAGCTACTAACTCCCTAGCGCAAAAAAATAAAAAATAAAAATAAAAAAAACCCCATTTTGGATTCTCTGTAAAAACACAAGAACTTACGAAATTGTGACAAATTTTTTGCACCCTCTCCTCCGCACGATCGATACCGAGATGCTGCGTCGCAACTCGATTTGGTGGTGATGGCGACAGGAAAATGGGGAAGCAGAGGAGGGGAGAGAGAGGGGGACGATGAGACCAAGAAATTTGGCATTTTTATTTGTTTTCTTACATTTGTAAGAATTAAAAAAAAAATTGGGCTTTTTAAATATACATAAACCCTAATTACAAAAATCCAAAAGATATATTAGGGTCAACAGAAAATTAGTAGAGAGAAGAAAACGAATGAGTTTCGGCGTGCATGGCAAGGCTTCTCAAGTCAATAATTAACAAAAGGCATAAATGACGGTCTTATTTGGGGAATTAAAACCATGACTGGAAAAATAAAGCGACGACTGAAAATGCTAACAAATGGTTCATTTGGATTTGTTTTAAAAATGATTAAAAATGTTTTTATAAAAAATATTTTTGGGTTTCAAGAGCACTTGAAGTGCTTTCTGCAAGAATCATCAATTATGTGCTTCTTCCAATAACCATTTTAAATGTTTTTTCCGGGATTTACTTAGAGCACGTTTGGATGTGCTTTTAAAATAACTGAAATCGCTTTTAGTGAAAATATTTTTGAAAGCAATCCTTAGAAAAAATGCTAGTAAATCCTTGAAAAGCATTTAAAGTGTTTTCTAAAAGAAGCACGTAACTGATGCTTCTTGGAGAAAACACTTAAAGTGCTTTTGGAATCCAAAAACATTTTATTTAAAAGTGTTTTTAGTCATTTAAAAAACATCCAAACGAGCCCTTACATTTTTACTAAAGATTGTAACTAGAAACATTTTCACCAAAAACACTTTCAGTCATTTTAAAAGTACATCCTAACGAGTTCAAAGTCAGTTAGTGATTCAAGTTTTTTTCCCTCCTCTTAATGTAAAAATATCGATATAAAAAAAAAAAAAAAAAAAAGGTCTGTGAGTGGTGTGATTCTTCTCTCTGTGTTTGTGTTCCACCACCACTGGTAGTTGCTACACCGTAAAATTGCAGTTGCTTGGAACTCTTTCTTGTCACGTGTATGCTAACCCCTCCTCTCCTTTGTTTTTCTTAATACAATTAAACCTAGGTTATACAATTGGGTCCAAACCAATTTTATAACTTTAGAGGTTATTACTTAATAAAAATTTAGTTAAAAATATTGTTTATTGACTTATTTATCCTTAATAAATGTTGTATTTCCGAAATAGGATTCTTTGGGCATCAAGTATTTTATTCCTTCCATGTTTTTGTACTGACTGACAATTATAACTATGGAGAGACGTGTTTTATTATGATGAAATCAAGAAAAATTATAACTTATTACAATATACATAACTGGTCCCAAGTTGGGACCATAATTTTTTATACCTTTTTATAACATTATTATGTGTATTTCAAATATAATGTCAGGTAGATTTTGAATTAAAGTGTTCATATGTAATGAGGTTATGTGAGTTACCATGCTTGGCTTTGGTTAGGCTAGAAGATGCCAAGATGGTGAGTCCAAAGTAGAAAAAGGGCAAACGACAACGTTTGGAAAAAAACAGAATTAAGGTACAAAACCCATCTTCTTCATTTTGACTTGACCGTTCTATTTACCACCACAAAATTTTTTACGCCGGCGAATAAACCTAGCTAATAGTGGCTCTTATACCTAATAATTATTATTTTTCACCATAATTTAGCTCGTCTAGTTCTCCTAAGAGCTCCGTCTAGGGTTTAGAGTGGTACTTTGAGGTCCTTCACAATCGTTTCTCTCGATCTTCATAAGGTCTCGAGATCACCCTGGTTCGTATATAGATCCAACCCTCTATGCATGCATATAAAAACAATGTACTCAAGATTCATTCATAATAAACAATGTACACATAATACTTAAAAAACAATGAAATCAAGCACGGGTACATACAAAAAAATACAAGAAAATGGGCATATACCAAAAAATATGAAATAAATATAATGGGAGAAAATTCAAGGGTACATTATAAACACAGACACAAATAAAGAATTTTCAATACAACTTTTGGGTTCGTGGTAAATGATATCCAAGAACTCCTCTCTAGTTTTCAGGATAGTTCACTCGAGTATATTCAACGGAATTGCAATGTAGTGGCTCATCGCCTTGTTAAGTCCAGTTTAATTTTCAATGAACCAAAAGTTTGGGTTGAGGAACCCTTTAAAACCATACGAGGTGTCCTCTATCAAGATTTGTATCTTATTTGAGTTTTATTCAAAATAAATGTCATTTCTATTAAAAAATATATATTCAAACAAAAATAGTGCCTTGGACAAAAGTCAAAAACTTTGATTAAAAACTGAAAATTAATAAAATTTCAATCAATAAATATTGATGGTTAGCTAGTAACAGATTTTAATTTTTTTTTTTTTATTAATTAGAAAAATATTTTGAGTTGTCGGGTTAACTTGATGGTTTGTTCCTCCTACAAGAATTAACTAGCTTCCTACAATTTTTCGATTATGTACATTCGAAGGCACACATTTACATATTATAAGTCATTTTCTGTCATATATGCTCATCAGTTTATGTCCAACGTGATGCAGCCACCACCATGATACGTCACATTCATATGATTCATGCAGAATTGAAGGACTTCATTTCTATGTTTTTATCTGTGTCAAATGAAAAAGACATTTCATACACGCCAAGAGTGTTTCTCTTTTTATGCCAACGACAATCTTAATCTCGAATATATAATAATACATTCTTTAACTTCCACTTAGAATTACGGTCTACTGGTATTCCTGTTCATTTGTAAATAATAGTATAAATATTCATCCTTAATGTAGATACTGTAGTTTGTTAAAAAAAAAAAAAAAAAAAAAAACAATATCAGCCCATGTGGCATGCCTAGCAAAAGCGAATTAATTGAGCCATTTTCCATGAAATTGTTTTGGTGAAGACAAAAATATAAATAAATAAATAAAATAAACAGTTTGACATGTATGATGATATTTTTGAAGTGATTGAAACAAGTAATTAACATCGTATTAACTAATAAATCACTTAAATGTTGAGTGAACTACCTATATAATGATGGTTTATTTAAGACTAGATGAAATCGTGATTTATTTTGGTTAATAATTGACGTGATGAATTATTACTGAACAGTGAAGAAAAGGATCAAATTCATCACAAAGACATGAAGTGCGGCGCCATTGTGAACTCCAATATTCATACCATGGCCTCACTAGTCACTACAACTTTTGTACAAGTTTGACCACATTTTACGAAGATGTATTGATTAAGAATATTCTTATCAAATCTCCGTCTAGTTGATTAAGAATATTCTTTCTTGCATCCGAAGTCACAGCTTCAAATTCACCCGCTTGTATACATTTTTTTTTTAAATTCAATGCAAGTCGAATATATATTAGTATAGCTGAAGAATTCTTACTAGAACATGGTGTTTTCATTAATTGTTTTTAGTGGGTATTAGCCTAGTTCCCTCGCTTGTTTCACTTTTTCTTTTTTCTTAATATTATTAATAAAATCTAGTAGAGGAGGGAGGAGGGGGGGGGGGGGGTTTCTGGGTGCAACGGTCATTTCTCCTCGCGAAGAGGGTTGGTGCCTCACATACAACTGTTAATGAAGAGCTAATCTCGCATAACCGTCTCTATAAACTAAATAAATTAAGCATTCACCTACCAAATCTTATGAACCTAAAGTAAAATGTGAATGCATGATGTGGATCATTGTCACATCCCGGCCCGAGCCCCCACCATAACCCGAGCCCGCTCCACCACCGTAATACAATATTGTCCGCTTTGGGCCCGACCACGCCCTCACGGTTTTGTTTATGGAAACTCACACGAGAACTTCCCAATGGGTCATTCATCATGGGAGTGCTCTTGCTCGCGCACCTTGTTTAACTTCGGAGTTCTCACGGAACCCAAAGCCAGTGAGCTTCCAAAATGCCTCGTGCTAGGTAGGGATGAGAATATACATATAAGGATCACTCCCCTGCGCGACGTGAGATCTTACAATCATACATTAGAAAAATGATGTAAACAAATATTTTATTAGAAAATGATGTAGCAAAAATATGAATGGATGATGTGTATCATGATAGGAAAGCTTTTTGTGGTTTGGTGGTGACGATGAATTGAGCTTGGCAAGTTGTCATGTGGAGCACCAATCCCATAAATTTCATACATTAGTGATCTAAATGATTAGCTCTCAATACTTTACTACTTAAATTAAACAAATGCTAAAGTTTCATACAAAACAAAACACTAATCCAAAAGAAGTGTATTGTAATCTTATGTAGGGCTTACATTTGTTCCTTGCTTTTTGAAAAGTTGGGAAATTAGAGGTTTGAAAGTGTGGTTTTGGGCATTGGTATTAGGAAAAGGGGAAGGGAGGCATTCAAAGTGGGTTCTTTCATGATTCCCCATGCTCTCTCGGTCTTTGGTGGACCAAACACTTTTTCTCACTTGAGCCATTTTTCTTCGGTGTTTTTTTTGTCTTTTTTTTTTGGTTTTTTTTTTCATTTAAAAGGGAAACAACTAGTGAAAAATTACGATTAATCATCATTTTTGGGAGCCGGGAACACTTAGTAATAAGTGGTTAAGTTAGGACAATATCAGTAATATTAGTAGTGGACCTGCATGAGCCTATAAAGTTTTTTATGGTATCAAAACAAGTTATTCCTTCAATATGTCATGAGCCCGATGTACTAGGCTCGAATTTCCCTCCTTAAGTTGAATTTTAAAAAAGTTGTGCTAGCTTCAGCTTAAGGATATTGAATGACCAGGCTTTAAAGTTGCATGGTCCTCAATGATGACCGAGCTCCCGAAAAGTTATGTTAGCTCCGGTATAATGACTTGGTCAGTTCCTACTTCCTAATGTCGAAATTGGTTTCCCTGGCCTGTGTGAGGCCACTTGTGAGGGGCCGTGTTGGAGAATAATTTCTCACATTGGTCGTATGATAAAAGAATACACGATTAATATATGAGATTTTCCACTCCTAATATCACCTAGTCCTTTTGTGATAAAACCCAACACCTAGTAATAGGTAGTTAAGTTGGAGAATATTGGTGATATTGGTTTGTGAACCTGCATGAGCCTATAAAGTTTATCATTATATTGGACAAGCTTTGAAATCTGTCGGAGTTGGGAGAATTGGTTGAAAAATTGGCTATTTCACAAAGAGTGCTCCTATGTCCACCCCTTAGTCCTATCTTTCCACCCACATTTTAATAAAATTCGATGATCATATTACCCTCTTATAAAATGACATATAAAGATAGAGCAGAATAAAAAACCTTCTCTGTCCACTGATTCCAACCACTGTGCAATATATCTCAATTACTAAAAATCTCTTTTCTTCATTTTCAATTTTTTCAGTCGTTCTATTTTCTAATTCAATTGTATATTCACCCGTGAATAATCAAATTAAGCTGAATCAAAATAATTGAATACATCACGAATCTACGACCTACGACCTACGACCCCGTGCCCCATGGTTATGAAGAAATGGATTTGGATTCACAAAGCTTTACGTATTCGTGGAGTTGTCATAATCCACATCCCACATGCATCCAATGCCTTCTGCCACAACATTTGTTGGGCTCCGGCTTCTCGGGTCGCGGACGAAGCCGCTTTCTCCACCGAATTTAGCTTGGCTTCGATGCTATGAATGGTTGAGCTTTGTTGCTGCTGCTGCTGCATCGCCTCCATGGTTGGCTGTGCAGATGGTTTGAATGGCGGTGGTACTTCAGAAAGGGTGGTCGCAGGAAGGGGAAGCCATGCTAATGAGGGGTGTCAAGCGCAAGGGTGCTTTGGGGATGCGATGGGTGGGAAGAGAGTGTAGTTTTTCGCAAAAGACAAATAAAAAATGGTGATTTGCTGAAAAGACAAAAACGCCCTTATGGAATTGCGCTCAAATCCATCGTCCTTTTCGTAACCACGGTGATCTTTAATCCGTGTCAATGGTCTAGGTGGAGCTATGGCATCTTGCCCTACTGCTGACCTAATTGAAAACCGACGATCATGAAAGTGAGAAGAGTGAGGGCGGGCTTTGCCGTAGGGTCTGTGGAGATGGGCCGTGTTGGATAATGATCAACAATTAATTACAAAGTTATATATATATATATGTTTAAATATGCTAATAAATAATAAATTCAACTCAATAATTTGACAGATTATGAATAAATGATATTAATATCAAACAAGTAAAAACAGTGATCGAGGCTTGTGTACCACGATGTATTTGAAACATAATTTTTTCCTTATTCGGTTCTTGTAGTTTAATGGACGTTTGTTTCATAGGGATTCAACAATCAAACTTGGACTCCAGCACTAGAAAACTTGGCTTTTGGTGAATATGTTTGTTGTACTCTTAGCAAGAATATTTTGGTATTTCAGAGGAAGGTTGTTGTTTTTTATGTGCCATGCAGATGGATGTATATATAATGCATATATGTCTATTCGCAACAGGTATGAATATGAGATGTATCTTTTGAGAGGCATCATCTCATATGGATGTAAAGCTCTTGGCGTTCTTTCGTTGTCTTCAGACTTCATCTGAATGGATGAGTTTGTCAACTTAAAAATTAAATAATTAAATTTGAAATTAAAAAATAATTCATTATTAATTTTAATTATTAGAGCCCACGAGCCCAATAACAAAATATTCAACAATGTATGCTGCCATCTTACTCCATAAAATTAAAAATGCTAATAATTTGATTATTCTCTCTCAAACACATACAGGAAAATTTGGAACTACTATTCGGTTTAGTTACGTCTAATTTTTACTTTATATAAGAAAATACTGGCTTAGAAAGTTGAATACTCCAATGAATCACATTTTTTATAGAACGATATCGGAGTAAGCAATTGTTAGTATTGAGCTCGATATTTATATGAGCCGAATATAAGATCTCATAAAGTATAAAAGAATACCACTAAACGCTAACGATAATCATAAACTCTAATTATTGATTAAAAATATCATAATGCTTTTTTGTCCGACCTTAAGCCCTATATACTAAAGCCCAAAGGACCCAAAACCTTGTTGCCCAAAGACCGAATATACCACTTTCAATGGACCCATATGCCCATTCTATAGCGTGAGATCGTCCAGGTCCTGAACCAAATGCGTACCAAGCAACTCCAATAGACACCTACTAGTAGGATGTGTATCACGTGCACTGCACGTGACACGGTCTTTTTCAAACCCTACAGAATTATTCAATTGCTCATTTATTGCGAAAGTTTTTTAATGTGGCCATCACGTACGTAGTGTTATCAAGTAATATATTATAATTGCATATCACTTTTACAACAGTGAGGGAAAGGAAAAATACTAATTTATTTTGATGTGGATTAGATTTTCACCGATTTTCTTCCTCACTAATATTATCGTTTGTCAACCAAAAAAAAAAAAAATGTGTTATAATATGAGTAGGCGATTCATTTGATAGGTTATAGAACTAGAGAGTTAATAAACTGATTCATACGTTATAATATAAATAAATTGATAAGATTACATGGCAATATGACAGTCACACTGAAAAATTCTCATCTTCACATTTGCAATACCTTCTAGTGTTTTGGCCTTTGAATTAACTATTGTGACATACATTTAAGAATTCCAATGCTTCACGAGAATTACCAAATAGTCTACGAGGAATCGTGAGTAAGTAACACCAGTACATCACTTAAGCTCTATTTTCACATGAATTTAAGGCATGAAACATGCCCAACTTGAATTAGGGATCAGTTTTAAAGGAGTTAAACACCTAAAATGCAGAATTAGTCCAAAAAACAAGAAAAGCATGAACAAAGCATAATGCATAACTGCGTATATTATCCTTAATTACTATTTTCCCCTAACCCATATTTTTAAGAAAAAAACCAAAATTTGATAAATGCATAAAATGCATAGGAAGTGGTTAATATTTAGTCACATTACCCTCACTTATTATCTCACTCTTTTTATTGGTCGTCTTCTTCAATCCTTAAGTAATTAAATCCCCGTCAATCCTTTCATCCCAAACCACCAATCCTTCAAACCCAATTTAGCCTCTTGCTCGGGATTTTAACCTGCTCGATAGCTTCGACATGTTGAATTATAAGTCTATAGCTGATTAGTATAGGTGAAATAAGATGAGTTTATTTGTGTATTCATTTGAGCATATCTGCCAAGTGTGAGGTCAAAAAGATGTAAGGCTAAAATAGTCATGTGTAGTGATCCTATAAATTAGCTAAATGTGTGGCTGAGATCAAGTATGATGTGTGTGGATCCAGCTAAGGCAAAACGGTCATGAAATGCACGAGTGTGTGCTTAATTTTCCATTAAGAGAAATATATTCCTCTCTGCAACTTCTGCAAGAGAGAATAGAACATTCATTCCTTTTGCATCCTTTAATCCTCTCTATCTCCATATCTTATAACCTAGAAAAATAAAAGAAAACAACACGGCCTCAGAGCCAAGTTCGATCATCTGAGCATGGGCGTAAATCTGTGAACTCATTGAGTTGAGTTGAAGCTCGGTGAAAGTCACCACAGACCCATTATCATCTGAGAAAAGAAATCAACTCGTTCAGACCAAAGATGTCTGGATCTGTAGGCTCGGAAGTGAGAACTCCAATTTTCTCTGGTGAGAACTACGAGTTCTAGAAAATCAAGATGGTGACGATTCTCAAATCACATGGGTTGTGGAATTTGGTAGAGAAGAGAGTTAAAACTTCCGATTCGAAGAAGAAGAAGACTGAAGGATCATCAGAGGATGATGTAGATGAAGAAATGGCTGCTGTGTTGATGCAAGATGCAAAGGCTCTAGGAATCATTCAGAATGCAGTCTTGAATCAAATCTTCCCTCGAATCGCCAATGTTGAATCAGCGAAGATGGCATGGGATTTGTTGTATGGAGAGTATCACGGTGGTGATCAGGTATGATCTGTGAAATTGCAAAATCTGAGACGTGAATTCAAATATGCTAGAATGCGTGATGATGAAATTTGTTTGGGTATCTTACTAGGCTAAATGAGTTGATTAATCAGATGAAAACGTTTGGTGAAATTCTGTCTAATGAAAGACTTGTGCAGAAAGTTCTGATTAACCTTAGTAAACCATATGATCCCATATGTTTAGTCATTGAGAATACAAAATGTTTGGAGCCTGTAGAATTGCAGAAAGTAGTTGCAATTTTGAAGAGCCAAGAACAATGGTTTGATTTGCATACTGTTGATGCAACTGAGAGAGCATTCTCTTCACTCTTTGTGAATCCAAAGGAACAAAACAAGAGTGGTGCTCACTCTGGTTCATCCAGATTTCAGAGAAACTGGAATTCTAAAGGCAAGAAATGGGAATCAAAACCCAAATTTCAGCAGAAATCTCCTTTGAACACTTATCAGAATATGAATGCATCTCAGTCAATGGGTCAAGAGGTTGCAAAGCCTTAGTGCAAGGTGTGTTCTAAATACCATTTTGGTGAGTGTAGATACAAAGGGAAACCAAAATGCTTCAATTGTGATAAATTTGGGCATTGGGCTAAAGAATATACTGCAGCTAAAACAGTGCAAAAGGAAAACAATGCTAACCAATTGGAGATGACAAGGAATCTATTTTATGCAAATAGCATAGTTACAGAACCAAGGGTGAATGGAGAGTGGTACAACGATAGTGGTTGTAGCAATCACATGACAGGAAATGTAGAATTGCTTGTTGATGTAAGAACCAACATAGCTGGCAAAGTTCAAATGCCAACTGGAGACCTTGTGAATGTAGCAGGAATGGGCTCATTAGTGATTGATACAAATAAAGGCAGAAAGTATGTTAAAGAAGTAATGTACCTGCCTAGTTTAAAAGAAAACTTGCTAAATGTAAGTCAAATGGATGAGCATGGATATTTCTTGGTGTTTGGTGGTGGAATGTGCAGTGTGTATGATGGTCCAGTGCAGTGTGTATGATGGTCCAGCACTGGAATGCTTAGTTATGAAAGTGAAGAAGAAAGTGAATAGGTGTTATCCATTGGCTTTATTATCTGAAAACCAAGTGGTTTTAAAAGCTAGTGTCACTCACTGTACAAGAAGAGGTCTATGTTGAGCAGCCTGAAGGTTTTATAGTCAAAGGCAAGGAGGAAAAGGTGTTCAAGCTTCATAAAGCTCTTTATGGTCTAAAACAAGCTCCAAGGGGAGAAGATATCTTGATTGTTTCTATCTATGTGGACGATATAGTCTATGTAGGCAGTTGCAAATCAATGCTAGAAGAGTTCAAGGAAGATATGAAAATGAAGTATGAGATGACAGATTTGGGACTCCTTCATCACTTCCTTGGAATGGGAGTGATTCAAGCTGACTCTAGCATCTTCATTCACCAAAAGAAGTATGCAAGTTCTTTACTAAGTAAATTTGGATTAAATGAAGCGAAGACTATCACAACTCATTTTGTAGCTACTGAGAAGTTATCTAAAGATGATGGAAGTGGACCTGCGAGTGAGGAAATGTATAAAAGCATTGTGGGAAGCCTTCTATATCTCACTGCTACAAGGCCGGATATAATGTATGCAACAAGTTTATCGGCAAGATTTATACACTCTCCTGCCAATAGACATTGTGGAATTGCAAGGAGACTACTCAAATACATCAAGAGAACTCTGGATTATGGCCTAGAGTATGTGAAAGGAAGGAAAGCTTGTTTAATTGGCTTCTGTGATAGTGATTGGGGTGGCTTATTGGAGGACAGCAAAAGCATATCAGGATATGCATTTTCATTTGGAAGTGGTGTGTTTTCTTGGGCTTTGGTCAAGCAAATCTGTGTTGCACTCTCAAATGTAGAGGTTGAATATATAAGTGCATCAGAAGCCACAGCTCAAGCAATATGGCTGAGGTTTGTTTTGGAAGATTTTGGAGAATTACAAACTGAAGCTACTCCTCTTCACTATGATAACACTTCTGCCATTGCTATTACAAAGAATTCTGTGTTCCATCAGAAGACCAAACACATTGATTAAAGGTATCATTTTATTAAGGATGCACTGCAGGAAGAAATCATTGATTTGGTGTATTGTTCCACTAAAGAGCAGCTAGCAGATATTTTCACAAAACCTTCGGCTAATGATCGTTTCAACTATCTCAGGAGTATGCCTGGAGTGAAATCAGCTCAAGACTTAAAAGGGAATGTTGAATTATAAATGAAATGAGATGAGTTTATTTGTGTATTCACTTGAGCATATCTGCTAAGTGTGAGGTCAAAAAGATGTAAGGCTAAAATAGTCATGTGTAGTGATCATATAAATTAGCTAGATGTGTGGCTGAGATCAAGTGTGATGTGTGTGAATCCAATTAAGGCAAAACAGTCGTGAAATGCACGAGTGTGTGCTTAATTTTCCATTAAGAGAAATATATTCCTCTCTGCAACTTCTGCAAGAGAGAAGAGAACATTCATTCCTCTTGTATCCTTTAATCCTCTTTATCTCCATATCTTATAACCCAGAAAAATCAAAGAAAACAACACGACCGCCATCACTTCCTGTCTTGTCTATGGCATCCAGTCTTCTCCCATTGCGAAAATAGACGTCAAGTTCATCTAATGCAACCTCACCAAATTCGAGCAGCGAATATTTATCGCTCTAGAAACCCTACGATTCAACGGCATCATCATCCTCAATTGTACTGAAAACAACAACAGTGGCAAAGCCTACACCTACTTCTTTTCACTCTCACACATCCTGCCGCACAAATACAACTACATCGTGAAGGCAGATGACGAAGTTTTCATTAGGCTTGAGCCACTTGCCTTGTTGCTCAACTTGTACTACAAATTCGTAATTCCATGTGCTAGCATGATCCTGTTTGTGAACTACACGTTCGGGATATGATTTGTGCTGCCCTGGGATTTGGTTGCATGGATTTGAGCTTGTGACACTCCGAGAAAGGACGTGTTTGGTCTCGAGTATAAGTTGGTCGGAAAGTGGTTGAAGGTGGGAATAGAAGCAAAAAACCAGTTCTCGAATAAGTTGGCAATGTACAACTATCCGGGAACCGATGTGAAGTATTCTCGTGAGTTTATACCAGAAACTGTGGCTGTTCACCGGCTCAATGGGTGGGATCAATGGCTGCGTGTGCATGAATTTTTTAATACCAAAGTAGCGCTCTAACAAAATTTTTACTTTTAACTTTTAATAAATTTTTTACATGAACTTTGATAGCTACATTAAAATTGTTATGGACAAATTACAATTTTTAAACGAATGCATGGGAGACCGAAACATAGGAATTTGAATGTCCAACTTTCCAATGCATTTAATCTACAATACGAACTTGTTTGACATTTTTTATTTTACACAATTTACAACGGGGGAATACGTTGGTATCAAACTCCCTGTTAGCGCCCAATCATTTTACGGAAAGCTCTAGTGGATTAAAGACATTGCTCTGTATGTTTGTACGACCTCATGCCAATCCCAATTATATTATATGTATTTATCTGAAAAATTAGTAGTTGGTCATAAACAAGCTTTAATTAATAATCATGTCACGCCAAATAAGAAAATATATCATACCAATTATTTTAAAGTTTTAAACAAGCTTTAATTAAGCCCAATTATTTTAATTCATGAATTATCCCTTATACTCATTATCATGGTCAAAATAATTGGAGAACATTGTAAGTGAAATTCCTAAATTTCAGGCACCCAATTCAAGCTATTTCATTTCTGTTTATTGTTTATACCCAAGACAGAGTTGATGAACCAAAAAGTCTGAATAAAAACGCCATTGAACAAATCCTCTGTAGGACCAGATTCTGAGCAAGCTTCAGGGTTGGAAACATACTCTTCTTTCGCAGGTGGGGAGAGAGGTTCTACTTAAGGCGGTGGTTTAGGCTATACGGTGCTTATCTGATGAACCTGTTCAAGTTTCCGGAACTTATCTGTAAAGAAATGGATTATTTGGTTACCAATTTCTGGTGGGAGCATGATAAGAAGGAGAGGCATATCTATTAGGTTTCCAAGGACGTTCTTCGATTGCCAAAAGCTCAAAGGGTGTAGGTTTTTCAAAGCTTTATGGAGTTTAATGATGCCCTTTTAGCAAAGCAGTGCTGGCATTTAATTCAGGAACTAGAGTCACTGTGGGCATAGGTGTTGAAGGCTAGATATTTCCCTCACTGTTCGTTTCTAGAGGCTAAGCAGGGTGATCGTGCTTCATGGGCTTGGTCAAGCTTGTTATGAGGTCGATATATTCTGCTGCAAGGCGCCCATTGCCAGGTGATGAGTGGCCAGCAGATTAGTCTGTGGCGGGATCAATGGTTGCCTTCGTTTCTGGATGGTCACCCTATCCCTTCGGGGGATGTGCAAGTTAGCCGGAAATCCACAGTGGATTTCCTTATTAATCCAGCCACTAGATAATAGAATTTGGAGTTTCCTTGACCGTTTCTTTTGGTGGAGGTACTTGAGGCTATTTTGGCCATTTCAATTAGCAAGACTATATAGCAGGATTGATTAGTCTGGCTTATGGTTAAGACCAGAGTGTATTTTGTTATTCTATCAAATCGAGTTATCATTGGCAACATTCTCAGCTTCCTCCTCCTTCGCCCTAGTACTCCTCCTCGGCTGCTTCCATTCCAGGGAGATTATGGAAGTGGGTGTGGCAGCTTCATACTTCCTCTAAATTGAAATGTTTTATGTGGAAGACATTGCATCGTGCACTTCCCACGACGGCAGCTCTTTACAACCGGAAATACGCGCCTTACCGCTTTGCCCTTTATGTCATTCACATGAGGTGTCTGTTGAACATTTATTTTTTCTCTATCCATGGGTGAAAGCTATTTGGTTTGGGGGTGCTTTAACATATGAAGTTAATTCTCCAGAAATTACTTCATGGGATACTTGGCTTCTGGCTGTTCTACAGGATCATGTTCTTTCCAAGAATGACTTGATGCGGGTTTTTTCTCTCATTGCATTCTCTTGTTGGCACATTTAGAAAGCACGGTGTCATTTCTTTTACCAACATGATGCTATCAATCCGTTACGGGTTCTCTAAGCTATTTTCACCAGTGTGGCGACTTTCCATGATGCTAGGCAGGTTTCCTACAGTCGACGGGGATGACACCTATCTCATAGAGAGGGAGAGGTTAGGTGGGTGCTGCCAACTCTTCCTTATGTAAAAATAAATGTTGATGCCAGTTGGGATGTTGCTACAAGCACTGGATATGCAGGGGCAGTGGTGCGGGATTTTTTGGGGAATTTCTTGGCAGCTCGTCGCACAAAACTTAGGGTGACTTGCGTGGCTTATGCGGAAGCCTTGGCTATGCAGAATGGTTGTGACTTGGGTATCTCTTTGGGTCTCACTCATGTGGTTGTTGAAACGGATTCTCATGACACTATATCCTGTTAGCGGGATTCAATTTCTGAGAGCAGGTGGGAGGCTTTTCCTATTTTAGCAAAGTGTGTGAAGCTTGAAGAAGCTTTTCATGTCTGTCGCTGGTCTTGGATTCCAAGATCAGCTAATTTGGCGGCTGACGATTTGGTGTCGTGAAGGTGTGTGGAGATATGTGATGCGTCTTGGGTGGATAGGCCCCTATCTTCACTTATGCATGTTTTAAATAAAGATGGCTTACCTTGGCTGCCTTAATTTGTGGGGGAGGTGCTAGGGGGGACACTTTGAGCCTTGCTTTGAGTATTGGTTAGTCTAACCCCTGTACTTCATGGTTGTCTTTAGGTGATTGTTGTTGTTTGGCTTTCGTTGTTCTTTTAGGCCTCTCTTGCCTAGTTAATGTAGCTCTGTTTCCCAAAAAAAAAAAAAAGGTTTGCCATTGAAAAGTTGATTATGACGTCACCACTAACAGAAAAATGTACCCACGGGATACATGGCCTTCTTAAGTCCCATAAACTGCAAAGCTCTTCTGATATTTATGTTTGCATTCAAATGCATCAGTATTTGTTGGAGTAGGTACTCTTCCCTCCTCTCACAAATTTTTTTTTTTTGTCTTCTTCTAGTTATTAAAAAATTAACACAAATGTTGACGTGACTTAACTGTAATCGTTCAAATAGAAAGGGAAGGGAGATGAGGAAGACTAGGAAGGGATGGTTACCTGATTAGCTAGTTTGTACCCAAACTGAAAAGTTGGTTTTCCAGTCCCCATATATGTGAACAACAAAATGTACCCAATGCAAAAAGATTGTACCCACACTGGCATTTTAAGCCCCATAAAGGGGAAAAAACTTATTCAAGCATTTTAACAAACACATGTTGTACATACCAGAATTTTTCATAAACAAAAAAACAAGCCAAGATGAAATGCTCGCATATTCAAATACAAGTCATCAAAGTGAAGATACAAAAACACCTTGTCAAAAAAGAAAGGAAAAAAACCTCGAACTAGTAGTAAGATCTCCAAGTTTTCTTTGCAAATGCAAGTGCAGTTCTTTTCCCCTTGAAAAACCTCCAACTTACAAAGATTACCCATTTAAAAATCTTTACAAAGTCTCCCGATGTAAGAAAAAACTAACACAGTTTCTTCAAATTCTTTTGCAAAAATTTGCGTTCATTTGAGCACTCGTGGGGAAAATATGATTATGACTCAAAGTTAAGCGAAATATGAATTTGGCAGTACATATTGTTGGAGTGGAAAATTTCGGATATTCCAATTCTCCACTAATGAGTAATCTTGAACACATTGATAAGTTTTAGACACCATCTTCGCTTGCCATCAATAAGGGAGCAGGAAGACCTGCAAGAAAACACTTTGACACACATGTCAGTGTTTGTTCAGAATGCTTGTAAAGTATAGAACGATCTCGTACCTCTCATTTTCTCTCCCCCGTTCTGGTGGGATTTTAGTCTTTTTATAGGCATTAAAAGCTTGGCTTCCAAGTCCCATTATCTCACTCCATATTCTTTTGTAGTGGCTAATTCATGTTGCTTGATTATAGCTCCACTCTCAATGTTTGACGTGCTAGTGGGTTGTTTAGTGGAGTAATTTTTAGCTCTCATATTCCCCCATTTTTTCTTTGCAAACACATATCATTTAGGGTTTGCAGAGGAAAAATGTTTCTTTGCAAAAATTCATTTGACTTGAGATATCATCATGAGTTTAGCCTTCGACCACAGTCATATGGTTTTCAGCCTTAATTTTGGCCTTCGGCCACTGTCATATTGGTCTTCAACCATGAGTTTTGGGTCTTAAACCTTCGGCTCTTATTCGGTCTAGGTCTTCAACCCACGATCTCATGATCTTCGCTCGCCAATTTAGAGCTCATTTGGAAGTGCTTGTAAAATAACTGAAAGCGCTTTTGGTGAAAATGTTTTTAGAACCAATATTTAGTAAATATGCAAGTAAATCCTGGAAAGCACTTAAAGTGCTTTCTGGAAGAAGCACATAACTAGTGCTTATTGCAAAAAGCACTTTAAGTGCTTTTGGAACCCAAAAACATTTTATCTAAAAGCGATTTCAGTCATTTTAAAAGTACATCCAAACGAGCCCTTATGTAGTAATAGCATGGAGTAATTGAAATTCGAATAATATCAATATTACTAATGAGCATGAATAAGATAAAAATTCTTATTTGTCGACGATCGAGAGTTAATGTATAATATGTTTCTTTTGATCAGGAGCCTTCAGCACAGACGGTATTCGTGTGCTTTTAATATGCTCCATAATTCATGCACCAGAGCACAAATTCCATGAAATGCTTAGTATTCATCATCACTATCACTATTGTCGTCGTTGCTAGGTCATTGAAAGCCTTCAACCTCTTAACCAACTTCTTCTTCCTCTCATCAAAGGTAAGCTTCTTTAGGTTATACCTCTTGCATTTTTGAGGAGCCAACTTTTTAGTCTTCTTGATTGTAGGATCAACACCGATGGCAGCATGAACTTTCTTGTACAACTCCTTGATGTTATCTGCTTCAATGCCCTTCTTAATATATTCACTGAAGTGACTATGGTATTTCTCTGGCTCATCCTCCACCAAAGTCGTCATGTATGCAGCAACATGGCCACCATAGATATACTTAAAAGAGAGTGAATAGAAAACTTCCTTGTTTGGGGTTTTTGGCCTGTGCCCCCATTTTGGCTTGGGTGGCATCCACAACTTTTCCATACAGCTTTTTGTACGTTTCCCACAAACATCATTAACTGTTGGTGTGAAATGTCCTACATGAAGAAATTGCTCCACATATTCTTTTACTGCAATCCCCACGTTTGTTGAATCCTTTATTGAGAAGCGACCCTGATTGTTTTTTTTTTTTAAGCTTCATTTAGGTGGAGGTGGGTTCCTGCAAAAGGTATTGCGATGCTCAAGTCAGTCAATTGAATTCGTATAGAGGTCTGATGCTTGGGGAGCAAGTACCGCTACTTGTCCCTCGCTCCCTCTTCCGTAATGGAGGTAGTTATTTACCTCCTTCCACATGTTCTCCTTCTCATGCTCTAGTGAGGGTCACAACACACATGGATTATCACTCATGATCTTTGTGAGCTTTACCCTTTAGTCTAACCATCATAGGCTTGTCTTACATAACACCATCTCTTTGGATGATCGGTATGGGCCTATGAGTCGAAATCGAATTTGATCCTTCCACACATATCCACAATAATATTGATGAATTCGAATGCAAACGTAAAAATTAGAAATGGAATAGCTTGAACTAGGTTACTGAAATCTTAGAGTTTCAGTTACCATGATCTTCAATTATTTTGACCGTGATAATGAGTGATAGGAGAGAGAACTAGTGATCAAGGACCGAAATCTAATTTATTCTTTAAAAAATTAAAAGAACCACCAAGCCGGAATCTAATTTCTCCTATAAAAAATTAAAAGAACCACTAAACTGAAACGTCGGGTCGAAAAAGAAAAACGTAGAAACGGAAGCAGCATGATTGATGACAAGGATATCTCCACGTCTAAAAGGCTTTGGGTCACTTTCAAGAAAAGATTAATAACATTTGAAAATGTATTATTAAATAGGGACCTGCGCATAAATGAATCAAATCTTAAGTTGAGTTTTAATTCGAATGGAAACATAAGAAATGTTTTCAATTTTGCTTAGCATTGAATATATGAGAATAAATGTGAAAATAAAAGATCTAAATAATTTTGGAAATTAAATTTAACGGTTAAATGCGAACTTGAACTACATTATTACTAACTCATTGTGAGACTTAGTCCACTACTCCACCCTTAGTGTAGATAATATCGTTTGTTCATAAAAATAAAAATAAAACTATAAAAGTGTTAAAGTATTTTGCATTGAAAATGGTCTTCTAAAGATCACCCCCTCTCATTTAATGTAGCTAATATTGTTTGTCAAAAAAATAAAAAGTTTTCTAAAGATTTTCTTTTTAAATTTTTCGATGTATTGGAGATGACTTTATTAGCGTATTAGACATGTTTTTTTTTTCTCAGACAACGATATTGAAAAAAAAAAAAAAACTTAGCTTCACAATTCAATTAAATAATAAACTCAGTCATTTATAATACTTAAACATAAAAGCATTTACCTATTAAAAAATATTACTTTAACGTAATACCAATATAAAGATTAATTTTTTCTGCCGTAATTTTGTCATTACGTACCGACTATCCGTTGCGATCCAATCATAAACACACCACGAACACGAACCCAGCGTGCATGGTAATTTGCTCATTATTCAATTTCGAGATGCCACGTGGAAAAACGTCAACGTCGGCCGACTGACCCCCTTCAGACCGCCTCTCGACTTTCCCTCGTTTTAAAAAGGTGAGGTCGACTGCAACTCCCACCCCCACAACACAACAACCCAACCGACGCTTTTTCCCCCTACCAAAATTAGGACCACTTCTTCTTCCCCTTCGCCCCGAACCCGAAAACCCGACCCGAAACGTATCACACATGGCCGTGGCCACCGCGAGCCCGGAGAGGATCGAAGCTCCTCCGCAGAATCCGACAAAGGATGCCTCGCCGTCGCCGTCCAGGCTCTCCACCGCCGACGCCCCCTCCGAGGCTGAACGCTCCTCCTCGCCTCTTCTTTCTTACTCCGCCGACACGCCCAATCGCAGCGAGACTCGCAATTCTTCTCCCACCGCCGATGAGGTCATCCCCGATCACACACTCGTAGCTTATTTACTTGTATTGTGGTTCGGGAAAGTTCGTAATTTTGGCCTCCCAGATCGAAAACACAAATCTCACTTAAAATTCTTGAGTTAATTGCTGCATTTCAACTTAGGAAGAAGAAATTAGTGCAATTTTTTTTCTTTGAAAAATGAATTTAGACTTGTTTGATGAAGAAATGATTTTTTTTTCTTTTTAGTATAAATTGAGGAAAATTGGGATTATTTTTTGATTTTTTAACTTTTATATTCCAGTCTGCAGCATCATTGAAGAGTGAAGAGTATCGCCAGTTGTTTCGCCTTCCGCCCGATGAAGTGAGTGAATATAATTTCGGGTTTTATTCAAAGTGTTTTTTCCCCTTTCATTGGTGTTTTTACGTTTTGATTGATTTAGAAACGGAAAGTAAAGTATGGATGTTACCATCCTGGGACTTATCTAGCAATGCAAAACTGTTTAGAGGTTTAATACATATCTAGGAATAACAATGGTGAACTGACAGATTTTCTATTTGAGAGTAAACTGATTTAGGGAAGATCAAAAGAGCAATTGTGATCGGACTATAGCGGAAAAGTAATATCGTTGAGGCTGTTCTCGGAGAAGAAATGTTGAACCTATGATTAGTAAGAAAAAGGTTTCGTATTTAGGTACCGTAAGTTTGCTAGAGTTAAAACTCAACAGTGTACTGACTTAAATAATAATAATAATAGAGAGGAAGGCAAAGAATACGATAGGAGTACCTACATACTGCACCTGGGTACTTGAGCATCAGTCCTGATAGAAGGATCCATCACGCATCTAATCTAACATAATTGTTCAAATTTCAGTCTCTTCGTTCAAGCATTGCACATTATATACTATGTTATATATTATATTATATTATATTGTAAAGTTTAACTTGGAAGTCATAGCAAGCACCACGAGTCCTTAAATTTTTAGCAGGTTGTATCTCATTTTCAAAGAACTAAGAATCTTTTTCGCTAAATATCAACTTGATATACACTGTTTTTTCCACCCTTTTGGGTTGATTTTTAATGCTCTACAATTCAGTAGGTTTCTTATTTAACTTTCATATTTTGCACAGTTGTTTCTCCACCCTAATTTAATCTTCTAATTTAGTCTTACTGTCGTGAAAGTAAGTATAATCTTTATTGGGTGGTTAGCTAATTAGAAATAGGATGTGATTGGCAGCACTAATCTAGTTTTGGCATTGAGATATGCATCAAGTTTTTGAACTTTGTTAAAATTCAAGAGTCTGTTCTCTTTCCCAAATGCATTGGTGGAGAAATGAGACACAGAGCTGAGTACCAAATTCTTTTTTGCACTATGTTTTACTGGTTGGCTTATATAAGTAGCATCATCATGGCTAAAATACCTGTTAAATGTGGCTAAGGAGTCTTTTGTCAGGACATTTAGTTCATATATGTCAAATCATTGTTGTGTTATACTCGTCACGTGATTTCATTTTAATGAGTATGACACATATGAACATGATCCGATTTTTCTGATGTATCCTGTTTCTTGATACTGATGAATTATTTAGAATCGGTCGAAATATTTTGAAGAAAAACTTAATTGCTGAACTATACCATAAGGCATGAATAGAATCCATTGATGCAGGAATTATAATGTGAGTAGTTAGCTTGGGAGCAATATTTGGCCTGTTAGGCATTGCAGTGAATGATAGGAGGTAAAATGCCTGTTTTTCCTCGGATATCTTCACTATATCCTTGAGTATTAAGTTTGTAATTGAAAGGACTACTAAAGCTTATTCTATATTTTACTTCTTAAATAGGTAGACTGGGTCATGGGATGCATTAACACAGACATTATTGACTTTTGGATGACATTTAACCGTTTGTGTGTCAAAGTGTACAATGTCCACTAGTGGTATATGTTGATGCTAAGAGGAACATGCCTTTACATGTTGATTCAAATAGTTATAGTTGTTGAGCATTGAGTGTGAAGTTCTCTCTCTCTCTCTCTCTCTCTCATCCATGTATACATATAGTTGAACCTCTACTTTTATGTTATTTGTGTGTATCTTTGACATTTTCTCTTTTTTCTTGTACTTTTTTTTGTTGTTTTCTTTAGGTCCTCATCGAAGATTTCAACTGTGCATTCCAAGAGAACATACTTATTCAGGTTCATTTTAGACGTTCTATAGGTTATTATTTAGAAATTAAGTTTTATGTCAGGTCTTATAGTTAAACTGACGCACTGCTTCTCATTGTTTAGTTAGTAGGTTATTGCTTTACCATACTCTTTGTTTTGGTTCATGATGAAAAATTGATTTTGTCCAAAATTATAACTTTTCTTTTTACTTCTTGATTGAACATTGTTTTTAACGCGTATTCTGCTTGGCTTTGCTAACTCATTACATGTTTCTTGTAGGGTCATATGTACCTGTTTGTTCATTATATTTGCTTTTACTCAAATATATTTGGATTTGAGACAAAGGTATGGTATTCAGCTTGTCCTGAACTTTGTCCTATTTTAATAAATTTACAATTGTTGCAAATTAAGTGCTATGCATCTTATATTCTTTTCTTTGCTAACTTTATCCTCCTTATGCTGAAATTTCATCTTCATTTTTCCTAGCAATTTTGTATATATATTCAATAAATCTTGTTCATGCATTGATTGTGCACTAATACATGTAGCTGACATTGCTGTACAAAAAGGAGACATTGAATATTAAACAACTTCCTACCCAAGAGTAACATGAAGACACAACTTTACTGGTTTATACAGCCACAATAACTACCTACCCAAGAGTAAAATGAAACCAATTTTTTTTCATCAGTGCTGAGTTAATTAATTCTATGTGTAAAGGGGCTTCAGGAATCACACAGTAATCAAAACTGATAATAATGTTCCAAATGGTTCCATACATTGTTTCAGGAGATTTAAGCTCACTTTATGTTTACAATTATTAAAATTATGTTTTCATTTTGGTTTGGACTTTAAAACATATTATTATGTATTAAATGTAAATTCCCCTTCAGAAAATAATTCCATTCCCAGAAGTCACAAGTGTACGAAGAGCAAAGACAGCAGGGATCTTCCCTAATGCCATAGAAATTTTTGCTGGAAGCAAGAAGGTAATGCTAAATCTGATGTTTACTTTGTACTGGTGATATCTTGTAACCCCATGCCCCTTTTAATGTCATTTCAGTATCAGCAATGATATCTTGTAAACCCCTTGCCCTTTTAATGTCATTTCAGTATCAGCGCCGTTTTAATGTCATTTCAGTATCAGCAATATCTTACACCACTTACTGTTTTGGCAGTACTTCTTTGCATCCTTTCTGTCTCGCGACGAAGCACTTAAGATAATAAATGATGGATGGTCGGGTGCCAAAGAGTTTAGAGAACAGGTGTCTAATTTATTTGTATTACAGTTGGCAGTGATAGATTCATTTCTTTAAGTGTATTAATTCATAACTTCTTTTTTTACTTCTACAGAATTTCATGAAAGAAGATTTCATTTATGTGTACATTTCTTTAAGTGTATTAATTCATAACTTCTTTTTTCTTTATTCCTCCTCCCTCTTATCTGCAATTTTCTCTCAGGATTTGTTATCTGAGACTGGCAGCCAAGAGAATGGAGTTGGAATTGAAAAGGTGGAAAGTTCCCAATTCTTAGTTAATGAACTGGATTCCACTGACAGGTACTTCTCAGAAATATCTTTAATATTTTATTCTGGTATATGATGTTTTGTAATTGTGACTTGTCCTTATTTAGTTGAATAAACGTGGACCAGGAATGGGGATATTCATGTTTCACAAGACTCTAAGCTTGCATCCAGTGTTGTAGACGACTCTGCATTGACATCAATTCCAGAGCAACACGATATTGTAAAAGAGGATTTGGAACCAGCTCAGAATAGTGACCCTTCATGTTCGAAAGATACTTTGATCTGGAAAGAGGAAAACTCTGATGCTCCAAATGGTGAGTTTATTGTACAATCTACAATCATTGCTAATGTTGCTTCATTTGTCATGGATGATCTGGGATCAAACTTGGATTCCTCTGGGTGTTATAATTGTCTTTGTTGTGCAATGTCCCTGTGCAATACAGTTTCTACCTCACCACTTCCATCTCTTTCTAGAAGCATGAAATATTTGGGGTCTTAATGGGATGGGATATGCATGAAACAATTGATCAGTGGATGAATTTCTGTATGACACAGTTACACATACAAATGTCCCTAGCCTTTTGTTTAAGTTCTAAAAGGGTAGGTGGGGGTGAAGTTGGTCATGGGTTCAGATCTTGCTAAAGCATGTGTATATCTGTGTTGATTGGCTACTAGGTTTTGGTAATTTAATTGATGCTTCTATATTTTCTCTTCTTCAAGTTTCATTGTTTGAGCATATTGAATCCATCAATTCTCGTTGTCTTTTTAGCTAAGCTGGTTATTTTTGACGTGCAGTTCCAGAGTGTTATACAAAGGTTGCAGAGTCACAGTTTCCGGTAATTTTCTTTTCTTTTTCTGAATAATTAAATGTTTACTCCTATTAACACTGGAAAGGGAACTGTAATTTTAAAAAACAAGAGGGTAGGTTTGTGGAGTTCAACAAAGCTTCAGGAGGAGAATATATTAGCATCTTTTACGTTCTGCCATTATTATTTTTATTTATTTTTGTCATTTCAAATACTGTTTCCATTATGGAAAAGTTAGTTTGAAAATTAACATCCAATCTGTGAAGTGCAGATAAATGTTGAAGATTTCTTTAGTTTATTTTTCTCTGATGATGTGTTCACAGAATCATTTCATACAAGTTGTGGAGATAAAGGTAAATTTCTGGAGCTTTGATGAATCCCTGTATTTAGTGCATAATTCAGGTTTCTTGATGGTTCTAGAACTTTGAGGCAAAAGTCTTTTTATTATTATTTTGTTTTTAAGTTTCTAATCTGTATGGTTTTATGCCTTTTCAGAGTTGAAGTGTACCCCATGGAATCCTCATGATAAATTTGGGTTTTCCCGTGATGTTTCCTTTCAGCACCCAATAAAAATTTATTTTGGTATGCCCATGTTTTTAGTTTTATCATTTACTTTATGAATCTCTCATGTGTACCTACATGCTTTGTTGGTTGGTTCTATTATATGTTTCAGTCTGTTTTAACACTGGAAATAATGTTTTTGTTGTCATAAAGGTGCAAAATTTGGCAGCTGCCAGGAGCTCCAGAAATTTCGGGTTCACAGAAATAGGTCTATAATGCCTTTTTTGAATGTTTCTTGAATTTGTTTGCATAGATTGTGATTATATTGTGAGGAAGGGATGACAGATTAACTTAGGTGACTGTCAATTTGAGATCGTACATTTGCAAATCTTGTTTTGGCTGGGATGTATTATGAACTGTAACTAATCCAAAGGATTTATGCAGTCCACACTTTGCTTTCGTCTCAAGAATGTCTCTGTTATTTTCATGACACATTAACTTTGACTTTTGCCAGCCACTTAGTTATTGAGACATCACAAGAAATCAACGATGTGCCTTATGGAGATTATTTCCGTGTTGAGGTACAAGCTACATTTCATCCAATTTCATAATTCCACCATACATGTATTATATATATTTTAAAAAATTATTGATTACCTTGCTAAACCTTTTGGCTGTTGTAGATAAAATAGAACTCAATTAATCTCATTTTTTTTTTTTTTTTCATTTCAGGGATTTTGGGACATTGAGAGAGATCCTGATGGATCAAAGGATTGCTGCAATTTGAAGATTTATGTAAATGTGGCATTTTCAAAGAGAACTGTGTGGAAAGGTTTGCCCTGGACAACACTTATTTATTTTTGGAATTTACCTTGGTTTGTGTTGGCCAATCATGGACATAAACATGTGACTTGAGAAATGAATTGATTGATTCGACATGGGAAACACCAGAGTTTCCAAAGAAATTATACGAGGCACAAAGACATGCATAAATAGTTACATACATATGAGTCAAGATGTAGTAAGTCGTACCAAAAACCCTTTGATTTGAATATAAATAGCACATTAGAATACAAGTCATATAATTAAAGTTCATTAAAAGATGCACTTCTTGTGTTTGGAATGTTATAGCATTATGATCCTGTAGTGTCCAAGTCGTTTCTGACAAAATAAATAAAACTTCAGATTATACATGTACATACACGGGGACGTTGTCTCTTGGGAAAGTGCTGGGGCATCGGAGAGCATTTCATGAGTTATGCCCCTATGGATATTCCATCTTTTTTTTTTTTTTTTTTTTTTTTTTGAAACTAGTGTCTTCGGATTTTTGACCCGACTAATCACTAGGCCCCCGCCTGACCCCACAACATTTAGGAAGCAAGAAACTCTAGCAATTGCTATGTCATCCACATATAGCAATAGTAATATGATCATTCCGTCTTGGAACACATGATAGTACATGCAACAGTCATATAAACATCTTCTAAAATTGATTTTCAGCATAATCAAACCTCTTGTACCACTGCCTTGGAGACTGTTTCAGGCCATTCAGGGACTTCCTTAGCTGACATACTAGGTTCTCTTTCCCATATTCAACAAACCCTTCTGGTTGAGCCATGAAAATCGTCTCCTCTAGATCCCCATGAAAAAACGCTGTCTTCACATCCATCTGCTCAATCTCCATGTCATGATGAGCTGCCATTGCTAAAAGCAATCTGATAGAAGTATGCTTGACTACAAATGAAAAGATCTCATCATAATCCACCCCTTCCTTTTGTGAGTACCCCTTAGCCACGAGCCTTGCTTTGAATCTCACGGCATCTTGTTCGTGTAGTCCTTCCTTTTTCCTAAATATCAACTTGCATCCAACTAGCTTTCTGTCTTTGGGCTTAGGAACCAACTCCTAAACAGAGTTCTTGTAAAGATACTCAGTTTCTTCTGTCATAGCACTTATCCAACTATCTCGCTCATCACTTGCTATAACTTCTCAATAAGTAGTCAGATCTCCTTGACTAATGTTAAGATACTTCCATTTCTTTGGTCAAACCCAAACCTGTCAGGTTTCTTCTTGTTTCGATTAGGTTTGTCCAGTGCATCTCTGGAATGCAGGTGGATTCTTGGTTGGAGTTCAAACCCTTTGGGATATCTGGCAGATTAGAGTGCCTTCAATCTGCCCTATTTCTTGCTCCACCTGATTCCTAACTGGTGAACAATGCTGATGCTCTTCTTCTTCCTCAAAACCATCAGATTCGGCCTCATGCTCGATTTGCTCCACCTAAGCTTCTTCTTCATTTGAACTGATTAACGGATTCTTTGTTACTTTAATTTCAGCATCGTCCTTCGTCTCCCTACTGCTCTCGACTTTATTCAGAGGCATGGTTCTCTCATCAAAGACAACATCTCGGCTGACAACCTTTTTCCTGTTGTGGATATCCCAAAGCTTGAACCCTTCACTCCTTTCTCAAAACCTAAGAATATGCAATGTGCAGACTTCGGTTTGAGCTTGGACCTTTCATCACTTGGAATATGTGCAAAAGCACTACAGCCGAACACCCAAGCTTGAAACCCTTCACTCCTTTCTCAAAACCTAAGAATATGCAATGTGTAGACTTCGGTTTGAGTTTGGACCTTTCATCACCTGGAATATGTGCATAAGCACTACAGTCGAACACCCTGAGCTTGGAATAGTCCATCGGCTTCTCAGATCATACCTCTTATGCGCTCTTAAGACCGAGAATTGTAGATGGTGACTTGTTAATTAAATAACTTGCATGATTAACAGCATCTGCCCAAAAACTATTAGGCAATCCTGCATGAAATCGCGTGCTCCTTTCTTTCTCCATGAGAGTTCAGTTCATCCTCTCAACAGCTCCATTTTGTTGGGGATTCTTCTTTCTTGTGAAGTGCCTTCTGATGCCTTCCTGCTTGTAGTAATCGGTAAACTCATTACTTGTATATTCACCTCCAGTCACTTCTAAGGTACTTGATCTTTCTTCCAGTTTGATTCTCGGTTTCCATTTTCCATTCCTTGAACTTTGCAAAAACCTCGGATTTCTGCTTAATGAAATAAACTCAAACCTTCCTAGAAAAATCATCCATGAAAGTAACAAAATACCTGGTTCCATCATTTGATTTAGTTGGTGCAAAACCCCAAACATTTGAGTGAATATAGCTGAGTTGTTCCTTGCTTCGGTTATCTGCACTGCTACTTGCGAATGTTACCTTTCTTTACTTTCCGAGAACACACTATTCACAAAAGTCCAATTTGCAAGATGACACGCCTTCCAACAGGCCTTGCTTGTGTAATTCTTGCAACCCCTTTTGGCTTATGTGCCCGAGCCTATGATGTTAGAGTTCAGTATTGTCTTCTATACTCTAATTTACGGAAACAGCTGCTCCCTCGACTGTAGTGGTCCCAATTAACTTATACAACTTATTGGGTTGTAGGTCACCCCGCATTACCACAAGCGATCCCTTGGTTACCCTGAGTCTTCCTTTTTTAGATTTGTACCCATAACCGGCCTCATCTAAAGTACCCAAGGAAATCAAATTCCTTCTTAGTCATACCTGACGTTCCCCAAAGCTTGTATCATCCCATCGAACATTCTGATTCTAACAGTGCCGATTCCACTTACAGGACATGAAGAATCGTCCCCCATTAAGACTTCCCCGCTGCCAACTTCCTTGTAAGTATCAAACCATTCGCTTACTGCACACATATGAAAAGTGCATCCGGTATCCAAAATCCAATTTGTGAAGGCCTTGGAGCCCGATGTTACTGAGAGAAGCTCCTCGTCACTCTCATGCTCGGTGATTGCACTAGCTGAACCTGAGCTTCCTTCCCTCTTGGCTTTCTTCTCTTTCCAAATCTTGCAGTTCCTCTTCCAATGATCGGCTGAACCACATTCGAAGCAACCTTCTCTTCTTTTTTCTTCTTGGATTTTGACCTACCTCTGTTGCTGGTTTTCTCTTCCGTTGTCTTTTCCCGCCCCCTCTCCTTGCCTTTGGCATAAAGGCCTTGAAAGCTTTCAGTTATATTATCCAGTTTAGCATATGACTGAAGAGCTTGAATTACATCTTCAAGCTTCTAGGACTCTTTTCCAAACATTAGAGTTGTTCGAAAGTGCTTAAAGACGAAGGTAAAGACCTTAGCAAGATGATAGTCATATCATCATCTTTGTAAGTTTCTCCGACCTTCTGAAAATTAGCTATGGAATTCTGAACCTGCATATGTGATCTTCAATATCACCTCCTTCTTCTAGTCGAAGCCCGAATAGTTCATCCTTTAAAAAAAAGTTTATTGGACACGGTTTTGCCCATATAAACCTTCTTCAACTTTTCCCATGCTTCCTGGGAAGTCATCTTTTCGGTGATGTGTGACCGAACCGATCTTGTGAGATGGATCTTGATGGAACTCTTGGCCTTCTTAAGAACCTTAGTCCATGCTGCTTCTGTCATGTTTGCCGGCTTCTCACCATCGGGTGCATCATCCAAATCCTGTTGTATCAGTACGTTCTTCATCATCCTTTCCCAGTCCGTGAAGTCATCCTTGCCGTTAAAGGGCTTTAACACAGGTCCAAGATCCGCATGCATCTTCCCTTTTGACATCGTAGAACACCTTGAACTTAGCTCTTGATATCAATTGTTGAAAAAATCGCACACTACACCTTGTTCTTTAATGTAACCAACAACAATAGACTAAACTAACAAATATAGAAAACTTAGAAACACACAAGACTTATATTGGTTCTGCAGAACTTTTCCCTACATCCGGTTGTGATTTCTCTAGCTCCTTTGATTAATAATAGAGAATTACAGAACTTTTGCAAAACCCTAGAACTAGTCTCTCTCTCTCTCTAATCTCGGTTGTCACTGTTTTTTCTCTCCCAGATTTATGCCTTACCGCACCCTATTTATAGGCATAGGGTGCAGTTTACATGTCCTTTACAGATTATAATACCTATTCTAAGTGGAATAGGAAATTAGACTTGCTTTCCAATTCCAAATAGACTTCTAGGATTTCTAATCTAAATTGAATAAGGAAACTAAGATTCTTTTTTAAGTCTTTTTAGGAGAAGAATCGGTGCACCTCTTTTTTTTCCCTAAAACAATCCTAAACAGAAAAGGACACTAATTGACGAGCCAAAAAACCTAACCCATGCATGCCGCAATGATTTTCTAGGGGAGGGAGGACCTTTTTAGCGAAAATTTGTGCTTTAGTTAGGGTAGCTTTGCTTTAACATACTTTGTACTATTTGTTTGAAGTTATGCAATAGCCATTGAGAGAGTCATGATTAAAAGCTACTCTTTAATGGTTTTGATAATATTCAATTTTGTAGTGTTTTGTGTGCCATTCTTATTTATGTCGGTGTATGCTTGTCTCTTATATACAAAAAATAGGGATGTAGAGTAATTTTGTGACCAAGGACCTAATATTATGTTTGATCTAATGCTAAGTAAGTATGAATTGCAGGCAAAATAGTGCAGTCTACCATGGAAGAATGTCGAGAAGTTTTTGAAACCTGGATAAACATGGTATTATTTATTTATTTATTTTTGCATCTGTGTGAATTTTGGAGTTTGTCAGAGTTGCCTAAAATTTTGCATGGACTTTCATTCAGGCACATGAATTGTTGAAGAAGAAGAATCTTGAAAAACAAGAAGGTAGGACAGTTGTGGACAAATTAAATCATGCAATCATTGTTAATGTGGGTACTCGGATCAATTCATATAATTATTTTCATAAGCAGAGAGGATTCCTGCGGTTACCATTGTTCAGAAATTTGAAGGTCATCCTCAAATTGAAGCAGAGATGGTTGTACCTGCAGAAAGGTTTTACGAGCCCAGTGAACTCAATAGGGTACAACACTTGTCTAAATCATTGGATGCAGCCCAGCAAGTTGGGAAGCGGTTGCTGGGAGGTACAATTGATGTTTCCCCTCTTACATCATGGTTAAGAGAATCTATGCTGAAATTCCAGTCCTCATTGAGAAGTCAAAGCCAGCTTCCCTTGATCATAGTCATCGTTTTTGTTGTGATTTTCATCATGCAGGTATTTACTCTCGACCATATTGGTCAAATAATATTTGTTTTCACGTGTTGGCCCTGGTGCTGTATACATATTTCCTTGAATCGTCGTCATGCTGGATTAATTTGTTACGATGCATAATGTGACAGCTAGTGGGAATTTGCATTGCGTCAGCTTTCTTAATTGTTCTTTTATGTTGGTTAAACGTAATTTGTTTCTTTGATTGTAGTTGAGCATACTTGCACTATTAGCCAGACCCCAACACATCCATGTGCAATCGCCTGTGGACTATGGGAGTGGCTTGGGAAGTCAAGTAGGTGAAAGATCATCTGAGGTGGTCGCTTGGCTGGAGAAGCGAATCCACCACCTTAAAGACGAGATGCGCTTGGTTGAGACTCGGCTTGAGAATATGCAGCATGAACATGCTCTGTTAAAAGCTCAACTCAAGGATATTAATCATCTAAGTAAGCGCAGGTAACGTCCAATTGTATATCCTTCTCATTCTTCAAGTGATTACGAAATGTATGTTGTCCTTTTTATTCCGGTTGCAAAATATATGTTGTTCCATTATGAAGAAAATCCGTAAACTTGTAGAGAACATTGTTAATTGAAATTTATAGTTCGTCATTCCTGTTGGGAATGGAGAATCACGGCTTGTCAGAATGCTCTCATTTGATTTCAAGTGATAAATTAAATATCCCGTAGCGTCGATTAATTGTATATAATAAGAAACAGCACTAGTTTCTGTTTTCATTTTCCTTGCCTTGATATGTTCTTTTAGATAGTGTTTCAAACGAATGATTATTCATGGCTTTTAATTATTTATTTGGCAAAGCTCGAGTAAGATAACTGTCTAGTATATACACCAAATTCTGTGCATTCAAACCTTTTGTTTAGTCCCCGTTGCCCTTGGGGAACAACTTGAGCCTCCGCCAAGAACAACACGCGCTCATCTTGACGCCTCTCGAATAATATTGCCAAAAACGTTTAACACTCGACCCACAGAGATGGCTCGAGAAGCACTTGGTTATTCTGGAGGGGCGGGGGCTCGAGTTATTCTGGAGGTGCGTCTTGAGCAATGGAAACTAGGCAAAAGATTTGAATGCAATCAGGTTTATTAAGTATTTTCACACATAGAAGAGGTCTTTTTTTTCCGAAATTTCCTCTCAGGTGTCCTCCTCTTTCTCACACACCCCACACCACCACCACCACCCCCACCCCCCGGCGGGGGCTGCGGCGCGCTAGTATAATTTCATCAAGAGCACAGTTATAGTTCTAAATGAAAATAAAATAAAAAAACTTAAGAGCACAGTTATAGTTCTAAATGAAAATAAAATAAAAAAACTTATAGGTAGAAGAGTGATATGAAAATAAAGTTAAGAAATCGAGGGCAAAACATTGGACTTTGTAAAACCGTAACTTGTAGAGGGAGTAGGGTTCTCCTAATCTTTCTCCTTCCTTTCCCTGCTCTTAGAACAATTACGATTAAATCACAACAACATCTTGTGTTGATTTCTTTGTACAAAAATATAAAAAATGAAAATGTGAAAGGTGGGGAGGGAAGGGGAGGAGAGGGGATTCTATTCCCTTGCAAAGGGAGCCAAGAGTTAAAGTCGTCATTGGGAGAGCAAGGAGAAGCACCTCTACTTTTTCTCGTCTTTTCCTTTTTTTAGGCCGTGGTTGGTTGAAGCTCTTGGGAGGATTAAAGAAAGAATCAGTTTTTCTTCTGTAAAGAACTTGTCAAATAATTTATAACCTAATCTTTTCAAAAATGTTCGTTTGGGCTCCTAGAATATGGCGTCTTGGAGGTTTTCTATTTGATTGTATTGAAAGGTCCAAAGAATTGGGATTTCCCTATTGGGTCAAGTCATTTCGGGACAAGTGGATCACTTATGATGAAGAGAATGAGTTTCAGGAGAATGATTCGGAGTTTCAAGCAGAAACAAAGAAGGCAAAAAGGAATTGACTTGCTTAGTGACCAAAACAAATTATATTGGCATTACTGAAATTGCATTTCATTCGATATTGAGTACCAAAGTCGTTCTAAAATGACTTGATTCAAGGCACAGACTATTACAAGATTGAAAAGAATGGGAGCAAAACCGTGAAGGAAAGAACTCACGAAACAAGAAGATAGATCGTGGAAGTCACACGTAAGGGCCATGAATTCACCTTCATCTAGCTCTTGTTCTATATCTATGGTTGAGAACCGATCGAAATATGTGTTCCCACACTTAAAAAAAACTTGTGGCATATCGCTCAAATCATTGGTCCGGTACTAGATGTAGCTTTCCCACTGGGCAAGATGTCCAATATTTACAACACTCTGGTATATGAATGTACCCGAGAAAAGAACTAGATTATGTCCTGATAAGACTAAAAAGAATACTCACAAAAAATATATGATCCTTTCTTCAATGGATCCTACTATGAACAAATCAAATTGTCCAATTTCAATAATGTGCCGCTCGTTGACATCTAGTTTCCATAATCACGTGCAAGTTACGCGCCAGCCTCTGGTTGTTCGTTGACGCCCCCTCCGCCATTCGATTCATCTCCCAAGGACAAATCCAATAGTGTAGATAAACATTCCCAAAATCGTTAGAGATCCAACGGTGAGGCCAAGAGTGATATCATGACTCACTTTTATCTTCCTCCAAGAAATATGGACATCCAAGATTACCGATTTTGTGATGTCAATTTTTTGAGACCATGTATCTTACTCATGTTTGTTGGTATCTTATGTCGTTGGAAATGTCAAATTACAAAAACTGAATCTAACAGCACGAAAAGGGGGTCACAAAATTTGAAAAGAATCACATTTTCCTCCAAACAAACCTTTTCTAGCAAACGGGTTGGAATTTTTTCACCAAAGTACATACACAAGTTCATATAACCATGAAGAACATATACCAAGCAACAAAATCTAGAAATTTCAAAGTAAAAAAAAAACGTGAATATCTCAAGCAATCTTCCACGGTGGGTCTCGTTCTTACGACTTGTTTCACGAACTATGAACAAGGGCATCACAAAATTGAGGATTCGATTGCATCTAACCCAGCTAGATTGCCTAAGTACCTTGTGCCAATGCACAAACATCAAACTGCCATAGTTCTTATTAGCTTTTTTATACTAGGGTCAAAGGTGATACCACAGAGGGTAAACTAAGAGAGAGAAAGATTACTAGAAGAGTGAACAAGATATTTTCCTCTCATCTCCTCTAGAGCTAAGAGAACTGTTTCTCTTGTAGGTGTGTCTTTTCCCTTCCACAAAGTCTCTTTATATAGTGGCTAGCAGGTAAGGAGAAAATGAAACGGTTGATGTCTTTTGTTGGTGTGTCTTTTCCCTTTCACAAAGTCTTATATAGTGGCTAGTATGGAGGGTGAAAATGAAAAGGTTGATGTGGGACAAAGAACACACACACACATACACAATATATATATAACACATCCATATTGGATGACTAATATTGTATTTTATACAATGTAATTATTATATAAATCCTACATATTAGTTATTGAAACTGGTTTGCTATTTAATCCTATGTATCAATTATTTGTTTTCTTTTCTTGTTACTCATCACTTATGTCATCTTTTATCTTTCTTCCTAACCAAGTCGTTAACAGAAACACAACAATCCAAATAAAAAAGTTATGAAGTTTATTGTCATATATATACACAAGTATGACCACAATTTTATGTTGGTGCGTTGAAAAGCTTTAGCTCCGAATCAGTTAAAATTGGCGCCGACGGTTACTCCGGTCATTTTCGCTTAAACCTACTGAGAAAGTGTTGGGTATGGACGGCGCTACCCCTGCCGCCAACAAAGCAGCAGGACGTGCCACGTCCCGAGTCGGTGCAGTCAAACGGAAATCGCAATGCGTAATAACGTGTCGGTACCAAGGACACGCGTCTTTCGAGACCCCTCCAACAAGAAACAGACAATATTAGCCTTTTTAGGGTTTTAGTCACGCTCTTACGAAAGCACGGGTCCCGGTGGTTTACGTATAAAAAGAATCCTACCTGCTTCTGCTGTGAATCTATGATTGCTCAAATGCTGTATTGCTGCATGTTTTTGGAATAGAAAATGGTTCGGTTGCTACTTCAGACTATTAGAAATCAAACGTAACAACGACATGTTATTGTAACTGTATCTCAAACTATGTTTTACCAGTCAAACATGACAACGAGATATTATTGAGTGAGTCAATCAACTTGCTTTCACTTCCACTTAGAATAGTCAAACAAAAACCCGTGATTAATTAGTTAATTTATCTCGTATAGTGATTACAAATAATTGAGACCCCTCTCCTCCAAGATTTGGCGGGAAAAAATTACGTTTATATGGACAAATGAGATGGACGAAACGATGTCGTTAGTTGCTACTCTCTACGGGTTCTTTTTGTTGATTAGTGTTTTTTGCTGAATAATCTCTTGGCCGTGGCTTTGAACGGACATTTTGAGCTCTGGAAATTGTCGACGAGGTGGAGGTACGTGCTGAGCTCGTGACACGTTGACACGTTGGTGCCCATCAGGTACGGCGAGTCCTTGCTACTTAACCTGAGCTCCTTCCCAACCTCCGCGTACGACAACTGCGTGTCCTCCACCTTCTGGTGGATCCAGTTCTGGAACTCCACCGCCTTTCGGAACCCCCTGTAGCACGCCAAGTGGCGCCGTTCATTGTCGTCGACTACGAAACCAGGTACTTTAGTTATTACATCGTCGGAGTTCACAATGCGTAAAACTTTTGGGCCTTTCTTGTCCAGGTTCCGGCGGAAGCTACTGTTTCCTACACGTGGCCCGGCAAACGAAAAGACGGTGACTAGCGGCGACCGGTTAAACGTAGTTTTTATGTCGTAAGCTGCGAGCGTTGCAAGCGCGGCGCCGAGGCTGTGCCCGGTCAATGTTATGCTGAGAGGCTCGTTGCCGTAGGATTGAAGCAACCGCGCGATCTCTTGGCGTAACATTTGTTGCAAGCTCGGGGTTAAGTCGGTTCCTGAAGTGTATAAGCTCAAAAATCCACTTTCGACCATTGGCTCACAGTTGTCCAGACCTGAGTTATTAGGGCTGGACGGAAGCTGGGTGAGAGTGGCTCGAAGATTTTCAAGCCACTCCAAGCACGTGGCGGTCCCTCTAAAGGCAATCACTACGTCCCGTCTTCCAAGCCTTGCAATTTCGTCCTTGTCTTGACAGACCGCCACGTAGCCAATCCAGCTGGACTGCGTTGCGACCCAGCTCGGCGCCTTTTCTATCCAGCTTGGAAACTGGATTCCCGACGTGGCACGTAAATTTTTTGTAATCCGGTAGCCAGTTCCCGGAAGCCCGGATTTTTCAAACAATGAGGCTTTTGAGTACTTGCATGTTGCGTAAAAATTGGAATCTGGATCAAATTCAAACGCCTTGTATGCGGCATCGACAAACTGACCATACCGGATAATCTCACCACGTAAATTGTCGTCTAGAGGGTCGAGAAGGTTTTCCCAGTTGTTGAAGCCTTGGTAATCCATCCAACTTTTGCGAACGGGTTGTTTACCGGCGGTGGTGTTGGTGGTTATGGGGGTGACAGGGGTGAGTGCTAGGGAGCTAATGTCAACTGGGTTTAGCAAGTGCTGCCAGTTGGGAAGGTTGTGAGTCAAGGTCATGTGTTTGGGGTTTAGAGTTGATAATTGAGTGAGGGTGCATGAGGTGATTGTTGCCTTGTGTGAGAAGGTTCTGATAGAAAGCTTCATTGTGATCGGTTTGTGAGAAGTTCAGAGAGAGCTAGCTCTTCACTGAGTCTCTCACTTTGTAAGTGGGTGCCAATTTGTAGTTGCATTTCGAAGGAGCTAGGGATGGTCCTTTTATAGTAACAAAAAGTAGAGCCTGTGTATGGAGAGAGAGAGAGACAGAGAGAGTTGGTATGACGAAGAGACAGTAAAGAAGCTGAAAGTGTTTCACACTTGTACCTTAAAAGAGGAGAGAGAACTTCAACATATAGGTCCACTTTTGAGAGAAATTTTTCCACGGTCCAGCTCATTAGCTGACCTGAAGTTTCATCCATAATGACTTGACACCTAGACATATTTTTCATAGAACACGCCGTTTAATAATTAAAAAATAAAACATATTGGAGTTTGGGCCCCACTAGTCTCTTCTTCCTCTTGCCCTTCTTCAGGAAAGGCCTTTCATCACTACAGCACCGCCCTTCTCTCTTCCCCTCCATCTCTATGCACACTAGCAACCAAGCAATCTCCGACCAAAGCGAAACCACCACCTGCATCCGAACATCCGCTACTACCACCACCAAGATCACCCACTCGATGTTGACGCCTTCCACCAAACAACCACATCATGCCCACCACTATGAACACCCACCCGAAACTCAAGTCTTTATCTCCCAATTGAAATATGAATTTGATACCATCTTCTTCTATAGTCTTTCCCAACTGAAATATGATTTTAAAAGAGATGGCATAATTTTGAAATTAATTGTTGAATTATAATTTTGAATAATGTAAATGCAAAAATCTTGGATGCTTTCGTCGGAGATTGCTTGGTTGCCGGTGTGCATGGAGAAAGGGAGAGGAAGAGAGAAGGTTGGCCGGTGTTGAATTCATAAAAAGCCTTTCAGTTTCCCGAAGAAGGGAGATAGGTAGGAAGGAGTGGGTCCAAGCCCCAATATGTTTTTTTTTTATTTTTTATCTTTAAATGGTGGGTTGGTGTTAAAATATGTATAGGTGTCAATTTAAAGTTGGTGGAACTCCAAGTCAGCTAATGAACCCGGAACCTAGAAAAATTTCTCCACCTTTGAATTGGCGGGGAGCAAAGAAAAGGTAAGGTACTTTATTAGAGAAATGTAGGGAGATGAATGATATATATGTTGGTATATGAAATCTAACACAACGCGTTGGTTTGCCATGTAGTATAGGATAAGACATAAGTATCTTACTCATTACATTTAAGTAGTTCATTTTTCCTATTTAAATTACAATTTTATTTGTGTGTAACATTTTCCTTTTGACTTTAATGAGTGTTGGCGGGTTTTTGTGTCGAAGGCTTTGATGGGCTTGTGTTGTAAAGAGATGAGCTAAAACCTTCACGTTCCCCGTTTCTGAGTTAGCATGGACTAGGTCCAAAGCATCCCAAAGGAAAAGCGAGTTCTAGAGAATGCTTAAATGTTCTTCCACTGTAGAAATGACAAAGAATATGTTTGCCACAATACCTTTCTCTGTTATTGATAGAGGAATATAAACAGCAGTAATTTCTACAATTATGTTGAGAGACCTATAATCTAAATTAACAATACAAGGCAGAAATCAACTAATAAAAGGGTTAATCAATTACATATTCGCACAGCTAATTATACTCCCAAATACATGGGATATTATTGACTTTCCAACTCTCCCCCTCAAGTTGGATATTGAATGTCAAAAACAGCCAACTTGCGTAAGATTCCATTGAATGCAACTTCACCCCAAGGCTTTAGTAAATACATCTGCAAGTTGCTGAGATGATCCGGTGTGCTTAGTTACGATTGAACCATCCTGCACGTTGTCCCTAACAAAGTGACAATCTATCTCAATGTGTTGAGTGCATTCATGGAAGACAGGATTGGCGGCTATATGTAGGGCAACCTTATTATCACAATAAAGTGTAACACGTTTAAGATAAGGCAACTGTAATACTCGTAGCAAATCACACAACCAAGATAATCCATAACATGTCCCTGCCATTGCGTTGTATTCCGCTTCTGCGAAGAAAAGTGAAACGGTCTTCTGCCTCTTTGTTCACCAAGAAATCGATGAATCTCCCAGAAAAATACAATAACTAGCTATCGAACGTCTTATAGTTAGGACAACCAGCCCAGTCTGAGTCACAATAGGCCTGAAGTTTTAAATTACTTTGAGATGGAATGAAAAGCCCTTGTCCAGGAGTATTGTTAAGGTATCTCAAAACGAGAAGCGCTGCCTCCATGTGAGGTTTTCTTGGCTCATGCAGAAACTGGCTAAGCACTGCATACATAATGTCGTGTCTAGTAATGGTTAAATAAATTAACCAGCCTGCTAACCTTCTGTATTTTGCAAGATCAATAAGCAAATCGCCCTTATTAGATAACTTCACATTTTGCTCCATAGGAAAAGTAGTTGGCGTGCTCAAGTAAGCCTCCATCTTTAAGTATTTCAAGGGCGTATTTTCGCTGAGAAATATTGATTCCCATCTTGGAACGAGACACCTCGATGCCCATTAAGTATTTGAGGTCACCAAGATATGTGATTCGAAAACGAGAATGAAGGAATTGCTTAAGATAAGTGATAGCAGCGACACTATTTCTGGTGATCACTATGTCATCAACATTTATCAACAATGCAGGGAATGATGTTCCTTTCTTCCGTGTACAAGTATTTAGTATATTATTATAATATTCGTCTCTACGAATGCGTGGGCACAAGAGTAACAATATTTGGACTTAAAATAAAGTTTTTACGGGCTTTGAATTCAAAGGTATTTTCATAAATTCGTCCCGTCTCCGGAGAACTTTATTGGTTGTTAAGAGTTAGTAGGAACCAGGGGGGTATTTTCTTCTCCCTTCCTTTCCCTCCGCGCCTTTTTGGGGATGGGACTCTCACTCTCTCTTGGTTATTCCTCCACCGACACACAACACCAATACCACCATGATTTCAAAATCATCGACGAATCGAGTTTCTAAAATCACCATCATCTTCCTCTCGCAGCCACAGGTTCAACAATAGTTTCCGTTTCTTGAACTTCGAAGTCTGGACACCGTTGCACAAAGCTCCGTCACGGGGCTTTTTTCCTGGTGGAGATAAGGCTTAAAACCATTTTCTTTGTGTTCGTCTCGTCGTGTACATGAATTTTCATTTATGGATTGCATGGTTTGGTTGAGAATCGAGTGAGAATGAAGCCGGGAATATTCAGAGAATTTTTAGGCAAATTTTGCAGGATCCGATGAGTTTTCCCTTGGTTCGGGTCCTCTCCGACGGCTCAACTCAGCTCGCGTCAACGTTGACGGTTGAACTTTTTTGATTTTTGGCTGGGACCCCCAGATGTTATTTCAATGCGTTGAATCCAAATTCACACTCCGTTTCTTCAAATTTGATCGTTTGAGCATCGTTTCATGATTGACCGTCATTTGAATTTATAATAGGTGGAGATTCAACCGTTTGATCATTATGAAATTGTAAGGTGTTATTTTAGAAGTAATGTGTTGACCTTAGAAACTCATAGATCGGAAATTTGATGTGCAGATCTTTCAGAATGAAAATAATTAGGATGATTGACTTTAATAAAAACCATTTTATTGAGGGTTGACTTAGGGCCAACATGTTCAAATAATTCTCGAATATTGACGTTAGTATCACTAGAGGTCTGACAGACTTAGTGGCCAAAATCTTCCCATTGTCACTCTTATTTAAGTGAGACATTTGTTTCTGCTAGGTATGATATTCAAATGTTTAAGAAGTATATTTTGAAACTTTTCGTATGAAGGAACAACTACGATTGGCTTGAACCTTTTTCAAAGTACGTAGACATTCTAACTTGAAAGTCTTAAGATTAAATAAACATTAAATATTTCATTAGTCTCGAAATTCAGAATGAGACATTATTGTGTCTCGGTCTAGATGCAAACTTTACTAGATTTTTCATGTGGGTGTTGGAATTTTTTCTTGATGTGTCAGCGGTTTCAAATATTAAGTGGGCTTAGGTAAATATGATTTTAGTTACGTTTATGGGGAAAATAGATTTTATGAATTAGAATTAGACCTTATAGTATATGATCGTATAATTCAGCTTATACGTGTATGACATATATACTCAGCTTGTCTACAAACATGATATCCAACTTACACATGTATGATATATCCTCAACTTGTTTGCAAATATGATATCCAGTTTACACGTGTATGATATATATTTAGCTTGTCTACATGCATAGTATTCAACTTACACGTATATGGTTATATTATTCAGCTTGTCTACGAACATGGTATTCAACTTACATCTATATGGTTATATATTTAGCATGTCTACAGACTTGGTATTCAGTTTATACGTGTATGGTTATATATTCATACGAACATGGTATTCAGCTTACACGTATATGGTTATATTAATTATCCAGCTTGTCCATAATATAGACATGGTATTCAATTTACAAGTGTATGATATACTCTCATCTTGCCATTATGTTGAGATTACTTTGTAATGACATGGTTATATAATTATATTCTCATTTGACATGACCTCGAGATTAGGCGATAATGATACAATTACATAATTATATATTTGTCATTGCCTAAAGATTACTCGGCAATGACATGATTATATTATCCAGCTTCCGCTAGTTATGGTTAGTGGATAATATTGTATGCCATGCCACTGGTGAGTATCAGTTCTCTATATATGTATCTATTAGCTCTCAGCGCATACATGATTCAGTAGGCGTAGCAGTCCTCACATTTGGCGTTGAAGCCTCTTCCCAAAGCTCTAAGTCTCTAATACATTCTTACTATGTTATCTACTCAGCTTTACCAGTAAAACCCGTGTTTTGACAATTATGCTCTGAACATATTACGAGGCATGTAATAGAAGGTTAGAGAACCATTACGTGTGGCCCCTCGGGTTATGTGGATATAAATATCACTTGCATGTGTTTTAATTTGGGCTTATCCCTATTTTATGGGAAGTTCTGCTGAATTTTCGGTAGACTATATTAGTTGATATTTTTAGTTATGACTTCATGCCTATAATGACTTTGTCGCCCATCTAAGTGATGGCTAGCACATCTCGATTTCGGTGCCTACTATATATCAGGTTGTGGTGTGTCATCCAAGCCCACGATGCCCTGCTTCCTTTCTTTGCTTACAAGAATGAGGTGTTAGGAAAATATCTACATTTAAGGACTCTAGCCTATAAGCAGTCTGGTTCATGAATGAGACGCTAACATTGCTTCGCAATTAAAGCTAGATTAAACTCCTGTAAGCTTCTAAAACCCAACCCATCTTCTTGTTTTTGGCAATCCCAGATATTCCTAACTCACCAATGCATTCTCCTTTTTCTCATTTCTTTAACCCCAAAAAATTTTGCTAACATGGAATCAAAATCTCTACAAATTGCTAACATGGAATCAAAATCTCTACAAATCGACAGTAGGAATTTGACCTGGTACCTGCCTGAGCCACCTCTTTGATAAGAACTTATATGCCCGCTTGTGAAAGCAAATTTTGTAACCCTGAAGTTTCCTCATTAAGGGGGTGTAGTCAAATGAGGATTTTAAATGATTTTAAAAATACTTTAGAATCATGGTGTAGTCAACTAGGATTTTAAAAGAAATTAAAAGAATCCATTCAAATACAGAGATAGTCAATTAAAGGATTTTAAAAGACTTTAGAATCTTGACGTAGTCAACTGAGATTTTAAAGGATTTTTATAAAGTCCATGCAAATCTATAGGTATTAAAAAATTTCTAGATTTTGAAGGATTTCTTTCAATAAGAGATTTTGTAGGATTTGAGAATGGATTATAAGCGTAACAAAATCCTACCTCCACCCCTAGGATTTCTTTTCAACCCCTTTGCTCTATCTCTCTCTCTCTCTCTCTCCATTCTGCAACTCTATCTTTCTTTCTCACTCTCAGTTTTCTTTCAGACATGGAACCTGCCAACATGATTTCTTTTCACGTTCATCTGTCACCGTCCTAGATGCAAACTTGAATTTTTTGAATTGTACAATACTTTTTGAAATTTTTATTTCCTTTATTTTGGACTGTGTAATAGTATTTCTTGTAATGCTTTGATAGGAAGTGTTAATAGCTACTAGCAGTTTTTATAATGATTATGTGTTCTGTCTGAATGTGTTAATTTTTTACCATGTTAATTGAACTCTTGGAAATTACTACTAAGAATCTTATTGCCAATTCAAGCTTTCTGTTCTTTTTCGTGTAATCATGTTAGCGTAAGAGTGCAAGCATCTTCCAAAGCTTATTTATATTAGTAACTGTACTTAGACTGAATAACACATTATGAACTAATCAATTGTTGAGGAAAAAATGGTTAATTTTGAGACATTTGATTTAAGAAGCACTACTTGTTTTGATTAGTTAAGATTATTTTTCATAAAGAAATCACAATTCAAATGATAAAGGGAAAGATAAGACATATTTGATTAGTTTATACTCAATATACATATGCTTATGTCTTTTTTAGATTGTGCACTAAGAAAAGAATGTATGTTGTAGGAGTCAAAAAAGAAATCCATAGAAATCCATAATAATCTGTCAAAATCCATATGGAATTGTAGAATCTATTAAAATCCTTTGAAATCTGTCACTCAAAAAAGTCCATTAAAATTATCTGAAACCCAAATTGACTACACCCCTTAAATTTTGTTTAACATATGTCAAAGCTTCTCGCTTTGACCTCCCCCAAATTGTCGGCATATCGAGATAATTCCCCGAGTCTTCAACCCTTGGCATCCCCAAAATTTCACATAGTTCTTCACCAAGGCCATTAGAATTGTTTGCATTGAAATAAACGCTGGATTTCTGTAAATTCACCTTCTGTCCCGACACTGAACAATAGGTATTCAACAACTTGATAAAATTCTTGTAGTTCTGTTTGGACCCAAAATTTCACCATCGGCCCGAGTAATCGAGGCTGTTGCGTAAGCGTACTTCCACACTGTCGATGAATTTGTGAAGATAATTTTATTAATATTAAAAGATGACATTATGATTTTTATCATAATTATCTTTTAATAATGATTTATCTTGACATTTTCATGTGAAAATAATATATCTCCAAGCTAGGAAACAGGCGGCACAATTCAAGATAATTCAAGTTGATGTGGATGTTTGGCATATGGGTGTGTGGTTGGATCAGTTTTTGGTTAACAGATATGCACGGCATCAAATAATGAAGCATGCAAAACAGGATGATATTATGAGGTCACTTGAAACTACTAATGGGATTGGATTCTGAACAGATTATTATCCATTTAAATATGGTGATAATTAAAAATGAATTTAATATTCATAGGGTCAGGATGCATGTGGCAGTTTTGGTAAAAGATGATGAGAGCCTAGGAAAGCTAGGTTTTTGGTGATGATGTGGTGATGTGATAAGCCTAGGATTTGATGGTGATGGAGTTATGATAGGAAGCCTAGGTAGGCTAAGTCTTTGGTCATGATGGGATAAACCTAGATGAGTTTTCATTTGAAAAGTCAGCCACACGGATCATATTTCATTCTGCATAGAGTTGCAGTCAGACTCCACAATTATCTAGCTGTGTCAAGCAAATATCAACACTATAAATACAAAGCTGCATCTTCAGTTTGAGGACCTCCAATTCAACAAATAATTGCCCTGCCCAAAACCTCTCAAACCTCTTGAGATTTTTTTTTATTTTATTTTCTTTTTCCCGTCGACACACCTTCAGTTTAGATAAACAACACTGTGAAGGTAACTGGCGAACATCTTCAGTTTGGATAAACAGCGTTATTGCTGTAGAATTAGCCATTCCCGAAGCACCTTCAGTTTGGATAAACAGCACTGCGTCGAGGCCGACTGATTATCTATCCAAGTCTCGGTTGAGAAGGATTTTCGAATCCGTTCTTGGCGAAGTGAGGTGTTACCAGGTTACTACATTCGGCACCCTAAGAGCCGAATTTGATAATGAATTTCGCAGAACTAGCAGCCTTGTCTTCAGGCTCGAGAATCCAAAGGTCGAGATTTGTTCCTTCCTCGACCGCAATCGCAAGATCAAGAAGTCAGTAGCGCACTCAACGTAACATCAACAAATTTTACTCCTTGGCCGAGCTCGGCCGACGAGTTGGCACGCCTGGCATTCAACTGAAGGACGTAGTTAGCTTATTAGTTACTCAGCCTGCGCGCCACATAGGCTTTGTAATTTTTAGGGTCAACATTTTGGCACGCCCAGTGGGACACAATGCTAAAACTACGAAGTTCATATGATATATTAAGATTCCAATCCGGCTCCACGTAGCCGATTGGACGAGCTCCTAGAGGAATTGAAAAAACACAATAAGGAACGAAAAATATCTTTGGAAGTGGAAAAAATTCTTCGTTGCCATACAGAGATGCAAAAGTCATTCGCTTACATTTTGAGAATAAAAGCTCATGATACCCTGCAAGAGCAATAGGTAAATGAAGACCGGGCTCGATTTAATACCTGGCTGGATGGAAAATATTTTCCTTACGTTTTCGACTACAAATCGATTCCATTGGGGAATGGTTGGTTGAAAAAACCAGGGGGCAATTTTCCTCTCCGGTCGTAATCAGACATCGGCCTAAGAAAATTGTTACTTTGGCCGAAGAACAAAGGCCACCTATTTTTTTGGTCGAGACTGAAAATATGGTCGGCCAAGAAGAAAAACCTAGGCCACCTATTTTTTTGGTCGAGGCTGCAAGTGTGGTAAGAGAAAATGTTCAAGTTTCTGAGCCAAAAATTGACTCAGAAAATAATTCGTCAGAAAAGTGTTCCAATGACGAACAAGACCAATTCATGGTTTTAGTTGAACAAACCACGCCAATTGACATGGTTATTAGTGAGAAAGCTGATATAGAGAAATCCCATTTGGCTAAGTTGTTTGAATTCAAAGCCGAAATTATTCCTAGGGGCATAATAATTGTTCAACACATTCGACGGCCGAAAATGAAAAAATTTTCACCAAGTTACAAATATTTGGAGAAAATCCTTTATTCAGCTTAACGCGAAATCAATTTGAAAATGTTGATATCAAAAGATATCGACTTGGAATGAAGCATCGATGGCCTCCTCCTTTTCATGGATCAGCCATTTTTAATCCTATATATTAGATTTCAAATTTTTATGTATTTTCTTATCCATCTGGCTATTTAAGCCGATGCATAAGAAAGTAGAGGGGCAACGAGCATCCTGACCATGGACTAAAATATATATATATAAAGTTAGCATACATCAGGATGCCATTACCAAGAAGGAAGGTAGTAGGCTTCAACCTATGAACGTGTGGTAACAGGTGGGGAGTCATGACCAATTCCAAGTTATGTCAGAATATCATTGGTAAAGATTAAAGTTTTGTCGATACCAGTTCTAAGTCATGACAAGATGATGCGGCAATCTAGAAGATAATGTGTTCGGTTTAAAAATTGTTTCTAGCCGAGCCAATTTTGGACTTATAAGTCTATTTGGTAAAATCGGCGGTTATTGCCGAGAAAGATTATTCGCCACATGCTGCGTATAAGAAGATAAAGGACGTGTTGTAATTTTTGGCAAGCCACTAATGGATTTCCTTAAAACTGAATGATGGTGGTTTTGATGGTGTTACTTCTGTCATGCTTCTCGAAGTCGACTCATTTTTCTCGACCCCATATGGTTTAGTCACTTTTATTAGTCGCTAACATATATACACACACACGCACATGCCGAGCTCGACGAGGTATTATTACCGAGTGCTGGTGCTCCACCATGGGGTTATTCGACCTGCTAGTGCTCGACCATGGGGTCATTTGGCCTACCATGTGTATACACACACACACACACATATACAGAGATGTTGCCGAGGGATATCCCGTGCGGCATCAAATCATTTATTGATATTCAGGACAAGCCCCTCGAGATATGGTTCAGGCAATCCCGTCCTCTACCTATGGATACATATATATATATATATATATATATATATATGTATACATATATATATGTATATACCAAATGGGGTGGAACTAATAGTAGGAGGCATAGCCTTCCATATTGTAGGAGGCAAAGCCTTCCATAGAATTCAGAGTGCGGAAGTAAAATACATATAAACATTGAAGTAATTCGAGATAATGAATGACAAAAAATTGAGGTTGATTGAAGCGGAATATCCATGTATGATCAATTATAACATGAATGCAAACAATTAAACTAAACATAGGTGTTATATTCATATTGAAAATGTATTAAAATTAGTGATGCAGATAGATTTTGAAAATAAGTTTATTAAACTTACTGCAATGCAGATTACAAACTGATTTTTTGCCTAATGGCAGATAATGAACAACAAGAGACTGGAGCTCGCAGGCATCCTGGATAATATATATGTATTTCAAGTGTTTAAAATCTCTATCCTTTATGGATGAGCAAAGATATATATTGTTGAACTGAATTCTTGTGTTTTAAAAAAACTTTGCGTCTTCTGAAGATGAAAACCTCTTTTATAGAGCGAGGAGAATGAATGATGCTTGCAATATAGATCCGGGAATCCCGCTTCCATCTGAAGAAAGCTGGTAAAAAGATGAAAGGTGATTGTGTAATCACGTTGCTTCTTTCACAAAAGTTGGATGAATAGTGGCTTTTCTTGTCTTTCACTATTGATGAATAGTGACTTCTTGTCTTTCACTGTTGATGAATAGTGACTTTTCTGAGGAGGAAATGATGGCAGCTATTGTTGAAGATGTTGTTGGCTGGTACAATCACATGGGCAAATAATGTAGGTTAATAATCAAATGGGTCCTGGGCATCTTGAAGATCTGCTTGATCTGCCCATTTGGAGGGAAGTTGAGATGAGGCATCAAATGCGTCAGAGTCCGAATCTGAACCTTTTCTTTTTTGTAGCATCGCTGCTTCAACCATGAGCTGTTGAGCCAAGTCCAGAAGCTGGGAGGACTTATCAGATTTCTCCTTTTTCTTCGAGCTGGAGGACTTAGAAGGTTTTCCTTTGAGGGAAGATGGCAGACTAATATCTAATAAGGATTGAATTGGCTCCTGGGTTTTTAGCAGCTCAGGAAATTGCTGATGAATTGGCAAAGCTTGTGAGGACGAAGCTGAAACTTTGATTGGCAGTGCCTGAGAATATGCTTGGGGAAATTCCACTTTTACAAGATCAATAATTTTTTAGTGGTTGAATTTATCCCACCATTTTACCCATCGGGTTCTGTAAATACCACCAGTGTCTACTTCAAAGTTCCATTTGAGAATCCATGGGATCTTATACTTGGCCATGAGCAGTGAAAAAATAGTAACTCTGTTGTCGAAACGACTTCTGTCAAAACTGGGTTGGAAATTGTTTGTGAGCATATGACGAAGGTCATCTAGAATGATAGAAGAGCTTGGGCCATGGGAAGCCCACCAATCAGGAAACCATGCAAGAAACCGCAATCTGAAATTCTTATCAAAGGTTATGAACCATGAATGACTAAAATCTTCTGTCTGGTGGAGGAAAATGTTGGTCCATGCTTGGATATAATCATAGTAATTGTAATGGTTGTTTGGGATGAGAACATGCTGAGTATGAAGGGGTTTTGTGTGATAAAGGGGAATTCCCCATTTGAGTTCGGTAAGGAATTTTCCAATATGGAGTGAATGCTACAATATTTTGTTTTGATGAGTGGTGCTGTAAATTGGCTTAATAGCAATGCTTTCTGTTTCTGAAAGGATGGCCTGGTAATATTTTAGGCTTTTATAGGATTCAGTTGGTAAGAAATGAAAATTTGGTGGAAAGAGTAATTTGGCAATGTGCTCTGGGGGTTGGTTTTTGTCGATGTGAAGAGGAATGCTAAAAAGCTTTTATGAATTGGGGTTTTGGACATAAGGGGATGTTTTAGCATAGCTAGGTGTTTTGGGTTGTGAAGGTGCTGGAGAACGTACTGAAGAGTAAGGATCATAATGTTGGAAATGTGCCCTAAAACCAATCATATGATGATACTTTATGGACATTTCACATGTTAAACTAATCTAGTTTAATATTAAGGGCAAACATTATTGTTTGAGCCGTCTCATATAAATGTTATATGCTTAAACGATAAGTCCAAGGAATATGTGATTGGAAGAATGCGATCTAAAGAAGTTAAATTTATGAGACCATTCTTTCGTTGACACATCCTAAACGTTCCTGATCATAGGATTGTCAATTGGGCATTGACAGTCCGTTAAGATCAGTACGTGCTATGTCTTCTCTCAGGGAGAGTGACTAGTCTCGAGTCATTGGTGTGTGTGACATCAAGACAAGTACGTAGGTGCTCAATAGAGAATGAGTTCACTGAACACGATCAACGAAGAGTTCTCATATTCATGTCACATGAGAACTCATGGTTGGGATAATGCAAATTAGTCTTTTGACCTGAGGCATCACAGTTGTCTTGTGGTTAGGTCCTTAATCTTTGATTATGTCAAAGTCACTCCATCAGGAGGGTGTCCATGGCATCGTTGGGGTTAAGCCACTTAGCCATGGAGGCAAGTGAATGTGCAACAAGGGATCTCTAACCTTCAAACTGTTTGAGGGAGAATACTCTATGATATGATTAAGAATCTTTGGCCAAAGTATGAATGAGATTTAGGAATGTGTTCCAAATCACATTCAAGGTAATCATATAAGCACAAGACTCACATTGGATAGTAGACATGGATAAACTATCAAACCAAACAATGTGGTCAAGAGTATTGTATTAGAGAAAGACCGTATTGCATTTGTAATCCTAAAACTGAATAGGTTCTCCACCTCTTCTGATTAGCTTGGGTAACCATGACATGCTGCTAGGCGTCAACCATGGTTTGTGGAAGCCCTAAAAGTGTATTATCACTAACGGGAGAATTGAAAGTAAGTTTCAATTCACAATCGATTAGAAAGAGTTTTAATCGCCCACTGCCTCGCTAAAAGGAACCTAATGGATCGTTCACCGAGTAAGGTAGAGTTTGAAGAAACAACGGAGATGAGTAAGAATAATTAAATGGTTTAATTATTTATCTAAGGCTAGGATTAATTAATATGTTAATTAATCAAACAAATAAGTTCGTTAAAGACCTCGGGTTAGTTTTGGGCCGCAAGGCCCAATGGGATTTGAATGTCAAGCCCATTAACTCAAGTTGTATGACAACTTGAATAAACAAAGGGCTTGAAAGCCCAATAAACCCTATAGGCTTGCCATGTTAGAAGAATAGGGCTTTTGGTCCATTAGGTCACTTATTTGAAGGGACTATATAAAGGACTTTATAGCCTAAAATTTACATATGGTAATTTTTGGGGAAAGGATGAGAACACAAGCTCTCCTTTCTCTCTAAAATTTAGGCCACCTTGGAGGGATCATCTAGCAATCAAACTCCTCCAAGGTCACTCATTTCTTCTTCATTATGCCTTGGTGATGAATCATTAGAGGTTCTCAATTTTGGGAACTTGGAGAAACCTTTTCATCCATCCAAATCCATGGATCTAAGATGCAAGGAATGAAGGCCCTCTCTTTGGGTGATTAGCCTTTGCTTATGCAAAGAGGAATCTACAAAGGTATTGATTTCTCAACTCACTTTATTTTGAGTTGAGTCTTGGTTCACCTATCTACTAGGCTTTGAATTTCATGGGTAAATGTTTTGTTTTAAGTGCATACAAGCATGATTCCGCCTTTAATTGTTAATTGCATGCTATTGATGTTGCTTAAATGAACATGTTTTTCACAAATCTTCCTTCAAGTGGTATCAAGGGCCTAAGTCTAGTAGTTGGTGAATCCTTTTGGGTTTTGTAGTTCATAGTTTGTGATTTAAATGTTGTAATTGTTACAAGCTTTATTCTTGCTTCTTTGAATGTAAATTTTGTTAGAAAATTTGCCATCTCAAATGTTGTAGATGTAGTTCATATGAGCATGAATTTTGGAGCTAAAATTTGGTGCCATGTTTTTGGGGAAATTCGGCCAAATCCAAAGGGTGGATTTTTGGGTTCTTGTTTGACTTGTTAAAAGTGTTTTAAAGTGACTTTTGGAACCCCTATGTACCCTAGTTTGGTTGTATGTTATTTCCCTTAAGTTTGAGTGGTTTTGGTATGTTTTTGGGTGAAGAATGTTCATGGAGCTCTTATGGGTTTTCATGGATGTTCTTCATTGTTCTTGATATGTTCTTGCCAAGAACAAAAGGTTTGGTGTTTTGATTCAAAGTTTTGATTTATTTCATAAAGTTTTTGTTTTGAAATATTTCTTATGTTTAAATATATTAGATATTTGTTTTGAAAAATTAAAGAAATTTTAGTGGGTAGGTATGTAATGATTTATTCCATTACACACACCCCACTTACAAAAAACTTTGAAATTTGTTTTATTACTTTGCTTCAAAATCAGCCACCCTACTCAATTAGGGTCCTTGTGGGGCTTTTGTGCAATTATATAAAGTTTTGATACTTTTGTGTATTTGCATTTTGACCCAAAAGTTTACGTTTTTACGTACAGGTCCAAAATCACTAAAAAGATAAATTGTTTTGCTCCTTTAATGAAGTTTTATTTTTTTGTGGAAATTTTTGGGTTCTAGTTGTAATTACATGAAGTAGTGGACTTTTGTGTTTTTACAAAGTGACCCCAAAAGTTTAAGTTTTTGCAAAATAGCCCAAAAGTTGAGGTTAATTGCACTATGGCCCAAACAAGTTGAGGTCATAGCATTTTGGCCCAAATTAGGTAGAGAACAAAATTGTTTTGTCTCTTTAAATGAGAATTGGATTTTCATTTCATTTAGCTCCATTTAAATCAATTCTATGGATACAAAAACCAAATGAAAATGTTGCATTCAAGTTTAATTAGTTAAAGCGTTAATTAATTAAAGAACGGGTGATTATGAACCTAAGCCTACGATAATTGAGCTATGTGAAAGGCCGTTTCAAATTTGTTTGAACCATGGGAATGTGTAGATTAAATTTTGGTTGTAATTTGATATGATCAATTGTTGTAAAAGAGCATAAGCTCTTCTTTACTTTAAAGTAATTTGATTTGATCAATTGTTGTAAAAGAGCATAAGCTCTTATTTACTTTGAAGTACTCCTTTCTTGTTTTATTCGATATGCATGAAATTGGAGTAGTTGGGTCCAACGCCCAATAAGACAACACGCCTTAATGTGATTAAACGCGTAACTAAAATCAATCACCATCCCTAGACCGAGATTCAACACTAGGCTCGTGTTGAATCGAATCAAAGGTTCATAGTCATCCTAAGGCCTAAGGCAACTATATAGTCCATCAATGAATGCAAATCTTATGTTAGTAGTACCATATAGTCTTGCTTTAAAAACCGTTTTAAAAGCATAGTGGGAGTATTATATACTACTAAATCAATCATATGGACCAATAGTTGTAATAGGACCAAAATGTTTTAATTGGATTAAAATGTATGTTTATATGTGATGAGACCTAAAAACCCTCAACCAAATCAATATTAAGTTGATAAGCGAGAGATGCTTTGAATATCTCTTCGTGGCCTTCCACCGTGGTAGGCTCCAATCGTTTGTGACTTGCACACCGGCTTCACCCTATAATGGGGGAGTACAAAGTGCATGCTTACATTCAGGAGGAGTCTATACGCATATGATGAGGTGAGTGTAGACAACGAGTATGATCAACATGATATAATTCTGAGGTTGTGCTTGAACCTCTACATAAACTAAGCATGGTGGGAATAACTTAACTAAGTGCAATGGTGCCAACATGATATAATTCTGAGGCATTCATTCTCTAGAGGCCAAACTAGATGGGTAATTACAAGAGTTGTAAATGACTAAAGTGTTATTCTCTCATCATTATTTTTGCTAACCAAAATGATATAATTCTGAGGTGGGCTTGGTAATGGTGAGTCTCTCATACCCCGCTAAGAGTTCAACAAAACTCTCGAATTCCGATGAGGGATATGGAATTTGCCAAAAATAGTGGGTGGTGCTATTTGATTTAAAGACCCGAATCAAATGGCTTAAAATCAATCAATTTATATTCGTTATGTATTTGTTTACCAATATATTTGCAAACGCTATACAAAACTTGACAAAGAAAAGCCGAATGCTTTAATTTCCGGACTTAGTTCTACAATCCCATAGATTGTCTTTAATGGCTTGTAGATGTAACTAAGTAGTCTCATCCTCACAATCTTCCTATTGATAATGTATCATTGGAAGAATATGTTAGATAAGTCTAAACATGAGAAGGACAACACTTTTAATGTCATAATTCTTCAAATACAAATTGTTGTATGAAGAAATAAGAGTTGCTTTGAACAACCCTTAATCAACACAAACTTTAGTGCTTGTTTCTTTGTTACATAAACAAGGAACTTTTGAAGTAAGCACAAGGGCATGGACGCTTTATGTGCCATGATTCTTCACTTACAAATTGTTGTATGAAGAAATGAGAGTTGCCTTGAACAACTCTTGAAAGTTTGTTATTATGTTTAGAACATAATGGTTGGTTGACAAAAATAGTCCATTTATATGGACTTATGATGATTTTGAATCATTGAGTGTTGAAGTGTTAAACCACTTAACGAGACGGAAACTAGGCAAGGACTTCACCTTTGTGTCCCTATCCTAATGGTTCACTAAGTTTATTGTAAACTATATAGTGAACAATAACCGCACGCTCTCCAAATCGTTTGATGTGTATAACACATTTGAAATAAGTTTCAAGAGAGATAGTGGGAGTTTAGGGACCATGACTATTGTAATCAAAAGGGAAGTCAAATGACGAAGGCAAAATAACTCCAAGGGAACAAACTTTCTTTATGAAAGGATGGACATTGGAAGGGGTATTTGCAAGAAATGTCTTGCAAGTGTCAAAGAACACACCTTTCGAAGGTGTTGTAAAATGTTCTTGAATAATTCAAAACAGTTGGTTCTTCTACTTGAATACATGATTCTGTATTAGCAACTATGTTTTACAATTGTTGTAAAAGTGTGCTAATAAAAAGGTAGAAGATTAATGAGAGAAGAGAAAGTACTTCACATTCCAAACGTGAATCGAATATAGATCTCTGCGAAAGCGGATTGTACTTACTTCCTCATATGAACTACCAAAGAAATTGGAAAAACCAAAGATTGTCTTTACGTCCCAATTTTAAAGGAACATAATTCCGTCACAGTTGTAGAGATGGATGAATGTTTTGTTTGACAAAACATTGTTCTTTATTAATGAATGATTAGATTATGGTAATCTAATTAATTGTCTTTATAGTAGAGATGATGTGGTAGTTTAACTATTTAGAATACGATGATGCTTAAAACTCAAAAGGTTGCAAGGTAGTGACTAATCCCAACTGAGTTGTGATACCTCTAAAACATAAGTTACGAGTTGGTCATAGATGGATGCTTTGGATCGTTAGATCCGGATCCAATACCTTCTTGTTAAAATTGTATAGAGGCGAAATGTTCGAATCTTTATTCTTTTGGAAAGAAGAAAGAATCACAAAGTTGTTGAGGTTAATTCACTTAGATGTTAGTGGCACTTGTCCACAACATAATACTACTCATGTTGTATGACATTCACCGAAGATCACTCTCGGTTGGACTATAGTTTATTTTGAATAAACACAAGTCCGAATACTTTGCAAAAGGTTTCAAAGAATTCAAGAAATGTAAGTAGATGAGTAAGACGTCTAAAGTATTTACCTCCTTAGATTTGATCCAAGGAAAAAGTAACACTTTAGATTAATTTCCTTGAAAAATATCAAGGAAAGTAGCATCGTAAGATAATGAATTTCTCCATTAGGAGAAGAATGAACATAAATAAAATTTAGTTCGTTGGACATTATCAATTACCCATATATATATGATATATACTTCTAAGACATGTTAGTTGTAGAGATCCATCCATCATGGATCTTAGCAAGCTAGTGGGAGCTATAAGCGTCTTATGAGAAAAGATCAATTGTTTGATTTCTCATAAAGATGTAAATGAATCTTTTGTTTACTAGGTTTACAAAAGATTAGTGGGAGTTGATCATATTCCTAAATTTGAATATATATACATGATATATATTAATTTTTGAAAATGAAAGGAATTCTTCATCGTTAAAGTTATGACTTTAAACATTCTATAATGATAGAATGTATATGGGAGACATAGTCTATATACATGGGATGGAAATCTATAATGATAGATTTCAAGATATAATTGGATTATATCAATCCCTAAAATAGACAAGAGATGCTAGAAGTTTCTCATATGATGATAAACTTCAATTAGAATGACAATTCTAGTAAGACTAGGAAGTTGTTCTTCTCAAAGGGAATGTACCCTTTGACTCCCAAAGAAATAATGCGTAAATAGAATCCTTTATGCATACGCAGAAAGGTGATTTATGTATTTCATATTGTATGAAAACATTGATATAAGTTGTACCTAGAACGGTACAAGATGATATCAATGCAAGCCCAGGATCAGAATCATGGCAACTGTCAAGTGAATCCTTAGGTATTTAAGAAATACTAAGGATGGATTCCTCAAGAATGAGGAAGAATTAGAGTAACGTAATGGAAGCATAAATGTATTAGATTATGAATCTAATCCATCATAGGATATCTCTTCATTATGAATGAAGTGATAATGAGATATCTCTTTATTATGACTAAAGAGATATTTGGGTGGAAACGTTAAAAGTAATGACTTTAATGTGTTCCATCATGTATGCAAAATATATTGCCATATAGAAGCTTACAACATTGTTGTTTGGATGGGAAAGTTCATTCATGAACTCTCCATTCGGTTCCAACCAGAAAGTGTATGACACTAATGGGGCGATAGCTCAAGCCAGGGAATCAAGGTCTCATCAATGTCTGAACTCAAATGAGAGACTGAACCACATGATTGAGAATCATGTATAATGGTGACGTCGTTATTCTCAAGATTGCTTCTATGGATAACATATAGATATCCATTGTCTAGACCTACTACTCAGCCATTTATGAAATGACTACAGAAGAGGTATCATCACTGATGACTAAGCTGATTGGCTCTAGTGCAAGTGGGAGATTGTTGGAAATGTGCCCTAAAACCAATCATATGATGATACTTTATGGACATTTCACATGTTAAACTAATCTAGTTTAATATTAAGGGCAAACATTATTGTTTGAGCCGTCTCATATAAATGTTATATGCTTAAACGATAAGTCCAAGGAATATGTGATTGGAAGAATGCGATCTAAAGAAGTTAGATTTATGAGACCATTCTTTCGTTGACACATCCTAAACGTTCCTGATCATAGGATTGTCAATTGGGCATTGACAGTCCGTTAAGATCAGTACGTGCTATGTCTTCTCTCAGGGAGAGTGACTAGTCTCGAGTCATTGGTGTGTGTGACATCAAGACAAGTACGTAGGTGCTCAATAGAGAATGAGTTCACTGAACACGATCAACGAAGAGTTCTCATATTCATGTCACATGAGAACTCATGGTTGGGATAATGCAAATTAGTCTTTTGACCTGAGGCATCACAGTTGTCTTGTGGTTAGGTCCTTAATCTTTGATTATGTCAAAGTCACTCCATCAGGAGGGTGTCCATGGCATCGTTGGGGTTAAGCCACTTAGCCATGGAGGCAAGTGAATGCGCAACAAGGGATCTCTAACCTTCAAACTGTTTGAGGGAGAATACTCTATTAATATGTTTAAGGCTAGGATTAATTAATATGTTAATTAATCAAACGAATAAGTTCGTTAAAGACCTCGGGTTAGTTTTGGGCCGCAAGGCCCAATGGGATTTGAATGTCAAGCCCATTAACTCAAGTTGTATGACAACTTGAATAAACAAAGGGCTTGAAAGCCCAATAAACCCTATAGGCTTGCCATGTTAGAAGAATAGGGTTTTTGGTCCATTAGGTCACTTATTTGAAGGGACTATATAAAGGACTTTATAGCCTAAAATTTACATATGGTAATTTTTGGGGAAAGGATGAGAACACAAGCTCTCCTTTCTCTCTAAAATTTAGGCCACCTTGGAGGGATCATCTAGCAATCAAACTCCTCCAAGGTCACTCATTTCTTCTTCATTATGCCTTGGTGATGAATCATTAGAGGTTCTCAATTTTGGGAACTTTGGAGAAACCTTTTCATCCATCCAAATCCATGGATCTAAGATGCAAGGAATGAAGGCCCTCTCTTTGGGTGATTAGCCTTTGCTTATGCAAAGAGGAATCTACAAAGGTATTGATTTCTCAACTCACTTTGTTTTGAGTTGAGTCTTGGTTCACCTATCTACTAGGCTTTGAATTTCATGGGTAAATGTTTTGTTTTAAGTGCATACAAGCATGATTCCGCCTTTAATTGTTAATTGCATGCTATTGATGTTGCTTAAATGAACATGTTTTTCACAAATCTTCCTTCAAAAATCGCTTTTTAAATAGTACTATAGTTGCTTTGAGTCGGATTCCAAATTCCTGAATGGAAACGAACAATTTGTTCAGGAGATCCGGAAGAAGTTTTCTGTTTGAGGATACCTCCATAACCGATATCAGAAGCATCGGTCTCGACTATTTTGAGAGAGCCGGGAGTTGGAATGCCAAGGCAAGGCAAAGTTTTGACATGATTCTTTATCTTTCTGACAATGGAAGTATGATTTTGGGACCATGATGGAGGATTCTCCTTGAGACGATCGAACAAAGGTTTACATTGTTGACGAAGATGAGGATAAAATTCAGAGACATAATTAAGAGATCCAAGAAATCGTTGAAGTTGAGTTTTATCAATAATTTGATCTGGGAATTTGTCAGCGAACTGGATAACTCTGTCTATGGGTTGGATAGTAGACCTGTAAATATGGTAACCTAAAAATATAATTTTGGTTTGAAACAACTTAATTTTGGTTGCCGAGACGACTAACCCATTAGACCTAATGATCCTAGTAAATGCATGCAAATGCTTCCAATGCTCATCTATGGTTTTTGAAAAAATTAAAACATCATCAATATAAACAATGGAAAAATGGCTGTATTGATTAAAAATCTCATTCATAATATTTTGAAATTCACTTGGTGCATTTTTCAAGCCGAAAGGCATTACATTCCATTCATAATGTCCAAAAGGAGTTACAAAAGCAATTTTATACTTATCAGATTCATGGATTTGTATTTGCCAAAAACCTGATTTCAAATCGAATTTAGAAAAAACAGTTGCTTGAGAAAGTCTTTTTATCAAATCTCTTTTGTTAGGAATTGGATAACGGATCCATTCTAAAACATCATTTAAAGGTTTGTAGTTAATAACTAATCGGGGAACACCGTGTTCTAATTCTGCATTTTTCTGGACATAAAAAACAGGGCAAGACCATGGAGATTTACTTTTACGAATAATTCCTTTTTCCACAAGTTGATTGATTTCTGTTTTACAAAATTCTAAAATTTCTTGATTCATCTGAATGGGCCTGGCTTTTGTGGGGATTTTTGACTCAACAAAATCTTTAACATAGGGAAGTTTAACAATATGCTGTTTTCGGTGCCAAAAAGCATTGGGAAGGTCAAAACAAATTTCTTTAATAAGTTTGTCAGAAAATTGGCTAATAGACTCGACCAATGATTTTTTCGCGAGCTGTTCTTCAACTCGTTTGTGTTTAATTTCATCTTGCAAAAATTCAATTTGTTGGGATTTTGCAGTAATCTGGTTGAGGGTTTTTGAAACATTATCTTTTTGAAGTTGTTTTAACTTTTTAAGATCGGTTTCCATGCAAAATTCAAAAGTAATTTTTTGGCCCAAAATCTTTGTCGAAATATAGTTGTGATGAACTTTAAAAGGATAAATTAATGCAATGAAAGGGAGTCCTAAAATAACTGGATCAGAAATATTTTTAATTAAAACGAATGGAGTTTTAAAACAAACATTTTGTTGACAAACATGGGCTTTGGGGATCTCATATTTTAATTTCATTGGGGATTGGTTTGCAGCGCTGAGTACCTCAGTTGACTTATGATAATACTTTGTAGGTATTAATCCTTCTTGAATGCAATTTAAATCTGCGCTTGAATCAATTAAAGCGATGGTTTCGAAAGAAAAATCTTCGATTATTATCTTAATTTTTGAATACCATTTACGAATTCTAATTTTGTCTAAAAGACTTAAAACAAGATTTTTTAAAGAAGAAGATTTGTTTGACTGTGCGTCGGAATCAGAATGTGAAGAAGAACTGTCCTGTTCAAGTGTTTGGGTGTGAACTCTACTGAGTTGTGAGCGAATTTCGATATTTTCGGATTTTAAAAACTTAATTTCCGATTTAATTTGATTAACTTCTTTTTGCAAATCCTTGATGGTGATTTCCTTTTTGGGTTTATTAAAACGTTTCAAAGTGGTACTGAGAGAAATCTTTTGAGAAGAAGTTTGGCTAATGCCAGGTTCATGAAGAGAAATTAAATTTTTGAGTTTTTTCAAATAAAAAGATTTCAAATCAGGGTCATCAATTTTGCTAATTAATTCTATTAAAAACTCTTCTTGTTCTTCTTGTTTATTAAGTACTGAAATTTTATTACAACAAGTGTCTGTGCATCCAAACTTAATGTTTGGCAAAGAAACGTCGCTAGAACTATCAGAATCTGTGGCGGAAAAATCCAAATTTTTATCAGATTGACTAGAGTCGGTATTTTTAATTTCTAAAGCTTGGATAAGTTGAACTTTCTCTTCGTTAGAGATTTTTAGCTGGTTAATAACCTTCTTAACTTTACATTCATTTGCATAATGACCAAATTTGCAGCATTTTCCCTTCTTGTTCTGAAAATCCTTTTTAGATTTTTGAAAAGGTTTTTTGTTTGAAGATGGTTTTTCATAAAATTTATTTGTTTGGAAAGGTTTGTTGGAAGATCTTTTGTTTTTATAAAATCTGGATTGATGTTTAGAAAACTTGCTTGTTTGTTGGGCTTTTTTCTTTTTACTCGAAGGAGCTATTGGAGGTAAACCATATTGTTCACAAAACGTTCCAAGTTCGTATTTAGCGATAGATTTATCTTTATTAACTTGTTTTGAAATCTTCATGTCGATACACATTTTCAATCCTTCCTTTTGTATAACATTGACTATGTTACCATAAGTAAGGGTATGATAAGGTATGACACCTTCTTCGTTTACTAAAACATTTCGAATTTTATGAGCAAAAAGGTTTGGTAAACCATTGATAAATTTTTCTTTCCAAAAAGGTTGATTACTATCTTCTCGAAGCATAACTCTGGATATAAAAACATCTTTATACCATCTGAAATCCACTTAAGGTTGGACACCTTAAATTACTCAGCTGGTCGTGAATACGTGTAGTAACGTTGCTAGGTGTTCCTATAAAGTGTTCTATAATCGTGTAAAGTAAAGTATAATCGTGTTCTATATATATATATATATATATATATATGCCAATTGCATGGCCGACAAGTCTTATCAGGCAATCACATTATATGTATGTATGTATGTATGTATGTATCTATATATATATATATATATATATATATATCCAGAGTACCAGTAGAAGCAGTGGGCAAGAGTCCTCGAGACTTTGGCCTCATTTGGTTTTTCTTCCACGTGAGCTAGCCTTCTCATTCGGTGATGTAGTGATTCGGTGGAATTTTTCCAGGAACCTTGTTTCAAATACAAGTCCATCTGGGGACTCTTTAACAGCATCACATGTTATTCTTTGGTTAAGAAAGAATTTATGACTAGAGCAAATGGTCTTTGTTGCAAAACAAATGATAAGAGAAAATTCGGCTAGGATCCCTCTAATGGAGATTTGGCCGAATAAAAGAAAATTTGGCGAGCTCAGTAAGAAGCATTATGGGGCGTTTTTGTTGACCAAAGTCGATTTGTCACGATTCGGCCTAGGCAGGCTGAGCTACCCCCGAGTTCTTCTCGACCTCGACACAATTTACCCTCAACTCTCCAAATTTTTCTCGACCTCGGCAGCCGAGAAATGCGACATTTATCTCCGTTTTTGCTCTCTGTTCTCCACTGTAGTTTTTCTGCCATCACAAATGGGCTGCTGAAAACAAATGGTATCCATCCAAACCAAAGGCCACGAAATGAGCCAGAGAATTCTCCTGCTTGGATTTTCCACCTTGACAGTGATGTGGACAGGTGGTTGCAGATTTTTTCAACAAAAATTGTTTTACCATTTTCTTTTTTGGTACAAGTGAAAAGTTAGTAGGAGTTATCTAGTTGTCTTTGGTGATGAGGCGTTGGTAGTAATTCAAATTCAAGAGCAGCGAGGACGCGACCTTAGTGATACTCGACCAACTGTCGACTCCCCTTGTGCTCTCCGTTATCACTGGGGGTGAAAGAAACGGTAGTCCTTGGCTCATTTTGCTTAAAGAATGAAACATCAACCAATATGCCGCAGCAAATCTGAGAGTTCATTGCCTTTACAAGCCATTTTGGGTGCTCTTTGAAGGATTCGTTTGGCGAAGTTGTTCTTGGCTGAGTTATGTTTGTACTCGGTGAACAAATATTATTAGCGTGGTTGGTGGGTATGAAGTTTTGACCAAGGTCATTGGCTAAAAGATTTATATACAAATTCTGATCAGCTTATGTGGAGCTTTTGTATAACTTAGATCAACAAAGTTGTTTTTCTCACCTCAGGCAGGTTCAAGGATGTTATCAATTCGGCGGAAGTACTCAGTAGTGGCCAAGTTCAACTGCAAAATGCTTAGTTTCCTTAACCATTCGGCTTACGAGCCGAAACTTAAGAAAACTGGAGGGCATGTTTAGACCCAAAATTGCACCATCGGGCCGAGTAACGAAGCCGTTGAGTAAGCGTACTTCCACACTGTCGGTGAATTCGTGAAGATAATTTTATTAATATTAAAAGATAACATTATGATTTTTATCATAATTATCTTTTAATAATGATTTATCTTGACATTTTCATGTGAAAAATAATATATCTCCAAGCTAGGAAACATGCAGCACAATTCAAGATAATTCAAGTTAATGTGGATGTTTGGCACATGGGTGTGTGGTTGGATCAGTTTTTGGTTAACAGATATGCACGACATCAGATAATAAAGCATGCAGAACAGGATGATATTATGAGGTCACTTGGAACTACTAATGGGATTGGATTCTGAACAGATTATTATCCATTTAAATATGGTGATAATTAAAATGAATTTAATATTCATAGGGTCAGGATGCATGCGGCAGTTTTGGTAAAAGATGATGAGAGCCTAGGAAAGCTAGGTTTTTGGTGATGATGTGGTGATGTGATAAGCCTAGGATTTGATGGTGATGGAGTTATGATAGGAAGCCTAGGTAGGTTAGGTCTTTGGTCATGATGGGATAAACCTAGATGAGTTTTCATTTGAAAAGTCAGCCACACAGATCATATTTCATTTTGCAAGTTAGAGTTACAGTCGAACTCCACAATTATCTAGCCATGTCAAGCAAATATCAACACTATAAATATAGAGCTGCATCTTCAGTTTGAGGACCTCCAATTTAACACATAATTGCCCTGCACAAAACCTCTCAAATCTCTTGAAATTTTATTTTATTTTATTTTCTTCTTCCCGTCGACACACCTTCAATTTGGATAAACAACATTGTGAAGGCAACCGGCGAACATCTTCAGTTTGGATAAACAGCGTTGGTGACGTAGAATCAGCTGTTCCCAAAGCACCTTCAGTTTGGATAAATAGCACTACATCGAGGCCGACTGATTATCTATCCAAGTCTCGGTCGAGAAGGATTTTCGAATCCTTGTTGGCAGAGGTCATCTCATTAGCCTTCTCGGCGAAGTGAGGTGTTACCAGGTTACTACATTTGGCACCCTGAGAGCCGAATTTGATATTGAACTTCGCAGAACTAGCAGCCTTGTCTTCAGGCTCGAGAATCCAAAGGCCGAGATTTGTTCATTTCTCGGCCGCAATCGCAAGATCAAGAAGTCAGCAGCGCACTCAACACAACATCAACAAATTTTACTCCTCGGTAGAGCTCGGCCGACGAGTTGGCATGCCCCGCATTCAACCGAATGACGTAATTAGCTTATTAGTTACTTGGCCTGCGCGTCATGTAGGCTTTGTAATTTTTAGGGTCAACAAGTTCTATTGAGTAGCTTGTAAGAAAATGAAAGTGACATCTACAAAAAGCAAGGGAGTTGATTTGAATTCCTTGGACATAATCCATCTCAATGGTTTTGTGAATCAACGAAGATAAAACTTCGCTAACTAGTAAGAATAGATACGATTGACAGTGGATCCCCTTGACGCAACTCCCGAGATGGTTGAAATTTGCGACCTGAATTCCCATTAATAATAACAACAAAATCCACTAATCTAACACATTCACCAACAAGTTATTTCAAAATCTGTGAAAACCTATCCTTACCACCACAACCTCTAAAAAAATCTCACTCGATTCGATTATAAACCTTACTCATATCCAGTTTGATCCCAACTCCAATTTTCTTCTTATTTTCCTTAATTTGAGAAAATGAAAAACTTTGTGAGCGATGAGAATATTATCCTGAATTTATTGTCCATTTACAAAAGCAATTTGCATTAGAAAAATCAAATCATGTAACAAAGGCCTAAGTAGATTGGAAAGAACTTTAGATAACACCTTATATGAGTAGTTGCAACGACTGATTTGCCTGGACTAATCAACCTCCTTTGGATTTTGGATTTCTGGTACCAATACTATGAGTGGTATTAACTTTCCTGGGGCTGGACGCTCCATTTATGAAATCCTATGTCATTCCTTAAACTTCCTCAGAAATAATAACCCAATAAGACTGATAAATCATTCATTGAAAACCATCTAACCATGGTGCCTTTAAGCCTCCCAGTTGAAAGAATGTATCCTTAATCTCTTGACCTGTAATCTGGCATAGGAGACTATAGTTCATCTCAGTTCTAACAGATAGCTCAATGCATTCAAAAATTACTCCCCAGTCCCGAGGCCCCTTGGTAGTAAAAAGGCTTGCGATGTGATCTTCCACAATACCTAGGTGCGTTTATGTAACAGACTATCTCTGATTTGACTAGCTTAAGAGGCTAAGCTGGACTAACTTAGAATAGACTAAATTGAACTAATTTAGTGAAGCATTTGATGTAACATTAGACTAAAAACAAGATTATCAAGGAACTTTAAAATTATATTTAGTATTTAATCTATATCAATAAAAATTTATTATTAATTCTATTTTTTTTCTTTTGTTTGTGGACCCTCCTCTTTCTCTCGAGAAATATCAATCCTCTCTACCAGAATCAACCCAATTCAGACACACAAATCTCTTTTCCTTCATGAACCACGCTTTCATGGAATTCCCATTTGTAGAGAATTCCCATTGGCAGAAAATCACATTTCAAAATCCCCAATTCCTACTAATGCCATTCCATTTTCTTTCGTTCTCTCTCTTAACTTTTTCACCAACCAAACACCTTGAAAATTCCCAAATTCCTACTAACTACTCACCTTATATGTCACATAGATTGAGATCATAGTTGGTTAAATTTTCGCGACGGAACACAGCTTGTGGGAGAATCAGCGGAAGCGGGTGTTTGGCAAGGGAGAAAATTTAGGACGTTTGTGAGGTTGAGAAATCGATGTGTGTGCGATCTGGGATAGCCAATGAGCCATCTTTGGCATGTTCGGGTCAACACAGATGGCGGAAAACCCCAAATTGGGGCTGGGTTTGAGGGACAGTGGAGATCGGCGAGAGTTGTCTCTGATTTGGTCACTAAAGAAGGTGACCGCAATTGCTAATCATGTAGACTGGGCCGCTGCTTACAGACGAGGGAGATGGGACTAACAATCCCGTTGTTATTGGAGGATCTCACTAATACCTCCTATTGAGGGACTTAGTCGAGGAGTCCTCCTTTATCCTATTATTAAACTTAGTTCTGCTTATAACAAACACATGCTTACACTAATATCTAACTCAATTCAGTCCAGTAAAACTTAACGAGGCCAAACAATCGCGCGTGTAACGTCCTCACTGCATTTAGATCCTCTTTGTTTTGTGGTTTCTTCCTTTGTGGTTGGTGGGCCCATTCCCAGTTTATTAAGGGGTAAAGAAGGCATTTTCAAAGGAAAGGGAAGAAAAATAATACTATTTATCAAATATAGCAAAAAATTAACTCTTAATTTCAAAAATATCACTTTTTATAAAAACTTTCAAATATATCCAAAATTTCACTTAAATAGACAAAAATACCCTCAAATTTAACAATTACATAAATTAAGGGCTTTTTAGCTTTTGTCACCTCAAGCTCCGGTCCAACTTCACCTTTACTTCTACACTCCACCACCACAACTCTATCCCCTTCGACCCCCTCATCACCGACATTGAGCGTCGCCGCGGATACCACAAGTGGGAGCAGCAACATAATTTCAATCAGGTCTTTAAAGCCTTTTTTCTTACTAATATCATTTTTAGTTTTAAATATAAAAATAGTTTTTAAAGTTAATCCACATGTCGTTATATGATTGTATTTGTGAGACTCACGTGACACCACATTATCACACTAATAGAGCAATTAACCGATTTTTCACGAAAAAACTAAAATGATCATGATGGACAAATTCAAAGAAAGACTAAAATGATTAACGATAAATAAATTCAAGAACACTACTACTAATTATCATTAATTGTTAAAGACTAGATAAAGGAGTTATGGTAATATCATGAATTATTTTGGCTAAAAATATTTTAATTTATTTGATTGTTAAATTTGAGGGTATTTATGTCTATTTAGGTGAAATTTTGAATATATTTAAATTTTTTTTTTTTATAAAAAGTGATGTTTTTAAAATTAAAAGTTAATTTTTAGCTATATTTGATAAATTCTGGAAAAGTAAAACCCTTGTTCGGATTCAGTTGCTGATAAACCCAAGTGGGTAAGGTTGTGTGATACAAGCCTCAAACTCAGGGAGCGGAGCCGGTCATGGCTATCCTCGCTCTCCCACTAGTCATCTCCTTTCTCAAGCCCCACGCTTCCCGCCTCCGCCTCCTCCGCCCCAGCAACCCCAATAATCCTACCTGTCTCTACAACCCACTCTGCCACCGCCACTGCCGCCGCTTCACGAAAACCACCGTCTCCGCAGTTAGTACCTCCGCGGTTCCACAGCACGACTCGTCCACAAACCCCAATGATGAGCCCCGGAAAGCCTCCGTCCTTACTTTCCAGCAAGCCATTCAGCGGCTCCAGGTCTCACTCTTCAGTCCAAAGTCGTTTCCTTTTCACTCTGTGTTGCCAATTGCTTGTTATTTGCTTGATTAATTTTGTTGGGTAATCTCAGTTTTCATGCTTTGATATTCCATTGATTGCATTGTCGTTTTCTACTTTGTAGGAATATTGGGCTTCAGTTGGATGTGCCATAATGCAATGCAGCAACACAGAGGTAATGATTAGTGCTTAACTTTTTCACTTGGGTTTACTTATAAGGTTATGCTTTGTTTAATTCTTTCCCTTTTAGTTGTTGCTTTATTTGGAGAAATGTGTTTTTCTGTGCTGAATTATAACCTCTGATCCGCACAGTGCACCTTTCGCCCTACTGTATGTTCAAAATTGTGTTTTGCGTGTTGTTCTTTATCAAATTGGACTGAAAAGTCATTTTTCCTTTTTTTTTTGTTTTGATAAGTAAAAAACTCGTGATTAAGAAGAAGAAAGGTTCGCCAGGTGGACGGGGAATGCTGCAAAACTTAATGGGCAAAATAAGCACATATTTCTCTTATAGTTGTTTAGGTGGTTTGAGGCACTAAGCATCTTAGTTTTTGTCTGACTATCCCAAATTTATGCCTAGTTACGTATTTTTCTTACTGTGACTTTGGTTATTGATCAGGTTGGAGCTGGGACTATGAATCCCTTGACATTCTTAAGGGTTCTTGGTCCAGAACCATGGAATGTTGCGTAAGTATGCGTAAGTTTGTAAATTACTACATTAATATATATTCGGAGGACTACGGTATTGATTTCCCTGATGTGTGGGGTTATCTGGTCATAGTCATATTTATTACATTGCCAGTAAGTTTCCTTTACCAACTTGGCCTTATAGAGTGTTACCTACCCACCCATATAAACCCTATCAGTTCTTATGTGGGATTCTTGTTCTTAACCTTCTCCCCAACTCAAACACTTTATGCCCTCATTGTGGATGGAGCGTCTGTCTACCCACCCCATCAGCAGGGGATCAGTTATCTATGTGGACCCTCTATATAGACAATTCGTGCGATATTGGATAAGGAACTAGTCCTGTCGTGATCTTAATATCACCGGTTGTGAGCTTACTGTACTACCTAAAGTACGAACCAAAGTGATAGGTGTCTACCCACCCTTATGAATCCTATATCGAATCTGTTGTATCAATGGCTAGACTCCATGAGTGATAGGTGTCCCCTTCTCCGATGTGGGATTCTCTTCACATCCATCTTGGCTTATATTGAGCCAACCTTTTACACCAACGAAATCCACTTCCTATCTGATGTGGAATTCTCTTTATGACATTTATTCTTCTTTTTTTTCATTTTTGTAATTATTACCACATAGAGCAGCTGGTCCTTCAAGTTTTTCGTTTAACTGCGAATGTGGACTTCTTGATAATAGGTATGTGGAGCCTAGCATCCGACCAGATGATAGTCGTTATGGGGAAAATCCAAACAGGCTCCAGAGACACACTCAATTTCAGGTTAAGTTTGCTCTTTCTTTTCTTTTCTTTTTATTTTTATATTTTTTATTTTTTATATTTTTATTTATTTATTTATTTTTTCCCCCAAGCAAGTTAATGCAATTTTGGATGACACTTGGTTCTACTCTTTTTTGGTACAATTCTTTCATATTACCTGTTGTCATGGACAGTTCCTTTTCATTTATCTATCTCAGGTTATATTGAAGCCTGATCCTGGAAACTCACAAGACCTTTTCATCCGCAGCTTATCAGCTTTAGGTAGTCAATAAAAATCTTTTTCTTTGAACCATTCAAACAAACCATAAATGCGAATGTGTATTGTGACTCTGTTCAAGTAACGGAAAGTGGCCTTGCAAATTGTGTGTGCGTCACTTAAGTGTTTTCACACATATCTACCTGAATACATTGTATGCATGTTCATATCTCTTACCGTACAATTCAAGCTTCAATTCTGGGTGGATAGTCAACAAATTATTTAATATACTTAATGCTCAGAAAATAAATAAGCACCATAGGAATCCATGCTTATACACATAGTTCGTATATATTATTTTAGGTTGGCCATTGCATACACGCCTTTAACTTGGCTTGTGCACCCTAGAACCTTTTATTAATGTTTTTACTTTCAAAGAAAAGGTAAACAAAAAGAGAAAATACTAGTCTTGGATCCGATAAAGAATTGGAACTGATCTTTATCATGGATCAAAATAAGAAAGAGGACTCTTACGTTGTTTGGTATGCTACTCATCAGGTCATGGGGTTTAAGTAAATTTTCCATTTCCAAGGGAAACTGGAAGAAAAAGAATTATTGGGCGGTGTGTAATTCATTGTTAAGATATGCAGATCTTACTTACAGAAAAAAGCAAAGAATATAAAGATTTCATCCATATAACAAAATTTATAGCACTTGTTCCTGTAACTTCAGCCATTTAACTTTGCCATTATCATTTTATGTTTGTATGCTTTGTAGGGATTGATGTCCGTGCACATGATATACGATTTGTGGAGGACAACTGGGAGAGTCCGGTAGTATTCTGTTAATTGGTGCTCAATCAGTTTTTCCTGTTAATTTTATGCAGTTTTTCTTTGAGCCTCTGGGTGAGATGCAATGTAATACGTTGGTTAGATTTCCTTTCAATTGGCTGATATGCTATATACTTACTGATCATTAATGCTTTTAGGTGCTTGGAGCTTGGGGTTTGGGTTGGGAAATCTGGATGGATGGAATGGAGATTACACAGTTCACCTACTTTCAGCAGGTTTCTTATTTTACGTCAAATTGAAATATCATACACAGAATGTAGATTCAATTTTTTTTACTCTCTCTCTCTCTCTCTCTCTACAGGCTGGAAGTCTTCCCGTATCACCAGTATCGGTGGAAATCACTTATGGTCTAGAGCGTATCCTCATGCTGCTTCAGGTCAATTTATATGTCTGATATTCTGCTTCTTTCTTTGTTCTTCTGATCACTTAAGTTTTCCTTGACTAATTTGCAGGGAGTTGATCATTTTAAGAAAATTCAGTATGCTGATGGAATTACATACGGAGAGCTATTCTTGGAGAATGAGTAATGAACTACTTGAACTACTGATTACGATCTCTTCTGTTGACATATACATATAATCTTTTTCCCTGTGGAAGAGTGTGTTAGATTGATAAGGATCCCAAGAATATATATTTGTACTGCACAGTATTTTGAGTTGGAGATTCAGTAATGTTATGAATATGATACTATTCTTCTTCTTTGTTCATCTTATTTCTCATTTTCTAGTAAGAATGTAAAATAATATACGTTGTATTTCTCTTCAGGAAGGAAATGAGTGCATATTATCTAGAGAATGCTGAGGTGCATCATCTTCAGAAACACTTTGATCTTTTCGAGGAGGAAGCTCGTTCATTGCTTGCTTCAGGCCTCGCAATTCCTGCGTATGACATGCTTTGTTACTTTGTCTTATTTTTGGAATTGTAACTAATGAGTTTTTGGTTCACATTTCTTTACATTTCCCCTATTACTTTCTAGGTATGATCAGCTTCTGAAAACATCACATTCCTTCAATATCTTAGACTCTAGAGGCTTTGTTGGGGTAACAGAGCGTGCTCGTTACTTTGGTCGTATGCGTAGGTAAGATTTCTTTCCTGATAGCAAAGAAATTTGCTTGAAAACTTGTAGAACAGTTTGTGTAGTCAAAATCAACACTGGAAACTTTTCTCTGCTGTGGAATAGTCTTGGGGAGTATAGTTAGAAAAGAACAAAGCCAAGCCATTTTTTCTTTGTTCAATAATATACATCTCGTTACATTTATGTGAGAGTAGTGAGTACAAACCCAGTTTTGTTGAACCTAAATTGTTTTTTGGATTAATGTAGAAAAGTTGTAGAAAATATTATAGGTCACTGGTGAAATATGGTAGAGTACAAAGCATTGTTATTTTAATTACCTATTGGCTGCTATATATTGTAAACACAATCAGTCAATGAATATCAAGAAATTCTAATAAAAATGATCTGGTTTGACAAAAAATTGAGTATTATGCCAACATCAATTAGGAGAATATATTGGGGGCTTTGTCATATGGGTGTAGGTGAAGAAGAAGGAGGGCCCTTGGGACTTGGCAACCATGAAAGGTCTGCTGGGCAATGTTTTTTTTTTTTTTTTGCTGGGCTCTTGGACGGTGAAAGATGAAGGGATAAACATACGATAAAATCATAATCATCCTCATTAAATGAATTGGCACCATTCATTACAATTTGATCTATTTGAACGGCCAAGATAAAGGGCTCCATATGAGCAGGGGCGAAGCCAGAAATTAACTAAGAGGGGGCACCTTAAAAATGTTGAGCTTTTTTTGTGAGAAATGGAGCTAATGTTTACAAATGTTGAAAAAATTAGTTATAAAATACCTAATTTTGTGACTCTATTCCCCAATTTTGTGCCTATGCTTATTACTTCTCTTTGTTTCTTAAAAATACTTTTATCAGTTTAGCTCGTCAGTGTGCACAACTTTGGTTAAAGACCAGGGAGTCCCTTGGATATCCGTTAGGCGCAATTTCTGAAACTGTTAGTCTTGTATGTCCTCAAGAGCTTGTGGAGGCAGCGGTTAAAAAGGTCAGCTTTTGTATATTGGAATTTGCAAGCTTATCCGGAATGGTTTTACTTTATTTTGTTTTCAATTAAATTCTGTTTCTTTAAGAACAAAATTGGTTTTGACCAATAAAGAAATACAAAAATTTGGTTGAATTGAGGTTTTCAGAATTGCTACGTGTTCACCATTTCAGATGTTTAGGTTTATGTCAATTTGTTATACATATGATTATTTCTTATTATTTAGTGTGCTTTTTTGTTTGTTGACTTATGTCCCAGGTGCATGATGATTCAAGGTTATTTGTTCTTGAAATTGGAACTGAAGAGATGCCACCACAAGATGTTGTCGATGCCAGCCAGCAAGTACAATTAATTGCATATGATCATTTTTTTTTTTTTACATGCATTTTGTCCTTTTTGAAATTCCATGAGCATTTTGAAAGTTATGTGCCTTTTCCATTTGTGTTCTTTCTCTGATTGTGTTCAGCTGATCATTGCAGCTGAAAGATTTAACTGCTCAGTTACTAGCAAAGCAAAGACTGAGCCATGGTGAGATACAAGCTTTTGGCACACCTCGCAGACTGGTGGTAAGATTAGAAATTTTGTCTGCGTATGCATTGGCAATTTATAGATTTATTCCTCTACTCAAACATTTTAATTTCGAAGATGAATTTTTCTTATTCCATTAGGTTTATCACTATAATTGGCTGATCAAGATATCCATTTCTTCTATTCTGTTTCTTCCTTTTTCATTTTAAAGTGTTTAGATATTTTTAGTAGCCATATTCAGTTCACCCTTTTGTTGTGTTGAACTTCCATTGCATAATTCAGGCTTATCTTTCTTTGATATACTTACACAGTTTTATGGTTGGATATGTCTGGGCCCCTTTCTTCCTTTTTGCTGGGTTGAAATTTCTCGTTCTCAGGATGTCCATTTCTTCTATTATATCTCATTTTCTTTTTGAGTTTTAGATAGTTTTAGTGGCTATTTTTGTTTTATCATTTTGTATGTGTTGAACTTCCGTTACATAATTTAAGTTTCTCCTTTTCTTCGATATCAGTTATGATGGTTCTCTTTCTTCCTTTTCCTTTATGAAATTTCCAATTCAAGCCTTTATTTTATTTCATTTAGATTGCAAATGTTTTGACTTGTCATGTTACACACCTTAGATGCACTGTTTTATATAATTACGACATATTTATGCACGACTTGGAACTTAAATGAAGTACGTTGGGATTAGAGAATTTGTGGACGTAGTCTTATGATCTTGCTTTGAATATTTACTTTTGCATTCTAGGTTTCTGTCGAGAATCTCTGCACTAAACAAATTGAGAATGAGGTTGAGGTTCGAGGACCTCCTGTTTCAAAAGCTTATGATGATCAGGGAAATCCTACAAAGGTGATACCTGAGTTTCCATTTCCTTTCTTTCCTGTATGGCCTCTCCTTGAAGGCTTGTGGGCCTTCTCCATTATACCTATTTGGTTTATCATGCTTATTGATGTCATTACTTTTTCATATTAACGTAGTATAAGGATTGCCCATGTCATTAATTGTTATATTATAATGGATATACAAAGGTGTTTAGTGTTGAACCTGCTATTTCATGTCAGGCTGCTGAGGGTTTCTGCCGGAGATACTCTGCACCATTGAACTTGTTATATCGAAAGTCTGATGGTGAGACCTGGGCTGATTCACACTTTAGATGTGTTTTGAACCTCGTATTTCATGATTTAGATTTTGTTGCTGCTTTGTTCTAGTTGCAAACATTCATTAGGAGCTTGTTTCTCACTTTTCAGGGAAAACAGAGTATGTCTATGCTCGAGTAACAGAGTCTGCCCGACTTGCTGTCGAGGTTCAAATTCTTATCTTTTCCTGTTTGCTAGAAGAATTGAATTTTCAGATTTCTCATCTTTATTTATTTATTTCCTGTGGAAATTTCATCTGTACTTCAGTAGAAGCTGATGCCCTTTTAAAATGCTTATGTTGCTGTTCTGTGTGCTTATTGAAGTCATAAAACTGAAAGTGTTGACCTTTTCAAATTTATTAGCTAGTATATCATTGGTAAGTTTGTTCAGTCAACTATTTGCATATGATGACAAAAGGAATAAGAAAAAACTCAAGGGTAGGAGAACATCTTTGGTTTTTTATTTGAATTGGATGGGATCGTTGCAATATTATTATTGTTGTTTTGTTAGTATCATCATTCTTCATCTTATTAATACTATTGTTGTTATTGTTAATATATTTTCATTTAGACAGATCACATAAATAACTCTAAAGCATGTTTGGATATCTTTGTCTTGTATGTCATCCTGTATGTTGGTATGCAAGTTAATATGAGCAAAAAATTTGTGAACCCAACTAGTTGAATGCTATTTATGATTGTTATTCTTATGAATTAAACTGTTGTCCGTGAATGAATATGATTGCAAATGCCTCTGTAAGTACATATGAACCCAATTGTTGGAGAAAGTTAATATGAACTGAAAACTTGTTCCGTGGTTTCCCCTTCTATGGACTTGATGGCTAGTTACTTTGGCTGCTGGTTTAATTGCACTATGGGTGGACCTCTGGTTCACTCTGTTTCCTAATGAAAAAAGTTGTCTATACAGTTTCATTGCAATAAAAGTGTTTTTTTAATTCTCTCTTGATTAGGTTTTGTCTGAGGATTTTCCCAATGTGATTGCTAGACTTTCATTTCCAAAGTCAATGCGCTGGAACTCTCAGGTATATTGTATTTTAATTTTATGTTATATATATGTGGACACATACTGGGCTGTGGCTGAGATGGAGAACTAGCCCTACCCACCCTGCCTCGTTGCCATCAGTATAAGTGTACTTTCATGTTGTAGTGCGTGAACATACCTGTACTTGTGTTTTCATTTATTCATCTATACTATTATAGAAAGCCCCTTCTGTGCCTGCACATTCTCCTATATTAAAAGACACCATCTCAACACTAAAGAAACATTATTATATCAGGACATTATGTCTTTTGATGTAATTTCAGAAATTGTACAGTGCTCCATTGTCCCACCTGAACACACTAGCCTAAAACTCCTGACTTTGCTTACCTTGTTTCTTTTTATTATTGCCACAAAGAGGAGCAAGCTAATATCCTCAGAGCACTTGTAAGAGTATCGTTTAGCTAATGTGTTATTTTTGTGTTTCTTGCATTGTATCTAGGTTATGTTTAGCAGACCTATTCGTTGGATTTTGGCACTCCATGGAGATGTAGTAGTGCCCTTTACTTTTGCTGAAGTTTTGAGGTAATAAGGGTTACGTGCATATCTCTGAAATCTGATTGTGTAGTTGAGTGGTAATTTACATGACTTGCTGGGCTGGACTTGTTTTGGGTCACTTGAGGGAGAATGATCCCATAGCTCTTGAGTGGAAGTCCTTAACTCGTTTGAGTTCATTTATCCCATAAATTATCTCTGTTGCTAACTTGCTACTCACTAACCCATGTTAGTCGCCACATCAATGGCGTGATCAACAACTCCTCTTTCTAACCCAAAATGCATGACCATTCTCCTTTTTATTGTTTAAAGAATAATTCACTAAATGTGTTTCAGTTCTCGGATTAATACATTGCACTTGGTGGCATATTATAGCCGCCTCAAGCTTTAATTTGGTTGTACAACTTAGGTCTCAATTGGGAATTTGGGAGTTAAATAGTACTGCATGTCAATGCTCACAATGATGAAACAATTATTTATTATGTGCTATAGCAATTCAGGATGACATTGATCCAGTCACCGAAGGTTTTGTTTTTTACCACCAGTTATGTTTATAATTGATTTTCTATCCAGTTTCTAGCTAGTAATATGTTTGCCAGATGTGTATGTTTACAGGTGTCAAGATGTGGTCTTGATAAGGTTGTTTTGGAAGATTCGTGTGGTAGTGTTGAAAATTATTCTTTATGTTGGCATATGCATATCTACCAAGTTTTGTCATTGTCTCTCATATATGCTATTTTGATAAGTCCTGTTTGATATCAGCCAGTGCTCATTTTCTTTTCCTTTGAATTTGTGCATCTTACTGAAAAAATAATTAATAATCCCAAATTTACATTGTGCATTGTCGTACCATTGTTATTTGTTGTTGGTATAACCGTGAACTTAATTATTTGGTTGTTCTATTACTCCTTTAATTTTATTTTTTTTTGCAGTGGAAACCTGTCACATGGTCTCCGTAACACGCCTGCATCTACTGTCAAGGTATGTGTTGTCTCTCTCTCTCTCTCTCTCTCTCTCATGCGCTCTCTCTATATGTAAATATAAATATAAAATGAGAGAGCATAAAGGTCCTTAGAGCTTGCTAGTGATCTTCTGACGATGCTAAGCTGCACAAGTATTGTCACAGGTTGATAGTGCTGAATCTTATGCTGGTGTAATGAGGAAGGCTGGGATCAATATTGAAATTGAGGTATCAATATCATATTGCAATCTGATAACTTTCTTCTTAGGAATAGCTCTTTCACATGGAATGATTAGACCTTATTAATAGTGACTGGTTACTTAAACAAGTACTCTACTCGCAGGAACGTAAGAAAACAGTATTGGAGGGGTCTAATGCATTAGCCAGAAGTGTAAACGGACGAGTGTTTATTCAGGAGGGCTTACTTAATGAGGTTGGTAAATTGTTGTCTGTGGTTGGCAGTGCCAACGATAAACATGTTTTTAACCATTTTCCAACAAATTATGATAGGTTGTAAATCTTGTTGAGGCACCTGTTCCGGTCCTTGGGGAGTTTAAAAGGTCCTTCTTAGAGCTTCCTAGTGATCTTCTGACTATGGTAAGCTGTTTAATCTTTGTAGACTATCATGAAGTCCTTGTGAAGCTTAACTATATTTTGAAAAGGTAAACTAGGTATGGTTGGGATGCTTCCCATTGGGAAGGCTATTCCAAGTAAGGTGGAATTGCCTAGAAAATAGCAATGGCATCTGGGTCAATTAGATACTTGGTTGTGAAAATTTGTCCCAGTTCTGATGCGATTCTTTCAGAATTGGATAGAATCTATTGTTATTTTGTTCTTTCTAATGGTTAGTTTTCCAATATCTAAATGGCAGGATGATGTAAGATTTTTCTGTCATTTTTTTAGAATTGTTTGTTTTTATTTACTATATTATGAGGGATCCCTGCAGGTTATGCAGAAGCATCAGAAGTATTTTGCTGTGAAAGATGAAAATGGAAGGCTGCTGCCATATTTCATTGCTGTGAGACATGCTTTCCAGTCATATATGACTCTTGACCTAATATTTTGCTTTATGGTGGCAGTTAATATATTCATATTTTGTTTTGTTGACGTAAGACCCTTTTTATAGGTGGCAAATGGAGCAATTGATGAGATTGTAGTCAAAAAAGGAAATGAGGCTGTACTGAGGTAAGCATGCATCTTGCTAATTCTTTTGTATTCCTTGTGCACTGGAAAGTTCATGATCTGCTGGATTTGCATTTTCTCATTGCTATTTTGGCGGACAAGTAAAGAAACCATGAGATATTTGTTCAGTGAAATGGTTTTAAAAATCTCTCTAGTGTGTTTCGTTGTACATATGCTAGCGCTCTCATACATGGTTTTGCACATTTGTCACATTTTTCTCCTTTGAAAAGCAAATAATGGGTGTAGTGGAGATGAGAATGCTTCGTTGGATGTGTGGGCACACGAGAAAGGATAAGATTAGGAATGAGGATATCTGAGGTAAAGTAGGAGTAGCCGAAATTGAAGGAAAGATGAGAGAAAATCGGTTACGGTGGTTTGGACATGTGAAACGAAGGCCTACTAATGCTCCGGTTAGAAGATGCAATTACGGGACAGAGGTTCAGGGCCGAAGGGGTAGAGGAAGACCTAGGAACACTTTGGAGGAGACTCTAAGAAAAGACTTAGAGTACTTGGATCTAACGGAAGACATGACACAGAACCGAGTGCAATAGCGTTCTAGGATTCATATAGCCGACCCCACTTAGTGGGAAAAGGCTTCGTTGTTGTTGAAAAGAAAATAATAAGTTTTAAGCCAAAGAAAAATATCATAGGATAGATAGCCTATTGTTGTAAAGCCATTATGCTCCCAAGATTAATTTTCATATAATGGGTGATATGGAATTTTAAGCTTAGGAGAAAAGTTCATGAGCTAATTGGCGTAACATGACACTGAACCTGTGTCTATATATGTTTGTTTCCAGTTATGTATTCTTTTCTTTTTCCCATTTCTGATATTCAGTGGCCACTGTTACCAAATATTAAATAGTGCAGGAGGGTAGATTTGCATAAAATCTTGTTCTCGAACACTTTTTTCTGATGGGGCTGCTCTCTGCTCTCTGGATTACATGCTGGCAGATTCTCTTCTTCAATTCAAGTTCTCTGGCTTTTATTAATCTTGAAAAGTGTCTGAGCATTTCACTGTCTATGCAGAGCTCGCTATGAAGATGCTAAGTTCTTCTATGAAATGGATACACGGAAAAGGTTTTCAGAATTTAGAATTCAACTGAAAGGGATTCTTTTCCATGTAAGCCTTTTATTTTGTCTTATTTAAGAAGAGATTATCTTACCTTTTCATATTGATAAGAAAAAAAGAATGAGATGGTTATCAAAACTTAATGTTAGCGCAATAAAGAACAATTAGACAGTTTTAATATTTTATTTTATAAAGGATTCCTGATAATAGCTCCTTTATTTTGACCATATTAATAGGAGAAGTTAGGAACAATGCTGGACAAGGTGCTGCGCATACAGAATACGGTTAACAAGCTAAGCTTGGCCCTTGGAATGAATGAAAATACGAACAAAGTTGTCCAGGATGCTGCGTCACTCGCTATGGCAGATCTGGCTACAGCGGTTGTCACAGAGTTTACTTCCCTTTCAGGAGTAATGGCTCGTCATTACGCTCTTAGAGATGGCTATTCAGAGCAGGTTTGTCTTGGTGTTGGTTATATTTTTCCTGTGTATTTGTGCACTCAAGCTTCTTGTGGGAATTGACAATAATAGTACTCTCACTTCTTGCTCAGAAGTAATTGCTCCTTACCCCACCTTTTTGTTGATATGTTTCAGGTTGCAGAAGCTTTGTTTGAGATCACACTTCCGAGGTTTTCTGGAGATACGCTTCCTAAAACTGATGCAGGCATAGTTCTGTCTGTCGCTGACAGGTAATGCTGAGAACTGAATAGGTCCATTTTAGTTTGCGTTGAAGCATCGCAGTTTGTCAAATAGTCAACAGTACACACACGAATATATAGTACAAAGGGGGTGTATAATGCATGTTTATTTGCTTTTATTGGGGATAATTCTATGTGAAGACAGTTCACGTTTTTAATATGCAATGTCATTTTCCATCATGCTGCTTCCAGAAGAAAATTATCAAAATGAAAAACCCCAAAGAAGTTCAGCTTGTTTTGGTTTGACCTCTCTCATATATGCATAGAATAATCATTTTTGCAAATGTTATGGGTATGCCCTACCATATCCTTTCAGGCTAAGTTGCCGATTGCATGTCTATCTTTCATAGTGGAACTCTAGTTGCAAATCTCTTGACTTGATATGTCTTTTGCAGATTAGATAGTCTTGTCGGCTTATTTGCTGCTGGTTGTCAGCCCAGTTCTGCTAATGATGCGTTTGGCCTGCGACGAATCTCTTATGGTCTTGTAAGTTCCATGGTCATTCTGATGTTTTGAGGCTCAGCTAACTAAGATTAAACAAGTTAAAATTTGTTTCCTCTAGGTCCAGGTGTTGGTGGAAAAAGATAAGCATCTGGACTTACAACAAGCATTGGAACTTGCTGCAGATGTCCAACCCATTGAAGTAGATGCAAGTACTATAAATGATGTATGAACTAAACTTCTTAGTTATGGTTGGAAACCTAGATTTTCTTTTTGGCCACTTTAGCATTTCAAATTAAAATATAATGTCGACATGAAGTTCTGAAAAGGAAGGGTAATGATGCAGAGAGGGTTATCATGAGTCATGATGTAACCTACCATCTAAAGGTTCCTTTGGGAATATTTAATTATATTAATGCTCTTGTTATCTTGTTTAAGTCAGTATGGACATCAAGTGATGTTGATTGCATCTTTTTTCTTTGCCCCTTCACTCAGGCACATCAATTTGTTACACGGAGATTAGAACAATATCTGGTACGTATACATCTCCTGCATCCATCTGAATCCTGTTCTGTAATATTGTAGAGTATAAAATATGGAAACAACCCCTAAACAAGTCTTGTATTTTGGTTTTCTCACGTTCATATGCTAGACTCTCTGAGTTTGCATGTTCATATGCTACTCTGTCAGTATATTAGTTCTTTATTTTCTTCATTTATGTTCCAATATTAGATTTTGTATAATTCATGTATTATAGTTTAACCTTATTATCTTTTCTTCTCATGGTATCTTTTTGTTGTGTTACTTGTCTTATTCTTGATTTTATACACTTTGGTTACATTATGTTTACAGGTTGATAAGGGAATAAGTTCAGAAGTGGTTCGTTCTGTACTTGCAGAGCGTGCAAATTCACCTTGCCTCGCAGCAAGATCTGCCTGTAAAGTAAGTTGCTTGATTGTTACTGCTGATCCTGCTGCAAAGTGTTCTGTGAATATGTTGACAAGGCCATTAGATTTCTCTGAGAAATAATTACTGGTTGTACTACCTTGAATTTGATGATGCTTGTAATATCATGACATCTAGATGCCTAAATTGTAAACCCATATTACTCGTGTTTTCTTTGGGCAGAACATTTTGACCAAAAAAGATGAATTATTTTCTGGTTCTATAAAAAAGGATATATTTTTATTCCTTTTCATGTTTTGTAGTACTTTTTTTTTCTCACTTCTTTTACATCTCGAATCATGTCAATTCTTTATGGTGTATATGATTAACTGTAGATGGAAGCCTTGTCAAAAGGCGAGCTTTTCCAAAAGGTTGTTGAAGCATATTCTCGTCCTACAAGAATAGTTCGAGGGAAGGATGTGGATCCTCATATTGAGGTACTCTTTCTCTGTAGTGAAGATTAATTTCTGTCTTTAGGACCTGAAATTATCTGGTTGAATGGCTATTATGATTTCCGTACACTATTATTGCCTATCTTACTCTTATATCCTCACAACGCGTGTAATAATCTTCTTAGGTGGACGAGGCAGCCTTTGAGACAGACGAAGAGAAAGCATTATGGAATTCTTTCTTGTCCGTTCAAAACAAAATATGTCATGGTATTTCTTTCTCCAAAAGATTTCCAATCTGTTTTAGAGTTGAATAACTTTGTTAGCATATTAAGTAACCTTGAACTCCTTCCTGGTGGCTCCTAGGTATTGAGGTTGATGAGTTTGTTGCAGTATCGTCGCAGCTACTACAACCCCTCGAGGATTTCTTTAATCATGTGTTTGTAATGGTGGTATGAATCCTCCTTTACCATTTGCTTTTACCACTTGCATCTTCACAGCTCGTACCTTGTACCTTGAACGTGTGTTTACTTGTATGTGTGCGTAAATTAGGATTAATTAGGACAGTATCCCCCTTCGGGTTTAATACATTCTAACAAAAACCTTAGAACTTCCAAAACTTACAGTCCGACTCTAAGAGTCGTTAGATCAGGGAACTGAATATTAGACTCCTTGAGGCAGCTACGTCATTTGAAACTGCATTTTGATAATTCTCAAGTCCTAGTTCATTATTATCGTCAATCGAGTTGAGACAGGAAAACAAAACTCAATTTGTCTTTTTGACATTACGTGTACACAGGAAGAAGAAAGAATTCGGAAGAACAGGCTTGCTTTGCTGAAGAAAGTTTCCGACCTTCCAAGAGGAGTAGCCGACCTGTCAATTTTGCCTGGATTTTGAGTTGTCTGTCTTTCTTCTTGTCATTTTACTAGCGAAGGGACATCATTTTTTCGCTGAAGTGAAAAATACGATGGAAAGAGAAGAGTCTCAAGGTTGTATTTGTCTTCCAATTTGTATGTTGATTTGCATATAATGTTATAGTTATCAGATATCAAGGCAGTGTTAAATACATTTTTTTTGTGTGTGTAAATTGGATGAGTAGGAAATTCATTGTAAAGAAGAGAAAATAGTTTTAGAAGTCAAAACCATAAAAATATAATTCAATGTTTTGAGCCACTGTCATCGTTCTGGACATTATGAACGGGTTTAATTTGATCCGCGCTATATGTTTGGTTTTTCTTTCGATGATGTTTGATAACCCTTTTTTTTTATTTTTTATAATTATATATTTTTTCTTAGAGATGTAGGGAATATAAAAAGGAGAGACGAAGAAGTTTTTTACTTAACAAGTTTTTAATTTTGAAAATAATAATTAAAATAAAATAATTATCAAACGATTAATATGAACAATATGCAAATTATTAATTGAAGGAGGCAGGCAAGAAAACGACATATCTCAGTCCTATCCATTTTTGCTTAAATACAGAGAGACAACGACGCCATTCACTTGTTGATTGAGTGGAGCCCACCAAATGCCTAATCCCAACGACATCAACGGCCCTGATTGATGATGCCACGTTGTTGCCACCGAGCATTGTGGATATACATGCTTCCTACATGCTTCCAAGTCATGTGCATTTATTAAAGAGTTTCAATGTTGCAAATTGTTTGTAATTCAGTTAGTTTCTTTTACTGTTTTTTGTGAGGGACGAAAGATTAAGTTTCCGTTCTATTATTTATTTCACCTTACATTTGTAACTCTTAGAGAAAAGAGAAAATCAAAAGTTAGACAAATTAATTGTTCGACAGAAAAAAAGTTAGACAAATTAATTGACAATGAATGATTTCATTTCAATTTGTCCATGCTATTTTTACCTTCTTTATTAGATGGCGACTCTTAGTCGCTACTATACAATCGACTCTTCTGTTGCACAATTGGATTGTTGAAGATTGATTCTTCTCCATATTTGTCCATTGTTCTACATGTTCTTCTTAGCTAGATGCTGCATAATTTTATGTGGTGGTGCAACTTCAATTTGTGGTGATAAACAAATTGTTATGATTTAGATTTAATTAAGATTTGGTTGTTTCAGGGTTAGGTATGGGTTTTTAATACAATAATAAGACCTTTAACGAATGCTACTAAACTTCGAGCTTAAGTGACGTACTATGTTAGATTTTATTATTGTAAATTTTTGAATTAATGTTAAAATTTGTATCTTGTACGTCTACTTTTTGAGTGAATATCATTGATGTTTGTTAACAAAAATTGAAAATGAAATGTGTATATTGGTTGGATGTATTAGGCCGCATGTGCATATAAACGAGACTAAATAATAATAAATTGAGCATTTCAGATTAGGTTCCCAGAGACACGCGTACTCTCACTCCATAGGTTATTTGCTCAATGACTGGTTGCGGCTAGGGTTTTTCTCTCTCCTTCTCTCTCTCCCTCTCTCAACCCTAAAGCCTCAATCTTTCAGATCTCTCTCTCCCCTTAGTCTCGATATTATCTTCGTCTCAGTACATCCATGGAGATATTGGTAAGGTAGGGTCTCTTTGTCGCCTCTGACAGCAAGCATCTCGCGGATTTTAGGGTTTTTGTGAGGGGTTTATTGAAGAAATGGCGACCATGAACCCGTTTGATTTGTTGGGTGACGATGATGCCGAGGACCCGTCGCAGCTGATCGCAGCTCAGCAGCAGAAACTGGCTGCGGCGCCCAAGAAGGCAGTCCCGGCTCAGCCGGCCAAGGCGGGGGTTCAGGGTCAAGAGACCAAGCCGGCCAAGCTGCCTTCCAAGCCTGCACCTCCTGCTCAGGCTGGTGAGCTTCTGATTGTCGCTTTATATATAGTTCTTTAGTGAATAAGTTGTGTTCTTGTTTGTTTGGTTTTTGTGAGGTTTCTTGGCATTTTGTTTATCAACTGGAAGTGGTTGCAATGGTGAAGTTATGATTGGAAATGGTTTGCCTTCTGTTTCTGTTGGTTTTGGGTAATCTTGGATTCTTTCCTTTTTCTTCATTGAGATTTACGTTTCCGGTTTCGTTTACGTCTTTGAATGTTCCATGAATTTTGAATGGTGGTTTTTTGTGGATTCTGTTAACTATGGATTGGATTGTTACTTGGTACATTCACACCTACTCAAATGTATGTAATTGTGTATGTTTGCGCGCTTTTGTATACGTGTGTTGATAAAATACACCCATGTATATTTCATTCAATGCATAATGTACTTTCATTTAGGGATGCATCTTTTTCTCAGAAAAATGCACAAAAGACAGGCACTCATAATGATACTTTTGTATGTATGTACACGCATAATTAACAGTGGGCTACTTTGACTTTTGATTTTCTTACTCAGAATGGTACTCGTTTTTGTTATGACTATGTTTAGGAGTATTTTATTGTGTTTGCATTTATAAAAACTTTTTGAATCAGGGAAATTTTTGTTTTAGTTTCTTTTGTTCTCTTTCCCTGAAGCTTGGAAGTTGTGGGAAATAATAATGTGGAAAGTTGTATTTCACATTGTTGCGATTTATTGATTTATGTAGAAATATAGAAGATGAAACCTTTTCTGTGCCTATTATGACAATTTAAATTGGTTGTATCATTTACTTTGTCATGGGAACCAAGTTTCAGACTTTCAGTGATACTTTTTTGTGAAATTGCTTTCTGTTACTGTTTGTTTTAAGTAGTTGTTTCTTCTTGAGCAGTGAGGGATGCAAAGAATGAAGCTGGTCGCGGGGGAGGTCGTGGAGGTGGACGTGGATATGGTTATACCCGTGGACGTGGTGGTGGTGGTAGTGGTGATGGGGGTTACAATCGCGAATCAGCCAACTATGAGAATACATTCAGCAACAGTGGAGCTCCTGCTGGTCAAGGTGCTCATGAAGATGGTGATGAGAGGGAAAGGCGTGGCTATGGCGGACCTCGTGGTCCTTACCGTGGTGGTCGCCGTGGTGGTTTCGGAAATGGGGAAGCTGGTGATGGGGAACGCCGCAGGGTATATGAACGCCGTAGTGGGACTGGACGCGGGTAAACGTTACTTTTAGCTTTCCATTCTATTACATTATATACTCATATAGTTCTGAGGCTTAATGTATTTTATTTTTTATTTTTTTTTGTTTGCAGAAGTGAAGTCAAACGCGAAGGTTCTGGTCGTGGCAACTGGGGAGCACAAGCTGATGAACTTTCTGAGTAAATGCACCTCTCTTGCTACCCAATTGCATTATCACTCTAAAATCCATTTTAATACCTAGTTTTATTTGGTTGAAATACATTTTAATCATGTTGACGACCTTGACGTCTAACATTTTTTTTGTACATAGGGTGACCGAAGAAGTTGCTAATGTAACTGAAAAGAATTTAGGTGATGAGAAGCCTGTGGAAGAGGGAGATGCAGCAGATGGCAACAAGGATACCCCTGCTAATGAACCTGGAGAAAAAGAACCTGAGGATAAGGTGAGCTTCTTCTTTTTTATTTTCATTTTTGTTGCAGCATCTCTCAATAGTTCTGCCCTTGTTTCCCTCCAGAATGTAAGCTATCTGAAATGTCTCACTGCGGGTTTATTTATTTTCCGTAGGGCGTCTAACATTAGTGCAAAGTAACAACTATTGGCTGTTGTAATCTTTTAATGTAAATGCTGCAAAAATTGGTGTTATATGAGAATTTCATAATAGGAACCCAAATAAGTGTTTTTTTCTGTCTTGCTAAAGAAAATCTCTGATTAGTTTAATTTGTTTCTATGTTGAACTGTGAAAATTCTCCTTGTTTCCTTTGTGTGGAACATTTACTTTGTTGAGTCAATTATTTTGTTGAACAATCTTTTGTCCCTGTAGTTAGCTGCAGATTTTTGTTAAATGCAGTCTTTTATGTGAAACCAGCTATGGTTGATGATTAGTTTGATGAACATAAAAATTTGGTATTAGATCTTTGTCTTGCCTTTTATTCGGTCAATAACTTAGTTTGCTACTCTAGCCTTTCAGCTTTGTGTTTATCTGCGGTTTGTGATTTTTTTTGGTTTTTGAATAGGAAATGACACTTGAAGAGTATGAGAAGTGCTCGAGGAGAAGAGGAAGGCCCTTCAGGCACTTAAGACTACTGAGGAAAGAAAGGTTGATGCTAAGGAATTTGAATCATTCCAACAGCTATCAAACAAGAAGGCCAATGATGAAATCTTCATTAAATTGGTGAGATCCTCTAGTCCTTTGTAGGAGTATCTAAGTCCCCGTTCGTCTTGTGGAACTTAGCATCACGTAGTCCATTCCACTTGACCTTTTCTTCTTCATAGGGCTCGGACAAGGATAAGAAGAAAGATGCTGAGAAGGAAGAAAAATCCAAAAAGGTACTACTGCCTTTTCCTTTCATGGGAGGCTCTCTCTATTTATTAATTTTATTCTCAATCCTGGTTACCTTCTATGCACTCTGGCTTCTAGGAAGACTATTTTTCTTCCCCACTTTTCTGTATCTGTATTTCTATTACACACTCATTGGGATTTTGTGGCCTTTGAATGTCTAAGGTGTACCAAATTCCTGCCCAGGTATGACGCTATTGGATTTTCCCCCTCGATGTCTGCACTGCTGGCTATTTTTATTTTATATTTTTTTTAACCCTTTTCAAATAGAACCCAGTCCTCCTCCTATTTCTGTGTAGTTATGGTGGGTGCGTGTTATGGTTTAGTTGCAGGATGTGTATCCTGACCTACTGATCAGTTGCTTTTGACGAGATCACTCTCACATCATGCAACACTTATCCCGTGTTGGAAAATGTTCTTTTTTGCATTTGTAGTTGAAGGGAACATGGGGCAACTCTATTCCTCTCCCATCCTTCACTGTCAGTTCACCAGAATAACTAACTAGTTAATGAATTATTCCCGGCAATTCCTTAGTCCGTTTAGTAATCATTGCACCAGATCTCTGGAACTGTGCCATAACATGATTGATCCCGTTGAACTATATGGGGTGGACAGACCACCATGATGTCTAACATTGATTTGATATGTTAGCTGGTATGGCTCAAAGAATTATTTTGGTGATGTAGTCTCCAAATTTCCTGATACATTTGTTCTGCATGAAATTGTTTTTCCATTGACATGCCCTAGGTGGTGTTCTCTCTGGTCATTATGAGAACATCCATGTTTGTTATATATGTGACACGTGTGCTACTCTTTCAATTGATTTACTTTGTTCATGCTCTCCTCCATGGATCACGCTGAAATGCGGTTATCTTATTCTTGTGGCCCTAGTCTGTCAGCATCAATGAGTTCTTAAAGCCTGCTGAAGGGGAGAGATCCTACAACCCAGGTGGTCGTGGCCGTGGCCGTGGTCGTGGTTCCAGAGGAGGAGGGTTTAGCAGCAATTACTCGCATAGCAGTGCAGCAGCCCCATCCATTGAAGATCCTGGGCAGTTCCCTACCTTGGGCGGCAAGTGAGTTTCATAAGAACCCTACCTGCATTCTCAGTGGCATTCGATTTTTGGGTTCTTTCCGTTCATCTGAAGCAGGAAATTAGCTAGAATAATTGGGTTTCCTGTATTAATTTTTTTTTAAAAGAAATTTTATGACTTAAAACTGTAAATTTCAATTTCATATGTCCCCAGTAGTTTTTTTTTTTTTTTTTTTCTTTTTTCTTTTTCTTTTTTAATTGTTGTGCAATGTGACTTGGTTTTACGACTTTGGGGCATGTGAACATCCTTGACCAGTTTTGCTTTCGAATAGATTGTGTTGACTTGTCGCCTCTAGAATTGGCTATTATTTTTCCTACTTGGTAACCCAGGAGTTGTGTTTTGCGTTATTCCGTTCTATTTTTGTAGTGGTGATGAGATATTTTAATCTGTATGGTCCGCAACAATGCTCGGGAGACGAGCACTGTCACGGACCATTACACTAAGCATGCATGCTAAGTTTGTTTGTTGTAGATGGCATGCACTTATCGGTATGATGTGTTAGTGGAAAGTGCTGCTGTCGGATGTTATATGCTTATAATGTACATGTGATGTAGATTAGGGTTTTGTATCGCTTGATTTAGGTTTTGGGTTTCAAAGAGCATAATAATATCTAAACTCGGTCGGGAGGATCAAATCTGCAAGCCCGGAAAATGTTGGCTTTCTACCACCAGTTTAGGGTCCGTCTGGAAATACATATTTGGGACACTAATGCTAAAAGCGCTTCCAGTGCTTCTATTAGAGCAACTCCAGCGTTGGAGCCCTCCGCCTTGGCAATACACTATTCAATCCATCTAATGAACAGTAATTGCCCTTAATGAACAGTAAGTAGCCCTGGCAATAGATTTTGCATCTCCACCGTTACACTTCTATAGCCCTGGCAATAGGCAATAAAATATTAGTATTTTTGTTATTTATAAAATTAATACAAAATAATTTTAAATGTAATATCGGATAAGATTTTTAATCGTTCTCGTTGCGCCACGTGTCATTATCCTAAGTATTATTAAATAATACAATTATTGGTGATGGATTTCTGATAAGATTGTGAAGGTAGATGATAATGAGAAGGTATTTATAAAAAAGTAAAAACAATTTTTTTTACAATTTTTTTTCAGATTTTTCAGATATTTTTTTTGAATTTTTTTGAATTTTTTACAATTTTTTTTTAATTTTTATTCAATTAATTAATATCTGCCGTTGGATATAAAAAAAATTTGAATTTTATTCAATTAATTAATCTCTGCCGTTGGATATAAAAAAAATTTGAATTCCAACGCTCCAGATTGTGCCACGTGTCACAACGGTAACTTTTCATATTTTTTAAACTATTTTTTCATTTATTTTTTAATTTATAAAGCATTTTAATATCCACCGTTGATCTCAGATCGAACGGTGGATATTAAATCTGACACTTTTTTTTTTTTACCGTTGAGATCTAACGGTCCACATTAAATGACCGTTAGGATCTAACGCATTGTGGGAAGCCACGTGGCTTCCCAACGGTAACTGACAAAAACCTTTTTTTTTTCTGATTATTGTGTCGGGACGCGCCCCCACGCGCGGGTGGGGTGCACGCGCCTGACACAAAAAAAATTAAATAATACGCTGACGCCACCCTGGCGTCAGAATGGCGTCATCCCCACCTCGGGCTCAAGGCCTGGCAATCCCTCACGGGCCTGGCCCTCGGGCCTCCCCCATCCACCGGGCTGCCTCACGCTGGAGGCCAACCACCGGCCCTCGGGCCTTTGTTTTGGAGACTGTCCCCCGAGCAATTTGCTACTGTGGGAATGCTCTTAGAAGCGTTTCAAATTTTTTATAGAAATGCAAGTGCTTTTTGAAAAAGTATTTGAATTGCTGTTTTGAAATACAGAAACACTTTTAACTTTTTAAAAAAGTATTGAATTACAAATGCGAAACCTATAGAGTATGGCTGGGTTTTATTCAGTGGAAGACAGGTAGAATCTTTATTTTGAAGAGATAACGTGATAACATCCCGATCGAAATCGAGGCATGCTGGCCCCTGCTGGTTGTCACGCGAGGGTGACGTAGCTATGTGCGCAATGCATAAGTGAGTATTATGTAAATGTGGGTGAACAAAAACCAAACTAGCTAACTTACACTAGACAAATATATAAGTGCGAGTGAGGGTATTTAAAGTGTAAATACACATATTCAAAGCATATGTAACCTAAGAGCAATCCAGTTGGCTAAGTATTAATTATACAGGTTATGAAATAAAGTTCCTACATTAATTGAAGTCTGTCATAACCGCCGTAGATTCCTCGCAAGCCACCAACACGAACGTCTTTAACTAGAACCTGGAGGGGCGCAAAACAGAAAACGTAAGTGGGCAAAAACAAAACTTTTTAAAACCATATTTCTTTCAAAAAATAATAACCCCTCACTGTAAAACCCGTACAATTTCTCAGAAAATAGTAATACATACATATGTAGAAATCATGCTCAAGAGTAGTGAAAACCAAGTATATGCCATGTCAAGTATCTCAGCAATGAAATAAGTAAGCCAGGTGAAATAAATCAATGTAAACTAATATGTCAGCCGGAGTCACCTAATGTGACCTGTACGGCTGAGCCTATAGCTTATCTACCATCTCCTGCACACAAGTCGAAACCACCTAATGTGGTTTGTACGATAGGCTAGGTGTAAATAGATACGCTCAAGTGAAGGTTGTGCGAAGTATTGCAAGTCACCTACGAGTCGGAACCACCTAATGTGGTCTGTACAACAAGCTGGCACCTGCCTTGGATCCAAGGTGAGCGTGTGGTGCGGGAGGTGAACGATCATGTGAAGGCTAGGCCCTGGCCTTGGGCGGAGCACTAACACCGGGGTGCAGGATAATGAGCACTAAATGCATCTAAACATAACCATACACATTGCAATTACTATCATCAATATGTACTCACCTGAAGCTTACCTGGGTGTTTGCAACGTCATGCAATAATATGCATATCTATACTAATGCATATACTAAAATGTAATGCAATTGACATGGCATTTAAAAACGCAAATCCATTTAAAACCATTTCTGGGAAAATGGAAAACATATATACGTATATATTGAAAACCAAAAGCCCACTCATTGGTATGTAGCAGGGTCGTAACCCCCGAGTCTCGCCTGGCTACGCTCATCCTCCAGAAACGTCTCACCTATATGCGAAACAACTAATTTAACGTTAATTTTAAGCACATAACCAAAACCGTGTAATAACTTCTCATACGTTGCTCAAATGGGGTGTTTGAATATACCATCATGGCCAACTCAACACCACGAGCATCTCCATATTTTTAGAAAAAATTCTAGTGTCTCACGCGCCGACCAAGGCATGGCCACCTGTGCCAGCCACGCACAGGCACGTGCTTGGCACGCTGACGAAATCCATAACGGCGTTAGGGAATATTCCGTTAAAATTACCTAACACCGCTAGTATATTCCGTCAAAGTTGAAGGAATATTCCCCTTCCTTCTCCGATGACTCGCCAGGAATCGTAGCTAGTCGCTGTCTGCAACGCCGGTTTCTGGAAAAATTTAAAACTTTATGTTCTCATTCATTTTTCAACCAAATTCCACAAATCTTATATGGATTTGAAGCTCTCAACAAGGAGAACATAACCTTACTTATTTGAAGTCCTAAAACCGACGAAAAGTAGTCGAAAAATCCTTTGAAATGTCGGCAAGGTCTGCAACTCTACGAACTAGCCTATTTTGATGTCCAAGTCACTTCAAAACTAGCCTAGGGTCCCAATAGAGTTAGTTAGGAACCTTTTTGGACCTTAAAACCTTAAAAAAATCTTGACAATCACGTCAGAGTAACTTTTACCCCACTGAAGCTCGCGAGTTCTCAGGTTCCCGGCATCCTTTCTTCAAACCAATGGTACCACCAGTCTTGTGGAGTCAAGAGAAGAGTGATGATGGTCTTAGAAAGGTCAATATGTGAGGTTTGGAGGGTTGTCTGCACAATTGGTCTAAGGTTATACAACGAGAAAGAGGGTTCGACAAAGAAGGAGAGGGGAAGGGTTTGGCACGTGTGTATGTCACGGAATAGGTCAGAAATAAAAGGGTCTCAAACCCTAGTTGGGCTAAAATGTTTAGGGCTCAAACAATTGAGTCCAACTAAAAAGAAACCAACCCAAATTTCACTTATTCCTTTGTAACATTTTCGCTACGAACCCGATTCGGCCCTAACTCACGTTAACGCTCTCATGGCTTCAAGTACAATTTGGTCACATTAGTGGGAAAAATAATTTAAAACTATATACGTACATCCACATCACCAAGCCAACGAGGGCATAATCGTCATTTCCACACATTCGGGGAGAAAATATATATATTTATTCGGGATGGGTCATCACAAAACGGAATAGTTTCGTCCCTCCAGGAAAATGAGTATCATATGGATGCAACAACAAAGTCTTATCTCAATAAGTGGGGTCGGGTGTAAGAATCTTAAAACGTCAATGCGCTTAATTTTGCGCCAAGTCTTCCGTTAGCTTCCACTCATCCATGTCTTATCTCAAAGCCTCTTTCCAAGTTTTTTTAAAGGTTTTCCTCTACTCTTTTTGCCATAATATATGTCTCATAATCATATTTTCAAATTGGACTATTTGTAGGTCATTGTTTCACATATCCAAACTACCTTAATTGATTTTTTTTCTCATCTTATCTTCAATTGCGGCCACTGCTACTTTACCTAAGATATTCTCATTCTTAATCATGTCCTTTCACGTTTATCCACACATCCAACGAAGCATTCTCATCTCTACTATACTTATTTTTTGCACGTGTTGATGCTTGACAGCTTCAACATTCCGTGCAGTAAAGCATCGGTAGCTTTATTGTTGTCCTATAAAATTTTTCCTTGAATTTTAGTGGCATACGACGTCGCACAACAAACTCGATGTGCTTTTCCACCTTATCCTTCCAACTTGTATATGATTGAGATCTTCATCCAATTATGCGTTCTTTTGCAAGATAGATCCAAGATACGAAAGCATTCACTCTTTGGTACTCCCTAATCTCCAATCCTTACCCCTATCTCATTTGAACCCCCATTCCCACTGAACTTGCACTACGTGTATTCTATCTTTGACCTACATAAACGAAGACCTTTAGATTCCAACACTTCCCGCCAAAGGTTAAGCTTCACATTTACTCTCTCTTGCTTCTCTATCAACACTATACGTACCATTTACAAAAATCATACACCAAAGGATATCATCTTGAATATGTGCCGTTAACTTATCTATTACCAATGCAAAATGGTAAGGACTTAAAACTGAAACTTAGTGTAACCCTATGATTATGAGAAAATTTTAGTTGTCTTTCATGAGTTCTTACTCATATCCTTACTCTATCATACATATCTTTTATTACTTGGATATATGCTACTCGTGCTCCTTTTCCAAATCTATGGATACCTCACAAATATTATTGGATGGATTACACTTTAATCCATTATCAATTCTTTTGATTTGCTTAAAAGCATAAATCATTAGCCAATTAGTATTACAGTCTAATGATATTCTTTTTACTTATAAGTGAGAGATCTTACATTTGATTCTCACTAAAAGCAAATTTGAATCATATTATTTGCCAACCCATTATGAAACTTAGCCTACTTTCCAAACTCCTTAGTGTAAATAATATCGTTTGTCAAAGTAAAAAAACATAAACCATATGTTTAAAAAAAAAAAAAAAAAACCGAATGTAGTGCTCATCTACCCTACTATAAAAAAGGAACATCCCATGGGGAAAAGTTTGAGTTCCTGCTGAATAATTTTCTCATGTAATGGCATCAAACATGGACTAAAGTCTAAAATATTTAATTATTATTGATTCTTTCCCAAACACTTTGATACCAAAAAATTAAAGTTTAAAGCACTAGTAGACTCACCATTTTTTTTTTGTTGGCCTCATCGGATAAACGGTCCTTGTGATCATAAGGTATTCAGAAGATAATTATGATTTAAACTCATATGGTGAAGTCTATTAGGATATATTCTCAAAATTAAACTTTCCGTCGTTCCTTTCTTAATAGCCTGCACATGAGCCTCATGTGTGAGGCTGAGATGTTCATCACACCCCTTCCGTTCATCATTCATAACTAGAACTCTCATTCATAATCGCTCGCCATTCTGAAGTAGAAATTACGATTGGACACCATACCGGCCAAATCATTCAAAGTTGCAGATTGCAGATTTGCCTAACTAAATTAATCAGAGTAGTTTGGTTTGGTTCGGTTTCAAAGACTGTATATTAAACTGAATTAAACGAATCGGTGATTAGTTTAGTTTGTTCGGTGGACCTATTCGAAAATGGCTTAAGCCAAACCAAACCCTTTACGTTAATTTTATTATTTGTTGACCCTAGATATAATTTGATTATCACCATTTATAATTATATTCCATCACACACAATAATGCCAATATTTTACATATTATTATATTTCGTAGTTTGTCATTTTGATCGCATGCTGCCAATCATTCATAGTTGAGATGTCGCATTTTTAGGTTATAAAAAAAATGAGGCTCATTTTATAATTTGGGTGGAATGGTAAAGTCATATGACGGTGTTTTAAGTACACTAAAAATTGCTTTGAAGAAAAGTAAGAAGATAAAATGGTCCAAAACTTCGAATCTGGATCCTCTTTATGAGGATTCCGAGAATCTATGAATCTTATCCGTTCATCGTACATCGTGAGATCAGAAATCATTTTAAATATTCTTATTTAAAATTAAATACAAACAGTATCTGACAAAAATTGATTGTATGATGTACGATGAATGGACACGTTGGATCCCCAAGATCCCCACCAAAAGAATCTGGAGAGGATCCTGTTGGCAAAACTTCAATCGGTTACACGTAGTGGGATCTAGTGATTATATTGGCACCCTCACACACAACTTTCCAGCAATAATCTTGTTTTAAAATGTTAGTAGTAGGAGTGGGCACGGTTTGGTTTGATGCGGTTTTGAGTGAAACCAAAACTGAAACCGAAATTTTTTACTGTTTGGTTCAGTTTAGTTTTTAAGAAAGAAATGTACATTTTAAAATATAAACCTATCTGCTCATAAGACGGTCTCATTTTCTACACAATACATTAATTAATGAACACATGTTAAGAATGAGTACATTGAATGAGGATGTTTTGATAATCTATTTCTGTCTAAAATTAGGACAATATATGCACAAACAAACCTTCAGCAACTATATATGCAGCAAGCAAACATGCAACAAATGATGAATGATAATATTCTAGTGTGGTTGAGTAGATACTAAATGTATGGAACTCTAACAAACAACCAATTAAAACATCACATCTCATATAATGTTTATTAGTATTTACAGTGCGGTTCGGTTTCGATGTGGTTTTCAAAAGCCAAAATCAAAATCAAACCGTTCCTTATAATGTGGTTCGGTTTCAAAACCGCAAAACCAAACGGTTCAGTGCGGTCCGATTTAATTCGTGTTTCAGTTTCAGTTTTTGGTTCCAAGTGCCCACCTCTAGTTAGTAGCTTCCAAACAAAAGCGCGCACAGTTTCAGCATATAGCTCTGCCGAAATTGATTTGAATTTTCGGCAAGAATCTGTCAAAGTAGTGCATCAGCAGGTGCTTGCCGAAATTGCTTTCAAACGTCAATAGATACCAAACGACTTATCTCCATGTTTTCAATCGTTTTTGAAATATTTAATTTGTTTGAATAAGAGAATAGCATATGGCTTCTTATATGTAATCGTAGAGAAAATTGTAGTAAGGGTCTCTCAACTTTAATTTAAATGGAGCAATGGTCTATCAATTAAAAATCCATGATCATTGGTCCCTTAACTCATCAAAACCTATAGCTATGGTCTTTTTCGTTAACTCCGTTAAACTTCCATCAAAATGAGTCAGGTGCCACGCATGTGAGGTTAGAATCAAGGGGAAAATATGGGAAATTAAATGAAAAAAAATGTAGAAATGGTCCTTCAACTTTAACCCAATTGGAGAAATGGTGTTCAACTTTAACCCAACTGTAGTAATGGTTTTTCCAACACGATGAAAGTTCTAACGGAGTTGATGAAAATGATTATAACTGCACGTTTTGAGAAGTTAAGAGACCATTCGTCATTGATTTTTAGTTGCAGAACCATTGCTTCAATTGACTTCAAGTTGAAGGATCATTGCTACAATTTCCTCTGTAATCGTAATGTGAGTGAGACTCTCTACAAAGGTCGAACGAGAGACTCTCGCTCACATTGGCCATATCGTTTGACTTTACCTCTGATCTTGTGTGGTGCCTATTCTATGCTAGTTTTTGGTTTAGGTGTGGCGATAACGATCGAAATGGCATCGCTTTTTGCTTCAAAATTATGTCATATATGAGAGGAAGAAGTTTGAACATGTCTGGCTCATAAATAAAATAAGGAATGCTTTAACAACTCCACCGGTTTCTTGGTGTTACACAGTCAACATCATTTTCCCAAGGCTAACAAATATATTTTCCAATATTGAAGGTGTGGGTTCAAAGGGTACCTAATCTCTACATTTTGATGTTCCTTATCTCATGTTAGGTGGCAATGATAGAGAAAAAATAAATACATAGATATAAATGATGAAATCATGCATAATATATACATACACGTATAGAATGTAGAGGTATTTACGGATTTTTTTCCCCAAACTTGTAAGGAACTGCCAATTTCTCTAGAACTTTAATTTTAGCCAATTACCCCTCTAAATTTTTATAATTGGTCAATTCGCCCCCCCCCCCCCAACTTTAATTTTAACCGATTAACTCCTAAACTTTCGTAATTGGGCAATTTCCCCCTTCAATTTTAATTTTAGCTAATTATTCATGAACGTTTATAATTGGCCAACAAATTTGTTGAGATGAGTAATTAGTTTTCTTATTTGAATTTCGATCTTGAATTGAAATAGGTGAACCAAGATGATTATGTGAATCAAATTACAAGTCACAAGGAAGGCTAATGAAATGACATCATAACTCCATGTTGCCAGAAAAGCAAGACCATAGAGAAGATTCATAGTTGTCCACATTAGGGACAAAATTCAAACAAAAAGTGCACGGATTGAACTAGCGGAAGAGAAGAAGAAGAAAACAACATGGTGTCCACATTAAGAATAAAATTACCTTTTTGCCCTCAAACAATTGCAATGTGTCGTGCATGTGACCAAGATGAATGGAAAATTGGATAAAAAAAACTCCAAAATCTAATGCCAAGGGGAAATTGGCCAATTAAAAAAAGTTTAGGGGTAATTGGATAAAATTAAAGTTCAAGAGGAAAATTAGTTAATTATAAAACTTCAGGGGATAACTGACTAAAATTAAAGTCGAGGGGGAAAATTGACAGCCCCTTGTCTACACATGGAAATATATTGACCTTCTGCTTCATTAGGTTAGCTTAACTTTTGCTAGGGTTTATGTGTTAATGTATAAGGACACAACAACTAAGCTAACCTTTTGCCTATACTTTTGCCTAGCACACGACAGTTGACAAAGACCTACTCTAGTTTTCGTTCTCTGTTTTAACAAAGAATTGAGTAATAATGTGCATCATCTCCACCGAGTCCTTAACAACTAAGCTATACATAAGAATAATTGTTTTAGTAGTAGGAAAATAGTAGCACCCAAACCAAATAAAGGTGTTGTTGGTAGGTGAATGATTCTCTCTCATTCCTATTTGTATATTACTAACAACTCATTATACTTTTAGCTAGCTGCCTCTCTATATATGACATATTACATGCTCAAGGGTCCTCAGCACGCTTTCTCTCTCTAAACTACACAGAAAAGACTTCAAACATGGCCATTGCAACAGCTCTGCTGATTCTCCTGCTGGCAGCCCCAACAGTGTATGGAGTGCAGCACATTGTCGGTGACGCCTCTGGTTGGAGCACATCGGTAGATTATGACTCTTGGGCTGCAAGTAACACCTTCACTGTTGGTGACACTCTTGGTAATCACATGCTCTTCATAACTCATGATTTCTCTTTCAACGCTATAAAATATGGAGCTCATAGGCACTTGAACATGTTTCTCTAACACCTCTTGACCTAAAATTTGATCTTACCAGTGTTCAACTATGATAGTTCCCACAAAGTGGATATTGTAAACCAAGCTGACTACGCCAGTTGCAGTTCAAGCAATTCCCTAAAAACCTATGATGATGGCGCCACGACAATCACCCTCTCCCAACCTGGTCCAGCCTACTTCATATGCCCTTCTGCAGGCCACTGTGCTAATGGCATGAAGCTTTCAGTCAATGTTGTAGCAGCTGGCACCCCAAGTGGTACTCCGTCAACCACCCCCCCATCTACACCCACCACTCCTGGAAGCAATCCTTCACCACCGCCACCGCCACCACCTCCTAAGGGAGCAGCAAATTCTCTTGACATGAATATGCTTGGGTTTCCACTTGTGTTGGCAACCTTGGTTGCATTCATGGGCTAGGGAGGAGGCAGTGCTATTGATCTTCGTTTTTTTTTCTTTTTCTTTTTCTAGTTTAATAATTGACCAAATCTTCTTGTATTTTGCTGAATTTGGGTGGTGTTAAGAGATGATAATGTAGATTTTATGTTTATTATGAATGAACAATTGGTTCGTAAACTTTCGGTATCTCTTATCAAATACCAAAGCTTTCAGTATTTATTTGAACCACTTCGAACCCTTTGTCTGATAAACCTTGTATTTTACCCCTCCTAATACACTACCCTGCATTTTTCCTTCAACAATATTTGAATTCGAAAGCTGTGGTTGATTTCGAATACGTGGTGTGGAAGACGCTGCCGGAGACGGTCTGTAAAACTCATTGAAAATATTGATTCGCGGAGAAGTCTTGGACCGAGGGAGACGACAAACTAAATGCACGGGTAAGTCGCAATTCAATTTTTGTAAATATTGTCCAATTCTGTTTGGGCAATAATTAACGGGTCATTTATAACCCAATTTCATCTTAAGCTCGGTTATTAACAGGTCATTTATAACCTAGTTTCACCTTAAGCTCGGTTTGACTGATTTGTTGTTAGCTGTTTAGATTTGTCCGCACATCGTTTGAATGTGCTTTTAAAATGACTGAAAACGTTTTTTGTAAAAGTAATTTTGAAATCAATTCTTAGTAAAAATACAAGTAAATTATGAAAAATCACTTAGAAGTGCTGAAAGCATTTTAAGTGCTTTTGGAGTTCAAAATATTTTTTTTCAAAAACGTTTTTAATTATTTTAAAAGTACATTCAAACGAATACCTATCCGAAAACACAAGATCCGGCCCTCTAAATATTAATTTACAATTAAGCCCAGCTCGCGAGTTGCGCGACCCACAAAATTCAACCCCTTTTACCTTCGCCTAAAGTCCTCAAATCCAAACCCCCTCCTCCTCCTTCCTTTCGCTCCATCTGATTTCAAAAGGACAAAAAGCAAGCGAGAGAGACAGAGATGGCCGGAGAGGAAGAGAACAGCGAGTTCTACCTTAGGTACTACGTCGGCCACAAGGGCAAGTTCGGCCACGAGTTCCTGGAGTTCGAGTTTCGACCCGACGGCAAGCTCCGCTACGCCAACAACTCCAACTACAAGAACGACACCATCATCCGCAAGGAGGTCTACGTCACTCCCGCTGTCGTCAGGGAGTGCTGTCGTATCATCTCGGAGAGTGAGGTTCGTCTTCAATTGTAAACCCTTTTGTTTCTGTCACTTGTAATCTCTCTATTTGTTTTGTTTTGGGTTTCAGGGTTTATGGTTTTTTTTATTTTATTGATTTGGTGATTAGGGTTTTAGGGTTCGTCTGTTGTTGGGGAAGTTTTGTTGGGGTCGGTTTAATGCTACAATTGCCTACATTGCAAAAAGAAGTACGATATTTTGGTGTTTTATATGAGTTATTGGGTGCTGTATTGTTTTTATGTATTGGAATTAGATTATGCAGATTAGGGTTTGTTTTAGGAAATTTTGAGGGGGTTTCTGCGATTTTTATTTATTTAAGGGTGTTTTGTTATGTGGGTTTCTGTTTGTTATGGGAAATTTGATGGGTTAAGTGGAATTTAGCGTAAATGGGATATTCTCTGTTTGATTTCTCAGATAGGAGGAAAGGAAACAAGGTGGATCTTTCGTGCGTGATTGAGGATATTTTACGGGGGCTGGATTGTTTGGATTGTTACTTGTTAGTGTCTAAATGTCTATTAATTTAATTATTTACATTATGTTGATTATTTGTTTCCGCTTTAGGCCTTGGATTTTCGTTTGGGTTCTATGAAAGTTAAGTCGAAGAAAATAAGGTGGGAGTGAGTTTAAGAAGAGGTTTCATGTCTTGTGTTAGGAACGTGAATGCATTTCAGCTTATGACTATTATCCTATATTTGGATTAGGAAATTTAAACTTCCTGTAACTTAGGCTAAATTTGTTAGGCGTGCCCTACAAAATGACTTAATCAAATACGTTTGGCAGAACTTTCAAATGACACCTTTCAAGGTTCTATTTTGAAAGTACTTTGTTTAATGTATTTGTAGTGTTTGAGTAGTTCATTGCTGATATCCTCCTTCTGGTGCATTTATACCAATTAAGTGTAAAGTTCCTTGGTACTTTGAAAGCCCCTCATCCAAAACATAGGTTTATAGTCATCTGATTGATGGTTTAGGCTTTTCTATCTCATCCTCGAGGAGTCAGGGGATTGAGAAAAAGTAAAGTATATATGTGTTTGGTTCTCGTACGATCTAAGCAATTGTGATTTAATGTGGCTGGTTTTAGATGTGATTTAATGTGGCTGGTTTTAGAGGTGATTTAATGTATGGTTGCAGTACTATACTACCATCTTTTGGTTAAAGTTTTTGGGTTTCCTGCTTGGAGGCTGAGAGCATGGAAAATTCGAGATTGGGGAAATGACAAGGAAATTGTGCCTGTCCAGTGGAGGCAAATATGAGATAAAATAAGTTTAATAGTAACATTATTGGAGTGTATTTTTGGATTCCCAGGTATTGATAGCAATCTGAATTTTCTTCTAATATTTCAGTTAACATTAAGTTCACAACATTGAAATTGGGAAATCAAGAGCAAGGAAATCACCTCTAAAACATGAAGTTCAATTTTTCCATTAATTAATAACTCTTGTTTCAGATTGCCATGTAATAAGGTTAAAGGAAACATTAATATTGGGTGGAATTAGCTATGTCTTATTAAAGGATGGAAAACAAACATTCGTTTTATCTTAACTGAACAGTGAAAGTACTTGTCAACTACTCACTCCTTACATTGATTATGCATTCAAATTGATTGATCTTGGGAACTGTATTCTTCCTGGAATTTGAGTATTGGAATTCTGTTGTCCTGATTTCCTTAATTGGTTACAGTGTTTGCTTCAATTCAGATCATGAAGGAAGATGATGTGAACTGGCCAGAAGCCTGACCGTGTTGGGCGGCAGGAGCTTGAAATTGTAATGGGGAATGAGCATATCTCCTTCACTACTTCAAAGATTGGATCGCTTGTTGATGTCCAGAGCAGTAAGGATCCTGAAGGTCTTCGTATCTTTTATTATCTCGTTCAGGTTAGTTAATTTGCACTTTCATTTAGTATTAGGAGATGCTTTCCTTTTCTGGATTCTCATTGCATAATGCTGATAGCTCATATATGTCACTGCTGTAATTATGTCCTCCTATAAGCGAGATTTCACTGTGTATAATTGCTGCACGGTATGAGCTTGAGCTTGTTCTGTGGAATACGCTTCTAGTATTCAATACATTCTTGTATGTTATGTCGTAGATGGAGAGAACATGCTATTATGTGCATATGTGAGTTTTTGAGAATCAGGTGCTTAACAGGGCAGTGCTTTTTCCGCGGATGTTCAAACCGTTTGGTGTTGAATGACTTATCTTATGGAAGAATGATAAGATGGTATCTCTGCCCAATTTTGCATGGGTGATGGGTCTATGCTGGTTTTTCTATTTATGCAATGAAACACCTTAGTTTCCTCACATGTTGCATATTGTGTCCATTTTTAGCCTCGTATACAAGTTCTTTCATGAAGTCTTGTTTCTGTCTGAGTGACTTAGCATGAGTTTTCTGCCCAAGACTGTATCTTAATGACATTTTTATTTGATCGCAGGATCTGAAGTGCTTTGTGTTCTCTCTCATCTCCCTTCACTTCAAGATCAAGCCGATATAAGATGTATCAGTGTTTGCTTGACAAGTTGCACTCCTGGGTTTTGTATGCCTTTCAATACAGTTAACATTTTTAATATGAAGGCCTAATCATTTGACAATCTTTTTGTAACTTCTGTTATTTGGGATGGTTACAAGTGGATTTCGGAATATATGCCAAATCTCCAGTTTCTCGGTGTCGACTCTGCACCTCCGACTGTGTGTTTCGGGGCTGCAGGCGGTAGCGGTTCATTGTACCGTGTGCGCTTTCTTACGTGCAACTGCCAAAGAAAGCAGATAGCATGCCAACTGATTTAGGTGGAATTTATGATATTAACATGAGCATTGTCGTCTCGCAACTCACTGTATTGCTTCAAATGCATTAGAATTCTCTCTTTCAATATTCTTACTCACTTCCCAAAGGTCAGCTTGAGTTCCTCCGGAAATATCCCAAAGGTCAGACCCTAGAGAGGAGGAATGCTAGAGAGACTAAATTTCTAAATCAAAGCTCGTAAACCAAATGATGTGGATATATGATTGGATTATTTCTCTCTAGCATTATTCCCTAGAGAGACAAGCAAGTACAACTAGCCGGACTTAGCTAGCTCCGAATCAAACAAGTAATTCAAAGGACATTTTTTATACGCATCCTGGAGAGGTCATTCTGTAATGATATGAGCTTGATCTATTGGTAACTATCCATCTTTGAGCGGAGCACACTTTTAGAAACATAATTAGCGCCAATTATGAGTAAACTATATATTTTTCTACATAGACTTGAGTAAGGCCAATCCGACTAGGGCACCATGCCCACACCCTTGTATCCAGGTGTCATGCTCAATCATTGGCGTCATGACACTTTTGGTGTCCCTTGAGTAAGGCCAATCCAACTAGGACACCATGCTCAACCATTGGTGTCACGACACTTTTATACCTCATCTTTTAAAATTAACAATGTCATACCTTATTTTACGAATTTATGCCAATGTTATACCTTCCGTTAGCCTGCTGTTGATTTGTCAGTTAAATGCTGACGTGGCTTGATCCAGACCCCACTTTCTATTAAAAAAATAAAAAAAACTAAAAACAAAATCATTTAATATTCTTAAATATTAAAATAATAAAAAAAAGTTAAAAAACAAAAAAACAAAACCTTTCGTCCTTTCCACCCCTCCCCCTTCTCTCTGTCCCCATCTTCATCTTCTTCCCTGCTTAATCTTCGAAGAAGAAGAAGGAGGAAAAAAAAACCCCAATCCAGTTCGTCCCCCCCCCCCAAAAAAAAAACAAATCCAACCCCCTGCAACCCAAAAAGAAGAAGACGAGAGAAGAAAGAAACCCAGATCCCATTGGCCAGGCCAATTCCTCGGGTGGAGAACCTGGGCGCGGAGAAAATGGGGGGGGGGGAATGGTTGTGGATTTAAGGAGTGGGGTGTGTAGAGGAGGGAAGAGGGTGGGTGCGGAGTTGGGTTTGGGGAGGGAAGACAATTGGTTTTTTTTTTTTTTTTTTTTTTCTAGGTTGCAACATATAGGGGGAAGAAGAGGAAAGAAGATGAAGATTGGGGAGAAGAGAGGGGGGGTGAAGGGACAAAGTTTTTGCTTATTTTATTTTTTTTCTAGGTTGCAGCAGATATGGGAAGAAGAGGAAAGAAGATGAAGATGGGTGGGAAGAGAGAGGGCACCGGGGGGGGGGGTGAAGGGACAAAGTTTTGTTTTTTTTTTTTCTTTCTTTTTCCTGTGTTGCAGCAGGTAGGAAGAAGAGGAAAGGAGATGAAGATGGGGGAGAGAGAGAGGGCGCGCGGGAGGGGGTGTGTGTGTGTGTGGTTTTTTTTTTTTTTTTTTTTTTTTTTTTTTTTTTTTTCTGGGTTGCAGCATATAGGGGGAAGAAGAGGAAAGAAGATGAAGATGAGGGAGAAGAGAGAGGGCGCCCGGGGGGGGGGGGGGGTGGAGGACAAAGTTTTATTTTATTTTCTTTTTTCTTTTTTTGGGTTACATCAGGTAGGAAGTAGGAAGAAGAGGAAAGGAGATGAAGATGGGGGAGAAGAGAGAGGGCGCGCAGAGGGGAAGTTTTGTTTGGTTTTTTTTTTAAAAAAAAAAAATTTCTTTATTATTTTAATATTTAAAAAATATTAAATGATTTTTTTTTAATTTTTAATAATTTTTTAATAGAAAGTGGGTCCTGAATCAAGCCTAGTCAGCATTTAACTGAGAAATTAATAGAAAAACTGACGGAGGTATGACATTGACACAAATTCGTAAGATAAGGTATGTCATTGTCATTTTAAAAAGATGAAGTATGAAAATGTCGTGAGACCAATAGTTGAGGTAGTTTTTTGTACTTTACCCTTGATTTTATCTTTGGTAGAGGCTAGTTATCTTTAAGGTTGACACTCATTCACTTTTTCTTTTATATAAAGCGATATGCTACTAAAACTAATCGAATTTGAGTACATATGGGATATCAGGTCTAATCTAGCCAATGCGGCTACATCCATGTTTTACGACACTCATTCAGTTAGAAGATGAAAGATCCACTTTAAGATAGTGTTAAAAAATACGTTTGTGAGAAAATTAGGTTTCATGATATCATTTTTTAGTACATCATATCATCCTAAAATCCAAGATGTCATCAAACTTGAAAATTTAATAATTGATATAGTCACAACTCATAGATTAATAACTTCAACGTTAGCAAAACCTTCAAATTCAACATCTTAACGTAGTTGTTAACCATTAAAGAAACTATACGAATAAAATAAAAGGAAAATTTTATTTAAATTCATATAACTTTTCTTTACACCCAATTTAAACTTTAAATGTGAAATGTTTGTATTACCCTATTGCATAATCACCATCAAGTACTACATAAATTAACAGTAAAAATAAATTTTATTATTAAACTCACACCCAATACAAATCATGTTATTAAAAAAATGATCAGCAATACAGTTTTTATGTTTATATTCATGCTTCTGTCTCTTACAAAAAAATCGACAGCACCCAGTACAAACGAACAAGAAGTTTTCTCACCACATGGATTATGGAGTTGCTCTCAACTAGCTTTTCTTCTGTCTTCCTTCGGACTGGGACCTAGGTGCAAACATATGCTGATGTATAAGTGAGTGTGCTGGAGAAGCCAAAATAAACAAATGCAAGAGGGTAGTTTAAAGAGGATGACTTGTTTGACATGGTTACACAAAGCAACATGAGATTTATCGAGAGCAACAATGTAGAGGATAATGGAGATTCCATTAAAAGTAATTGTTGGAAGGAGATAACGTTAGAGGAGAGAATGCTTTGATTTTGGATTATTTTTTAAATGAGTGTAAAAGATAAACTGAATTGGATTTGTGATGACAGTTTAAGTAATAAATTTGAGTTTAAAGAGATATTAATAATTTAATTAAAAATAATATGAATGTAAAGAGTAAGATAAGTGTTAAGAGAGATTATATTATATGAGTTCAAATAAAAATTTCCAAAATAAAATCATATAAATACCAATACCAAAGCAATTGGTCCGATTCGAGTTAGGTTAGTCTACAAATGCTTAAAAACCGTAACCAAACTAATTTATTACGATTTAATTTCGTTTGTTGACTTTTCTTTAGCTAAAACTAAACTAAGCTGTCATTTAGTACTACGGTCTGGTGATATTTATCTTTACTTGTAAATGAGAGGTCTTAGGTTCGAATCTCGTAAAATGACAATTCAATGCTAAATTAAATAATTCATTATGTGTCTTAACCGAACTTTCACATTTTTTTAGTGCAGTATAATCGGTTTGATCGGGTTGTTGATGTCCACCTTAGCCGAGGCCGGAGGGGAACGTTAGTGCAATTTCATTCCAACTTTGTGGCGGTTTCCTCCCGAGGCCAAGTCAAAAGAGCGCGAAAGCGTAAAATAATTCCAATTTCCCGCTTCTCTTCATCCACTTCCATTAAAATTCTCTTTTCTTATTTTAACCCAAAAATTAAAATAAAATTTACATTTTTCTTTTTAAGTTTGTCATTACAAAATTTCTAATCCTGTTTGTTTGCCGAGAAAATGAGACGGAAAATCAGCTCCGCTTGAGTGCTCCAAACACCAGAGTCCAACACAATCTTGAAATGTTAGCTCTCAACTCTCCAATTCAAACCGAAAATCGTTTAATCAAAGCCCGCCATGCCAGAGCACCACCTCACGAGCTCAGAGCAGCAGCAGCAACAACAACCGCGACGGTTTACAAGAAGTGCGGCGGAGAGAGAAAAGACAGGGCACAATTGCTCCGTTCTGTCGACCATTGGCCACCCCGCCAGTCCGGAAGAACTTGCTTCGCGATGCCGATCATCCGATGCGACTGCAGACATTGTTCCGAGGCTGTGCTCGATCCCTAACTCTCCAATTTATTTGGCGGATAAGGGACTGGTGTCAGCGGAGGCGGTTTCGGCTTCAGGGGAGTTCGTGCCCGATACAATGCGGAATGGTAATGTGAAGGCATACTCTAGGAAACGGAAAAAGCAGGTTTCGAACAATGCGGGGGTGCCGACGGCGGCGAAAAGGAGATTGCATTTACCAACAGAGAATGGTATGAAACTTTGTGTGTTTCAAATTTTGAATTTTCGTTGCTTTTATTGCAACTTATTTCGTATTAATTGAAAATTGAAATGATATATCAGGTGAAGCAGATGGAAAGTTGGGATGTTTGCCAAATGCTTCTCACCTACGATTTTCTCGAGGTAGTCTCATGTCTACTTTTAAATTCCTCGAAATCGTTAATCTTTTTGTCAAGACAATATTCTAAACTACTGAATTTCACGGGGGAGAGAAATTTGAATTTGGGTGCAAGGGGCAGGCGCGATGCCTTAGTCAACTGACCTAATCGACGTACAGTAGAAGTTGTTATATGTTACCATTTTATTATGCCTGTTGTAATTTTAACTTGGACTTGTATCTGTGTTTGTTGACTTTTGTTACTTTAACTGTCACAAAATTTCGGGCAGGGTAATTCAAATAACGAGAGAGCTTTGGTTCCCTTACCTCTTGATTATAATCCTCCCCAGTCGTCAAGTTTTTGCATGACACATTTGGAACATGGGGAGGGCGATGCTGGTGTTCAGTCGAGCAGTTTAATGCATGAAGAAACCCCACCCGACGTACACCATAGTCTTCTCACAATTGGGACAGGTTCTTGCAGCCTGAAGCCAGTTGAAGTTGATAGAGGTATAGCATGCTTCCTAGATGTGAAATTGCCTCTACGAAGTAGTAGTTATGATCGGAAACCATGCCAGGAATCTGTGGCTGGCAACAGAAGATTAGAAAATGAAACTGATTATACTCTCACATTTTGCTTAGAGGAAGACAAGCAAAGCAATATGGATGCTGGCATTCATGATACTCATTCGTGCAAGGCTTCAACGGATCAATTAATAGAAGATGCACAAACTCCGGTGGAAAATAATGTAGAGGAAGTTTTTCCTGAATTTGGGGCAGAAGCAGAAGCTGAAAATTTTGTTCTATCAGTGAAGCTTGTGGAAGCACTAGCAAGTTGCTTGGACTCTAGAAATGCTGTGAACATAACCTTGGACAAAGACCAGAGTATGAAAAAGGCAGAGTCTATGCCCGACCCCATATTAGCTGAATGCCCTTCCCCTAAGAAGCAGTTGGGAAAATCGTCGGGCAAATTGAATGGCTTGTGCAAGAATTTGCCATGCCAAGAACGAGTTCTCACGGAGTCATTAGAATATAATGAACTTGTTAACATTCCCAAACAGGAGAATCAGTGTAAAACTTATCAGAAATCTCGCCCTATACAACCTAACTTGAAGAGTAGCAAGAAAAAGAACATAATTGCAAAGGAAAACATGGTGGATACTACCTCTTTATCTCCACAGGTAAGTAGTATTATTGAACTGCTCCTTGTGCTTTTTCGGGATGGCTAGTTAAATGGAAGGATCTACATGATGTGTATTGGGTTTTTTGTTGGACCAGCTGGAGAAAATACAACTACCTCAGTTAGACAATTTTATCATAGAGGAAGAAGAAGGTTCAGGTATGCAGAATTTAGTTGTCTGTCCTGTATATAGATGAATTAAACGTTCATACAATTTTTATTGTTTTTCTGCCATTTATCACGCTCAATCATCCAGGTGGTTATGGCACTGTTTACCGGGCTAGGCGAAAGAATGATGGAAAAAGATTTGCTATTAAATGTAAGAGAAACACATCTCCCACTTGCATTCTGTTCTTGACTGTTTGAGTTTCTTAAACAGATGTTTTCTATGATGCTGAATGATGAGAAATTTACAGCTTGTAAGATGGAAAACAATTAGAAATTATGAGAGAAGTCTTATGAGCATTGTAGCTTACAAGTAAAACCAAAATTACTTGCATGACTGTTTGAAAGCTTGTGAATTTCATTTTTGTTTTGACAATAAGCACTGATAAGTCACTAAATACATGAGAATAAAGGTGCCATTATTGATGCTATATTTTTTGCTTGCTCCTCAGATCCCCATGTTAAAGCTCATAAACACCATGTTGATACTGAGCGAAAAATGCTTGAGCGTTTTGGGTAAGTAACAAGATTTCATTTCAAAAGGAAATACTATATGCAAAATTGTAAACTAAAATTTTCCATTGAAACCAAATGATGCAGGGGTAGGAACTTCATTATAAAATATGAAGGTTCCTTCAGAAGCGGTGATAGTGAGTGCTTTATTTTGGAACATGTTGAGCATGACAGACCTGAGGTACTCATGAAATGCTTCAGTTCAGATTTTTGTATCAGGTTTACGTTGCAACCCTGGATTGATAAGTTGTGATTGAATTAAACCTCTTTTAGCAAAAGTGAAGTGTTCGGAGGAACTATATTTTTCAAAGCATTATTCTAGTTTCATCTTAACTGGTAGGTGTTGAAGAAAGAAATAGATCTATACGAGCTCCAGTGGTATGGCTATTGCATGTTTAGAGCCCTTGATTGCTTGCATAAGCAGGTAAGACTACTACGATTATTGCACATCTGTTTAATATTCTTCATGGATCTAATTTTTCGTTTTAAAAAATGACGAATGAAGAATACCAAATAACCTCAGAGATATCTAAACTTCATTTTACGGTTACAGGATGTGGTGCACAGAGATGTTAAGCCTGGAAATTTCCTCTTCTCTCGCAGGCTAAACAAAGGTTACCTCATTGATTTCAACCTTGCTAAGGTTAGGATCCCTGTATTGCTAGTGCTGCCCTGCTCGTGCAACTTTATTTCTTTCTGCTTTCATTTTCAGTGAACAAATCTGATTGTTTGCAGTCTCTATTTTCTTGTTTCACAGCATTTACCGCAAAAGTACACAATTGGAAGTAAGTTGGTCTTTTAAGATATTTTACAAGGTGTTGCCTGCGTCATATCTTATTGCAATAGCCATTACTCTGGGAAGTGCAAACACTAAAGCAGATGTCTCGACGTGCTTCCTTCCCAAATCACTCATCATCTGCATTCTGTTGTCTTTATCATGCCTTTTTTGGGTGTAGTACATGCATTATGTTATGAAATTCATCTCAATTTCATCTGATCAACTGATGGATCTCTACGTTTCTCAGGTAAATCAAAATCAAGTCCTCACCTGTACTTTAGTCATGTCCCTCTCCCTCAATCTAAATCTGCTCTACTGAACAGAGAAAAAAAGTTTGTAAGAGGTGATCTTACAGATACCAAATTAGGGCAAATAACAGATTCTAAGCAAACTCATGAGCCTCATAAGATGTAAGGAAGTGGGATAATGATGGTCCCTTGAAAATCTATCCTGATATGGGCGGTGGTGATAGATATAAAATCCAAGGTGCCAAGGGCTCAGGTATGACCTCGGCGAAGGATGTGATAAGCACCAGAACTCCATCTACAGAAAGGGCAAGGGAACCTCTGCCTTGCCTAGGAAGAAAAGAGTTGATCAGCCTGTTGCAGGATGCGGTTCTCAGTCCAAACCGTGATGCAAAAAACACTCTTGCTTCCCGAAGGAAAAGGATTGCCGCCCCTCCAGGCAAGATTGACAATAAAATCATCTATACAAGTCCAATGTCTCTGCATTTTACTGGTGGATCTGTATCTGCCGCCAACTTATTGAAAAGCAAAGGTGTGTAAATGGATGGAATTTTTTCAAGTAAGGATACTAGTAATGTGGGTGCTAACTGCTTCAGTTGTCTTTAGGTAATGGGAGACAAAAGAAAGAAGGTTCATGCGTCGGAACCAAGGGATTCCGTGCTCCAGAGGTGAGGTTTCCCCTTTGCCCTTATTTTTAGATGCTTTTCTGCTAACGCTGTTAATAAATGAGATCAAAGTTGAATGAAATTGAGTCGAAGTGAGGTTTTCACAGTGCGTCCTGTTTTTTAGGATGTCTTGCACACAGAATATCTCCTTGTGTCCTGTCTTTGTGAGTCTAATATTTGACTTCTCCATTTTTCAGGTTTTGTTGAGATCTTTGCATCAAGGCCCGAAGGTTGACGTCTGGTCAGCCGGAGTCACCCTCCTTTACCTGATCATGGGAAGAACTCCTTTTACCGGAGAACCGGAACAGTAAATCCTTTGGCTTATTACAAAAATAGGTCGTTACGTTTCCTTTTATGCTCGTTTCCTTACTGACTCACTGACGATATCCCAACCATGGCAGGAGTATAAAAGACATTGCAACATTAAGGGGCAGTGAAGATCTATGGGAAGTGGCCAAGCTGCACGACCGTGAATCCTCATTTCCAGTGGTATCTCTTTTGATTCGATTTTTTTTTCGCTTCTTGTTTTCGGAACAGAAATACACTAAACACTGAGAACCGATACAACAAACACCTCCAAAAGATTCGGAATCAATACGATTTACAACGAAGTTCTTCATTGATTTCGTATACGTGTTCAACACTGCGTTTCTTTTGTTGTATGGTTGCCTTCCCATTGTTTAAGTTTCTGCTACATTGGAAATCAAGTTGTTTCCGATTTTCCCAGGAGTTGCTGGATATCAAATACTTGCCGTCGATGAAGCTGCAAAGTTGGTGCAAGGCTAGGACAAAAAGAGGTCAGTTTTTCAGGAAAATTCCGAGATCGTTATTCGATCTTGTGGACAAGTGCCTGACGGTAAACCCAAGGCGGAGGATCAGCGCAGAGGAAGCTCTGCAGCATGAGTTCTTTGCCCCGTGCCATGAGAGCTTGATGAAGCAGAGAATGTTCAGGCGTGAGGTTATGAGCACCCAGAATGAGTAAAAATGTCAAAGCATCAAATTTTAAAGGAAAAGTCGTGCTGCATGATTATTTTGAAATGCTAATAACAATTCCTTTTGAATACCATCAATATGTAAATTTTCAAGCATTCACTGTTGTTTCTTTCTTAATCTAGACTATGGAGATAATATACAGCCAATTACTATAAAACCGGGGAAAAACGATGGAGAACAAAGAAACAGATCAAAACTGTTTCAAGAAAAGTTTACGGCAGGTAGCGGATCAGACCACCGTCTTTTTACCTCTGACTTTGATCGGACCTCCTTGAGTTTCCCATCTACTCCATAATCCCTCTCCATAACAAGGTTGATCCCTTCATCAGAGTACCATCCGACTCCAATGCAAAGGATGCCATCCTTATTTACATCAACATAGGCAGTGACACCACCCTGGTAGCCAAAGCATAGTCACATCTTGCATGTCTACCATCTCTTCTTCTCCGAAGTAAACTGGATTCCCAGGCAAGCTTCTCTTTTTTAGAGTTTCTGTGCAAAGATAGACATATGGAGTGCTATCGTTTTGAGCCATAGACATCTCATCTATCTCCTCACCAAATATTGGAGTGGCACTGACCTCAAATACCTTCCAGGATCCAGCCAACTCTGATGGCTGGGTTCGTTTGCGCTGAGAAAAGGGTTTCAAATCCAACTCCTGGTCACTGTTTATGGTGCAATAGCATCAAATGAGTTCTCCAGTGACAAAATTGACCGCACAAATTACTTACTAGAAGCAATTCAAACTGTAGAAAAACCTAAACAATACAGAAGTGACTACTAGAAAAATGGACTTTCAACAAATGCTGAAGTAACAATAGAATAAAGATTTCAATTCCAATTGAAGGTCACAATATGCAAAAGCTTTATGGCTGTTAGAGTTGCCCAAACAGAGACTTTTAATAACATAAAGCGAATTCACGTTCCAATTAAATAGTACCAATGTATACAATTTATAACAAATGTCACAGACATCAATGTGAAGTAAACTGCAGCTTATGATACCTTTGGTCCTGAAGATGGGCAGGGCTATCCCACTGTTCTTCATAAACAGCTACTCTCATTATCTGTATGTTTGAACCACCGTTGCTGAATTCTATAGTATGAACGATACGAAGTCTCTTATGGCAACCTTTAACCAAGCACTAGACAAGAAAAGGGTAAGAAACTTAGTTTTTAAGTTAAACAAGAAATGTTCCATTTTTCTCAGCTTTAGTTTGCAAGACCATTTATACCAACCACTTTAGTAAAAGAAAAGGTATATTAATCAATTCCCCAATTCAACTAACTAATCAGTGGGAGATCTTTACTCTACTGCACAAGTTAATGATGTGCAATATTGGCTTTTTTATATTTTATACAGACATTGAAATTGCAAGTCCACGAAAACAAAACAATCACCCCCTGTTCATTGGCATGTATGAGAACATGAATTTACCAAAATAGATTTACGCGTGACTCTGAAAATCAACCATGCGTACCATGTAAAACTTACCTGTTCAAATTTGAAAGTTGGTGAAAGGTAATATTGAGAATCATCAACTTCACCAACAGGGATATCAATAGGGCCCCTTGAATAAGATCCATCCTGCACATTATCAATCAGAACATTAAATAGTTGTCATTAGTGTTTATTTCTCTTTCATGAACTCGTTGTTTAAAGGCAAGGGTGTTTCCGAGTAATAAGGAATACACTCTTGAAAACTCTCAAAAAGCTACCTCGATATTAGACAAGATTCACATTTATCAGACTCAATACTAAATAAGTTCTTAGTCATCGTGTACTTGTTGCAAAAGTTGAATATGTACTTTATCTTATAGGCCATATATTGATGAATCATACATTTTCTAAAATTCAACCGAGGTGCATGGGACTGCTGTAAAAAATGGAATTATAACTCAATAAAAAAGAAGCAAGTAGTCACTTCATACCTAAAATACAGTTATAACTACTTAAGCATTCTCTCAATAGCAAGAAATGATAATATAGAAATGCAAACAGCAAGAAAGTCCAAAAGTCTTAATCTGAAAACTAAAAATAGCATCGCTTGTTCTTGGTACCGTAGGCACTAGCTTAGCATGCATTATGAAAAGTCACTGACGTAGGACAAGGATCAAGCATACCTCAAAGAAAACAAGACCAGGTTCCTTGCCCATGAGATCTTCTTCCATCACATCACTTCTTTCAAAGTTAAAAGACCCAAATTGAGGCAAAACACGATTTTTCTCACTTCTGTCAGCATAATTTTTGGGTAAAGCTGCATCTCCAACTTTATGCTGTGGTATTTCACCATAAGGGTTTAGAGTCACCCAATTAATCTTCCTCTGGATTTGAGATGTTGGCCCTCCAGACGAAGATGGAACATCCTCAATGCGGGAAACAGTATAGCAATCATATAGGTGCTCATTCCTGCTTCCGACTTCAATAGGTTCCATTTCAGCAGTGATAGGTGAAAAGACAGCTCCAACCCCCTTCCATATCCCACTGACACTACTAGCAAATGTATTCCATGCTGGTCTTATTACAGGTTCCTGACAGGAAAAACCACCGTTGAGTTAGGTTAACTTTAAGGCACCATAAACGCTGCCTCAAATTTCTGTATAGCAACCACCTACATGAATGCACGCTCGTAGTCAAATTTTCTTCTCTCGTCAGTCCCTCTTCTTTTTCTCCTTGTTCTAGTATTGCTCGTCAGGCTAGGGAGGTGGAGTAACTCTCTTTGAATGCACATATTCTCACAAAATTTGCACAAATAATTTCCATTTTGTTTATTGAGAAAAATTTCACAAATGTTCTGATTGACGGCAATAAGTTGTGCAAATTTCCCAAGATGTGAAGGCAAAACTTCAAATATAGTTACTCATAGAAAATTTGAAGCAGCATGAGTCTCGAGCACTCTCAAGAGTGCCAATTATCGTCGAATAAAAATCCTTCGTTTTACTTGATAACCAACAAGAAGTAGTAAACGAATGTTTTAGCTAGTTCTTAATTCTACTTCTTTCCATTATCTCTGAATTCGAATACAACATATAAAAATTCATGACCAAATGATGTAATGGAAAATATAGAAGCCACTACCAGAGCATGAGGTATATTTTCTACCAAGTGCCCAATTCCCAACTGTCCTCATTACCAAGTAGCCAATTTCCAACTCTAAACACTCAATTTTCTCCATTATTTTCCGGACATTTTCTCAGCAACCAAACAAAAAAAAACCAAACTCAATACCCCAAAAATAAAATACAATTAAGCAAACAAATAAACAATAAATATTTGAAAATACCTGAGTTTGAAGAACGGTCTCGACCTCCATTAACATAGCACCAGAGACCAACACACTTTTCCCGCCACCGTCATCGCTTCTCTTCCTCCTCACAACCCTCCTTTTGTCTCTCCTCCTCGGGCTTCCGCCTCTCCCCTTATCCTTCGCAGCAAGCTCGTTGTCGACGCTCCAGACATTGTCCGACTTTCCCTTCACATTGAGCAAGCCCCGGTCCCTGGCTCTGGCTCTGCTGTTGGGCACTGGTTTCTTTTGGCACTGGGCAGCGGCCTTCCGAGGGTATTTTGGGAAAGTGGAGGGCGGGAAGGAAAAAGAGGTGAAGAGGTTTTGGGCCGCCGCGGATGAGAGTGTGTGGTTGAACCCCAAGTGGTGGTGAGTGGTGGTGGATAGGCGGAGCGACGGTGAGGGCATTTTGGGGATTTACGTTTTGTTTCAGAGAGGGGAAGGCGAAAATAGTGGCAGCGAGCGAGGGAGCAGGGGAAAATAGGGAAACGGAGGATTTTGGGTTGGACTGGTTTGGGCCTGATCAAGTTTTCTTCCGGATCATAAGCGCTGAGCCCAACAGGGATACCGAATCAAAGATGCCAAAACTTAAGGGCCCGTTTACAACGTTTGATAAAAAAAAATTATATTCACACCTTAAATTACTTCTTCCAAACCTTTTTATTATTTTTAATATTTTTTGATGTTCTACACACCATTAAAACTTAATAAAAAAATATTAAAAAGTTAAAAGTGTGCGGACAAAGTAATTTAAGGTGTGTGAATATAATCTCTCTGAAAACGACTCATACATTTTTCATTCTAATGATCTGAGCATGTAGCTGGTAGTTTAATCCAAGAATGATTGTTTTAGTTAATTCAAAATGTCATGAATTACTACTTTAGCCCTTAATAATTCACAATTGTAATGTTTGGTATTTGAATGTTTCGCCCTTTATATATGGAGATAAAGATGAGTTTTGCGTAAGACTATGACTTGCTGATAGTAAAGAAAGACCTTATACATGAGGAGCCAAGCAGTATTCCTTCAATTTTATTCAAAAAAAAAGTCTTATGAGTTGCAAGGGCCTAAATGTAACCCAAAACAAAAAGGCTAAAAGGATAGTTAAATTTTCAAACTATGACAGCAAATCAGCCGTGAATGCTTTAATCCTATTTGGATGACGGACTCTTAAAGTTGTAAACTCAACGTTAAAAAGGAACTGCAATACACAATCAACAAACTACTCAAGCATACACTACAAAGACACATGACAAATGAACTATCAAAATGACATCTTAAAAGTTTTCTAAGACAGCCTCCAACTTACATGCATAAAAAAAAAAATACCATTAGACGGTAATACTAATAGCTAAAAAGTTTTTCTTTTAGAAATAAGCAAAAGGTTGGATTTTCAAACCATATAGCTAAAGTCTATAGTTCCATAAAAAGCATAGGTCTCTCTCTTTCGGCACATCCAGGATTAGATAAAGGTATTTGTTCACTAACTAAACGCAAATCCAGTCATATCATGTGCATAAAAAAAAGAATTTATAAATGCACTTATTGTAATTTAGAGATTAGAATTAGATTAGATGGGTTTGTTGCTGTCAAGGTGGCAAATTAAATTTATAGATAAACAAATTCATGCTTTAATTATGTTCTTTTTGGACCCCTCCACCTTTTAACATAGTGTGGCTCCACAATGTGTTGTGCATGGTGATGGATGATCTTTGGTTATATGTCATATATTATATGCCCTAAATAAGGTAATTAATTTTAAGAAGAGCTCATATTTGTTATTTTAACTTGCATGATACTCAATCAAGGATTTGTTTATTACAAGACGGTGTCACACGTAAAACAATTATGAAAGGAATTAATTTTGCTACCTTGTGTTCACACCATTCAACAAGAAATTTTTACATCAATCAACTATATTATCACGTGGTGTTATAGTGTTATCAATTTACATGCTAATATATGTAGATGATATGATTGATACATCAATTTTTAGAATACAACAACAATAACAACAAAGCCTTATCTCACTCAATGGGGTCGGCTAGATGAATCCTAGAATGCCATTGAGATCGGTTTTATGTCATTTCTTCTGTTAGATCCAAGTAGTCCAAGTATTTTCTTACATTCTCTTTCCAAGTCATCCTAAGTCTTCCCTTACCTCTTTGGCCCTAAGCCTTTTCTCGTAATTGTGGATGCAAATTTCTGCCTTCTTTTGATTGACAAATCTACACCTGCAAAACAATTAACACCTTGATCAAAGAACAAAAGCCTCATGCGCCACGATGAGTGGGGGTTTGATCAAAGGACCTCCGATGCTTAAGTTAGAAACTTTGAGAGAATGAGTGTTTGGCATTTTCTATATGGCGAAGGGCTTTTTCTAGAGATAAAGTGGGTTTGTGGGTGGCCGGCCCTAGGGTTGTGTTTAAGTGGGAATATTCCAAGATATTTGTGTAAATAATATCTTGGAGTAATTAGGTAAATATCCTAAGTAAATGGAATTAGGATTACTTACTTGAAAGAAGTCTTCTTTGATTAGGAAAATATCTTCATTTCTAATCTTGTCCTTTCTCGTGTGCCCACACATCCAACGAAGCATTCTCATCTCTGCTACATTCATTTGGTGTACTTGTTAATGCTTCACCGCCCTAACATTCTATGCCATAAAGCATTATTGGCGTTATTGCCGTCCTATAAAATTTTCCCTTAAGCTTTAGTGGCATACGACGGTTGCACAACACACTCGATACACTCTTCCACTTCATTCATCTATCTTGTATTATGTGATTGAAGTCTCCATCCAATTCTCCGTTCTTTTGCAAGATAGATCCAAGATAGCGAAAGCATTCGCTCTTTGGCACTTCTTGATCTCCAATGTCTCATTAACTCATCCATCATCAATGCAAAAGGATATATGGGAAAGCCTTAATGTAACCCTACAATTATGGGAAAGTTTTCAATTTGTCCTTCATGAGTTCTTACAATAGTCCTTACTCCATTATACATATCCTTGATAGCTTGGATATATACTACCCGTACTCATTTCTTTTATAAAATCCTCCAAAGAATATCCATTGGGACCCATATCATATGTCACTTTTAGAATACATAATAAAAATAAATACACGTGCTACAATTTGTGCTATAATTTGTGTAGAATCATAACATTAATTGAATGTCTACAAATTACTATGGAGGAACATTTAAGCCTTTGAGGGAGGAGGATTCTCTCCCCTTCTAATCTCTCTCCCCTCCTCTCCTACTTGAATGGTTACGATTAAGCTACGTCAACATCTTATATTAATTTTTTTTTATAAAGACAATAAGACAAAAAACAAAGTGTGAGAGTAGGGAAGAAAGAGGATGTGAAACGGAGGGAGAGAAAATCTTACTCTGCGTTTGAAGGCACCTCAGGAACCAAAAGACATGTCATAATTGACAACTCATAAAGTTCTTTGTCCAGTAATGAGTCTAAGTGAGTGACATTACGATCTGAATGATTTTCTTCGTGACCTATAAAGATGGTTTGGCCAGTAACTAGAAATAGTAGGAACAATTCTGAAAGAAATGGGTGATACATACATATATATGATACACTTAACTTGAATTATATTGGGTGGTACTTGAAAAGGGAAATACCTTTTTTTTCTTTTGCTCTCTAGCAGAAGGATCTCCTCTATCTTTAAAATATTCTTTTATTATTTCCCAACATATATCATATATAGAGAGAGATCATGGAGCCCATTTTTCGGAGAACAACTTGTATTGCACACATATACCGTGGCGATAGCGTTTCATATCAATTTTACAAAGATATGTGGAGAAAGAATAACACGTATTCATGTATTATTAGTAAGGAATGCTACCGTAACAGTATACTTATGCCATATAAATTCTTATACATTTCATGATGTAATTATAACATTATATTCATTCCTCTCCAATCATGCTTTTATGCCCAAAGGGGCTTTTGGGCCTTTTGGCTTAATGTGTAAACATAGATTTAGATTGGTTTGGTTTCTGAGGAAGTATGGTTGGATTTATTTTTAAGTCAAATGTCATAATATAATTGGTTTGATTTATTTTTAAGTTTCTAATCAATTGTATTATTACACTTGATATATCGGACTATGTTTCTAACACACTGAAATATCTTTGTAGTTATAGAGTGGCCTGAGAAGAAATGGGTCAATGATGATAAATTGTTTTTTTTATTTCTGACAGAAACTTTTTATATATTATATAATAGGGTGAAGTATCGATTTAGTCTCTAAATTATCACCTTAGTGAAAATTAGGTCATTGAATTATTTTTTCGGTAAAATAAGTCCCTAAATTCATTAAAAATTGCTAATTTCATCTCTACTATTATATTCAAAGCTATTTCATCCAATTTTTCGTCAACTTAAGTCACTTGACGCACTTTAGAGTGTAATACAGTCAACTAATGTCTAATTTACCCTCCAAGTTAACTTCATACACTATTTCTTTATGAAAAATTACCAATTTACCTTCCAATGTGTATCACTTGTAAGTAACGTGACTTAAATTGACGAAAAATTTAATATAGTAGCTTCAAATCTAATATTAAGGATGTAATTGTCAGATTTTTATAAATCAAGGACTGATTTTTCTTAAAAAATAGTATAGGAACCTAGTTTTCACTTAGGTGATCATTCATGGACTAAATTAGTAGTTCACCCTATGTAATATTTATAACGAAAACTAGTAATGCAAGCTTGTAAGTAAGTAGAACATTATAGTAATTAATTATATAATTGTAACCATTTTAAATATCACAAATTAGAGTGAAAACGATTTTGCATATACTCAATAGTACACTTACTGTATATTATTGATGTCAAAGTTTTGGTGCTGCGTCAATTGTTATGTTAACTGCTTGAAAAAGTGTAAAGGATATGTGTGAAATAGAAATTGTATATCATACATTTTAAAGATTAATTCCATAAAATCTACGATGGGGATAAAAAGATGCAGCATGCTAGCAAGATTTTATGAAAGTGTAAAAGATAAGAAGGAAATAACATTCCCCTCCGTTATGCTAAAGCATTGAATAATCATTTTAACTATTTTATCCAAAGCATTTGGGATCATATCATACAAATACACTTTGTTGAACGAGCTCTTTGAGGAGGAAGACAAGGAGCATATTCGTGCTTTGCCCCTTAGTTATCGGCTTCTGCCTTATAAACTAATCTGGCACTTTAATGACCAGGGTATTTTCACTGTTAAGAGTGCGTATTGGGTTGCTTGGGATTCCATTAAGCCACCGGCACTAAGTGCGTCTTCTTCGGCTTCCGAGGGAAGTCCGTTTAGTCCTTTATGGAAGGCTGTTTGGAAGGCCAAAGTTCCGCCAAAAGTGTGGAATATGGAGTGGAGAACTTGTCAGAATATTCTCCCGATGAAAGAGAACTTATCGAAGAAAGGAGTATCATCGGATTTGATATGTGTTTTCTATAATGGAGCCCCGGAGATGGAGGTACATGTTCTCAAGGAGTGTCATTTTGCTAGAGCAACATGGTTTGCCCTATGCAACAATCTAGTTAATTTTGTCCCATGTAGTTCGATCAAGGATTGGTTTTTATGGGTGCTACAAACTAAGCAATCTGCCTTCGACTTCATATGCATGGTGGTTTGGCACATTTGGCAGGTGAGGAATGATCGCATTTGGAACGGAAAGCATGAGCCCCCTGGCTTTGTGGACCAAAGAGTCGTGGCATGGTTGTAGGAGTTCCAGGTGGTGGCTGAACTGTAAGAGTTTTATGAATGAGCAGAGCACAAATCAAAAGAAATCAATAAGATTTTGATTTCTTCTAAGAAAACATGAAGAAAATGAAGGTGCGAAGAAGATGAAGAGATCTCTTTCTTTTCTTTGATTCTATTCTGCTATGACTGAATTGATGAAGCTACAAAACATAGAGTGGGGAGAGAGATATAGCCGTTTGAAGGCGCACTCACACACCCACCACACACACACACTCACATGCTCATCATATGCTCACCTATAAGTGAGTTGTTATACCATGAGATACACATCTAGCCTATTACCTTTGATTTAATCTGAGCCCTACATCACAAACTAAGAGCAACAACTTTGAATTACAAAGAAAACAAGACACTTTAATCGGAAGGCAGCTGTAAAGCTTAAACATCAACACTCTCCTCTAAGCTGGCAGCTGATTTAACTCCTCGCATCTCTCTGAAATAATTGAACTTCTCCTTTGGTAGTGCCTTAGTCAGGATATCTGCCATTTGTTCTTCAGATTTGCAGTAAACAAGCTCAATCTCATTCTCTTGTATTGCATCCCTGATGAAGTGAAATTTTCTGCTGATGTGTCTTGTTTTCTGATGAAACACATGATTCTTGACAATAGCTATTGCTAAAGTGTTATCGCACATTAGCACAGTAGGTTCAACATGTTCTTCCCCGAAATCTTCCAAAACAAATCTCAACCATTTGGCTTGAGATGTTGCTTCAACAGCACTTACATATTCAGCTTCTGCAGTGGATAATGCCACTGTGTTTTGTTTGACTGATGCCCAAGAGAACACACCCGAGCCAAGATTGAAAGCATACCCTAATGTGCTTTTCATGTCATCAATACTCCCAGCCCAGTCACTGTCACAATATCCAATAAGAAGTGATGACTTTCCTTTTACATATTCAATGCCAAAGTCCATAGTACCTTGAACGTATCTCAGTACTCTTTTTGCTATTCCCATATGCTTCTTAGTTGGACCATGCATGAATCTTGCCAAGAGACTAGTACCAAACATTATATTTGGTTTAGTGGCAGTAAGATACAGAAGACTTCCCACTAATTTCCTATACTTAGACTCATCAGCAGCTTCACTTCCATCATTCTTGCACAACCTTTCATTTGCTACAAGTGGTGTTCCCACAGATTTACAACCTTGTAGTCCAAATTTCTCCAGTAACTTCATTGCATATTTCTTCTGATGTATGAAAATGCTTTTCTTGGTTTGAACAACTCTCATACCAAGAAAATGGTGTAGCAATCCCAACAGTTTCATTTTTAAATTTGTCAAGCATTGTGTCACTACTTCCAGTGTACACAATATCATCAACATACACACAAACTATGAGAATCACAGAGTTTTCAACCTTAGTATATAAAGTGGCTTCACTAGGACTTCTTTTAAAACCAGCCTTGGTGAAGTAAGAATTAGTTTCATCATACCAAGCTCTTGGAGCTTGTTTAAGGCCATATAATGCCTTATTTAACTTATACACTTTATCCTCCTTGCCTTGTATGACAAATCCTTGAGGTTGATCAACATAGACTTCCTCCTTGAGTGCACCATTAAGGAATGCAGATTTTACATCCAACTGAAATAGCTGCCATTCTTTCTGAGCTGCATGTGCTATCAAAGTCCTTATGGTGTCAATCCTAGCAACTGGTGCAAAGGTTTCATTGAAGTCAATTCCTGGCTTTTGTGAATAACCTTTTGCAACCAGTCTAGCTTTGTTTTTTTTTAATGCTTCCATCAAGATTCAGTTTTGTTTTGTATACCCATTTCACACCTATCACAGGTTTGCTAGATGGTATGTCTACCAGCATCTATGTATTATTCCTTTCAATCATGTCTAGCTCAGCTTGCGTAGCTTTCATCAAAGACAAATCTAGAGCAGCCTCTTCATAATTCTCAAGTTCCATAATGCAAACATTACACTGTGCAATGACTTCATTCAAGGATCTCCATTTCTTTGGAGTAAAATCATAGCTCTGTGATAGATTAATCTTTGAGCTTGAATCATCAGCATTAGAACTCAAACCATCTTGTGAAATATCAAGAATAACCTCAGGGAGTACAATTTCATCTTGAACTTTTGACCCTTGAGTTAGTTCAGATTCTGCCATATCAGTAGTAATTGATACATTGGACTGTTTTTCAGAGCTGTCATTCCAATCTCATCTAGCACTCTCATCAAATACTACATCTCTAGACAATATAATTTTATTAGTGATAGGATCAAATAACCTGTATCCTTTCTCACTGGTTCCATACCCCACAAAAACACATTTGTGACTGTTGCACTTAAATTTGTGTCTTAGATTCATGGGAACATGAACATAGCATACTGACCCAAAAATCTTTAAGTGTGCAATTCCAGGTTTTCTTCCACTATAGGATTCAAAAGAAGTCATCTTATCCAAAGCCCTAGTAGGACACCTGTTGAAGAGATATACTGCAGTGTGCACAGCTTCTGCCCAAAACTGGTATGGCATGTCTTTTTCATGTAACATAGTTTTTGCCATTTCCACCACAGTTCTATTCTTTCTTTCTGACACACCATTCTGTTGTGGTGTGTAAGACATGGTTAGTTGCCTTTGAATACCAGAAACATTGCAATAGTCACTGAATTCAGAAGACATGAACTCACCACCTTTATCACTTCTTAGATACTTGATCTTGTATCCACACTGCAATTCTGTCATTGCTTTGAACCTTTTGAAATACTTCAATGCCTTAGATTTGTACCTCAGAAAATAGACCCATGTCATTCTAGTACAGCCATCAATGAACAGAATGAAGTACTTGTTTCCAGCATTTGAAGCAATTTGCATTGGACCATAGATATCTGTATGTACCAATTCAAGTGGGAATTTAGCTCTCCAAGCAGATTCTCTTGGAAATTCATCTCTATGTTGCTTGCTAAGCATACATCCTTGGAATTTTCCAAGTGAGGTAGTCCATGAACCATTCCTTGCTCCCTGAGTTGCAACAAACTTCTTGTGTTTAAATGACCTAGCCTCTTGTTCCAAATCTGGGTACAATGGGATACACTAGCTTTTAATGCTAGTGGTGTGACAGGCATCATAGTTAAGGGAAAGCACCTGTTGCTGGTCATTTGAACCTTAAGCAACCAGTCCATTCAAGTTCCAGCTATCAAAGATACAAACTGCATTACCACCAAATAGTAGATAGTAACCATGTTCCAACATTTGCCCCACACTTAGGAGATTTTCTTCCAAGCCAGGCACTAGCATTACTTCTTGTATGTGCTTTTTTCCCATCTTAGTTTCAATGACTAGTGTACCTATTCCTGCTACACTCACAACTTCACCAGTTCCCATTTTTACTTTTGCATTCAGGTTTCTACTCACATTCACCAGCAAGCTTTCATTTCCTGTCATGTGGTTGCTACAACCATTGTCAATATACCAAGTATTATTAACCTTCACCTGAGACACAGAATTGCAAGCAAAGAATAAGGTTTCCATATCATCAACCTAATTTGCATAGTTGGCCTTCTGAACCATTTTGTTCCCATTACAGTTTCTGGTCTCATGACCAAATTTATTGCAATTTGCGCATTTAGGTTTTCCTTCAAACCAACATTTTCCATAGTGCAGTTTATCACAATGTTTGCAAGTTGTTTTGTTCAAATCATGAGAATTATTCTGCTTGAAGATAAGGTTGGGTTTATTATCCCACTTTTTCCCTTTGTTCTTCCAACTTTCCCCTGACTTTTAAGTACTAGAGAACCCACTGAGTTTTTGAAACTTAGACCTAACATTTAGGCTAGCAAATGCCTTTTCAGTAGAGTGATCAGCATGCATATCAAGCCTTTGTTCCTAACCCTTCAGAGAGGCAACCACTTCTAGGATTTCAAGTGTTTCAATATCCTTTGAATGTTCAATCACAACACAGATAGAGTCATAACTTCTAGGCAAGCTTATAAGTAATTTTTGAACAACCCTCTCCCTAGATAGTTCTTCACCATAACCTCTCATTTGATTCATGATGTCAAACAGTTTAGTAAGGTATGCAGATAAGGATTCATCATCTCTCATCCTAGTATACTCAAATTCTCTGCGTAAACCTTGTAACTTCACATTTCTAACCTGTTTGTCACCTCTGAATTCTTGTTGTAGGATATCCCAAGCTTCTTTGGAGGTTTCTTCGTTAGAAATCCTGGGAAAAATATAATCAGTCACAGCTCCTTGGATCAACCCAAGAGCTTTGGCATCCTTCATTATGATCTCTGCAACGTTTATTGGAATTTCAGTAGCTGCATCCTTCTTCTTCTTTTCATCAGCTACCACAACCACAGTAAATGATTCTGGGATAGTGAACCCAGTCTCTACAAGCTCCCACAGTCCATGAGACCTGAGAATGGTTCGCATTCTGATATTTCAGAATTCATAGTTCTCTCCATTGAAAATGGGAGTGCGAAGTTCAGAACTCATTGATCCAGCCATATTAGACTCAGATCTTCGATTTTGAAGATTTAAGAAATGCGATTCTTCAGCGATAAAGCTCAAAGAAAGCGATTCACTGAAGAACCCAGAAATCACAGATTCACGCCCAGATTAAAGCGATGAGCCTGGCTCTAAGGCCATGTAAGAGTTTTATGAAGGAGCAGAGCACAAATCAAAAGAAATCAATAAGATTTTGATTTCTTTTAAGAAAACATGAAGAAAATGAAGGTGCGAAGAAGATGAAAAGATCTCTTTCTTTTCTTTGATTCTATTCTGCTATGATTGAATTGATGAAGCTACAAAACATAGAGTAGGGAGAGAGATATAGCCGTTTGAAGGCGCACTCACACACCTACCACACACACACACTCACGTGCTCATCACATGTTCACTTATAAGTGAGTTGTTATACCATGAGACACACATCTAGCCTATTAGCTTTGATTTAATCTAAGCCCTACATTACAAACTAAGAGCAACAACTTTGAATTACAAAGAAAACAAGACACTTTAATCGGAAGACAGCTGCAAAGCTTAAACATCAACATCAACATGCCCTTGCGGTGCAGCAACAGACGTCAGGAACTCAGCTGTGGGATGGAGGAGGTTTGTTGGACAAGGAGATGGTGGATGATTGGGTGCGAGTGACTGTGGATGGCGCTACAAAACCGCAGGCATATGTGGGTGGAGCTGGAGTAATGATCCGTGATGCACATGGTGGTTTCGTGGCTGCAGTGACATGATTTCTTCCCAATGTTTCCTTGGCTCTTCAGGCAGAATTGTTAGCAATCAAGCATAGCGTGGAATTGGCTTAACAGCTTGGCTATCAAAAGGTCCAAGTCAAAAGTGATTCTTTTCAATCAGTGTCCATTGTCAACTCTTGTGTGGATCAGGCCTCAGCTATGGACTTGTTAGCAGGAGATGTTTTATATAGTGCAACTTCTTTTACTGCTTCAAAGTTTATTTCTATTACTAGGAATAATAATGGTGTTGATCATTGTTTGGCAAAGGTAGCAGTGTCTAGTGGAACTCGCATGTTTGGATTGAGGAGCCTCTAAGTGTTATTTTTGATCTCCTCATCCAAGAAATGGTGTAACGTTTCTCAATTAATGATATCGTTTTTCTTCAAAAAAAAAAAAAAAAATATATATATATATATACAAGAAAAAAAAATGCTCTTCAACATATTTTGTATTCTTCTCATTCAAAGGATATATACAATCATATACAATGATGTCATAATAAGGGAAGAATAATTACACAGGATTCACCCTAAACTAGGAAACCCAAGATTATTTAATCCAGATATTATAGGAATCTTAATACAAGTCAACAATCCTCCTCAAGTTGGTGCACTCGTGCCCAACTTATGTAAGACCCTTCAGAACTTGTCACTCGAAACCGCCTTGGTGAGAATGTCCGCTACGTGGTCTTTAGTTCTTATTGGGGGAACCTCAGTTAGTTTACCTTATAACTTATCTTTAATAAAGAACCTGTCAACCTCTATATGCTTGGTCCTATCATGTTGCACTGGATTGTGAGTAATACCATGAGGAGCTTTATTGTCACATAATAACCTCGGTTGATGCGCTTGACCTAGCTACTACATTATGCTTATGCGCTTGACCTAGCTACTAATTTCAGCTTCTTGCTTCTTCACGTCACTAGATTACCTACAACAAATGTGAAATACCCAGATGTCGAGCGCCTATCGTCCGTCAGACCTGCCTAGTCAGTATCTGTATAACCTTTAATTTTGAATGCCCATTTTTCCTAAACAAAATCCCTTTACCTAAACTTCCCTTCAAATAACTCAATATTCTCATAACTGCATTCATGTGTTGTTCTTCTAAATTATGTTTATATTGACTGACTACACTTAATGCTTGAGCAAGATTCAGTCTAGTATAGGCCAAATACATTAATCTCCCTACTAACCCTTGATACTTCCCTTTATCAACTTTATTCTGTTCAATCCTCAGCTTCATTCCTTATACCAAAGGAGTAACCATAGGCTTCTATGCTGACATATCGGTTTCTTTCAACAGGTCAATAATATAGTTTCTTTATGACAGAAATATTCCGGACTCGCATCTCGATACCTCAATCCCAAGGAAATACTTTAGAGAACCAAGATCACTATTTCAAATTACGTGGACAAATATTTATGCAAAGATGCTCGCTCAAGAGGATCACTACCAGTAATCACCATGTTGTCCATGTATATAGTGACTATTGTAATCTTTCTGTTTTGGCATTTCAGGAACAAAGTGTGATCCCAAATACTCTGCCTATATCTGAATGCTCTTATGGACATAGTAAACCTACCAAACTAGGCTCTTGGAGACTACTTCAACCCGTACAATGATTTCTTAAGCCTACACACCTTTCATTTCTGTATGTCCGAATCACTTCCTCGGTTAGATCTCTATTTAGAAACACATTTTTTTTACATCAAACTATTACAGTGACCACTCTAGCTTCACTGCTAAGGATAGTAGAACACGAACTGTGTTGATCTTGGCCACTGGTGCAGGTGATATCAATTTAGTCAATTTCATATTTCTGTGTATACCCTTTTGCCACCAACCTCGCTTTAAAGCGATCCGTTATTCCATCTACTTTGTATTTCACTATGTAGACCCTTTTGCATCCCCCAGGTTTCTTGCCAGCTAGCAAATTTGAAATTGGCACCAAGTGGAATACCCTACAATAAAAACTTAGAAGCAATTGTACTGACTAGTCAAATGAGTACAGGTTGTTAGATAGCCACAAGCATATAAACCAAGTAAACTAGTATTGCTAAAGCAAGACAAATGATCTCCAGTTATTATTGTAGCCTTTGTTCTTAAGTTAAGTTTACTTAGTTAACAAAGTGTCAATACCAGCACACCCTACAAAGTTTAGCTTTAATAATGATTATTTTGACATAGTTAGTCAGAAAAGCCCACTTCTTGGTTGAAAAACTAAGGACTCTCCACTGATTCTAATCCATTAGTGTAAACAAGATTCATACAAAGACCACACAAGTTCAATTCCTAGATCCCTATCTATGAAGCAGTTTTACCTTTATGCAACCTTACTTTACACGAGATGAACTCATTCTATCTTCACGATGTGGCAGCTCATCCTGAGCTCTTCACCTTGTGGTACCGATATCAACACAATCAATAAAATGGTATGATGTTATGATGTGCTCATGAAATGAGGATTCAACACTAGTCAAGTTCTCCAGTCAAATAGTTGCAGAAGAACCTAACATGAATCCAAATGCTTAGTCTAAGAAATATACGAAACTTTGAAGATTAGACTAAGAACTTAATGCAAAACCATGAATACAATGCAATCCTAATATGCAATGATTAGGTATTTGTGCATGAGATGGTTTTGTGGCTAGGGGTTCGGTTTGAAGCTAAAGAGGTAGCTTTTGGCTAACTGCACTATTTTCTTGAAAATGTGAAAAACCTAACCAAGGAACAAATGAAATCTTGAAAACCCTTATAATGGAGGAGATGAATGTTTCAAACAAAGGGAACAAGGAGATGCGTGTCACGAGCCAAAGAGACCTTCCCAGATCAAGGGTGAGGGATCTATACACAGAAAAAAAAAAGTGTTAGATGGCTCATGTGGGCTGTCTTATTTTGCATGCCTAAACAGGTGAAAAAAACAGACGAAAATTCTAACTAGACAACTACACCAGACAAAGGATTCTAGAAAAATAAGCTTGACATGCATATGCAAATGTATGATTCAAACCTTTTGTGGTGAAGATCGTTGGTGCTTTGATGATTTAATTCCAGCAGAAATCCAAGATCAGCATTGTACCCTAACTCTAAATTATGAGCATGTATGGTAACATTTACAATTTTTTGACAAGGGAAGCTAAACAATAAACCTAGTACTTAACAATCTCCCCCTTTGGCTTTCCTTGGAAAAATAGCCCGAAACCTATAACTAGACTCACACTTCACCCACACTCAATAAACCATGTAGTGACAAGAGAAAAGCAAGTAACAACTCCTATGGCAACACACATTTCTCGACAAGAGACAAGTGAGGTTCATCATGGGTAATGAGATTGAAACAACAAAGTATGCTCAAGTGACACCAACAGATGTATATTCCAAAACACAAATTAAAAAGATTCATATTTAAATTGGTTCATATTTTTCTCCCCCGTTTTGTCATGGTAAGACAAAGGAAGAATGTGAAAAACAGATAAGCACAAAAACTGGTAAGGAATAACAATGAAGGGACAATGCAATTCGGAACACCAAAAGAACTTAAACATTTACAATTCTAGGTACCAAATAAGTCAGAAAAGTAGCAATTGAAGCTCAAGAGTTCTAAGTAGGCATGAAAGAACAACAATAAAACAAATGTAGCAAGGTTAATTACATCAAAAACCCAAACAAAAAGAAGTTTCAACTTTAGCAACATTATTCAAGGTTTAGCAACATTGTTCAAGATTAAACCTCTATAGGTGTTCCCCAAATAAACCCAGCACTCTTTTGATTATGATGAGTCATCTGAGACAACAGGATATCCAGCAGCAATGGCATCTTCAACATGAACATCTTTAGGGCATGGACCATGACCTAGACCTTCTTCATCTTTATCTTCATCAGAGGAATATGTGAACCTGATGTGCTTGCCTTTCGAGGTAGGAGTGAGGGAAATGCTGGGTGACATTGATGGACACTCCTTTTCATTTAGCAGCATAAATAATAGCCATCTTGGCAGCAATGGCACCAGAATGGTCAGAGGAAGCAGCGGTGTGATAGGATACAGATAAAGGATCCACAAGGCGATGAAGGACAGGCTTTGGAGGTTGCAAAGAAGGCTCGAGGACAAATGAAGAAGGATTCAAAGAGTTTTGACTTAAAGATGGTGAGGAGAATAAGTTACTGACAAGTGATAAATACGCTGATTAATCAACCAAAGACTTAAAATCAACAAATTGCTTTTGAAGAGAGTTGATTTCAAACTCAAGATATGTTATTTTCCTATCTTGTGAGGCAATTGACAGTGGGATTGGTTTAGGATCACCCTGAGCTACGACATAGATGTACATTACTGAGATTCATCATATTTCTATCAAGGTCCTTATTTGTTCTAGGACACAAATCATCAGGACGTTTATGAATGCCAACAAGCTCACATAACTGAGTAATCAGACAAGGGTGAATGGTAGACCCTCTCTGGTGGGTTCCAGCACGCTTGGACTTAGACCAAAATAAACTTGAAAATTAGAAAGCCAAAAGGAATATCACAGTGAGTTAACATTGCAAACAATACTTTAGCTGACACAAGGGTAGGATTACCTTTATTCGACATTCCTAAGACATTTCTACGGATAAAATCAGATCAACTCCTATAGAAGGGTTTGAGACAAGACTTGGACACTTAATCTTTAACTAGTGGAATGGATGAGTTAACATAAGCCTCACGATGGTAGGCTATCTTGTTATACTGACAAGTAGCTAAGTTATAGCTTGGCAAAATAGAGGCAGAAGAAGGATCAAGCTCTAGAACCGTGCAAATGACAGATGGGTCAAAAGGTACTAAGATACCACAAACATATACAACCCCACCAAAATCAGGAAAATTGGATGAAATATTAGAATAAATTATTGAACCATGGTCAGATTGAAATTGGGAGGAAGGGAGTTTACCCTATGAAGCTTGTACTTATCGATAAGGTCATTAGATCAGATAACATCAGTCACTTGGAGACCATTCCATACGATTCGTCATTCAGGCACAACCTTTCTAGCAGCCATTGTAGAAAAGAAGTTCTTGGTTTGAATGGACGAAAAGATATGAACTTGTTCATCAGTTGCACCTCCTAAGGAATTCCCACAGTCTGAGATCGAGTAGAGTGACGAATGGGTTGAGCAAGGGTAGAAGCAGAGTTGCCAGCCATTGGTATGGAAAATTTTCTGGTGAGATGGATTGAGAGTTTGAGAAATGAGGGAAAAGGAACTCAAAGCAAATGACACAAAATGAAGAGGGTAAAAATCTGGCTGGGTAAGAGAAGGTTAAAACATAGGACACTGTGAAGAAATATAAGCCATGCAATGAAAAACCAATGGATGAGATGCACCAGTTAAAAACAGACAGTGTAAAGAAAAAAATATCCTTAACGAACCTCACATTTCTTATTAGATAGCGTGACTAATCAGAGAGCTACAACACAACTAATAAAGTGCAACAAGATGTATCCATAAGAGAATATAGCACACAAACATAAGAAAACAAGCTACAAATACAAATCTAGTACCATTTTAGCTACAACCAATCGTGAATTTCAAGAGAAAAGACCAAGAATAAAAAGATTCAATCACCAAGCTTCCATGACAATGTTGATTATAAGTATTTGACAAAGCAAGTACATTTGAAAAGAAACATGCAATGCAATGCTTCAGAAACAATTCTTTACGGACACACAATGAAAGAACAACAAGATTAACACTTGTTCATACCACATCCATCATGTGTCCAGGTAGGGAAAAAAGGATTGGTGATAGCCATTGAAAACTAAGTTACACGCAAATAAGCAAAGATTTAATTCAAAAGCTAACCAAACTTTTAATAACCCATTGAGATTAAGACTAGAACTTTTAAGTTGACAAATGAGATGCGGTGCACATGACCATTGATAGGACTGTTGAGAATTGCACTTTGACAATCTAAGACACATTTTGAGACTTTCTTGTGATAAGGAGAGAGGAATCGAATGATCATGACATTGCATGAGACAATACTTTTGAGAAATCTAGAATTTTCCTTTTTTTTTTTTTTTTTTTTTTTTTGAATTTTTGAGAACTTTGCTCATGAGCGAAGTGGTTGAAGCTCAGATAAATGATTTTAATTTTGAGAGGATCTAAGCACAATGAAGAACAAACTAGGTGGTGTTTTACACTGGAAGAGACACTTAGCCCAAATCATAGAGAAGAATTGTCACTACACCTTAATCAAGACCAAAGTAAGTCTAACCCTCAAATCAACAAGTTCTTTTATCAAATGAGACAAAGATTTTTCACAAGCTATTAGCCATAACAAGGAGAACCTTTGACATCACAGGGAAGGAATTAATCAAGGCTAATCTACAAAATGCCAACAAGTGAGACAATTAAGAAATGCACAAAGTCACACACAAACTTAACTGATGAGTTAATTGACAAGACAGACAAAGAACAAGAAAAGAAACATGCAGTAGAATAACAACATGAAACCAAGGTTACATAACCTATTTAGTCAAAAGCACACAAGTCAATAGACCATGGAAGTCATTTGCGTCTTTGATTTTCGAGAAGGCTTATGAAATACACGGCTAGCTATTCCTCACATGGCATCAAGTTTATAACAAAAACATTTCTTTGCAGAAACCTATCATCCAAACATCTAATGCATAAATTTGATTAGGATACATATCATAAATCAAGTTAAGGTTATAGAAGAACAACCCACATTACAGAGATGCAATCAAACAAGGTATATGGAAAGTTTGCATTCACAGAAAAGAGGGAAGAATACCTTGGTGTTGTAATACCTCCAGCAGTCAATATGAGAGGCATCTCACCATGAATCCACAATGAAGATTGAATGAACATAATTTCATTCTCTGGATAATAGTCCTTGGCAAGATCAGAGTGATACCCCTTTGTGTGAGATATAATAGGATGCCTTCCCAAAAATGCAAGGTTCACACAAGTAACATTCATAGATGAAGACTTATAATTGTTCACATTGGACCGTTTGTTGAGAAGAGTTAGTGTTCCAACTTGAGGAATCATCACACCCAGAGACAACAATTGTATAGCAATTTTCCTTGAATCTTGGAACCACCAATATGTTTTTCCCATATTTATCAACAATTTTGCAACTTGTCTTGGAAAAGCAAACTTCATTGACCACTGTGTCACAGAGTTGACCAATACTAAAAAGACTGGTTGACAATCCAGTCACATAGTAAACATCTTCAAGCATAGGAAGTCCATGAATTTCCACCACTAATTTTCCAACAATCTCAGCCTTGTCTCCTTCACCAAACTCAATCATAACACTTTTAAATGATATAAGAGACCTGAAAGCATCTTTACCACCAGTCATATGATGAGAGAAACCATTGTTAAGGTGCTAGGTGTCTGGCCTAGAAGATGATGCTGAACTTTAAGCAATCAAACACTTCCCAAATCCACGTTGAAAGCCACTTGAACTTGACTTGGCATTTCTTAAGCTTGAAAAATTAACAATATTGGACATTCTGCTGACCTTTAAAGTTAAACGCTCCACTTGGTTCTTTAGATCCTTTTTCCTTTCCAGATGTTTTCTACACCTAAGTCTAATGTGGCCAAGATCACCATAATGATGACATTTGGGAACGAATCTAGACCCTGAAGTAGAGTTAGCCAAATGAGATATAACATATAATTTCTTAGAAGCATGCAAGTTCAAACCCATAGAACTTGAACTGCTTTCATCACAAGCAACCATATCATCATCTTCAAACTGATTTCTTGTAGCAAATGCTCTTTCTGATGAGTCAGCACCCATAGACAGACAGTTTAACTTGCAAGTAGCATCATTCAATTCATAAGTCAGCTTCAAATTAGTTTCTTAATACAGTTCATTGTTTTCTCGCAACAAATGAATTTGTTGAAGTAGACTTTCGTGCGATATCATTAACCTCTAAGAAGAAGCCTCTTTCATTTAGCTTGTGAAGTTCAACCTCTAATTGTATAATTCTGTCACTCAGTTCTGATTTAACTAGTCGAAGAGACATAACCTCTTCTTGCAACACAAATATCTTTTTGGTAAGCTCATCATTATCCAATGATGAAACACACATCTCATCAAATAGTGATTCATATAAGATTGACAACTCCTGAGATGATGACACATTAGTATCATCCAACAACATATCTTTTTCACTGGAAGATGCTCCATCAACAGATGCAATGAATGCAACAATATCTTCTTCATTATTTGATGACTTGTCTGATGACATATAATCTTGATCATCAATGTCACTCCAAGTGGCCATCATAGCCTTTTCACATTTCTGGCCAAAAAGTCTAGTGTTGGCACACTCAACGGCATGGTGCCCACTTCCACCACATGCATAGCAAGGACCATAAACTTTTGATGGATTTATGTCTTTCTTTCTTGAAGAATCACTAGATTTTTCACCAAAAAAAGGTTTCCCACAATTGTTTGATGACCCCTCAGACCACTTGGCACCCCTTCCTTTGTTTTTGAGACCTCTTCTAAATTGCTTGACAAATAGGGTAAGATCATCCTCTGAAAGCAAGTCACAATAGTTACTTATAATGTTGATGTTATCAACACTTTGAAGAGTGACATCTTTTCCTTTTTTAATGACACTTTCATTCATATTAAGCTCTATCTCATAAGTAATGAGTTTCCCAACTAACTTCCCGAGTTTAATCTCATTTAAATCTTGAAACTCTTGGATGGCAGCCTTCTTTGCTGATAATCTTTTGGGCAAAGATCTCAAGTTCTTTTGAACAATTGTCGTTTCATAGATTGGTTTCCCTAATCCCAAGACTTCATTTGTCAACATTTCAACCTTTTTCATAGAAGGCAAAGAAGGTTTTAGACTCAAGCATTCTTAGATATTCAAACTTTGAAAGGATCGTTTGCTTCAAATCTTTCATTTGTTTGTCACCTTCATGAAGGATTCAAAGTTTATCCCAAGCTTGCTTGGTAGTTGTACAGTAGTGAATATGAGCAAACTGAGTTGGTGATATGGCTGATACAATGGCATTTTGTGCCTTCTGTTTGCCATGGCAGATGTCACTTCACCAGTAGTCCATTCACTTTTAGGTTTGATCACCAACTCCCCATTAATAACCTAGAATGAGCCCTCTACTTAAGAGTAAGATAATCAACAAGAAAATCATATGCCTAAAGGAATATTTGAAACATCTCACTATATGCCACATAGTTCACACCATCAAAAAATGGAGGAGAATTACACGATCCAGAAACACGATCACTATCCATAATGTGAGACCACCCAATACCAATAAAATCCCAAAGATTACTCTATGTATGTCTAGACTAGAGCAAGGCTTAGATACCAATTGAAATTGGTACCAGGTGGATTACCCTACAATAAAAACTAAGAAGCAATTGTATTGACTAGTCAGATAAATTAGTAAACTAGTACAGGTTGTTAAATAGCCACAAGCATATAAACCAAGTAAACCTGATATTGCTAAAGCAAAACAAATGATCTCCAGTTATTGTTTTAGCCTTTGTTCTTAAGTTAAGTTTACTTAGTTAACAAAGTGTCAATACTAGCACACCTTACAAAGTTTATCTCTAACAATGATTATTTGGACATCAAGGTAACTTTGCAAAGTATTAATAAGGAAATTTTAGCCGGAAAAACCCACATTTGGGTTAAAAAACCGGCAACTCTTTACTGAGTCCAATCCACTAGTGTAAACAAGGTTCATACAAAGACCACACAAGCTCAATTCCTAGACCCCTATCTGTGGAGCAACTTTACCTTTGTGCAACCTTGCTTTACATGAGATGAACTCATTCGGTCTTCACGAAGTGGCGGTTCCTCCTGAGCTATTCACCTTGTGATACCGATATCAACATGATCAATGAAATGATATGATGTTATAATGTGCTCATGAAATGAGGATTCAACGACTAGTCCGGTTCTCCAGTCTAACAGTTGAAGAAGAACTTAACATGAATCCAAATGCTTAGTCTAAGAAAGATATGAAACTTTGAAGATTAGCCTAAGAACTTAGTGGAAAACCATGAATACAATGCAACCCTAATATGCAGTGATTGAGTATTTATGCATGAGATGGTTTTGTGGCTAGCGTTTTGGCTTGGAAGCTTAAGAGGTAGCTCTTGGCTAAATGCACTCTTTTCTTGAAAATGTGAAAAAACCTAACCAAGGAACAAATGAAACCTTGAAAACGCTTATAATGAAGGAGATGAATGTTTCAAACAAGGGGAATAAGGAGATGCGTGTCACGAGCCAAAAAGACCTTCCCCAGATCAAGGGTGAAAGATCCACACACAAGAAAATGTGTCAGAAGGGCCATATAGGCTATCTTATTTTGCGTGCCTAGACATCTGGAAAAATAGACCAAAATTTTAACTAGACAAATGATTTTGGAAAAATATGCTTGACATGCATATGCAAATGTATGATTCAAACCTTTTGTGGTGAAGATAGCTGGTGGTTTGATGATTTAATTCCAGCAGAAATCCAAGATCAGCATTGTCCCCTAACTCTAAATTATGAGCATGTGTGGTAAGATTTGCAATTTTTTGACAAGGTAAGCCAAACAATAAACCTAGTACTTAACAAAATTTGTTATTTCCCAGGTAACATTCTTCTTCAATGATCTTAATTCCTCATTTATTGCTTTTTCCAACGAGAATCTACTAAGGCCTCTTGCACACTATAAGGAATAGATATAGTAGATAATTGATATATGAATTACTTATTTGATTTAGACAGGTGACTAAGTGGGTTTAGGGATACCTTGGTTAATACGCTCCGGTGTAGAAGACGATTGTTTATGAGTATTAATCGCAGATGAGCCCATACTCTAAATCGGTACACCATATGGGGATAATTCCCGCACTAGCTGCTGCTCTGTTTCACTGAAAACCATGGGCCACAACTCACTCCGTGGAGCCTTAGGCCCAAAATTCGTGGGTTGTTCTTCCTCTTGAAATGAAATGGGCCCTGAGTCCTGCTACATTGCTGTTCAGTGGTCTGTTGCTCTCCCCCAAATGTCGTGGGTTGCAAGGGTGGTGGATGTTGTTCGTGTAGCTTACTTCCAGCTGCGAAGTAATAATCAAAAGTCTGAACTTCATCTTGGAACTCCCCTTGAAGTGAGGATCCAAACGAACCAAAATACATTTCTTTTTCATAATATCTTTCTCAGTTTAAGGCATGTTTGCTTCTCAAAAAATGGAAGAAGGAAGGAATTGGAGAATTTAAAAACATGAGAAGTAAAGAAAGGAAATTGGATCAACTAACACTCCCACTTGATCTATTCCTGATTTATAGGTATTTGATTACAGATTTCAAGAGAACACACAATTTTTTTTTTATTTCATATGCATTAGTAAACCCATAAAAAAGTTAAACAATAAAATAATTCTCGTATCACATTTAATAAATGCAGAGAACTAAAGAATCATCATATTTCATAAAATAAACACCCTAAATCTTAAGCTATATACTAATACGGTTAATCCAAACTGTAGAATGTCCTAGTTTTTGACCAACATAGAATATGAAGTTTCTGATTTTGGAAACGATATCATCAATACTATTTTAATTTAATAATCTATTACTACATATTAGATTTTATTACAAAAAGTCTAAACGAGACGTTAACTCCCATATATTAATTGCATATTATTTTATCAATGAGCAATGTGGAATCTTGTTCTCTAACAACAGTTGCTTTATGTTGAAGAAAAATGTGATGAGGCAAAGGTCTTGATCAAATAAACATTCCACGTAGTTTTCAGATGGCAAACAATAGAAAACAATATTGTTATGATTGAAGCAACATGAGAACCACATCTTCTTATCTTGGTTTTTGACTAACTATATCACATGATTGCGTCGACAAACGTGTGTTCCACTTTGTTGGATACTAGAAGCTTTGCAACCAAATGCCAATTTCATACGTTGATTAAATATATCTCAATAAGTAGCTGAATAAAAGTTTCCATAAGCAATGTGATGTGAGTTGAAAAAGGAAAGGGTCCAATGAATGGTTGGAATTTTTGTGGATATTCATTAAATAAATTCACCCAAATATCGTAGAAGATGCTCTTGCTCTTACTAGTTTAATCATGATGGCGTGATCCAATCTCTTAAATTAAGCTCCTTTTTTAAGCAAATTAAAGCTAATATTATTTGTAATAAGAATTGCTTAAGTGAATTCTTAGATTCGTGTTCTCTGGTATACGGAAACTTTTATCTTTATATATAAAGCTAACAACTACTTTTGGGTCACAAGTTTCACCAAAAAATTTTGGACAAAAATGTCCCCAAAACAAAAAAATTTCAAAAGCAACCCAAAATAATGCACCAAATAATGTAGGGTATTTTCATCATTTTAATAGTGTTTTTTTTAATAATTAATTGATTTGGTACAGTTTTTTTTTTAATTAGTATCTCATAATAAGCAAGCAATAATGTTATTCAATCAGTTATTCATTAAATATTATTTTCTCTATTTTTAAACAGGTTCAAAACATCTTAAGAGGCGTGTAATACTGATTATAAAAAAAGGTATTTCGTACACGCATAATAATGTGATCAAATTAGTTGTCAAATGATTTTTTTTTTTTTTGAACAAACGACATTATTTACAAGAAGGGGGAGGGTGGGCTTAGCCTCATAATGGGTTAGCAATAATGTGATTCAATTAGTTGTTTATTAAATATTATTTTCTCTATTCTTTATGTAAATTCAATAGAATGTAGATGAAAATTGAAAGATCAATTTTATTATGTGAATTCAACTGCTTTGATTGGTTTGTGAGGAGTTTTTTCTAACATGATATAAGATTATTCATTTACTTCAAATATTTAAGTTTCCTTTTGTCAATTCACGCATATAAATACATTTAAAACGTGTAAGTTGTGCGTAGCACTCCATGATTCAAAAAATACTTTATGTACATGTGTGAACACATGCATGAAGGCTAGTCTTTCTAAATTTGATAACGATGCCTTTCTTTTTCATGAGCTGGCCTTGGTAATTTGGATCCCATTCAAATTAGGATTTTCACATTCTATTCGTTTATCGTACATTTTCGATTAGAAATCATTTTGAATTTTTTTTAGTTTAAAATTAAACATCAATAAATTTTTAACGAGAATTAATTACACGGTATACGATCAACGAATAAAACGACGATTCGGAAAGATTCCTCATCCTTTTAACAAGTCGCGTTAGGTCAAAAGTGGTAGTTGATTGAATATTAAAAAAAGAAAAAAGAGAAAAAAAAACCCTTGTGAAAGCATTATTTCTTTTTAAATAGAAAAAGTAGAAAAAGACTTTGCATAGGTGGGGTTTTCTTTGACCTGAAAAAGAAATATGTAGCTTTTTTCTTTCTGGAAAGCCGGTCACTTTTCTTTTCTTCGGGTTTCTATCAAATGGACATGAGCTCGTTTTTTCCTTTTATGAATTTTACGGGTCAACATTAAAATTTAGTGATACATGACATTATATTAGAGGTTTTCGATTAATTAAAAGTATACAATACACAATGTCATGTATTTTACATTTTTCTTTTTAAGACGCTCTTACTGCTTATATTATCTAACTCGTTGGTCATGTTGATTATAATCGGAACACTAAGTCTTCATGGATACATGCATCCGACAATATTTAACATAAGTTCGCTGGGAATTCATTTCGCATGAAGTAAGTCATGGCATCAATCTTTGACCATAAATTTATATTCTACTCTTTAAATCAAATACGTAATATTATCCCAAAAATATGTCTCACTTTATATTCCACTCCACTTTTCTTTCACACTAATAAATTAGTAATATTGGTCAATCTCTCCTCCTTTCCCCAACCTTGGATATGACGGTCAAAGTTTGCGAGGTTCTTGCGCGGTCTTGGCATGGCAGCTGCTCTGGCTTTCGAAAATAACATATAGGATCTTTTTTTACTTAGTACTACGTACTAGTGGTATTCTTCTTCAATTATAAGTGAGATGTTTTAGGTTTTATTCTCACAAAAAACGAATTTGAACCATATTATTACTAATCTATTATGAAGCTAAACCAACTCTCAATCCTTTTCTCTTACCATAGATATATCATTTGTTAAAAAAATAATAAAAAAATAAATAAAATAATAATAATAATAATAAAACTTACAATCTCTTCCCTCCAAATCTCCCTCTCCTTCAATGTCCTCTCATTTGAACGGTGACAATAACACTTAGCAAATGGATGAAACATGAATCAGAGATGCTCACGAGCCCTAAAAGTTTTCAACCCGAAAACCCTACCACCCTTCCTTGTGGCCGACAATGCTAAAACCCTAAAAGGCCTTTAATTCAAAAGGCCTACTTTGCCCTACAGGTACATGGCGGGCATAACACGACTGATCAATAAAACTAAAGCTCCATGTTCTTCAAATAAAAAAAAATAAAAAATAAAAAAGTTCCATATATGCCTTTGTTAATTGAAAAGTCAATGTCAATTTCCATTAAAAATCATCATAATCGTCAGAGCTCACACGATCGGATGGCAAATTTCATAGGATTCTTGGTTTCAGCAAAGTGATGTAGATTGTGGAGAGAGTCCATAATAAATTTTTCAGTGTATTCAAACATGGACTGGTGCAGTGGTACATCACAATATCATAATGTGAGCTTTCTTTTGATTGATGAATTTGCACTTGTAAAATAGTAACACTTAATGTTAAGATCAAAAGTCTCACGCTCCCACGATAAATGGGGAGTTTTGTTCGAAGAATCTCCAATGCCAAAATTAGAATTTTGAAAAGAATGTGTTTGAGTGTTTGTGGATAGCAAAAATCTACTTTAGGGGTAACTAAAGTTTACTGAATTTTGGAGATAAATGGTATATTTATAGGAGAGATGGAGGAGTGGGCCGACCTCTAGGATTTAAGGTGGCAGGCCCTATGTGATATTTTAGATGAGAATATTTCAAGATATTTGTGTAAATAAATATTTTGAAGTAATTAGGTAAATATTCTAAATAAATGAAATTAGGATAACTTACTTGAAAGATGTCATCTTTAATTAGAAATGTATTTATGATAAGAATAAGGGATTATTCTATCATGCCTTGAGCAGTCGTTAATCTCTGTCTGCTCTACTTCAGCTGAACGTGGTGAATGAGGTTGCTTGCCCCTCATTTAATAGGGATAGTTTTGTCTTGCTTGAAAAATAATTTACGTGTTAGTTCTATAATTTTTTGGCTCCAAAAATAATGTGAATGGAGGAACATATGTAAAAAAGAGAAACTTCTCGCTAGTTATATTATTATATGTATTGTACTGGCTCGTGCTCGAGTATATGGAAAAATCTGAGAATCCAGCTTCGCTTTGCACTACACGTACGATTAGTGTGCGCCAAGTGTCATGTAATCTAACGAAGGAGTGCAATGTTTCAACGTTATAGAGAATTTACTTATACTCCAAGTATCCAATGGAAGAAAGTGGAGAAAAAAGTATAGAACTTTTTCATACCTTTTATCTTTAGTGTGATGGAGTGGGGATATATACAAGGACGCATGCACGCACTAAGGATTGCAACCACTTTCACCTTTATTCTAAAGAAGAAGCAACCCTCTTATCTTCCACCTTTATTCTCAAGAAGAAGCAACCCACGATGATATTGCATATTATCAGAAGCCGAATACTTGAAAAAGATTTTACAATGATATTTGCATATATCGTCATGTAATATTATAATCGATGTGTTGTAATATTTGTGAACGGTGAGATTATATTTTAGAGTATAATATCTACAAAATATGCATGTGATCAAACAAAAAACATGTGCATGTGGTATGTTTGTTTGTCTGTTTGTTTTTTTTTTTTTTTTTTTTTTAACTTCAGTTGGTGTCTTCGCCATGACAGTTTACCTTTCCGGAGGCCAAGAAGAATACAAAGACATTTCAACCTTCTCCTGACCATCATCATGTGATTCACCATAGGAATCAAACTCAGGACACGCCATGTGAAATACAGACGTAGAATTCGTCCCCAACCACTGAGAGAGGGAAATGTTTTTCTATTACAAGCAATATAGTATCAGTGCAATGTTAAACTCAAAAAGCAATAAGTAGAAGATGAAGACCCTATCTATCATGTGGTATGTTTGTTTGTATTTTTTTTTTTTTTTTTTTAACTTCAGTTGGTGTCTTCGCCACGATAGTTTACCTTTCCAGAGGCTAAGAAGAATACAGAGACATTTCAATCCTGACCATCATCATGTGATTCACCATAGGAATCAAACTCAGGACACGCCATGTGAAATACGAGCGTAGAATTCGTCCCCAACCACTGAGAGAGGGAAATGTTTTTCTATTACAAGCAATATAGTATCAGTGCAATGTTAAACTCAAAAAGCAATAAGTAGAAGATGAAGACCCTATCTATCATGTAACCCACCACTTGCGGAGTAATGAGCAAATGGTAAATTGCTCTAGCGGTTACTGTCTTCCTCTTTTAATCCACAACTTTCAGGGTTAATCATATCCCTTTCCCAAGTGTAAATTAAAATATATTAATTTTTAATTAAGCAAATCCCATATATGAATTATTTTTTAAATGTTATTGTTAGAATCTTGATTGATGTCTTCAAATATCTCGTTCAGTTTTCTATGTATATGATTCAGATTAGTTTTGTTTTCTCACCACGCTGTGCACGCACACCATTTAATAAAAAAAAATTTGTTGAAACGGTAGTGTAGATTTAGTTTAATAATTAGTTTTGCTTTCTTCGTCATGTAATTAGTCTTTTCAAAAAGAACATGTCAATAAATATGTCAATATGTCAATAAATATCAAGCTTAACAACATAATAGTTATAAGAACTCGTTCGGAAATGTTTTTAAAATGACTGAAAATATGTTTGGCCCTTTACCACAGTGATGGAAAGGGGTTGATTATTTGCATTACGGCATGAGTTCGAACCCCATCAATGACTAATCTAATATCTAATATAACAAAATCTATCATTTGACAAAAAAAAATGTTTTTAAGTACTAAAAACACTTAAAGTACATTTTAAAAGAAATATCTCGTGGTAAAAACTTCAAATATTCTTTACTAGAATTAATTAATTCTAAAAACATTTTTATCAAAAAAAATTTCAATCATTTTAGACATACTTTCAAACACGCTCCTTGTTAACACACCCACTACATAAATTAGCACATAAACTTTGTTGGAGACCCATGCGATGCCTGTGGACCTTTAGATTTGATAATCAATGTACCAAATGATGTTAGGCTGGTAGGGACTCTTCGGAAATGAATTAGATCCATCATGCCATGATACCATGCTTGGCTACACCCCATGTGATATTTCCTCACTTTTTAATAGGTCAAACTTCTTTCCTGGTATTATAGCCAAATTGTGATGTGTACAGCTAAAAAATTACACATGTTTCACGTTACTCAATTCATGTTGGCCAATTTATGTTATCCATTTGTTAACCTTAAAAATTCACTACATGTGAGGATCTAAAAAAGCTAGAAAACAAGTACTCACCAAGAAAATTAGATAACAAGCCTAGAATAAGGAAAGCGATAATAAAAAAGGGTTGAAAAACTAAAATAATTCAAACATAAACACAATGATAAACTTGAAGAAAGCTATATCAAAATGAAAATTGAATGACAAGCCTAGAACTACTAACTTGCTAGCGTAAGTTGGTTCTATAGAAGTCAAGAATGATTTGAAGAGTAGTCCAACATCAGAAGATACAATAATCTAAGGTTTAAAAATTAGACGGTTCACTTCTAATTGTATCGAGGCCTCATCCTAAAAAAAAGAGTGACCACAACCACGAATGCTCTCCTCAACAAAGTGATATCCACTTGGTGGAGGGAGATATATCTGGACCAAGAGTTCCCAGCAAACCAAAAAGCAAGAATTACAAAATCAACGTTCAGGATTCTTGACCCATGTTGTCATGAGCTTATCGATAGAGCTTTCCGTATCATCCTTACTCCTCACCGGAGTTGGAAATGGCTTTTCGAAGTTCATTGCTTATGCAAGGTCTTCCATATATGATCCATGATGGGAATCAGATCAGGTTTTCGGATCTTGCTAATTAAGAATGATCAATCTTAGTGAAGTCAGTGGAATTTGCCTACCTTTATGGAAAACACGATATAGTGGCATCGTTGGTCCATGTGTGCAGCTAAATCTGATAAGAGCTGTTGAGCCCATGATTGGGTTTCTAAGGTATTTATATTCCGTCGTCTTATTCCAGTTCTAAAAAAATATGGTCCTACAAATATTTACTTTTGTTATGTTGGAATATATATTTAATAATACTAGAAAAATAATTTTTAAAATAAATTTGTAAACCAAATAATATGTTATGAATAAAAAAACGTTAATCAACACTACATTACCCATAAATATTTAGCCACCCTGTCGCCCTCAAATATCATCCCCCGTTTCATTTTTCTTATCAATATTTCCGATTTCAAGAATATAAGACGGAGACGGAGAGAGAGATACCGAGGCTTTACCTAATTAATTAATCATAATTATGTTTTTAAATTCAAAAAAATTAACTAATATTTCCAATGCTCATTTTGTAACCTCCGATTCCTCTCTCTGTATCCGAACAAACAAAACGACGCCAGAGCCATCACACCACATATGCTCACAACTCCATATACAGGAAAGAGAGAGAGAGAGGGAGAGAGCAGGATAGAGAAAGCTTCGTAACCGACTCTGCGATGGAAACCGACTCCCAGATCTTCCAGAAACCCTAGCTTTCCTCCCAAGATTCTCCCATTCCTCCAGGAACCACTTCTTTCTCTCTCTCTTCTCTGCCTCCGCTTCCGCCTCCGTTTCTTTCGCTCCTCTTCTTCTTCACTTCCGTCTCCGATCAAGCTTCTTCGTCTTTCACCGTTGAAGAACCAGAAAATCCTCCTCCGTCTTCCATTTCGGCGGTCCAGTGCCGGTTCGCGCCGCATTTCCGGTTCGCTCAAATTTCTGGCGAGAGTGAGAGAGGGAAAAGCCCTAGGACCTGTGGTGATTGATCTGATTGCGGATTCTGGATTGAGGTTATGGTGTACTAGATGAGTACCATGGACGATAGAGGAGGAGGCTCATTCGTCGCCGTTCGGAGGATTTCTCAAGGTCTCGACCGCGGCGGCAACACCTGCCATTCAACTTCTGGTAGTCAACTTTTTTTCTCTCTTCTATTTTGCTTCGCTTTTTTTCTATTTATGTTTGCTTTCCTATTCTCTCTCTCTCTCTCTCTCTCTCTCTTAGAAAGCGAACTTTCTCTATCTCTCTCTCTTTCTTCCCCCCCCCCCCTCCCTCCCTCCCTCCTTCAGCATTTCTCCATTTTTTTAGAATATTTTTCGGAGCTTAGATCTGCTATTGAGATTGATTGAGCCCGTAGTATTGGTTAAATTATCGCTAATTTGATGTTCTCCGATATTATAGATTGCTTTGGTGCGTGAGTCAGTTAGATTTTCATCTCTAATTTTATATGCAAATTTTTGTTCGATTGAAACTTTGATTCGTCACATTTTCGATTTCTGAATGCTTATTTAGTTGATTTCACCTTTATTTTGAACAATTGGTGTAAATTTGTATTCGGACTTCGATTTTCGATTATTTGGAGCTTTCTAGCTGAAAGTGATGGGAAAATGTATGCAAAAATTGAAGAAAAGAGCTACATGTTTATTTTATCAATTTTGACTGTGGAACTTTAATTGTCTGTGTTCATATTTTATTTGAATTTACTTTAATTAGCTATTTATTATTTTGCACTTTCACTTTTATAAGTCGTTGGGCTAGTTTCTTTGAACTTCCTTTTACTATGAAATGTGGGGGCTCTACTATCTTTAAAGTAGGTTGCGTGGTTTATTGTAATTGCAGCAGTTTAGCTGCTCCACTGTGCAAAATCTACGAGTTTTGCTGCTCCATTATGCAAAATCTATGGTGGTGGCTTGAATGAAACATTTACGGATCTTAACATGTCATCTTCGAGAAATCTTTAAAACCATTGTCGGTTATTGCACGTTGTTTGTATAGTACATACAGCTTTTATGTAATCATTTTGCAGTTCATACAGCTTTCCTTTGAGGATTTGGAAAACCATGTTCTTAATCATTGGGAGTTTTATTTTGTTACAGCGGAAGTTGTAGCAGGATCAGCAGCATGGCTCGGCCGAGGTCTTTCTTGTGTGTGTGCACAGAGAAGAGAGAGCGATCCTCGTCCTTCCTTTGATTTAACCCCTGTCCAGGTAACATGCTTGCAATTGTATAAACTGTGTTTGTCCATTATATGTGCCAGTGTTGTCTTTAAGTGCTTAGTTTTCACTTCCGCAAGGGGAATTCTTGTTCTCCAGTGGTTTACTTAAATACTGAAATCTCCTGAGTGCAATACTTCCAGTTTCCCATTTTTTGACTCCTTTTTATGCTCTTGTTTGTTTATCGCACATGGACTAGTTATGCATAGAGCTGAATTATAATTTTAACCTCTATAGATTTCTGTGTTTATTTTTCTTGGGAGGAATGTGTTGATTATGTATGCCTTGGTTTTGTCAGGAGGAATGCTTGATTAGACTCCAGAGCCGTATAGATGTTTCCTATGACAGTTCAGTTCCTGAGCATCAGGTATATATTAGTCCACAGATTCCAGTTACAGTAAACCTAATTGTGTTTGGGGTGGATATGCATGAATTTTTCATTTTGAATTTGTACACATAGTTCAGCAACATACTTAGATCTTCTTCTCTGGTTTACTCTAGGAAGCTTTGAGGGCCTTGTGGAGTGCTGCCTTTCCCGAAGAAGAACTTTGTGGTTTAATATCTGAGCAATGGAAAGAAATGGGTTGGCAAGGGAAAGATCCATCAACAGACTTTAGGTAATTCTAATATCTCCATCGTCATTTGGACACCTCATTTGTTGCTAGCTTTTTTGTTTCTCTTTTTACTTCTTTCGTTACCAACTGTTAGTTGAATTTTCTGCAGGGGTGGTGGTTTTATTTCATTGGAGAATTTGTTGTTCTTTGCTAGGAGTTTCCCTGTATGACCTCTCTCTCTCTCTCTCTCTCTCTCTCTCTCTCTCTCTCTCTCTCGTTCTGGTATACACATTTATGTACACCATACAGTTTTCACCTGCCAGATTTAACATCATAATGCTATTGATCACTCTGACCATTTATTGAAGTCAATGTGATCAACAGCATTAAGAACTGCCACACATCCCAGATTTGACATTTGTAAAAACATATATGTATGTTGTCTTGAAATCATAAGAGACAGAAGTCAAGGTAACTTGAATACAAATTTATTTTCATATACCATGGACAATATACATGCAGTGGCTGATAAATTGTGAAGTGTTGCTTTAAGTTCCTGTGCATTTTCCCCTTGCGTTATCTCATGTACTTCTAGGTTTATTTCTGTTGTGCTTGTGACAAAAAATGCTCTCGCCGTTTATATGCTACCACATCTTTTGCTTCCTTTGCCCAGCATCATTCCTCTGTGGGTGTGAGTACACAGTAATATGCATCTCTATTTGGCTATTCTTGCATGTGTGGTGTAAGTTCTTTTTGGTTATCGTAAAGTTGCTGCCCAATAGGGAACTACATTAGGTCTATCTTATAAGCTACTTGTGTCTCATTGAAAGTAAATACTTTCATTGTAGAAATCTTTCCAGGATCTTCTGCGAAAGCAAGAAGGTGATAGGTCAGTGTGGGAATACCCATTTGCGGTTGCTGGTGTGAATATCACATTCATGCTCATTCAAATGCTCGATCTTGAAGCTGGTTGGTATTTCTTCTTGTTCTTTCTTGTTCATTTACATTCTTATAGTTTTCAGGAATATTTGCATTTCCCGACAATAAAAATTATTTGTATATTGTGATTTTCTGTACATTTTTAGTTGTTAAATCAGCTACAGTGCACTATAGTCACTCAAAAATTGATTTCTTGTTCTTTTGAGTGCATTGTAGCTGACTTGTCAATTAAAGTTTTGAGCATTCAAATGTATTTCGTGATATTGGTTTGTACATGGTCACTGTAAGAACTTGCTAAAATGCTAACAATACCTAAATTGAGAACAAAGCATTAGGGTTTAGGGTTTAGTTAAATGCTATGTGAAGTTTGCCCTAATTATTAGTGATAGATGTAATTGTAAGTTGATTAACGCAAAACCTTTGAGGAATAGGAAGTATAGTGGTAGTGAATATTCTTCTAGATAATAGCTTTTGTGTTTATTTTATACGTTTTTTTTGTCAGTTGACAGTGTTGTTTATGTGCAGTCAAACCACGAACACTGGTGGGAGCTACTTTCTTGAAGTTTCTTGCAGGTAATTTCAGCTTGAATGTGCTGTTTCATGTATTTTGTTCAATGTAATAATGTTTTTTCTTTTCGTTTGACAGAAAATGAATCAGCGTTCGATCTTATCTATTGCATCACATTCAAGCTAATGGACCATCAGTGGCTTTCCATGCGTGCATCCTATATGGATTTCAATGTACGTATTTCTCAAGAAGTCCTCCCTTTATCTGCATTTGTGGCTAATCCTTTTGTATATTATATAACCTTCTAGTCAACCGTAGTTTCCCAAATGCTGTGAAAGTAATGACATTAAGGTGTGGGTAACTGTAAACCTCATCAGTCATCATGTGTCCTGAGTCTGGGGGTGAATTTTGTATATAAAAGCGGTGTTGTGGTTACAGATTGCTCCTTGTAGAAGTTTCACACTTCTATGTGGAGGTGGATAGAGAATTTTGGTTCGGGACGAAGTCTATTATGTTTCACACGTTTGATTTGTTAGTTTCTTGTGCTAATATTTTGTCCTTGTTCTGTTGTGTTCTTAACAGACAGTGATGAAGGCCACACGCCGGCAGTTGGAAAAAGAACTTTTGCTTGAAGACGTAACACGGCTGGAAGACTTGCCCTCATATGGCCTTCTTTCCCGATAGTGTAGAAGCTTGTCGTAGAGTCTATGTAATAGTCCATCACAACTAGTTACATGATCATCGGCAGCACTGTTATTTCTAACCAGACGGTGTTTGTACATGACATGATGCTCCCGAAATTTTCTTGCAGCAAGTCAGCATATTGTCAATGGTTCTTGGAAAGGGTTTTGGTTTTTAGTTTCTCGGTTAAGAGGCTGGAACAAGCGCGATGTGATTCAGGTTTGAAATGCGGAGTATAAATCTCGTACATCTGGGTTAAGACCGGAGCATCCTTCTCAGTACTCCCATGGCCACGGGATGTTAAATACATAGGTAGAGGTATGTTTGGTACCGCGTCTGGGAATGTCGAATGGGATTCTGTTTGGATTTTTAACGTTTGATTGCTTTCTGGAATATTATTGTTTGATAACTGATGATGGTCATCAGTTGCAGGGGGACTTGAAAGCCCCGTTTGAAGATAAAGGTTTGTTGTCGTTCGGAAATATGTAGAGTTGGTCTTGTTTTCCAAAATACCTGTGGAAAATGCCCTTGTACGAAAGGAAGTCTTCATTTGCCGATTGGTCCAAACTGTACTTATTCCATTGTGCAAATTGACTCGAAACGAAGTTTGCAAAAATGGTTGGACCTAGTTTTGAACCGAAGCGTTTATCTTTTAGGTATTCCTTAAAAAATACATTTAAATGGAAAAATGTCTACGTATGACCATATAAATGGACAGACACTCTTATAACCTATGAAACTGTCCAACTTGGCCGAATTATTGGAGGAATGAGCTTTTGAATAAGGACTTGAAAAATGAGATTACATTGTGGAGTATGCTAAAATGAATGCTTGGCATCGTATTACCTTATTAACTGGTTATCGCTTGAGCGTTAATGTGTAAAGAAAACATTCCCGACCTTTTGAAATGACGTTTTATCAGACTAGTAAGATGATGAGACCTCGTCAATGGATAACAAAAAAGGTAGACTATCCACACATCCATTTTTTTTTTTTCAGCTCTCCTCTCAATTTTCGGCCGTCAGATCGAATGAATTGAAGGAGGTCAATGACAATAAGTTAACAAGAGTGTGTCAAAGATAAAAATGAGTGTGTAAATAGCACTATCGTAGAAGAAATATTCCCCCTTATTAGTGAAGAGAATATGGGTAATTGAAAGAGATGCCTCACTACTGAGTCCATTGCCAAGCTTGGAAAAGAAACCGACAGCTTTGCAACTCATGGCACATTAACCTTGGAGATGACAAGGGAGAAACGTGAGAATATAGGATATAGGAAATAATGTATTTCGAATTATTTTTAGCTTCACACTTTGTATGATGATTAGATCTCACCATAGAATATACGAAATAATATATTTTATCTTTAAGCGAAGGAGAATACTATTCCTTTCGTGTATACCAATAAAATAGAAAGGGGGAATTTTTGGGTAACTGAAAGTGATGCCTCACGAATCATCCATTGGCAGCCAATACCTTGGCAAGGAAAGCAACAATCTCTACGAGTCTAAAAAAATCAGAAACTACCTTATGCCAAGGTTAGATGTTCTCACACGCAATACGTTAAACTTGTACAACGCATCAAACAAATCCCTAGTGGATTCTCGATACCTCTGACAAACGACTACCAAAATCATTAACACGGCAAAAATCCTTGATCACAAACTATTTGGAATTGGAGGGAAACATTAGGGTTTGACGAGATAAATTTTATTTTAAATGTTTAACAATTAGTTGTTTGAAAAAGGAGAATCAGTGAGGTATTTTTTGCCATTGTAGTAAAGTTCCATTTCGAACGACGATTGGAAATTCTTTCATTTTGGAATTCCAAATAAAATAATTTTGCTTATATTGCTAATCAAACTATTTTGGGATTGGGTGTCTAATTGAGCTACAACGTCGTCTAATTGAGCTACAACGTCATCACCACTCATTGCCTAATATAAAAGTATAATGGCCGCGATGACCAAGGCAAAGTTGTAGGGCAACAATGAAGGTGAGTTTGGCGGCAAGGGTGGTGTGGTGGTTGATCATTAAGGTGGCGGCAGCTGGTTTTGACAATGGTGGTGGTGACAACGACGGTAAGGAGTAGACCCGGTGGCTACAACGGTAGCAGTGGCAGATTAAGTGGCAACGGGCAGTGTCATTCAAAGTAATTTTTTTATTTCTGGAAACTCAGATTGTAAATCCCTCCATCCACATAAGTTTATGACGAGCAAAACTTTAGAAAGAATTCAACTAACACACAAAATAAACACTCCGATATGAAACTTGATTTGAAAGGGCACACATAGAAACCCAGCAGTTCTTAGCAAGCACTACAATAACCTTAAATCTCTCTGGCATCCCAAGGTTCCGAAGAAATAGGTATTACCACACTCAAAATATAAGTCAAAACGTAACAAGTTCATTAGAAGACTAGTCGGAAAGGAAAATATGACAATGGGCGGCACCCGGTGGATTAATCGGACATCCTTTACTCATAGATCCAGTGGTGGACGCTGCTCTGCCAGTTCGCAGGGCCATCGGGGAACCACAGTGCAATCTCCTTCCTTGCACCCTCGGCTGAGTCACTTCCATGAATGATGTTCCTGTCAGCCAATAAAATTTCGTCCGAGTCAAACTACCATCGCACAACAAATGCATAAGAAATCGAGGGTTCTTAAAATTTTAAACTGATCACATGAGATGCAAACAAACTACACAAAACCTGGAAAGACTAGAATATTAACATTCGCCATAATTCGAACCGTCGAATTACCTGCCAATCTCAATTGCATAATCACCACGGATGGTTCCGGGGGCAGATTCTGCTGGGTTGGTGGCACCAATGATCTTTCGGCCGGTAAGAATAACATTCTTACCCTCCCAGATCATAGCAACAACGGGACCTGAGATAATGTAATCAACCAATCCACTGAAGAAGGGCTTTGCAGACAAGTCCTCGTAGTGCTTCTCAGCAAAAGGACGATCCACATTGATGAACTTCATACCTGAACATATTCAGCTAAAAAACTTAGCATAAATTACAAGCTACGCAAAACAACAACAAAGCCTTTTCCCACTAAGTGGGGTCGGCTAGATAAATTACAAGATACGCACCCTAATCAAATCTAGAATGCGACTCACATGCCTTACACAAGCATATTAGCAGAGTACCAGATAGAATCTAAATGACAAGTAGTATAAGAAGACTCAAACTTTTGTTAATATTATTTAAATTTGGGATCTTTTCTCCAATGTTCAAAGATAAACAGCGAAAAAGTAAAGGCAAATTCAACCAAGTTCTAGCCGGGGTAAATTTAGCTAGTAATTTGTTGAGTTGATAATCATTACAAAACAAAGGCATGTGCTAAATACAACAACAACAACAAAGCGTTATCCCACTAAGTGGGGTCGGCTATATGAATCATAGAACATCGGTTTTGTGCCATGTCTTTCGTCAGAATACATTTGAAACAAATTAAATTTATCACAATTCATAAAATATTATAAGATCAATCTTTCATTGAGAATTACCTTTCAAATAGAAGCCCTTCTTCTCAAACCTGCTAATGATGTCACCAACCTAGAACAAACATAAACCTCTTAAAAAAATTCAATTAATTTGAAATAATTACTCCAAATGATAAAATCCATGCAGGTAAATAGAAACTTGCAGCCCCAACACAGATTCATCCAATTTCACGAGTTCTTCAATCACCCCACCAGAAACCCCATATTTTCCCTTCCCAAATTTTCCCACCATCCAAACACCGTAACCGTAACACTTTACATGAAATTCATATACAAAACCATGCATTTACGAAAACCCAATAAAACCCACATCAGATTCTCACTAGTTTGAAGTAAAGCTACAAAATTTAAATAACAAGACAAGAAAATATATAAGCATTTAGAAGAAATTTACCAGGCCCCTTTGGACACCATCAGGCTTGATCATGATGAAAGTTTGCTCCATTTTTGGGGATGATGAAATTCAAATGAGCAGTATAGTTGTACTTCTGAGTATGGAGATGCTGCGATACTGAAAGGCCGAGGGAAGGAGGCATTATATATACGGTAGCCGACAAGCAAACCCTAATTCCATTTGCTCTAGAATATTCGCCAACGAATTTTGAATTTAATTTTCTTTTGCATTGTGGTTTTCTTCTTTGACTATAGAAGTTGGGCCTTCATTATGGGCTGGACATTGTATTTACTTTGGGCTTGATTTAGTACATTGGGCTTGTTTGTGGGAAGAGTTTGGCATTTCATTTCAAACTCAAGGAAGGGACCCGCTACAAATAGAAGCGATTCGAACCGACCTGAACAATGAAATTTGTACTGAATATCGATTTCGTGTTAACAAAATGTAGTATCGATATCAAATACTGACGTCATATCAACAAAATCTATCAAATATCGGTTGCATATCAACGATAACAATATCCATGACACTTTTTCCAACCACGAAGGAGTAGAAAGTAAGGTGAAGATTGCGAAGGAGAACGACTACTTAAATAGCAAACAAGAGGAACAAGAAGCCCTATCGCTCTAATCAAGCTTCACACTTGCGAAGTCCAGCACATTCACCACTGTGTCTCCGATTACAAAACTTAAGTCCACCACCTTCGTCAGCCCTCCCCTCTCCCTCTCGCCACTAAATTTGTTTTTTTTTTTTTTCTAGATAAAGAGAACGAAAATTCAGACTACGACACTTGTATTGTAAAATGATGTCAAGTTAGTGAGAAATGATGACTTTCCTTCTTACTGAAAATGAGAAAAGTATTATACATTAGTTATTAGTTAATGGTTATTACCATAAAATTTATATAAGTTCCTCCTTACGTCCCAATAACTTTTTTTTTTTCCTACAAGCAAAAATATATTGGTATTTCATGAATCATCTGAAACAATACATACGTGCCAATTGGGTATAAAACTCTAGTGACCAAGAAAATGTCTGGAGGTGAATTTGCACAAACAAGACAACAATAGTAAATCCCTAGATGGCTACCACATGTACGAAAACTTCACACGCCACCCACACAAAACTGTCATAAGACGACAGGTATACCATATTTGTATCGGCAACTGCAAAAGGTCACTACCAAATAGCGAGGCCACATAAAGTCATCGTGAAAACGAGATCATATAAATTCATCGTAGGTAGATGAGACCACATAACACATCGCTCAATTCGAAAACCATATCCAGCCAACATTGCAGCGCGGCCACAACTAAGGGTGGGCAAACGGGTAGAGGACTCGTGGGTCGGGGTGGATAATCATAGTTCGAGACGGATACGGGGTCCATTTTTTTTTTTTTTTGAATAAACGAGGCCAGGCAAGGCGGGTCCAAATCTTCAGACCCACAGGGCCCGGGACCAGCCTGTTTCTATAATGCAATGGATGGGCACTGCTAGGAAAATAGAAACCCACCTATTTGAATGAATGGATGGCCCTATTCTTGTAATAATAATACAATGAAATTGGGCCGTTTCTACAATAATAATACAAAATGAAATTGAATTGGCAACTCCTTTTGGGCCCTCTTTCTCTCTCATTTCGAAACCTTCCCAGCTTCCAAAGCCTTCTCCTTTCTTCGATCCCAAACCCAAACCTACCGTCTCCCATTTCTTTCTTTCTCTGCAAGTCTAGAAACCATTCCAATGTCACCAAACTTCTTCAAATCCCTCCATTTCTTATCGTAATCTGCTCTCAGTCTCTCCCTTGATTTTGTCGAAATCTCACTCTGATGGACGGAGATGGCGCATGGCTTCAGATCAGAGAAGACGGTGGGCTCTAAATTGACGAAGATGGTGACAATGATGGCGCAAGGGACATGCTTTTAGTCATCGAAATAGAAAAGACGGTGTTGAAGGCATCATCGTCCGTGGTTGACAGTCTTGTTGTTGGGCATCTGGGTTTCGCGATGTTAGAGGAAGATAACTTGAATGACGTCATTCCGTTCGATTGGACTCGTGGACCCAACTCAAATAGGCCTGAGTTATGCCTGGTTCCAACTTGAGAAATTTCAATACACGCCTCGCCTGGTCCCTTCAAATTTGGGCTCAATCCGGCCGTGCCCACCCCTAGCCACAACACTTGCTAGGCGAGCCAACGTAAATAAACCAAGGAAAACTAAATTAAACTAAGCTAAACCAAAATAAACCAAACTAGTCCGAGAACGGAACCACATGTCGGCTAACTCCGATGGAGGGTTAGTAAACTCTGTCAAAAGCCACCCGCAACGACACAAAATGGGAGTTTAAACTCTGCCAAAAGCCACCTAATAAGTTCATAAGAGATCTAAACTTACTGTAGGAGCTTTAAAAGACCCTTGGTTTCATGAATGCCTCCTGATCCATTTAGGGCATATGTTTACTTACATAGCATGGGAATACCAAAGAATGAGGAATTAGAAGGAATGGGGATGTAAAGAACTGGCGATTGAATATGGAATACAACCTTCCTATGTTAATGAGATACTTCATTTTCCAGGTATTTCATACACAAACTTGATGGAACCCACATAATTAATCCATTACCTTTTAGGTACGTGTTCTTTTACCAAATAGTCTAGCATAATGTTTATGCCATACTTTTCAAATAGTCTAGCAAAATGTTACCAAATTTTGTAATATATAGTGACCAACAAATAGAACACGTATACACACACATATATATACATAATTCTTTTGAATTTCTAAATGATATTACTACTATATGTACAGTACACTAACCACAATGCAATCCATAGATCATTTGATAGTTTCATGGAAAAAGTAGGAGACAACACAAAATTTTCTCGAGCAAATAGTTGGTGGGGGATAGTTGAGTCTCACCTGCAGGAAGGATGTAGGGACGATGTTTTGGGAAATTAAAAACAAAAGGATGAGGAGGGTGACGACGGGCTTTGGAGACAGAAGAGGACCCGCCAAAATATCCGATGCCTCCATCCAATCTTATCATCATTAGATTTGAAAGACTCCAGAAATTGATTGAAAGGGCCATGATTGTTGCATGGAATTCAGCACATTTACTGCATCTCTCTCTCTCTCTCTCATTGCTTCGAACTGTAATCTTTTTGGGAGGATTACTAATTACACTTTTGAATCTTGTATATAGAAATCATGAAAGATGTCGGCTCCTCTTCCTTTCGGTAAACTGAATGGAAGTAGCTGATCATTTTCTCATTGCAATTTCACCAAATGTATATATCATTTGTGCTGGTTGCTTCAGTTTATGGAAATTGATTTCAATAACAATATTTCTTCACCTTGGATGGTTCCAACCAGACTGGTATCTCACCTAGTCATGTGCTGCTCCTCATGGTGACAACCCATTTTCTCTGTTTGTCTCTCTTTGCATAAGTGGTAACAGATACACTCAGTCTAAATTATCTTATAGTTTATCAACGAAAAAAAGTGAGAGTTTATATATAAGAAAATAAATTTAAATTTCTACACACTCTTTTATCACCTTTTGCACATTTTCTCTCATGTTTACTTATCAATAATGAGAATGAAAAAAAAAAAAGGAATGCAATCAACCTATGACTTCCCCTCTATTTACTTGGACGCAAAGAATCAAAATTTGTAATGGAATTCCCTCAAATCGACAATGGAAATATCTAAAAACATGTAAGAGTGATTGAAGATGAATTTCAGGCCTATATTCTTTACAGTATGTATAGGGTTCGATTCCTGACGCCGTGAATCGCACGATGGTGGCCATAAAGAGGCTAAAATGTCTTTGTTAGTCTTCTCAGCCCCCAGAAAGATAGACTGACGTCACCAGCTGATCTTCTTTTTAAGAAAAAGGAAAACAAGTATTTACAATAACCCATCAATACTGTACACCCTAAAAAACATATAACATCACGCCATACTCCAAATCCTTAGTTAGATAGCTTCTTGACAGAATAGCAAAACTTGTTTAGTGGCATAGTGAAAGAATAAGTGGTCTTCCACATTTTATCCCATCGCCGCCACAACCTGTAGCCTTGACCTTATTTGTCCCTTTTCTCCGTATGGTGTCACGTAACTCGTCTGGATTTAAGTAAAAAAATGTTTATTGAACTGTTCGACGCAACCTCTCCTCCATTCTAATTAAGTAAAACAAAATACATATATATATATATATATATATATATATATATATATATATAATCAAGCAAAGGCGACTTTGTATAAAGTTTGGATTCTGATTTAATACAGTCAGTAACCAATGACGAGAATCCACGCCATTTCTACTCTAATTCTCGATCGTTAGTAAGCAGCTTAACGAGAGTGACTAGAAAATGTGCATAAATCATTCCCTAAGACAGAGAAAAAAATTGTTGTTGGCGCATGCCATATCCAAGTCTAGGAAGTATGGTTTGCTTGCAAAAGCAAAAAATATAATTCTTCCTTGTATATATGTAACATTAACATCACCACGAAAAAGCAGCACCAGCCTTTCCACTATCGTATCAGTAGTACTACAATTACACCACCTTCAGTCTTTGACCTCCACAATGGGGTGCACTGCAAATTGCAATATGGTTAGCCAGATCATGTCCCCTCACATACATGGCAAGAATTTCAAAAATAAAAATTAAAAAGAAAGAAAACAGATTGAGTCAAATTCCAATGTGGTTAATGGATGTTGATAATTACACATGACATAATCACTTCCACGGAAAATGTTCCATAATAACCAACAAAATATATGAGATTTTATTCATTGATATGTATGTTAGGGTATTTTAACTTACAAGCATGCAAGTTACTCCAGATTATTTATTTATTTATTTGAACATCGCTCATGAGTTTACCTACTACTTAACTTTGTGTTTTTTTTCTTCGGTGGATGACGTTTTAATACAGTGGTGAAAAGTAAGGATGCCGACAACCTATCTCCAACCCCCTGCCTATAACAACTAACAATTTAACCTAGTAACCCTAACACTTGACAAAAAAAAAAGCTTCATGTTGTAATTAGTGTGTTTATTTAAGAATGTGATTGTGTAAACTTAAAGTAGAATCCCAATAGGATTTGTAAAATAAGAGAGCCCATCATGATTATTATAAATAAAGGTATAAGGCCAGAGGATGAATATACAATTCTCATACACCTGAGCCCTTTTCTCTCTCATTATCACCCTCTCTCTCACCCCCTCTCAAAGTTAGTTACAGATTATGTGAGAAGGAGATGATCCTAAAGGAAACCATGCTAAATCCTAATCTATTTGGTTTCAATTTATTTTATGTCATGAATACTATGATATTGTTCTATGCTATATGCATGTTATATGTTGGTGTATATATGTGGGTATATCGAAAAATAAAAGAAAATAAAATAAAAGGATTTCAAAACCCTAAATCACAGAAGTTGTAACTTAGAGTTGCGCCTGCGTTCGAGCTGCGAGCCTGATCACCCAAAACCTACCTCGACTGGTACTTCATGTTGTTTGACGCTGTCCCTAACCTCTAGCTGCTACAGTCACCTCATCTCATTCACTAGAAATCTAGATACTGCCCTGGGCCATAGAGACTAGTTCACCATGACGCCTCACCGTCATCTCGTGATGGTGATCGTCTCTAATAATCAAACTCTGAGAAATTCTTGGAGAATCTCACCTAATTTAGACCAACCCAAGGTTTTCCACACCCTCATCGAGGTTGCAGAATTCACCATCGTCTCTACGATAAAGTTGGCACCCAAACTAAATCTCCACCATACTTGACTCAATGCACTAGATTAGACATCTCATTCGCTGTGAATCTTTTGGCAAGTTACAATAATGTGCCCACATGCAAACATTGGATAGGTATTAAAGACATCTTGTGTTACCTTAAGGGTACTATGGATATAGGCTTATTCTATCCTTACACATCGTTAAGCGGATCCAACCCCTGATCCTCAAAATGATGTTCTCCTTGTTAGTTACGTTGACGCTAGTTATTTCTAACTTGCACAAGGCATGTCCTCAAATGGGTTATGTCTTTACCATTAGAGATACTGTAATATCTTGGAGATCAACCAAACAAGAGTTGGTTGCTACATTTTCGAATCATGTTGAGATTCTAGTCCTGCATGAAGCATCGTGTAAATGCTTTTGGTCGAGGGGTGTGAATGATCACATTAGAACCTCATGTGGTTTTTCTTCCATCGTGGTGTTTCAACAATTATAAGACAACGTTGCATGTATCAAAGGCGGCAATCCCAAGCATATTGCGTCGAAAATTTTCTTCATTCATAGCAACAAGAGCATTAGGAGATTGAAGTGAAGCAGATTTAATCCCAAGACAATCTTTCCGACCTCTTCACGAGGTCACGTCAAAGTTTACTTTTTCAGAAAGTTGTTTAAGGAATTGGAGAGTTTTCTCGAACTCAGGGAAAGTATCCTGAAGTATACTCATATGATCTTAATATACTCTTTTTTTTCTACGTCATTGGGTTTATGCTAAGCTAACAAGGTTTTGATGTGGCATCTACTATCGGCTGGTCATACCCTTGTTTGCATTGATGATCATCCTAAAGATGTGAACCATCAACATTCTGCATTAACTCAATTTCTCCTTAGACTATGAGTTTCTTCCACTGAGTTTACCATAGCCAGGTTTTGTGAGATTTTTTTTTTATATGCACCTATACTAAGAGACTCGTGTTAGTACTATTGTACCTGCCGATGATTGACAACAACAACCTATATATCCTAATCATAAAGACTTGATGCAACTACTTCTTTATTTGTACACTTATTTTGGGGGGAGGTGGGGTGTTGTAATTAGTGTGTTTATTTAAGAACATGAATGTGCAAACTTAAGGTGAATTCTAATAGGATTTGTAGATCAAATCCTCATAAGCTTTGTATTACTTGTAAGACAAGAAAGGTCATCATAATTAGTATAAATAAAGGTGCAAAGTTAGGGGGTGAACATACAATTCTCATACACATGAGCCCTTCTCTCTCTTTTATAGTCCCCTCTCTCTCACCCACTCTCAGAATTAGTTATTGCAACACTTACATGATTTTTTACATTTTAATTGTAAGAAAAAAATGACAGAGGACATGTTTATGTACTGCTATAGTTTTTATTGATTTTCACAGCTGTTAGATCAAAACTAACGTTTATCAACGCAAGAGTTCATATCTCTAACTAATTGTGAAATCTACCATCTCCTTGTGTTATTCTTGAAAAGCAATAAAAAATAAAAGTTAAAAACCCTTGTCCATTTCTTCTTCCAGCCATCAATTGGGAAGTGAAAAAAAAAAGTGGAATAAAATGGTGAAGAAGAAAATAAACCCATCACACTAAGTGATGTAAACCCGCCACCCTAAATCAAAACAAAATCCCTAAAATGTAAAACCCACCAGCAGCAAACATGAACGCATACATGTAAGAAAGACAAAAGGCACTACTAGAAAAGGACTCTAAAGAGATCCTTTTGTTCTACACAAATTTTTTAAAAAAAAAAAAAAAAAAAAAGTCTGTATAAAAAAAAATGAACTGTTATTAGCACTTAAAAAACACATTCTACACTCTTCATAATTGTATTTTTCTTTCTAATTATAACAAGTTTGGAATGCAAAATGAGATTTTTGGAATACCAATAACAATTCTTAAAAAAAATTATGATCTTTAAGTTGAACGAATCAAATTAGAATTACGAAATAAAAATAAACATAAGTATATAGAAATTTGATGCTCTTAATCAAAGCTAGCAACACACTGTCTTTTAGTAATATGTAGAACTCCTTTGCATGGATCTAAATGTCGAAAAAAAAAAAGGATTAAAAGTTAAGGCGCCCAAATTTTGGCTTCCACTTTTCAAAATTTCTCAACATATTCCGGGTGCAATTTACTAGGGCGGAGCTACATGTTATAGCTGCCTCAGACCCCTGTGCAAACTTTGTCCAAAATGTTATTTACAGGACAAAAATTTAGGTTTTTTCATTCTAGCACACTCATGTATAATAGCTATCAAATATGTTGTTCCTTCCCTTTAATGGCTAGCAAGAAACACAAAGGCCATATTTGTCTAGCCCTCGTCTTTGGTAATTGCATCTTTCAAGTCCGAAAAAATTCTGAATTATTTTTATTTTTCAGCGAACTAAAAGAAGATTAATCCACTTCTTTGAAAATTTCTGCTCTCCCTTAGCAATTTAATTACATAACCAACACTACCTTATTACTTTCAATTTTATTAACACAATTGTATGTATACACACACAAAGGGGTAGAGACTTGGTTAAGCCACACTATCATAATAATTTGTTATCAAATTGTCCATTCACGATAGTTGAATCTAAAACTTTCTGCTTACAAGTGCTAAACTTCTAAGCTTGACTTTAGTGACTCGGCTAGCCTAGAGTGAATTCCACTCATCCTGTCTTCTCCGTATATCTTGACCTTAAGAGATGAAAAAACCCTTGGCAAACAATTAAAGGAAGAGTTTCTACAAATTTCTATCTGTTACCGTGTATTTCAATCATTGCAGCTACTTTTGACCATAATTCTGCAGTAACCCATTGGAAGGTTTAAAGAAAGAGAGAAGAACGTTATAGTATGGATGCACCCACCCGTTTCAAATTCTAGACCTTTTTGAATATGCCATGTTTTCATAAGTTATGAAATTATTTCATTAGCAAAATGCTATCTTGGAGAATGATAAAGAAGTTATATAAAGCCAAGAATGAAAGTTGTATAGCAAGGAGGAAGACTGAAGTAGCTAGCTAGCTTTTCCCCTGTAAGCCGACTTGTGTGGCGTTGTTTATGACATAAGATAATGCTGGGCGACAATCCAGTTGGAAGATGGGGTATGTACCTAGTTGTATCACTCTGCTATGCAAAATGAAAGTTGTGTCTCTCTATTCAACATGGTACTGCTGCACAACACGATTAGGCTTGTGGACACAAATTTCGTCCAAAGTTGAAGTGACGAAACTCCACCTACGAAATAAGAGATACCATTAACTTAACACCCGAGAAAAAGGGAGAGGATGTCCGCCAAAGGGCCTCCAATGCCTAAGTCGGAGAGAATTTTGAGTAGTAAGTGGCAATTACCAATTTCCTTGTTGGACTTGGCTATTTATAGAAGTGACCCATCGTAGGCAGCTGGGAGGGATGTTGCAGGCAATACTAGGCAGACCGTTATGCTCTAGTAGTGTGATGCAGATCAATCTCCATAGATAGCTCACGAGTAGTTCCAGAGGTCTCTGATAGATAACTGCATCGTAGCGTAGGGCACCCAAAGAAGACTTCAAAGAGTCGACTTCTTGCCACCTTGGGTCGGGTACAGCATGGTGGCAGGATTGAGATATCACCCGAACCTAGGGGCACAATGTCAGGCCATTTGAGGTACCATGTGGTCTGTTCACAACGTTAATGACTAAACCGTCACATTAAGGTGAAAGTCCACATGTCCTTCTCCTATTGGACGTGGTTAACTTATATCTCCACAATTCCTATACAAAGTTTTTTTTTCCATCCAAATGATTCTTGCACAATATGTGAAAGGGGTGTGCTATCCACACACCCTTTTTCATTTTCTACACACCATCTTAATGTGCGGCTGTCAGTAACTAAATTAAAGAAGATCAAAAGACAAAATTAACAAAGGGTATGTGAGAAGTAAAAAAAAAATGTGTGGATAACACAACCTATATGTGAAATGACACATTTTACCACTTAATGTAATACATTATTTAATATTAAAAAGATTATTATCACTAGGAAAGTGAAATGTATTGGTGCGTACCTTTCAAATGAGAATGTTAATTCCCAACCATTTATGTGTTGAAGTGACCGTTTCTTATTTTGTGCCGAAGCAATTTATTAAGCACAGGCTAAAACAGGTGAAATCAAAGGGCATTACTTAAACGCTACTGCATGTACATGTGAAGAGATGATCAAAAGAGCTGTATTTGCTAGAGAATTGGGGGTTCCAATCGTAATGCTTTGAGATGAGAAAATATCACATGATCATTCCCATACAAGTTTTTCTTGTTCAAATGATTCTTGTACAATATGTGAAATGATACACTCTACCACTTAATGTAATCCATCATCATCATCATTATCATCATCATTATTATTATTATTATTATTATTATTACTATTATTACTACTACTACTTCTCACTTACAAGTGAAGAATAATATCACTGGACAGAAGTATTTAATGATAAGATATTAGTTATTATTTAAAAAATTATCACTAGAAAAGTGCAGTTTATTGGTACCTTTTTAAAGGTTGAGAAGAGAACTAATGTCATTGAGTAACAATTATACAAGCTCCCGTGTAGCTTGAGATTCGACCATAAAACCACTTGGCAATGTGCATGGGCAATAGTTAGCCCAACTTACTTAGAGCATCTCCAATTCTGTCCCTCAATAGGGACAACCACCTTATAAAATGGGTGTAAAACAAATATAGGGACAAGTTTAATCTCCAATGGATCAGAAAGTGAGTCCTTAGTATAGGAACTCACCGGATACATAGTGTATATACCCACATATAGGGACTGTATAAGGACACTACCTTGAATGGAAAACAGGGCTCACAACCTTGATTGCTGTCGTGCAGCTAGAGTTCACTCGCCTCCCACTCTTGGTTGCTGTTGGACTCGCTAGGTAGCTACAAGCGCGTGTCCTAGAGTCAGCAAATGCTTTTATTTATTTATTTTTTCTTTTTTCTTTTCAGCATATTCTAAATCAATGGTCCCTATTAAAAGTCCCTACAAAAATATTTTACGACAACGCAACGTTAAATTAATTTAAAAAATGTAAAAATATGCACCTAATCAAATTATCACATAAAATCGTAAAAACCTCAAATTTAGGGAGTCTACTATAAGGACTCTCCCATTGGAGGCAATATTCCTTTAGGGGCACAAAGATTCCCTTTAAATTCTTAAATGAGTACTCAAATGTGGTGGTGGGAGTCCCAAAATGGAGATCTCCATTGGCAATGCTCTCATAAGCCCATACAAAGTTCATCCTCCCATTAATATGGGATTCATTCTCAACATCGAATTCTAGCTAGACCGTTTTGGATATGCCATGTTTTCGTAATTATGAAATTATTTCATTAGAAAATGATAAAGAAGTAATATAGAACCAAACGAAAGAATATAGCAAGGAGTTAAACATAGTCGTACTGCCGCATGACATGATCATTCCCATACAAGTTGTTCTTGTCCAAATTTCTCGTACATTATGTGAAATGATACATTTTACCACCTAATGTAATACATTATTTGTTTAAAAAAAAAAAAAAAAGAGTTTTAATGAAAAGCCCGCGGTACTGTTTACTTTAACGAAAAATCATATTTTTATACTAAAAAGTCAAACTTGATACAATTCACTTTACCTTTTATTTTGTCCTTATTGTTAAAACTCAAAGTTTTCAAACTTTTTTTTATTAGTTTTCCTTTAAAAAAATTATTATCACTTGGAAAGTGAAATTTGTTGATACCTTTTAAACCTTGAGAAGAGAAGTAATATGTCATTAAGTAATAATTAACCAAGCTCTCTTATAGCTTGGCTTTCCTCTCTAGAGAGGGTATGCAAGGGAGGCTATTTTTGGAGGGGTTTCAAAAGTTCAATACAGGAGAACCTCTTTAATTATAAACAAGTCAAGGTTCGACTAATCTGTGCAATGGAGAGTTCAAGCTTTTTGGGAAGGAAGTTAATTCCAGTTAAGGATATTATTATTGGAAGCTAGTTACATCTAACCAACAACAATGAATAAGTCAGAGAGAAAGGCAGGAGAGAGGAAAGTGACTAGCTTGCTGGTTATAGCTAGTTTGTTGATGCTGCGTTTGTTGTTGGTGTTGTGGAGGGAGTTGGGAGGGTCTTTTCATGGGGGGAGAGAGAGAGAGAGAGAGAGAGAGTGTGTATATAATGTACTGTGGATGAAGTAACAGATGAAAATGAGTGGAAGGAGACAGATGCCAAAGAATGCGATGTCGGAATTATTATTATGATTATTCTCTCTTTCTAGTCTTTTTTGCAGAGAAGAGTGGTCTGAGTGGACATTTTCGGCATATAATATAATTGAAATTTGATTTGGCAGCATCTCACTGGCTATGTATCTTTTCCTTTCTTTTAAATGCCACACATTGCATAAAATAAAAATGATATTTTTATTCATATATTTGTATCATCTTTTTTTTTTTTTAATCAGAGAAAAAAAATCATATACGTTGGTGGTATTATTTTATTAGATAGATAGTAAAAATATCTACACTAAATAAAATGAATTCACTACCACAGTAACGTCAAATCTCACTAAAATATCGACATTTGTAAGTTTTATAACACATAATATTGTTTAGTACTTAATAAATTGCTCTCCAACCATAGCATGTTGACGTGGATAGATGGAAGTTTGATGTACTCATTGCCCTTAAGACACACACACTCTCTCTCATATGTTGATGTTTAGTGTATTGAAACACAGTCATATCATCTTTCACAATCCGTATATGTATAATGTGAAACGATCGAGTTTTGATGGCTCTATTATTATTATTATTTTATTATTATTTTGAGAAAGGCTGTATTATTATTGTAAGTGACATTCTACATCTTGTGTTTAGATCAAGACGCCTCTAGCTGTCTTTATTGCGATAATTTTTTATTTTAATATTATAAACAATATTCTAACTTTAAGCTATAATATTTTTAACTAATTACTTTAAGCTGCAATAAAAAGAGAAAGGTTTGAACATGCAAATCTGCATTGAAGATGAATACTTTTAGTACCTGGATAATTCACCATTTGCGCTTTTCATTTTTGCTTACACAATATATAGGACTGAGTACCCAAAAACAATCCCAAACAAAAAAATTACACTAGCCTATGTCTTAAGATTAAGAGATACTGATAATATCAGCAATTATCAATGGTTTACAAGAAGAGGAGCTTGCTCAAAGTATGCTGAGCCTAAGTGCACCTCTCGATAATTAAGTTTGGTGGTGGATTTCTTACACCCGGCCCCGATCGAGCTCCCACCAAAAGGAGGATTGCATGCGAACTCCACTAGAGGAAAATCAAATGAACTGAAATTATGCCAAGAAATTTCCCTACACAAGCAAAATTGCTAGGGTTGATCTTTTGTTTGTATCTCAAATTAAAGAAGACAAGAGTGAGAGAGAAAGCCTTACACCTGGTGGTAGGTGTAACAATAATGTCATCATCATAGATTGTTCATGCATGCATTCCCTTATCACGGAAATATTCCCCAGAAATTGTAGAGGAGCTTTATCAGTGCATTTAACTAGAATAGAAGGAAGTTAGGACGGCTGAAAGGACAATAAAGAAAGTTCTCTAATTAACATGGAAAACACCTTAGCATCGGTTAAGTCTTGTTCCTCTTTATTTTTGGGTTCGGTTTATTTTTTTATGCTTGTCACAATCGCAACGCAACAATTAACCATTCGAGAGAAATAAGGAACACTTATGTAACAATTTTTTTTACAAACGATTCATTGTGGAAATCTGGTAAATGTGCAATCAAATTAATATTCTGTGATTCAGAACATATGACGTAACTTATTTGTCCACCACTTATGAATATCACATTTTTAATATATAAACATCATGGTCAAATTTGTTCATTTCTCTTTATTATCATTTAAAGATCATCTTTATAAAAAATTATTCAATTTGGAGATTGTTTATTCATCTTATACATCATATACAGACGGTTCATAATGCAGAGCTACTTGTTACCAAAACCGTTCGACACGCATGGCTAAATGGTCTCCAAATTAAGTAGTATTTTTTTATATAGATGATATTCAGATAATAGTAAAAAGATAATGAACAATTCCTATTATGACATTTGTATAATTTTTTATTACAAAATCATTCAATTTGGAGACCGCCTATTCATCTTTATGCATCAAACAAACAGAGTGATAATCATTGTGGATTCTACTTGTTACCAAAACCGTTCAACACTCATGGATGGCTAAATGGTCTTCAAATGAGGGACTTTAATGTAGATGATATTCAAATAATAAGAAAGAGAATGCACATTTCCAATTTCTTTATTTAATACAATCGATATTCTATACTAATCTACACTCAAATGAGGAAGAGGGTTTGAACCCATGACATACTGGATTAAAGAAGAATACATTAACCACCAAAACAATCCTTTACTTGCATGACATTAATTTGGGTATATATATAATTTCCAGACACTACAATAAACTAGGAAATTTAAGTCTAAGTAAATTTTGTACTTATGAGCAATATATAATTTCCAGAACACTACGATATATATATACACACACACACAGTACTTTATTTTTATAAAGAACAACTGCAATATGAAGGAGGCTTATTCATGAATTAACTAAAAAGCAAGGGGAGATTTACCTGTCCCCAACACATGTATCTTTCAAAAACACATCTTGAATAATGTCAGACGATTCTTTGAACCATTAAAAACAATGCTCGATGTCTGAAGAAAGATAAATTTTAAATATATTGATCTCTGTGGTATGTTGACTCATGCTAACAAAGAAAACGCAGCCAAACATTGAGCTACACCATTTGCCCTCGAGGGACGTACAGTTATTTTCATGAGCTCTCCTCAACATATATTTCACATCATCTATAGTCGAAAATTATCTTCTCCTGATTGTGCAATACCTACCATTATGAATGATTATTCATCACAATGGCATTCACAACGTCTTGAAAACTTTGAAAACATTTTTTTTTTTGACAACGATAACGTTAATATGTTAAATTATTAGTTGTTAGACGGAAGGGGATTAAACCCGCACTAGAATGCATAATCACTCTAGTAAAAAAAACTGCTTGTGCGACGAAAAACACATTGTCATGCATAGTCACTTTGCGCGACGAAATTTTGTGTGACAAAACAAACATCATCACTCAAAGTTACTTTGCACGACAAAATTTTAAACTTCGTCGCACAAAGTCTTTACAAAAATTAAAAAATTACTTTTTAAAAACCTTTGCACGAGAAAATCCAAATATTTAGTCGCCTAAACCAAAATATTTATTTTATTATTTAATTTTATATTGTAAATTTTAAAATATAATTATTTTCATAAGTTTTTATTATTTTTCAAAACTTTGCGCGACAAATATCATTATTTCGTCGCCTAAGCCCTATTACTTGTTTTAATTTAATTTATTTTATATTGTTAAACTAAATTATTTTCTTTGCGCGATGAATCAACATTTGGTTGCTGAAGCCCTATTTATTAATTTATTTATATTTTAAATTGTAAAATAAAATTATTTTCTTTTTTATTATTTATAAAAAAAATATTAATTTTGCACGACAAACATATATTTCGTCGCACAAATCTTAAATTGGGTAGAGCCATGTGACATCCCACATCGTCCAGGGGAGTGATCCTTAAATTATATTCTCATCCCTACCTAGCACGAGGCCTTTTGGGAGCTCACTGGCTTCGGGTTCCGTAGGAACTCCGAAGTTAAGCGAGAAAGGGGCTAGAGCAATCCCATGATGGGTGACCCACTGGGAAGTTGCTCGTGAGTTCCCAAAAACAAAACCATGAGGGAATGGTAAGCCCAAAGCGGACAATATCGTGCTACGGTGGTGAAGCGGGCCCGGGAAGTGATCAGCCCCGGGCCGGGATGTGACAATTTGGTATCAGAGCCAATCCCTGGCCGGAAGTGTGCCGACGAGGACGTCGGGCCCCTAAGGAGGGGTGGATTGTGACATCCCACATCGTCCAGGGGAGTGATCCTTAAATGTATATTCCTATCTCTACCTAGCACAAGGCCTTTTGGGAGCTCACTGGCTTTAGGTTCCATGGGAACTCCAAAGTTAAGCGAGAAAGGGGCTAGAGCAGTCCCATGATGGGTGACCCACTGGGAAGTTGCTCGTGAGTTCCCAAAAACAAAACCGTGAGGGAATGGTAAGCCCAAAGCGGACAATATCGTGCTACGGTGGTGGAGCGGGATGGGGAAGTGATTCGCCCCGGGTCGGGATGTGACAATTTGGTATCAGAGCCTAACCCTGGTCATGGTGTGCCGACGAGGACGTCGGGCCCCTAAGGGGGGTGGATTGTGACATCCCACATCGTCCAGGGAAGTGATCCTTAAATATATATTCTCATCCCTACCTAGCACGAGGCCTTTTGGGAGTTCACTGGCTTCGGGTTCCGTAGGAACTCCGAAGTTAAGCGAGAAGGGGGCTAGAGCAATCCCATGATGGGTGACCCACTGGGAAGTTGCTCGTGAGTTCCCGTAAACAAAACCGTGAGGGAATGGTAAGCCCAAAGCGGAAAATATCGTGCTACGGTGGTGGAGCGGGCCTGGGAAGTGATCTGCCCCGGGCCGGGATGTGACAAGCCAAAATTGGGACGAGGAAATATTTTTTTATAATTTTTTTTAAGACTTTGCGCGACCAACACTTTGTCGCCCAAAAATTTGAGTGGGCGCCAAAAATGGGACGCGGGAAATTATATTTTTTTAAGACTGTGCGCGACCAATGTTTTGTCGCGCAAAGTCATACAGTTTTTAAAACCAAAATAACTCATTCACAATTTTCTCAATGTCTTTCTCTATTTCTTACCTCTCATTTCTTTCCCTCTCCCCAAATCCGACCCTCTCTCTCACACTCACTCCTCTCACTTAATCTCTCTTCTCTATATCTCACTCTCACTCACTCTCTCATCTCTCTCTCACTATCTCGTCTAACTCTCTCACTCACTCCTCTCTCTCATTCTCACTCACTCTCAATCTTGCCAAAATGTATTTTCTCCCCAAATTTAATTTTTTTTCATTAATATGTGTTTTTGGAGTTAATTAATTGGGTTTGATGTGGGGTGGATTTTGGGGTAGGATTTAGGTTATGCCAAGTTTAGGGGAGATTATGCCGATTTTTTGGTATTATTTTATGTTATTTTCTTGGTTATTTGACCATGTTTGTTTTGTTTGTAGGGAATTGTCGAGACTTTGATGGCGAAAATTAAGGATTAGGATGCTATCGGACCATATCCCTCGCCACTACCACCACATTAGACTTGTATTAGGATTTTATTATTGTACTTTGTTAATTTATGTGTACATTTTTAATATAATATATTTATGGATAATTTGATCACTATTTTTCATATGTAATTTTATTTTTCATATATTTAAATTAAAGTAATTTTAAAAAATAAAGATAAAATTAAATTAAATTAAAAAATTAAAAATTCGAAAAATATTGCGCTACCAAATATTTCGTCGTGCAAACAATTACTATAATTAAATTAAAATAAGAAAAATAATAAAACAAAATTAAAATACCTTGTGCAACAAAATATTTCGTCTCGCAAAGATTAATTTCGTCGTGCAAAATATTAAATTAATTTAACTAAATAAAAAAATAAAAACTTTGTGCGACAAATATTTATTTTTGTCGCGCAAACCCTATCGTAACGAGCTTTGTGTGACCAATCATGCGTCACAAAAATGTCATCTCGCAAGGTTTTGAGCGATGAAATCATACTTTGTGCAAGAAATCTTATTTCGTCGCGCAAAATATTTTTTGTAGTAGTGTCATGCTTGCTTTCCACCAATGTGGTAAAGCGTCATCTGCACAATGTCTTGAAAACTTGAAATGGGAATATAGAAAGAATAATAAATTAATACAATAAACCGTTTTTGTATAAAATGGCAACATTTGCAAGAAAAATAATAAATATACTTAGGCCATCTCCAACCGAAGGGTCTAGATGGCCAGAGGGCCGAAAATAGCCCGAAAATCGTCTCCAACTGAGGGCTAGGCCAAAGTTCTCGTGGGCCTCACAGGACAAAAAAGGACCAAATGGCCAATAGGCTGGCCCAACCCAGCCAGCCCTAGGTTGGGCCACAAATTTGAATGCAACGGCTAGCTGACGTCAGCTAGCCCTTATATTTGAATTTTTTTTTTACAAAATTTTTAAAGAAAAATTTAAAAATTCCATTTTTTTTCCTATAACTTCCTAAGCCATTAAACAACATTAAATAACATTAAGTTGTTGTAATTTTGAAATTTAAGTTGTAGTTTTTAAATTTAAGTTGTTGTAGTTTTTAAATTTAAATAATAAATTATGTTTGGCCCTATGATCCTTTGGCCCTCGGTTGGAGATGGTTTTTTGTGACAGGGCTATGTTTGGCCCTATAGCCCATTGGTCATCGGTTGGAGATGGTAAGAAATATGGCCATGCACTGCTCATTAAAATATTAATTTCTTAGAGGATCAGAGGGTTAAAACGAGCCATCTAGCCTTCCTTTGGTTGGAGATGGTATTAGGCATACCTCATGATTGAATAACGTACAGTAACTTTTTATCAATTGTACACTTAAAAAAAGTTTACAATATACTTCATATTTTGCGGGATTTTTTTTTCTTCTTATTTTATTTTTAACCCATGGGCAGGTATCTTGTCCCACCACGCCTTGTACTAGTACACAAACCACACATGTAAATCCTCTTAATAATTTCTGGGTATTGTGCTGCGCATGTATAGGATATATGTCATACTCATATGAGAGAGAGAGAGAGAGAGAGAGAGAGAGAGAGAGGTGGCTTGTGCTGTTGTGCAAAGTATTTTTAAGTTTCTACACACTGCAGCTGCCTCCATTACACAACCCTTAAGAAGACGGTAAGGAATATTTACCAGCATTTTACGTTGACTGGGTTGACCACATAAAATCAAACACCGTGTGAAGCACGATAAACTAACTTTTTTCATACCAACAGGTTGAACGGAAAAGTGCATATATGCACCATAGGTCCATATATAGCTAACTCCACTAAGAGGAAAGAAGAAAGAAGAACATCAAGCTTAACTAGTTAGTCTTCGAAAGAATAATATGGAAGGAGATCAAAGAGGGGTTCCAAATTACGAGGTTCAGATTTCGTTTTCGAGCACCCCACAACAAGCGATCCACGAAATGGGGTTTGTGCAGTTCGAAGATCAGCATCATCATAATCAGGTTTTGAGCTTCTTGGCACCCTCATCATCACCTGTACAAGTACAACAACAGCTAAACCCTAATAATTCTCACCATCATCATCAGCCTGCTGCTCTCAGCACCTCCTCCTCCGCCACCGCCACTGCCACTAGCAACGCCGCCACCATGGGGTTTAGCACAAGACCTTCTTGGAATAATAATAACGAGCAGGTGGTTTGATCTTGAAATTAAAGAAACATGAAATTGGGATCATAAATTTGATGTCAAGTGTTTTTCTTTTCGACCAAATCAGTTGATTATTCTAACAAAAAGCTAATCAGTTATTGATGGTACCTTTATTTTTGTACTCTTACAATTTTGTGGTTTTGTGGGACAATATATAGGTGGGAACGTTGGATCCAAAGGGTGTTAGTGATGAAAATGGGACTGGTAATGCTAGTGATTGCAGCAACTCATGGTATACACACTGATTTTTAGTTTTTGGGTTTGAATTTGTTCTTCAATCTCTCAGCTAGCTAGATCTCTCTCTCTCTCTCTCTCTCTCTCTCTCTCTCTCTCTCTCTCTCTCTAAAGTACACATGCATATATGTACATGCATAAATGCGTGCGCACATCTCAGAATGCATTCTGAAAAGATCTTCTACCAGAATCTTAGCAAGATTTAGCCACTTATGTAAGAGAGTGCTTCTGTTTCCAAATAGTGCTTTCTTTTTGTACTACACCATGTTGTTAATACTCTCTCTCTCTCTCTCTCTCTGCGTGTGTGCCTGCGCCAGTCTTTCTTTGTGGGTATATGACAGTATCGATCAAGTACTTGACACATAGATATCAATTATAATCAACCATGACAATACACACACACACACACACACACACACACATCTGTTTATATAAAGTATAAATATATATATGTCATTTTTTATACCACACATTATTGAAATTGTTCTGTGTATTATTTGTATGAGAGTAAATTAAAGAGATCAGCTACTAATCAGAGGATTACCAAGATCAATTAGCATTAAGAAAGTAGAAGGTTGAAATTAAGTATTTGGCAGGTGGAGGAGCTCAAGCTCAGAGAAAAGCAAGATGAAGGTGAGGAGAAAGCTTAGAGAGCCAAGATTTTGTTTCCAAACCAGAAGTGACGTGGATGTGCTTGATGATGGTTACAAATGGAGGAAATATGGTCAAAAAGTTGTCAAGAACAGCCTTCATCCAAGGTACCTTTTTGCATATGAATTTCGTCTTATATGATAATACATAACACACATAAGAATGTGTTTTCAAATCAATAAAATTTAGATTGTATGGGTAAATTGAATTATTATATGGTTTCCGCCAATATGTTTCTGCATTACATAAACTAATCACTCATGTTGTATATATAGAGGAATTATCAAAAATACATGTCCCAACGTGATTACCTAATACCATGCATATTGAGCCTTCATCCCACAACATCATTTCCTAATTTCATCCATACAATTAGTTACTTGATTACAATCAGTAATCTTTTTATTGTTTTTATCGAATTCAACGTGCTCACCAATCTATTGTAATGAGAGGCCTACTTCATTTAAATTTAGTTAATTTTTTGTATAGATGATCATTGACCAAGAGCTAAACAATAGACGAGATAGATCATGATACTACATTGAGGGGTAAGCTTAAAAGGATGGATATTGTGCCGTACAAGTTACGTACGGTGTGTTGAAAAACTTGGAGGGGGGAATAAGGATATGTAATATACATATACACTCTTCCAGTTATTAGTGTGTTTAGTTCAAATACAGGTGAGCTTAGGGCAAGAAAAATATTTGGAGTTATTGGCACCGGTATGCTGCAAGCAGCTAGAATGTATATATACTCCTATAGCCAATCTGGTCGACCCTCGTTTGTAGACAAGGTGCCTCATGGGCAGGTTAATTATCTGCCACAAAGAATAAGAACAATAGCTACTTAAGTACGTAGTTAAGTGCACTCTAGGGTACCTCTCATCCACTCTAATTATGATTGACGAATGATTATTGTACAAATGTTATAAGCGGAACTATTCATCTTCTAAATCACAATTCATAAACCATTAATTTGTTCAAAAAGAAAATCAATGAAAATGAAAATTGTTCGGTAGTCAACATGTATAAAATAAATTGCCAGTTTTGGTAAAAATAAAGATCTTTATGACGAATCAACCGTTTACTTAAAATATATGAATGACCAAAGGCACTCCAATTTAAGTAATTTTTTTTTAGCGATGGTGATATTTAAATGTTAATTATAAAAATAAATAATTCTGATTATGATATAATGTTTATGGTAAATTATATTCAAGCTGGGTGGACAAGGAAGTGCACGCTAAGTATAGCTCATAGAGTGGGATATGTAGTTAGATGAGTAAAGAAAAGAGAAATCTAAAAGGCTTTGCTGATATTTAGTTAAGAACAAGATTCAAGTAGAACTAGGATGCACCTTGTCCACCTAGTTGTAGTTAATGAATTTGTAGTGTATACATAATCAAATCTTTTCACCATGTAAGATAATCTCTACAAATTACATTAATTGAGTTTGAGTTTAATTAGTCATTCATATGTGTCTAATAAATAGAATGTTCATTCTGATGATCTAGAGTGTTACTAAATGTCACATCCCGGTCCGAGCCCCACCACATTCCGGGCTCTACTCTACCGTAGCACGATATTGTCCACTTTAAGCCTCAACCACGCCCTCACGGTTTTGTTTTTGGGTACCGAAATCAAGGCGTGCTGGCCGTCACGCCTTGATTTTAGTCGGGGTGTGTCACTAAAACTATCGATTTCTTTGATACATATATAGAAGATAAAATTAACAATGTCTTATTTGCTTTATTTTTTCATATTTTTTTTTAAATGTTGTTTAAGAAAATGAATTTTAGACAAACATGTAAGCTTGGTGTTAATTTGAAATCGAAAACTAGGCAAGCCAAGAAAATTCAAATGGAACCTAGCAAGGAGCACATACCTTCTCAATAAAAAAAGTCGTGTAGATGTGCAATGGGATAGAATATATAAATTATCATGCTACTTATAAAGATTAAACAAATATACATAATATATAGCATTTAAAATATCTGATTATATTTGGGATTGCGTAGCTCGATATAAGCCATGGATGTGGATGAGCATAATTACATCCTAATATTCTACAAGTTAGAGTAAGTGTTTTTTTTTTTCTTTCTTGATACAACATATATTTACATTGAAGGTGTGGGAGAATAAATGGTAGCAAACTCGTTATTAATAAGATTGGAACCTAAGCTATCATTGAGAGTAATATCAGTTTTAGATCAAATTTTAGTCGTAAGATACTTCTAGAGTACATGCAATTAATTAGTACTAATCCCCTTAATGTAAATTTTTTGGGAGATTAAAACTTAAACAATAAGCCACGTAGTACTACGGTCTAATAGTATTCATCTTCACTTGTAAGTAAGAGGTGTTACGTTCGATTAAAAAAACTTAAACAATAAAGCCCTTAGGGCAACCAATATAAAGAAAGTTAAAGTGTAAGACGTTCTTTACACTAGGAGGAACAAAATTAAACCAAATATAAACAGAGTTTAGAATGAACTAGATGAGATAAGATATCAGTAATGAAACTAGCCTACATCCAATGTGAAAAAATTAATCTTTTCTAAAAGCTTGATTTAAGCATCTAACGTAAGTTTTTTTTACGCCTGAAATATTCATGAAATTGTATGCAGCTTCTGAAATATTCAGCACTATCTAGTATTATAATTTTTTATTCATGTACTGATACTGAATGGAACATATACATGTAGAAGCTACTACAGGTGTACTCACAATAACTGTCGGGTGAAGAAGAGGGTTGAACGTCTGTCAGAAGACTGTAGAATGGTGATAACAACCTACGAAGGTAGACACAACCACTCCCCTTGTGATGACTCCACCTCCTCTGAACATGAATGCTTTAGCTCTTTCTAGCCAATTTATATATAAAAAATTCTACGGTACTGCGGAGTTTTTATATATATGTACGTAGCTCATCACGAACTACAGAACAAACTTAGTATACACGTACTATTGTTTGTAATGATTTAGTTGCATGTTAGTGTATGATTAGTTAGTTCTGTCAAGTATGTTATGAGATTGTCAAGTATTTTATGAGATTGATCATTTTGAAGGTCAGCTAAATTATTTAATATCTATATGAAGTAGTTTTACTATAGTTCATCCAAACTTATATTAAAATGACTTTTATGAAATTTTATTTGAGATTGTTGATTGTATGTGGGTTTCATGGTTATAATGAAACCTCTTAATTATAATGAAACTAGGGCATTCTAGCACAATATTTGTTCGTCCAAATTTATTATATCAGCCATGTCATGTTGCAATTGTTTATTTGATAATTAACAAGCTTCACATTTGTTAGTTTCTTCCTTCCTTATTTAATTTGGACTAAATGCAACTCTGAACTGTGTGTTTGCTTGTCATCAATAGAGGATAATCGGCCTAACCTAAACCACTCCTTGTGATATTTGTTGGAATATGATACAGAAAACCAAACGTACAATAAAGATACAAGTTATTATTAAGGTTTATATATAGCTTGTCAATAGCTGATGCATGCTATTGAGAAAATATGTTACTTATCGTGAAAGGATCAGTCCACTAATGAAAAGTGGATCGACTAAGCTAGTAATATGATGTAGCATACTAAAATAGCTAGTAATGTGATGTAGCATACTAAAATAGCTAGTAATATGGTGTAGCATACCAACATAGCCACAACTATGATCCTCCCACTAATTTTCACACTAAATCATGAAGAACTTCACCTTTTGTTTAGAAGAAAAGTTTACTAAGTGGTTGTTGGTGTCAAAATTCGGACGGAGTCAAGATTAAGTTCAATATGTATTTGTCCCCAGTGTTGTTTTCAGTCGCAGTGTCACGAGATGGCTTAAGAGAAAGGTAGAATAGGCTTGCCACTGTTGGAGGTAAAATAGGCAAGCACTATTGGAGGTTACCAGCAGACATCATTTGTGTTTGAGTGTGTGAGAATATTGCGCGTTAATCTAGTTTCTTAACCAAATGATTATGCACTGAGTGGGACGTTGGTTCAGTTAAGTTATTTTCTGTGCCTTGAGCAAATGAGGACTTAAAATTTAGTATAACATTCGTGTATGCTAGCCTAAAAAGTAAATGAAAGAGAAATAGAAACTAAAACGAGAAAATGTAATCATTTCATGGAGTCAAGATTACAAACGTTTACAAAAGTAAAATCTAGACCGACGGTTGAGCTACATAACTTGAAATGTAAAGAAAGCAGTAAAACTCTAGAAAGATTCAAGCCATGAAGAGTAAGATAATGCTAGAGGAGTCCACTGAGATCACTAGTATCAGATTGAACTTAGTTCAAAATATGTGCCTCAGAAAGGAAATCATGGTGGTTAGAATTGAACATCAATCGAATCATACCATTGGGTGTTAGAGCTGTGAAAGTTTTAGATCTTAGGGATCATAGGCAGTGTTTGCTTGGAAGGAAGGCTTTGAGATTGTAGTTGAAGAGCAAAAAGAATTTTATTGAAGAGCAATTAGGTTTGTGCTGAAAAGTAGTTGGGTTGATTAAAGAATCATTCAAGGTTTGTTTAATCGTAAAGATCGATTTTAACGAAGGTCCTGAGCTTGAAGGCCTCTAGCTCTATTTAGGCACTGATAGTGACTGTAGTTTCTGTTAGGTGGCCTTCAATTGTGTCTTAAGGCGGTTAGCATGATCGCAGTAATGACATTAGCATGTCGGATGATGCATGCGCAAGAATTTAAGGGCACACTTTGGAGACGATCTTGTCAAGCCCTTAGACATGTTCGAATTAAATGAGATGATCATCCCAGCCCTGATTTTGGAAACCAGAGTCATACGACTTTTGCGTAAATAAAAATATATAAGCCCCAGAATAGACATTATTTTTATTTATGGCCCATACAATGGCTTTCCAAAAATAAAAAATAAAAAATAATCATGACAACTTATTGTTAGGAATTATCATTAAGTTAAAAGAAGAATTATCATTGGCTTCAAGAAGTGAAAAGAAGACTAATAATGATAACTAAAATTAGTAGCAACTATCATTAAGTGATGATATAGTGACTAATCATTAATATTTTTCACATAAGTTATTGACTGCATAAAAGAATTATGATCCTTTTCAGCTTTGTTATGCACTTTTCTGTGTTATTTTTCTCCTTTTTGTTCTGGTCATCATGCATGTAATGAGATTTTATATAGATGTACTATAATATAAACAATGATATTTCGTTTTCGTTTGGTAAGAGAACGTCAAAACGAAATAAAGTTGTATTACCTACCACATATTTCTTTTTATTGGTTCTTTAAGAAGAAATTGTTATAAGGGATGTAAGCTTATGAACGGACTTAACAGATTGGGATTGATTGGAACTGTACATGGTTTTGGCAAAATGGTACACAACCCCTGCAATCCACATTACGGATTATCTAGCGTGCTTTAGTGCAAGAGTTGAACGCAAGAGAGTAAATTAATGCTTAATTACTGAAGTTATAAGCTCGTTTTTGCTTGTGTATGCACTTACGGTCTTACCAGTCTTGATCGTTACAAAGGTCGATGCTACCACATCGAGCATGTTGCTAGAGAAGAAAATCAATTTATTGCTTCTGTAGCTTACCCTTAGACCGTTTATATGAAGGTTTTGTTATTAACATGTGTACTTCCATTGTAGGTAATGTGTTTGGGTAACCAATAATTGAATTCCTAATTAATTTAGTTTTCACCGAAGGAAAGAATTTGTAAACCTAACCAAGTGTCCCACCAAATCATCCTCCTAGAACTTCCTCCTCCTTATTGCATCCACCTTGTTTGTTCTCCTTAGTCACTAAAGAAGATGATCTCTATTTTCACCACACGTTCTATAGTGAAATGAGTGATGGAACTAGAAGAAGATTGACGACTAGGACAATCTTCCTCCAGTGGTCGTTTCTGTAGGTGTTTGGAGAGAGAAACGAATATGTAGGAGTTTGTGTGGATTGCACAAAACACTCCAATCAGCCCTAGGGTGATTACTAGGTCCTTTGGGTCCTTTTGTATTGTGTTTTTTAGGTAGGCTCTTTTGTATTTTAAGTCATCTTGGTGGCTTAATGCAAGTCCAATGTGTTCGGACACAATGGCCCATGGAACCCAAAACTATTCTCTAAGCCCCTATTGAACGTCTAATCGTCAATAATTGATTAAATTATTCAATTAATTTATACTCTTTGTTTAATTAATTTAATTATTTGTTTTTATTGGATTTGTATTCATCTCAATATAATACAGGGTATGCAATTCATTAGGTTCTAATTGACGAGGTAATGAGTGATAAAACTGCTATAATAATTTTAGTGAGCTCTCATTTAATTTTCCCTTCTATTGAGGACAATTTTGATTAGCCCTCGATAGTCCCACAAACCATGAATAATGCCTAATTGTATTACATGGCCACCCAAGCCAATATAGAATGCGTTAAAAAACTTATTGAGTTGGAATTGCAATAAAATACCGACATTCTCAAGTTCAATATTCTTAATAATGTTATATACGGTATCGATAGTTCATGTCCTGCCACTAATGTGTCTTGCTTAATCGATATTTCTTTCTCAGTCTTACTAATTCTGTGGAAGATTCCAGAATAATATTGTAGAGCTAGCCTATAGATAGAAAAGCATGATCAAGTTGCATCATCAAATGGTCAATGATGTATTCGTAAGACAATTGTATCGTTTTAAGTCTAAGGATTACTTACGTTGTTGCAGCTGTAGAGTTTTTTGCATGACATGTATATTGAACTTCATACATGAGCTCTTGACTGATCGCATTTAGTGATTTCATTCTTTATTGAGTCCTTACACATTAGTTCAATGTCCTCACATGAATAGCTTGAGACCAACCATGCATCAGCCCAATTGCGCAAACACACCGCGTAGGATATGGCATTTGGGAGAAGAAGGTTCCATGAACCTAACTTCGTTAGATTGCTTATTTTCATGTTCATTATCTATGGACTCACTATTTAGGACTATAAATATTAATGAGACTAGTCATTATCAATGTTCTTGCCCTTTGACTAGATTAATTGATTATTCATTTGCATAATTCAGAATATTTCTTCTTATGAATGACTTTTAGGGTGTACAACTAACATTATCCACTTTCATTAATTCTGAATTAGTTCTTATCAAAACCCTCCTTTGACATGTATACTTAGAACCAACTTAAAACGGAATACGCAAAAGAGAAAAGTTCAAGTGTCTTCTTCCAAATAAAGCTGAAGTTAATTAACAATTGGTTGACATTGTTTGTTGAACTAATATAATTACATCATTTTCAAATCTTTAAGGGTTATAATTATTAACTACATTACAAAAGATGATAGATTGGTACAAAAGAAGATGATAGAAAGAAAAACAAGAGAGAGATATTGAAGAGGTAAGCGAAAGCTCTTGAATTGATTGATATTATATGAGAATAGTTTTTGCTAACTATATATACATAACTCCCACACACTTAGTATCTACACTATGAGAATGGCTAAGTGGGCTAAGCATTATAATGGATTTGCTATACTAATGTGGTTCAACTTCGTATTTGGCGAGAATGGATCTAAGACCTTTCACTTACAAGTGAAAAGAAATATTACTAGACCTTAGTATTACGTGGCCTACAATTAACAACTTAACAAACTTCTAACAAAGCTAACAAGTCAATACATCAAATGATATCATATGTTCATTGCATCCAACATACAAGATAGTAACACATGGCACTTAATAATAATGATCGGTTTGTAAAAATCAAATCCGGTTGCTAAAACAAGTCTCAAAGTCGATTAATTCTTTCTCCACATGGTGGCCATCGAAGACATTGGCTGGAGTTCAATTTGAGGGAGGAGAGAAGGACAGCGTCTGCGTACACGTTTGCAGCTGATTCATTAATATGCCATAATTTGCATGTTTATTAACACGAGTTAAATATGCATGTTCGAAGTCACCGTAATTGACAACTTCGTGCTTCGTTTTTGAATCGGCTTGTTATATTGAACTACTCTAGTATTATATTCAGTAACAATACTTAGGTACCTAATTAAGACCAAGATGCATGTATTGCATAGAATAATGGGGGAACAGAAACAAACAAACGCACGCGTCTGGAATTTGATCAAACACCTCATCGCATCACATGCAAACTGGACAAAACCATACCCCTCATATATATTATTGCAGTACGTGACAAAAGTTTTCGATGCAATTTGTAATCAAATTTTCGATGTGACGTGCCAAATTTCTTAAAAATTCACTCATATTCTTTATTTTTTTTTTAACGAAGGTGAACTCCTATCAAATATAAAATAGTATAAAAGACATTCAAGTGTGTTAAGTGTAGTAAAATAAGTTAAATATCAGAGTATGAAACAAATAAACGAACTAACTGAATATGAAATTTTATTAAACGAATTGCCAAGAAAACTACATGAACGAAGATGCTACATCTTGACTAAGTTATTTTAAAACTTATAAATTACAAGTTATATATTTATAGCGATATAAACCTAAGAATCCCTAATGGGTAAATACCCAAAAAAAAAAAAAAAAAAAAAAACTCTAATTCAAAAATCAAATCAAATCTCTATTTAATTTCTTAAATAAACCTAATAAATTCCAACACTATCTCATAATGGGAAATATGCATTCTACTTTTTACAAATATCGTATTTTTATTATATAATATTTTTTATAATTGAATCGAATAAGAAAGAATATGTGCATTGTCCCGACGGAGAGATCCAATTATTGTCCTTACCCAAAAAGAGTGCATAGATCATCACGCCAATTTAATAATCCATGCATTAGTGAATATTTTGGTTGGAGAAGGAATATTAAAATGGTTGAGTGGGAACATGAGATCATTCCTCTATAGACGGCCCAAGCAGGCACCAGGGATTCGGTATGTGGCTCATTCTTGTCCTTATTCTGGCAGTATCATACCAACACCCGAATTGCGTATCAAACTCTAATCATTATCTTATTAGTGGATCTAATTAAACAATATTACTCCCGCCTGTCAAGCCCCCATCGATTTCTTTGTGATTCACCAAATTGCCATCTCGATCTCTTCTAAATACTATCTAACTTTGGTTAATAACTTAATATTAGATCAATTTGGTCTCGGATGGGGAACACTTAACCTAAAGAACAATCATTGGTCCTTAAATTGCGCCTTTTCTCATGATATGTCTTGATTGAAGGATTTCTTTTATATAAATATATATTTATGCTAAGGAGTGAAGAGAATAAATTGGTTTCGAACTTGAGACATCTCACTTAAAATAATGAAAGTGTCAAATGTGAAGCCATGGCATCATCCTACCCCTCTATCTCTGATATGTTTAAATTTTTCAAAACTATGGACATGTAGAAGAAAAATGATATCCCCACTTAAACCAAGACATATTTTTACTTGTTCAAATAACAATTTAGGTGAAGCAGGGTCAAGAAAACGAATTTGTTTATGATAAAGAGAAGGTGGACCGACTCATCAAGTTCCCACTGAAATAAGAACCACACAAGGAAAAAACACTTGCCATTCGTTGGTTATTACAGTATCTTGAACACGTCCAGGTCGAAATATGATTTTCAAATTAAGTTCTGAAATAGTGAATGTTGCCAACAGGTATTAGCGATGCCATTCGCAAAAAGGAAAAGGCTTAGGCAAATAGAGCTTTTGCACATTTTTGTTAATTCATGAACAAGATCTATATAGACACATACACCCATGGATCCATTATACATCACGATCGGAAAAAATCAATAGAAAAGAAAGAATTATAATTTTTTTCTTGTCGAAAAATAGTCGAAATTGATAGATATATTTCTCGAAACAATAAAAAATGATTGAAGATGATTATCACTAAATCGTAGTTTTTAGTGGCTTAACCGAAGAATTTTAACCATTGATCCTTAATATCATATAAATAAATTAAATCAAGACAAACTAAAACATACATAATTTAAATTAAAGAAATACCAACTGGCTTAAATAAAAAATTGTTAACTATTGGTCGTTAATATCATAAAAATAAATTAAACCATGAAAACTAAAACAAACATAATATAAAATGGTAAATATCTCTTGAACGAAGGATTTTTTAATTGAAAATCAAAACACTCTTCCCATAACACAAGATTAAAAAACAATAAAGAAGAGTAAACCAAGGCATTCTGTCTGCCATTTAATTTGCTTATTTCTAGCTTCATGTCCTCCATATCATATAAATATGACCCACCATGCACTTTGAAAGGGCACAAAGAACAAATCCAAGCTACAGAGCCATGAAGGGATTGCAAATCTGTAATTAAACCAAAACTCAATAGTAAGTTCCATGTATACAAACGTTCTATAATGTTCGGAAGATCAAATTTTTAATCTAAATTTTGTAAACTAAATACTGTAGTCATTGTTGATGATTGAATTATTACTTAAATATTAATTAACGTACTTATTTTATGTTGACATCACATTATTTGATTTGAAAATTGGTTTAAAAGTTTAGTGTACTTAGCATTACCCATAGTTTTAAATCTTATGCTATATATAAGTATGATGCTAGCTACTACCATTTGCTTTCATTGCCACCTCCTAAAACTACCAAAAATGCAAGCCAACCCCTTCCAAGTTATTCCGAAACTAATATTCCCCTCACTGATAAAGCTGCATCCGGTGCACCGATCTCTGTCACCACCACCCACCAAGCCACCGCGTGCGATATCCATCTCCACGCCCGGTGAAACCAATCATGATCCTATTATTTCAGTCAACCGTAGACGTTGTTGATGACTCAGTGGCTGCATTTTGGGACTACCAATTTCTCTTTGTGTCCCAACGCTCCGAACAAACTGAACCTATCACGCTCAGAGTCGTGGAGGGTTCGGTTCCACCGGACTTTCCCTCTGGCACGTACTACTTGACAGGGCCGGGGCTCTTCAGTGACGACCATGGCTCGACGGTGCACCCATTAGACGGTCACGGATACCTTAGGGCTTTTCAGTTTGATGGCTTTGGCGGAGAAGTCAAGTTCATGGCTAAGTACGTGAAAACTGAGGCTCAAGTTGAAGAGCACGACCCTACGACTGACAGGTGGCGATTCACTCATAGGGGGCCGTTTTCGGTGTTGAAAGGTGGACAGAAAGTTGGGAATACAAAGGTTATGAAGAATGTGGCAAATACTAGTGTCTTGAGGTGGGGCCGGAAGCTGTTGTGCTTGTGGGAAGGTGGCAACCCATATGAGATTGAATCTGAGACGTTGGATACGGTAGGGAAGGTAAGTTTGATGGAAGGCTGTGATTCGGGGACGGAGAGTGGAGACGGTGGTGGTGGTGGTGGTGGAATGTGGGATGTGGCTGCGAGGTTGCTCAAACCGATTTTGTACGGTACGTGTTCCATGAACTTTCAAAGTAAGCTGGAAAATAATGAGTATGATACTAATATAGATTGACTCACGTATGAATCACACTTTTGCTGTGGACTGAAAATTTGAGTGTGATACCATGAGTTCAATATATTAAATTCATAAATGTAATATCAATATATTTAACTCACATTAGTGTGTTGGTATTGTTATAGATATCAAACTTAAATTGTATAATTTTTATATATATAGATATCACGCTCAAATTACTGTAAAAAGCCTAAAAGGTGAAATGGTAATTTTTTATGCTTTTTTTTTTTTTTTTTTAAGATTAATGGTGAACAAAACGAAGTAAATTGCTTTGTGTTATGGATTACATAATTTTGTGTGTGTGTGTGTAGATGGGGAACAGATCCCCTCCTGAGTAAATCATACGGGCGGTTGGATTTTGATTCAACGACTACAATTATTATAACTTTTAGAGGGGCTCCCTGTTTGTAGCCGTTAAATCAAAATTCAATGGTTTGTGTGATTTGCTCAGGAAGGGATCCGTTCACTATATATATAGTACTGATTTTTTTTTTTTTTTTTTATAAAAAAAAAAAAAAAGAGAAAGCAAGCTTTCAATCAGTTTCAGATCGGCATCTGGCGAGTAAACTAAAGCATGATATGTATTAAAAAAAGAACTGAACTTGGTTGCTACAAATTCAGCAGCAGCAGCTGCTTACACCCAATCGCGACTGGACACGTGTTCAAGTTTTTATTTTTTTAATCAAACTCGAATACGTGTCCAACTAGAATTGGGTGTAAATAGCAACTGCTGCTAAATTCTTCAGCAGCAAAGTTATACCTTAAAAAATTAAAAATAATTAAACTGGACTCAAGACTAACTCAAAAATATAGTCTATTCTCTAAAAACATAAAAAGTGAGTTTTTAGAGTTTTTAAACTTAAACTCACTCCTTTCTTTTCTCTCCCTTCTCCCCTCACTCCAAATCTATCTCTCTTTTCTTCTCTCTTTTTTATTTTTATTTTTTACCTTTTTCGTCTCTCCTTCAATCTGCTCTCTTCATTCTCTCGGTTCTTTCTCTCACTCCTCTCCCTCTCTATCTCGTCCAATCATCTCTCTTCTTTCTCTTTCCTTCAATTATCTCTTAATTTCTTTCCTCCTCTCTCCTCTTTCTCCCTCTCCTGCAACCCCCCCTTTTTTAGACCTATTTGACTAGTTTAAGTCGTAAGATTTAAAAATTTTAAATCGCAAACCAATCAAATTTTTTAGTCTCAAAAAAAATTGTTTTCAAGAAATGTTTTGAGAAATGATAAAAAATTTCAAATAGGATACCAAACAAGCCCTAAGATTCCTGAGTCATGTATAAATAAGTGGATTGCATAGTCTGAATTGTATACTGCTTATATCCTGAAGATGCAGTATAAGGAGGGTGCAACTTTGAACCAACTGCGGACTTCCTAATACAATAACTTTGGTTAATCAATAATAATAGGATATGACACTGTCCCCTTTTAAGTAGAATAGTTAATGTATTGTGAAAACTACAAGAATAGATTAGAATTGGTAAAATGGAAATGGAAAGTCGTTTTTTTCGAAAAGAACTTGCTACGTACCCAAGGAAACGAGGAAAGTTGTTAGGATTTAGCAACATTCTCATTTGAATTAGATGAAACATGAATTCAAATCTAGTTAATTTTGTGGATAGATGATATCTAGGAGGTGGCTTAGATAGTAAACGTTTCTGATTATCAAGCAGTACTGTATTATGAGAAAAAGTTAAAAAGGTAGAATGAAAAAGTCTAAATGAGAGAATTACTAGCATTACTTAGTCATAATATCATTATGGTGCCCCGTCGAATGGAGAAGTAATTTTTGGAGGACTCCTTAGTTACTATATATTCCTTAGTTTTTAGTTAATACTTAATACTTATTCTGATTCTATATATTATGTTTACAGGAGTGTTTAAGATGCCTCCGAAGCGACTATTGTCTCATTATAAGCTCGATGCTCGCAACAACAGGCTTCTTATGGTGTCATGCAATGCAGAGGATATGCTATTACCTTGCAGTAATTTTACATTTTATGGTAATTAAAGGCATGCACGATTTGCAGAATTTTAATTAGAGATGGGGATTTTCAAAGAATTTATAGTTTTACATATTTTTTTTTTTTTTTTTTTTTTGGGTTCTGCAGAATTTGATTCAGATTTCAAGGTGCTGGGAAAGCAAGAGTTCAACATCCCTGATCACTTGATGATCCACGATTGGGCTTTCACAGACACTCATTATATACTATTTGCTAATCGCATCAAGCTTGATGCTGTCGGTACGTTTTTTAAATAACTTACCGTGATTTGCTGATCAATTTTTTATTTTTATTTACTGATCATAAGATCTAGAGAGCATTTTGATGAGGATCTCCGATACTTACAAGGTAAGGTGTAGGTGAGTACCATTTTTTTTTTTTTAACTCCATATGTTTAACATAAAAAAATCAAATTTTTGTTGGAAAGTTACAAACAAAATGCATTATATTTTGCAAATCGTTACAATATTTCAATCCCTTTCCTTTTTCTTTTCCACTTAATGTTTCTCCACGTTAGAAACAATTATAAAACATTTGCCACTGGTAAAAGTTATAAGTTATAATGACAGACAAACATGTTTTGCATGATTTTATTTGGTCGAATATATTTTACATGATTATATCACTCCATTATCTACCCAATTATATGTTTCTAAAAATTTTCTTGTTGACAGAATATGTTGCTAAAATTGATCGTGTAACGAACTGTCAAAGATAAGTTTAGAAGCATTTTTAATGGTAAAAAATGCTTTTGACTATGCTTAGCACAAACACTTAAAAGTATTTATGGTTTATAAAACTTTTTTTCGGAGAAAAACCTACCATGCAGAACCTTTATATATTCATAAAACACTTTATAGTAATAAGTTAAACGTATTTATAATAAAACATCGTTGGTGTCAAAACTCGAGCAGAGACTGACTGGGTTCAACATGTATTTCCTCGAGTGTTATTTTCGGTCTCAATGCCACGAGATGGCTTGAGTGAAAGAGAAAATGGTTGTGCTATTGTTGGAGGTTGCCAAGTGTGTGTAGAGTTGTATTGTGCTTGCGCGTAGATCTAACTTCTTAGCCAAACAATTGTGCATTGAATGAGACACTGATTTGGTTAAGTTCCTTTTATGCTTTGAGGGAACGAGGACCTGAAATCTAGTGGGAAATTAGTATATGCCTAAGTTATAACTAAAAATGAAAGTAGAATTGGAAATAAAAACATGAAATTGAATGTAATCATTTCATGATGAAATCAAGGTTACAAATGTTTACAAAAGTGATTTTAGGCTAATAAGAAGTCTATATGACTTGACAAGTAAATAGACTTTAAAATATAAATAAAGTAGCAATAAATTCTAGCAAGATTCAGGCATGTAGGATAGATCATTCTAGAGGAGTCCACTGAGGCCATCGGGATCTGACTGGACTAAGCATGAAATATTGCCTCGAAGAGGTGATCAGGGTGGTTGGAATTGCACGTCAACCAAATCATACGACTGGGGTGGCAAAGCTATAAAAGTTTAAGATCTTAGGGATCGTAAGCAGTGTTTGCTTCGAATGAAGGCTTTAGATTGTAGCTGAAGGCTAGAGATTGCTAAAGAGCAATTGGTTCGCGCTGAAAAGTCGTTGGGTTGATTAAAGAACACTTGAGATTTGTATAATCTCAAGTGATTGAATTTGACGAAGGTCTCGAGCTTGAGGCCTCTAGCTCTATTTATAGACAATTGGGAAAGAGCAACCTTGAACATATCGTAAGTTGGAGTAATGGTAGATCGTCCTTTTGATACTGATAATGACTACAATTCGTAGTTGTTGGTCTTCTGTGAGATTTTATAGTGCTCGCATGATTGTCATGGTGACATCGGCGTCTCTAGGGACGCCTGCCATTTAAGGATGCAAGAGATTCTTAGGTCTAGTCTCCCATATGGCAAATAGGCTTCCAGGAGGGTCGCGTACGAGCCCTCGGTTGGCTCTAGTTGCGAGAGGTAGTCATCGAAGCCCTAGGTGAGAATCTTGGATTGGGCTTTTGGATTCGATGGACCGATATCGCACGACTGTTATATTTGACCCATAAAAGACTCTTTTTATTTATGATCCAAACAAGTATTTCTAACTCATACTAGTACTTCTTACCTACGGAAACAATCTCAAAAGAGTACTGTCAAGATATATAAAATTGCTATTTTTTTCTTTTCTTTTTCTGCTACACAAGGTAAATGGCTTCTTAAAGTACTAACTAAAACGTTTTTAACACTACTTTCTATACGATTGAAATTGCAGGTGCAATGACAGCAGTTTGCGGGGCTACTCCTATGATAACAGCATTGTCAGTGAACCCTAGCAAGTCCACATCTCCCATATATTTGCTTCCTCGGCCTAGTAATGAAAATGGCAGAGACTGGAGAGTGCCTATTGAAGCGTCTTCACAATTATGGTTCCTACATGTATGCAATGCTTTTGAGAATTTGGATGAGAATGGGAATTTGGATATTCAAATCCATGCTTCTGCTTGCTCTTACGAGTGGTTCAATTTCCAGAAATTATTTGGTAATTTTTTAAATATTTAACTCTTATTGTTTTTCGTGTAAAGAAAATTGAGCTTCCACTATAAAAATAATAAGCAATATAGTGAGAGTAGCCTAATTACTTATAATCACATGCAAAATTTATCATTTTTACGATGTGAGATTGATATTCTCAACACTGTACTGAATCATATGTTCAGTGACATTTAATTAGTATATTTTGTTAAAGGCTATAAGTTCAAATCTCACAAGTGAAACCCTAAAATTAGTGAAGACCTTTTGTTTTGTCTGCAAACTTGTTCAACATTTTTTTTTTTTTAACAGGATATGATTGGCAAAGTGGTAAACTAGACCCTTCGGTTATGAACATAAATGGAAGCCAAAGCAATCACTTGCCTCATCTTATTCAGGTTTTTAATCTCAAGTCTGGATCCCTTCTCAGGTTTATTTTTTTTTAGTGAGTAATGTTATATAGCCACACAAACTAAGTGCATCGCTGATACGTTCTCTAACACAGACTGCACCTTTATTAGAAAGTATGTCAGAAAAAATGTCAGTTTTCTATGTCTAAATACCATTATTGTTTTTAAATTGTAATACTAATCTAAATCGTAACTGTGAATAACTTTGATTTGTAATACACGTTCAGATTGATGGTCCAACAATGCCAAAACAAGTATAGAATCTATTCGCTTCAAACTAGCTAGAACAAAATAAGTTTGAAATTGCAAATAATTAAGAAAAAATGAATTGACTAATATTGCAGGTTTCCATCAACTTGGATAGCAACGGGAACTGTCAAAGATGTGATGTGGAGTCTTTAAACCAGTGGAACAAGTCATCAGATTTTCCAGTTATCAACCCAGCCTTTTCAGGTAGTAAGAACACATACTTATATGCAGCAGCAACTTCAGGTTCTCGCAGTTCGTTGCCACACTTTCCATTTGACATGGTGGTGAAGCTAAATGCTGCATCTAAATCTGTGCTCACATGGTCCGTTGGTAGTCGAAGATTCATCGGAGAGCCTATTTTTATCCCCAAAGGCTCTGAAGAAGATGATGGCTACATTGTCGTAGTTGAGGTACATATACGTTTGTATTCTGTGTACAAAATTTTCAAGTTGGCAAATTTAAATCTTAAAGTGAGACTTTCTATATATATATATATATATATATATATATATATATCTTGCTTGTATTGCAGTATGCAGTTTCAGTTCAAAGGTGCTATCTAGTTATCTTAGATTCCAAGAAGATTGGAGGAGCTGATGCACTAGTAGCAAGACTTGAAGTCCCCAAGCACCTGAATTTCCCTCTTGGTTTTCATGGTTTCTGGGCCACTGCAGCGTAGTTTCATTTTTTGGGTTACAAACACCATATTGTTCAAGTGAAAAAAATTTAAAGCAATGTACATTGGTGGTGGTGGTGGTTTGTACAAAGAAAATTTGTAAGAAATTATTCTCTTTGTGTCCATCAAACTAATATTAACTAAACTGTCCATCTGCTATTGTCTATAATTTATTCACATGCAAATACTGGCAGATGTAAGCTTTTATGCAAAAATTCTAAAAGCATATGATAATGAAAAAGTTTAGTACAAATTGTATTTATTCAGCAACGTTACTTAAGGGGGATTATTACTTTTTGCAACACGCCTCGTCCCCTCCTCACATGGGATCACACTTTATCGAGCCACATATGAGGTTAATTCTACATTGATAATTTTTTTTTACTGTGAATTTATACTATACCACCTTAATTTTTGGTTCACTAACAAATTTATACATCATCTTTTGAAGATTGCAATGTTTGTACATCAACTTACAAATTCGTTGCAATGTTAAACTTTTGTTAAATTCACTATTAACTAATGATGTGACAAGCAAGAGACGCACTCCACTCCCACTCCCGACTAGAATACTGACTGACACGTGGATTGACAACCCAAATAAAAAATAGGCACCTCAAATTAACTAACATGTGGACTGACTATCAAATAAAAAATACACCTTTAATAATTACTAATTTAACAAGTTAATGTTATAATGAAAATTAAGTTAACATATTTTTCTCCTTTCTCCCTCCCATATTCCATCCCTTTCTCCTTTCACGTTGCATCAACATCCAAGGTGCAGCCCCACATTAACGACGGTGCCACTCTCATCCGACTACCAGCGACACCAAAACTGACATTCCTAGAATACTCTCGTGATACTTAGTCCGAATCTCTACTTTATTTCATCAAATTCAAAGTTGATAGGTTCAAATTTCAAATATAGATCATGAAAGTTCGTGGGTTTTCGATGGATTCACGTTGGTTAAAGGTGGTGAATTTCTATGTGAAATTGGTACCAGGTGGAATAACCTACAATTTAAAATTTATATACGTGCTTGTCTGACAAGTCAGCAACACTCATCAACTAAGATCAGATATGTTAGTTTACTCATAGCGGAAGTAGTCAAGTTTCAACGTAGTTTGCTAAAATGTTCCAGGTTAACTAAGATCCATTTTGTGCACATTTTAACTCTGTCAATCTTAGTTGCATGGACTTATCTCTTGTAAATAATAATGAACATATAACACAAGCAAATGGTAAGATAAGTAAACTAGAAAAACGATAAATTGCACGGGATGTTTTTGGCCGGAAAAACCACCTCTGGGTTAAAAAAACCGAGGAATCTCCATCGAGTCCAATCCACTAGTGAAATCAAGATTCTTATAAAGTAACCACACAAGCTCAATTCCTAGATCCTGATCTACGGAGCAGCTTGTACCTTTGTGCAATCTTGCCTTTCACGAGGTGAACTCCTTCGGTCTTCACAAAGTGGCAGCTCCTCCTGAGCTCTTAACTTTGTGGCACCGAGATCTAATCAACTTATGCAAATGATGTTATGATGAAGTTGATGCAAATCTAGATTCGACTGTTTAGTTAGTTTCACTAGTCAAACACTTGAATGATGAAACTGACATAAATCCAAAAAAAGGTCAACTCAAAGATTTGAAACTGAAGAAGCTTAACCTAAAGCAAAGATCAAAATCACAAAAAACAATGTTACCCTAGTATGCAATGATCTGGGTATTTAGTGCATGATTGTGATTTTGTGGCTAGGGTTTTCAAGTAAGAACATGATCCCAGAGAAGCAATTACACCCTAAATCTAACTGAAGCTTGTGTGGTATAATTTACAACATTTGACAAGGGAAGCCAAACAATAACAACTAGACTTCACACTATGTTTTACGGGATTTTGTGAGATTTGATGACTATCTAAAAGGGGAAATGGGTTGGTACCATAACCTAGTTGAAATTTTGTAGATATTAGAAGAAAATTCAGGTTCTTTAAAGGGACGACTCAACAATGTGGACTAAATATGCGTTCAATCCTTAGGACAGTTTCTGGGTTAGGTATGTATTGGGAAGGATTGGGTCAGGTATGGGTTAGGATGGCGGGGTTAAGGTGGGGCAGCGACAATGTGATACTTAGAAAGGGATGATGTGCTAGAGTTTTGAGGAAGAGTGGAGTATGCGGCACACATGAGGCCAAAGAAGATGGAGCAAGGGTTAGACTCGAAATCCTTGAGTTTCTAGGTAGCCACCTTGGTGGCCAGAACTTGAACGAGAAACCATGGCCAAAGTTATAAACTCGACCTCAAGCTCGTCTTGTTTGGTTGGATGATTCCTGTGGACTTCGCAATGGTAGGGAAGTGGACTTGGAATAACAAGAACAAATCTCCCAATGTGGAGGATAAGCGCATGGTGGAGAGGGATAGGGTTTGGTCGGGAATATGTTTTTTTTTTCTTTTTGTTTTGGGTCGATTGAAATTTCTAGGGAAGATAGGGTTTGGCCGAGGAAGATGGTGAAATTTTTTAAATAATTTACAATTTTTTAATTGCATTTTATTTATATAACAAACTTGATAGCCATGTCACATACTTTTGTGCTGTCATCATTTGTTCTCTCCTTTTCTCCCTTTCACGCTACAACAACATCTACGTCGCAACTTTGCATCAACGATGGTGCCACTCCGATCATTTTTGGGGTGTGGGTTTTTTTTTCTGTCGAACCTAGGTCCAGGTGTGACGCTGAGTAACTGAAATACTAGATTATGTCATGAAGAACTTGTAAAGTCTAGTCTTAAGTGTTTGGCTTTCCTTGTCAAATATTGTATTTATGTACCACATGCTCAATTTAGTTTTAGACTACATTATCTAATTATGGGCTACTGCTAACGTTTAAGGATGTGGCTCACTTCACTTCAAAAGGTTTGGTCGTGCATGTGCATTTCACGTCTGTATTCTTGGCGCATTCTGTTTAGTGTTGTTGTCTAGTCAGAATTGCTCGTTGCTTTCTAGCTGGATGTGCATGTAAATTAAGATTTGCCCACATGGGCTTCCTGACAACTTTCTGCTGATGGAGAATCTGACTAGTCGTTTGGCTGGAGAATCTAACTAATCATTTGAATCCAGATTTTATATGCATATCATAACATCATATAATTTCGTGATTTGAGTTGATCTCGATGCCACAAGGTGATTAGCTCAAAATGAGCTGTCACTTCGTGAAAACCGAATAAGCCCATCTCATGTAAGGCAATGTTGCACAAAGGTAAAGTTGTTTCATAGATAAGGATCTAGGAATTGAGCTTATGTGAACTTTGTATGAACCTTTGTTTACACTAGTGGATTGGACTCAATGGAGAGTCCTCTATTTTTTAATCCAAAGGTGGCTTTTTCCGGCCAAAAGCATCCCATGCAATTTATCAATTTTCAAGTTTACTTATCTTACTCTTTGCTTGTGATATATGTTCATCATTATTAACAAATAGATAAGTCTATGTAACTAAGATTGTCAGAGTTAAAATGTGTACAGAACTGGATCTTAGTTAACTAGGAACACTTCAGTAAACTGAACCTTGAATTGACTACTTTGGTTGTGAGTAAACTAACATATCTGATCTTAGATGATAAGTGTTGTTAACTAGTCAAACAAGCATGTATATAGATTTTAAATTGCAAGTTATTTCACCTGATGCCAATTTCAATTGGTATAAGAGCTTTGCTCTAGATATACATAGAGTGATCTCTATGAGCTACTAGTAGTGGGCGGAATCTCACCATGGATTGTGATCGTGTTGTGGGATCTTGCAACTCTCATCCATTTTTTGATGGTATAATTTATGCTACTTAGAACGAGAAGTTTCAAATCTTTCTTTGGGGCTCAAGATCTTATTGTTGTTGATTATCTCACCCTTGAGTGGAATGCTCCATTGAGGCTAGTCAATGGAAAGTTTGTGATTAAGCTAAAAGGTGAATGGACTGAAGGAGAAATTGCTTTGGCCATGGCTAATAGGAAAGCAAAGAATGTTATTATTTCTGCCATTTTGTCTAATTAGTTTGCTTATGTTCGATATTACACAACTGCCAAGCAAGCTTGGGACAAACTCCAAATTCTTCATAAGGGTGATAAACAAGTGAGAGACCTAAAGCTCCAGATGACTATTTCAAAATTTGAGGATTTGAAAATGCTAAAGTCTGAAACCTTCTCCGTCTTATATGAGAAAGTTGAAATGTTGACAAGTGAAGCCTTGGGGTTAGGGAAACCTATTGATGAAACAACCACTGTTCAAAAGATTTTGAGATCTTTGCCCAAGAGATTTCAAGCAAAGAAAGCTGTCATTCAAGAGTTTCAAGACCTAAATGAGATCAAGCTTGGAAAATTGGTTGAAAAACTCATCACCTATGAGATTGAGCTTGATATGGATGAAAATGACTCCAAGAAGAGAAAAGAAGTGGCACTTCAAAGTGTTGTGAACAATGAGAACATAAGTGACTTGTGTGGACAAACCTTAGAAGATGATCTTGCCATACTTGTCAAATAATTTAGAAGGATTCTCAACAACAAAGGAAGATAGTTCAAAAAGATTAGGGAGTCCTCTAGAAACTCAAATCACCAATCACATGGAAAGTTCACTTTTGGTAGAAAACAAGGAAAATTTACAAGTAGAAAGGACAAATCTCCCTCAAGAGAATCTGGTCTCTGCTTTTCTTGTGGTGGTAGTGGACATCATGCTGCTGAGTATGCAAACAACAAGGATTAAGTCAGAAAATGGACAAAGCAATGATGGCTACTTGGAGTGAAAGTGAAGGCGAATGGTCTATGCATTCTAATGAGTCGTCAAATGATAAAAAAAAAATTGTTGCTTTTGTTGCTCCAATGGAGGAAATGTCTCCAATTGATGACGGTCTTGTGTTGAATGACAATGAGGAGATGACTTATGATGAGTTATGCATTAAGTATAATACTCTTTTTGATGAGACTTGTGCTACAAAAGTGGAATAGATTGAGATGACCAAGAAAGTTGCTGAGTTGCAGAAAGAAAACAAATCATTTTGTCTAGTCAGAATTAAACTGGATGAAAATATTGTTTATCTTGAGGCACATATCGAGAAGCTAAATGAAAATGATTTTCATTACAATGACAAAGAGGAAAAAGATGATACTATTGGTGCTTTTAAAGCTCAAGTTCAAAAATTGTTGGAATCTCAAAAAAACTTGATGAATCAAATTCATGTGTTAAAAGCAAATAATGTTTTGTATTACGAGGCTAATCAGAAACAATTACTTGAGCTAAATGAGGCAAATGACAAGGTTATTCATCTTAACATCGGGGTTGAAAAATTTGACAAAATGCTAAGTTTTGGGAAACTTCATGGTGACAAAAATGGCCTTGACTACATGGATAACGGCTCAAGCTTAATGGGTACCAAATCAAGATTTAGGACATAATCTTTTCCTATGGCACCTAAAGTCTATCCTAGCTCTAAGTCTAGATTTATTCCCACATGTCATCATTGTGGTGAATTGGGTCACATTCGTCCTAAGTGTAGGAAACTTCACTCTAGGAAGAATGATACTTTGAAGAATCAGGTAGATCGACTAGTTAATGAAGTCAACAAAATTGCTCAATTTGTGCAGTCATCTAGTATGGAAAGTGTGAAGCCTTGCTCCATATGGTTTCATAAAGTCTTCAACAGATGACTTGTTGTTCTCAATGCTCTATGTGCCACCAAACCAAATGTATGGTATCTTGACAGTAGGTGCTCTCATCACATGTTTGGGGACAAAAATGCCTTCCTATCTCTTTCACCTTTCAATGGCAATGGTGTTGTTCCTAGTCTTCCTCAGCTCAAGAATGTTAGTTATGTAGAAGGGTTGAAGTCGAGTCTCACAAGCATTAGCTAATTATGTGATGAAGTGGTGAATGAAGTTTACTTCTCCAAGAAAGGTTGTCGAATTATGGACGAACATGGAAATAATATTATGGTTCTTTCTAGATCTGGAGACAATTGTTACATTCTTGATGCTTCAAAGGTTGGTGATTCCCCAAAGTGCAACAATTGATGATGTTAATGTGTTGTGGCATAGAAGACTTGGTCATGTTAACTTCAAAAACTAGTCTAATCATGAGGCTGTTAGATGCTTACCTCTTTTTTCAATTTTGACTCCTATGTTTGTAGATCTTGTCAACTGGGAAAACAAACCCAAGTGGCTCACAAAAGACTAAATGATATTGTAACCACCAAGCCTCTACAATTAGTGCATATGGATCTTGTTGGTTTAATTCAAACATTGTCTATTAGATGGAAGAAGTATATTCTAGTAATTGTAGATAACTATTCTAGATATACTTGGGTGTGTTTCTTGAGGGAAAAATTATATACTTTTTAATAGTTCCTCAACATGTATAAAGTACTGCTAAATGAATCTCTGACTAGTCGGCTTTCTCTTGTCAAAATCAGAATTGATCATGACACTGAATTTGAGAATGCTCTGTTTGATAAATTCACCTCAACCAATGGCATTAAACATGAATTTTCAACTCCTACAACTCCTTAACAAAATCGGGTTGTTGAAATGATATCCTGTTCTAATTGAGATGACTACTGCTACATTTCAAATCGGTGTTTCTCAAGCCAGGCACTGATGTGACTCCTTATGAACTCTAGAGAGGTCAAAAGCCAATATTGAAGTATTTCAGAGTGTTTGAATGTGTTTGCTATATTCTGAGAGATTGAGAACACCTAGCTAAGTTTGGTACTAACAGTGATGAATGAATCTTTTTGGGGTACTCCAACAATAGCAGGGCATATAGGGTCTACAACCTATGAATAAAAACCATCATAAAGTCCATAAATGTTAAAGTTGATGAACTATGTTATTCCTCTTGCTCCTGATGCTGGAAATGTTGATTTATTCTCTTTTCAAATGAACGATAATGGTGGTACTTCTGGTCAATCAAGAGAGCAGTCAGAAAGTGACACAGTAAGTCAATCTAGCTCAAATCAAGATTCATGTATTGTGTTTAAGGATAAGCCAAAGTGGGCCTAGGTCATCAAGTTTAGGAAATTGTGGGTTCCGTTGACCAAGGTGTTAGAACTCGAAGACAACTAGCTGATGAAGTTGCAAATGTTTGCTTTGTTTCCCAGATTGTGCCCAAGAATATTGAAGATGCCAATTAGGCTATATGCATTGATGATTAAAATAGTACTTCTGAAGAAGCTTACTTTGTTGGGAACAATTTGGTTGCTTGACACAACAAAAAGCAACATTGTGTCTCATTGTCTACTGCCAAGGCAGAATATGTGGCTACTGAGAGCTGTTGCGCTCAATTAATGTGGATGATGCAAATGCTTAATGACTATGGTATCTCTCAATCCACCTTTCTTATTTATTGTGACAATATGAGTGCTATTGATATTTCCAAGAATCCTATCCAACATTCAAGAACCAAACATATTGATATAAGGTATCATTTCATTAGAGATCTTGTGGAAGGTAAAATTCTTACCTTAACATTTGTGCCAACTAAAAAACAACTAGCTAACATATTCACTAAAACCCTAGATAATCGAAGGTACGAGGATCTTAGATGGTTTATTGGTCTTTGTGATATGATTTAAATAGGTTGTATAGCCTTGCTTCCAAGAGTTGAATATTTTGTCCAGTCTCTATGCATGTTTTGTATAAACAGTTATCTTATCACATAACCTCTTTTTGTTCTCTGTATGCATCTCTTATATTCATACATTGTTAGTAATATATGGATTAGCCTTGGATAATCTTTCAGTGTGATGTCAAAGGTTCTCCCAATTCTCTCTTATAGTTTTTGAAAAATCATTTTTTCAATCATCCAAATCTAGTGGTGTTTTTGAATTTAATGTTGTTTTGGTCCTAATTGAGTGGTAGTGATTTTACTTACTCTATAATCTGGACCATGTGCGAATTCTCTTCCTTTTGTTCTCTTCCCAAATCAAAACAAAAATTCAAATGGGAGAGTGTTTTGTGGAAAGGGTGTCTTCAAAAGAAAGTGTGTGTGTGTGTGTGTATTATCAAATGGGAAAATCCTTTCATTTTGGCCTTCCATGCAATGTCATGTGTAGCGCTTCAAGATCCCCCTCCATAGGTCATGTATCAAATTCTCTTAAAATATCAATGGTGATTCATCAAAATTTCACATTCATTCAAATGACCTTGGCATTTCTCAAATTAATGCCTCACTCAAAGTTTCACACCAATGTTGGCTTTTCCTTCAAGGCTTATGCCTTGCTTTTTGCAAGTCTTGTCCATTGTCCATATTATGTAGGAAGTGTTGTCTCTTAAAGTCAATGGATTATTAAAAGCTTGGTTAATCTTGAAAATGCTTTTGAGATTAAATGCTTGGTTTTATGATTTCAAGATGGCTGTCACCAATCATATCCCCTTACCTTGACACATCACTGTTGCATCATAAGCAAGTGTTCATCTCTATATTACTGTCTTTGTATGCCCTTGAAGAGTTGTCTCTTGAGAATTGCATTGCATATTATTTTGTTGAACACTTGTCTTTTCAATATTTCTTAGAAGCATCGATATTCAAACTACTTTTTCTTATCCATTTCCTGGCTTGTGCTTTAGTTATGGTTTATTTTTTAAGTCACCGTCCCTCATCAGATAAATGAAGTTATGATTTGGAATTATGGGGGAATGTGTTTTCATGAAATTCATCAATTTTGGGGGAGTTCAATTTTATTGCATGCATCCTTTCTTGGGGAGTCAGATCATTTTTTGTGCTTACTTGTTGCTAGTCTAATTGTTGCTACAATTTGCTTGGGCATATCCATATGATCTAGTGAATATTCTTTATTCGTTGTGTTCTTGTTGTTGTTGTCATGTGTATTTGCAGCAAATTTGACTATTCTATGCGATTTTCCTTTTTGTCTTTGTCTTACCATGACAAAATGAGGGAGAAAAAATTTCAGTTATGTTTAATACCTTGCAAGCTGGTTACCCATGATAAATTTCACTTGCTCTTGTCAAGAGTTGATCATATGCAGGTTCATATGCAAGATTCATTCCTTGGCTCTTCTTTTGAGTGTGGGTGAGTGAAATTAGTTTTAGGCTTGGGGTATTTTGTCAAGGAAAGCCAAAGGGGGAGACTGTAAAGTCTAGTCTTAAGTTTTTGGCTTTCCTTGTCAAATATTGTATTTGTGTACCACATGCTCAATTTAGTTTTAGATTACATTCTTTTATTATGGGCTGCTGTTGGGGTTAAACATTCAAGGATGTGGCTCACTTCACTTCAAAATGTTTGGTCATGCATGTGCATTGCACATTTATATTCTTGGTGCATTCTGTTTAATGTTGTTGTCTAGTTAGAATTGCTCATTGCTTTCTGGTTGGCTGGGCACGCAAATTAAGAGCTGCCTATATAGGCTTCCTAACAGCTTTCTGATGATGGTCAGATCTCAGCTCTTAATCTTTTCTGATCAGTTTGTAGTACGACAAGTGTCCTTGGTAAGTAAAAAACAAATTGATGCTTTTGGGGTTAAGATCCCTAGCTAAGGTTCTTAGTTTTTGGGTGTTCAGAATTTATTTTAGAGAAAGTGTGCCTTTAAAGCTTTGAGCTTGCATATTCTTCATTAATGGAACCCTAGCTGCAATACCAACTTCATGCATTAAACACCCAATCATTATATATTAAGGTTGCATTATTTTAAGGTTTTGCATTATGTTCTTGGTGTGGTTTTAAACTTTAAATCCATTTTTAGACCAAGCTTTTGGATTCAAGTTGGATTCTTTCTTCAACTGTTTGACTGAAGAATCTGACTAGTCGTTTGAATCCAGATTTTATATGCATATACATTTCATGATTTGAGTTGGTCTTGGTGCAACAAGGTGATTAGCTTAAGAGGAGCTGCTACTTCGTGAAAGCCGAATGAGTCATCTTATGTAAGGCAATGTTGCACAATGGTAAAACTGCTTCGTAGATAAGGATCTAGGAGCTTTTATCCCGTAGTTGCATTTTTCTCCCGGTTGTTAAGTAATAAGCCCTATTTGATCTTCACGCACAAAAGAAGCTTCCCAAGTTGCTGCCTTTACCTTCTTTCCGGGGAGGGGTCTCTAGCACATTATAATGCTATCTCCCTCGAAGTTGCTGCTCAATAGAATCTTTTTTTTAGGGGGAGGATCTAATAAATGGACCAAGGAAGCACTAATCATTGAGCTTGTGTGATCTTTGTATGAACCTTTGTTTACACTAGTGGATTGAACTTAGTGGAGAGTCCCTGGTTTTTTAATCCAGATGTGGGTTTTTTTCTGGCCAAAAACATCTCATGCAATTTATCACTTGTCAAGTTTACTTATCTAACTCTTTGCTTGTGATGTATGTTCATCGTTATTAGCAAATAGATAAGTCCATGCAACTAAGATTGTCAGCGTTAAAATGTGCACTAAACTGGATCTTAGTTAACTAGGAACTCTTTAGTAAACTGAGCATTGAATTTACTACTTCCGCTGTGAGTAAACTAACATATCTGATATATATTTTAAATTGCAGGTTATTCCACTTGGTACCAATTTTCAGAACTTGATTAACCTTTGGAGTCCACTTGTTTAGAATAGTTTAGTTGTTTATCCTTGCTGCTTGAGTTGGTATGTTTTTTTATCAATAACCCCAGTTTTGACGAAATATTCCTTACATGCCCCCGCTATCTAAGTATCTTGAAATGTTTTAGTAAGTTGTAACTATGTAAATGTACTTTTGTAGGTTCAACATTTGTACCTAGAATGACGACAAACAGTTCTAGTAAAATTGCAACTCCAGCAACTTCAACACTTGTTGTAGCTACTAAAGGGTATGGCATCTGAACTTTCTCGTAGTTTATTTTCCAATACAATATAGTCCAACTTCATAACAATGCATTGTTCCTTTTTTTTTTTTTCCTTTTATTATCACTTTGACATTAATTATTTTAGTCTTTTATGTGCTTTTCATATTATAAAGAATTTTTCACTGAGCTCTGAAGGCAAATACAACCTTAAAAGATTAGACATAATGATGTTGTGTAATTTGAATTGAAATTCATAAATTTGGAAACGGAAGAAAAAACATTAGTTGTAAAGGCTCTTTTATCTAACTTGTGCTCATCTATTTTGCTCGTCTTCTAGGACAAATTTAAATGCCAGCTTCATCATACCTATTACTGGATTACCATCTGAGATCATAGGGAAAACTACTCAGGAGGTACTTCATGTGTTTTCCTTTTTCTTTATTTGTCTATTAAATGTAGCTTTATATATGAATTACAAAATGTATATTAATTTCACATATATGATATGGAAAATTTGGAAAGTTCAAATACCCAGCCTTGAATGTTGTGAAAGCAAGTATATCACATATAGATTTGCATATTTTGATAACATAATGCAGTTTCTTACAACGTGAAGTAATTGACATGCTTTTATTGAAAGATAATCCATATATTGAAAATAAGAATGAGAATCCTTATTTATCTAAAAGTACGTGAACTCCATAGTCGTGCAATTGATTTTACATCGCATTGGAAAGCTCTGTGAAGTAATTACTTTTATCATTGTGAGGCTCAGATTTAATACAATCATTATTGAAATCTACATAATATTTTGTCAACGAAGATAGGTTAGACTTTCCTAATCCCTTGATGATCAATGCATCTCCATATTATTACAAGGCTTAAATTCTTCTTGTGCTTTGAACTTTGCCACTAATGAAGCCACTTTTTCACGGCCTGCCAAGGTACTTCTCAAATTTTCAAATCTTTTATTCTCTCATTAGGCAATGCTTTGACCTGAAATATTCTTCTAACGTGTAATTTTTTTTTTTTTTAGTAGAAACACTCGCCTACCTTGGAAGCTAACATTTTGGATCAATAAAAATTCTCTAGAATCTCGTGGCTGCAGCCACGGCTGCTACTGCATCTTTTAATAGTTCAACTTCAACCAAAACAGAAACCCTGACCAACAATACCAAATCTATAATTCAGGGCTTCCTTGGGAAGGATTATGCCTGCTTAACAGATAAGGGTCAGCGCATCAAGCTTTGCATAACTTTCAAGACTAGATCAAAGACAACTTCTTCCCTCCTTGTGTTAGGCCAATATTCCAAGGCATACTCGACCTGTAATGCCTCATCCTTATTTTCGTAACGTCGAGGATATTTCGGTAGTTTCACGTTTCGTATTTTGTGAGCCACTATGACCTACCTTGTCCCCTTGCTTTTTCCTCTTTGTCCCGTGCATCCCCCCTTTCCCATTTCTTTTCTATTTTCTGCCAACACACACTCACTCTCTCTCTCTCAAACTTTGTTCTCTCATTCTAACCTTCATTCTCCAGGAAGGCAACACACAAACAACAACGACAACACTCCCATCACCACTCAAACCAAGAGAACCACGAGCTTCGTCTCGTCCTCAAGAGCCTAGAACACCCAAACTTACCTCGAACTTACTTTTGGATTGTCGGGATCGAAATCCAAGTCGGGCCAAGAACTTTCAGGATAGTTTCTGGCCAAACCACGACAAGTTAGCTATGAGAAAGTACCATTCTCTTCATCTCGTTGAGAAGTATGATTTTCATTTTTGAATCGCTCGATTTCGTTGAGTATTGAAGAAGTTTTGAACGTTTAAAGTTTACCTAGGAATCCAATGAAAAACCTAGTTTTCCCACGGATCAGTCACCTTTCAAGCCATTTTCCGACCATCTCTAGCAACCATTGGGCTTCCAAATATGTATTCTCTTGTTCCACACTTTTCTAGCTTCGTTTTGATATATTATGGGTTGAATTTGGTTATGAAACGAAGAAGTTACGAAGCTTTAAAAATTGTCCAGATTTCTGGCCAAAAACCCAGTTTCCGGTGGGTTTTCAAGTGACCTTGTTAAACCGACCCGTTGACCGTTGACCTGATCTGTTGACTTCCATTGACCATTGGCCGTCAACGTTGAATTTTTGGGTTTCAACCGGGACCCCTCATAAACTAATTTTGACGTCCTGATTCCAAATCCGCATTTCGTTTTCCCAAATTCAATCGTTTTAGTAGAGTTTCATTAATTGGTTCCTTTATGTGCTTAGGTGTGTTTGTTAGTGGAGACCCCGTCCTCTCTAGTTTAAGCAGATATTCGACGACGGAGTATCTGTGAGTGGACCCTTTCTAAAATGCATGATCTTTATTATTAGAAATGCATACATGAAAAGCATGATTTTATGACTACGTTTTATGAAACGTTTATGAGTAAATTAGATTAACGCTTTTTGAATTATCATGCTTTATAGAATTTATGTTTACTAAGATATTTTTGAATATAATTTATGATATGATGTTTGAGCTATTGAGCTCTGATGAGATATATTTTGGAAAGATATTTATATATGGCTTCGGGCGAGCGATGTAGTCCCTTCGGGCGGATGATATTTATATATGGCTTTGGTTTGGCAATGTAGTGCCTTCGGGCGGAATATATTTATATATGGTTTCGGCGGGGCGATGTAGTGCCTTTGAGCGGAAGATATTTATATATGGCTTCGACCGAGCGATGTAGTGCCTTCGAGTGGAAGATATTTATATATGATCTTTGGGGCGGCGATGTAGTGCCTTCGAGTGGAAGATATTTATATATGATCTTTGGGGCGGCGATGTAGTGCCTTCGGGCAATTGTGATACCACTACTAAGCACACTTTATATGATATACAGTCTGCATAATGATCTTTCTCAGGACTACAGTCCTGCCTCAGTCTCCTCTCGTCTCATTTCTTTCATTCAGCGACTGGGTGCGCGCTTCGCCATGAAAGATCTTGGTGATCTTCATTTCTTCTTGGGGTTTTCGGAAAACCTATTACTTATTATGCTATATGAGTTTTCTAAACTGAGGGTTAGTACGTTGAAGAATAACTGTTTTAGTATTGCATATACATAAACTTGGTCTACTTATGTTTGGTTTTGCACCCCTTTAGGACCTAGGTACGAGGTATACGACCTGAGCTACGAGGCATTCCCATATCAGTGAATTTGTGTCCTTTCTGTGTAGGACATCTCTTGTAATCACACTTTCTAATATTTCTTCCGCTTGTATTTCGAATTAGTATAATGCTTTGAACATATCATGCATTATCACTTTTACATTGTTGGTAGTTGAATATTATATTTTATTAAGGTTTGTACTTGATTACTATATTGCGTTGTTACGCGCGAAAATTACATGCATGTTTCATATGTTCTCGGCATATGCATTCATAAAATGGCTTGCGTCACCCTTGGATGTCGGCCAGCATGTGGTCATCCCGTTGTCTTTCGAACATTGGGATCGGGGCGTGTCAGGACCAATTGGAGAATGGAGTATCAGCCTTTTAGCAAGCTCAAATTATATTCAATGATGACAAAGTTTTAGTTGATAAAATCAAATCCTTCAGCAATGATCAGATATCAAAACTTTATTTCTGCAACATGAAAAAGAAAGATTTCAAGAGCGGGAGGTAAAGAAGTGGCGGATTAAGGTTAAGCAAGCTCAAGTTTTAGCTTGAAAGATAATGGAAATTGTTAGAGAAAAATGGAGGCTACCACATCCTCATCGACAAGGGAGAGGATTTGTGGGGCATCTTCAAGAACATGTTGGATAAATATTTCCATTTGTAAAACTGTTCTGTTGTATATGCTTTCAACCTTGTAGATACTTTCAATTTGTGTAGCTATTTAATATTCTTGGGATTTTTAACTTAAAATTAAATAATGACAACATGTATCGAAGATTGATAAATCAATCAGACATCAACAACATGTTAAAAAATGATTATTTATTAACCAACTAAATCTTCTTCCTCCTCATATTTTAGATGAATTTAATGTAAATTATTTTATGTTTGTTAAAAAAAAAATATATTATTTGATTTATTAAAAATTTATTTAGAACAAGAGCTTAATGAATACAATAAATGAATTTTATACTCTTTTTTTCTCCTCAATTTAAATACTACCTCCAAATAATACTCATAATCTGAATCCAATTCATTATTTAGTAAACGCAATAAAATTCATAATTAAAATCCAATTCATTATTTGAATTCTAATTATCTCTACTAATTAATAAAACACTCATTATCAAATAAAATCCTATAAAATTACCAGCTTAACCCTCTAATTAAAACAGAACATGAATAAGAAATATGGGGCAAAATGTAATTTCATACAACCAAATTTTGTTTTTTTTTTCTTTCAAAGCCTCACCTACATGTAATCCTAACATATCTCTAATTAAAATTAAAAAAAAAAAAAAACTTCCCACTCTCACGCTTTGTTTGTGCCCATATGCTAGTTATGTATTAACAAAAGAGTCATCAATTTTATGGCGTGTATACTCGTAACCAGAATGGAAATTGAAAGGTTGATCTCGATTATGAATCATTCTTGTATTTACTAATACATGCAGGAATAAACAGTGAGTCATTTAAATTCCGGAGAGTTGAGAGCAAATCAGAAATGTAACTAATCTTGTATCTAATATAACAAAATCTTTCGTTTAATAAAAAAAATATAAAAATAAAAAAGGAGGGAAAGAAATGCATGTTTTTTACCCATTGTGGATGAAGGCCCAGCCCACTCCTATGGAAGCCATCGACACCCAAAAATCGAAAAGAGAAGTTCTGGAATGCCTTAACCAAAAACCCCAAAATTTGAAAAACCTCTCAATCACATAGTGCAGCAGCAGCACCGGAAGAGAGTGAAGAGAAGAAGAGGGAAAACAATGTCGGGCTTTTCATCCGGATCCTCCGCCTCCTCCGCCTCTTCCTCTTCCGCCCAATCCACTTCCCCTTTCTCTTTCTCCAACCCTCCTTCCTCCTTCTCATTCGGCTCTTCTGCCTCCCTATTCGGATCCTCTGCACCTGCCACCACGTCCACCACCGGCTTCTCCATTGGATCCTCGGCCTTCGGCGCCTCCACTCCCTCTAACCCTTCCTCCTCCCCATCTCCATTCTCCTTCTCCCTCAACTCCACTTCCACTCCCTCCTCCTCCCCATTCGGATCCTCAAACCCTAGCTCCGCCTCTACCCCTTCCTTCGGTTTCGCACCCACCGCCACCAACACCACCACCACAATAACGTCTTCGGCTTCCGCCCCTTCTTTCGGATTCGTACCCTCCTCTACCAACACCACAACCTCATCTGCCTCCGCTTCCTTTGGATTCTCATCCGCCGCCTCCGCCGCCGCCACCACCACAACCTCCTCTGCTTCCGCTCCTTCTTTTGGATTCTCATCAGCCGCATCCTCTGGCCTGTCCCTGTTTGGCTCCTCGGCCTCAACGGCTTCAACTCCTCTGTTTGGTTCAACTCCGTCCCAATCCCTGTTTGGCTCATCCTCATCGGCCCCCACCTCCACCGCCTCCGCCTCCCCTCTATTCGGAGCTCCTTCTTCCGCCACTTCATCCCCATTCGGAGCAACCTCATTTGCACCCAGCGCACCCACAAACCTGTTTGGAACCTCGTCCACTTCCGCTTCGCAGCTGTTTGGCACAGCGTCCTCTGCACCCAGCGCACCCTCGCCACTGTTTGGCACAGCTTCCTCGTCCCAACCTTCATCCTCTGTAGCTCCAACCACCCAATCGTTCCAAAGCTTCTCCACTTCCACTTCAGCCTTCACATTACCAACATCCTCCCCTCTTTTGAAACCCACAACCTCCACTCCCACCACCGCTGCTCCTCCATCAACAACCGCTTCCAGCTTCTCCTCCTTCGGAACGCCGGCTTCCTCCGCTTCACAATCCTCTTTCGGTTTCTCCACCAGTTTCTCCAATGCCGCCTCAAAACCGACCTCACAATCCTTCCCAACTCCCTCCGCTCCGTTTCTTTCTACTCTCACGACCACAACCCCTTCTTCGACTCCAGCAACTAGCACTACAACCCAAACCTCTTTCACTATGCCGTCTTTTGCTGTGATTCCTGCTACTTCTCCGGCTTCTAGCACCGCTGCAACAACGGCTCCAATGGCGGCCCCTGTGAGCTCAGCAGCTTCTTCCGGGGGCTCGCTTGTAAGCTCGTTCTCCTTCCAAACTACTTCAGGAGCTACTGCTTCTTCTGCTGCCTTTTTGTCTTTGACAAAAGGGTCTACACCTGCTCCATCGTCTCAAGCACAACCAAGCACTACCGTGCCTGCATTGGGTGAGTTTTCTCAACCTTCTTTTGTCACTTTTCAATTAATGTTGTATCAGAGCTTCTATTGTGGTTATTTGTCTTTAAATTGGTTAAGCATTTCGAATCAATATTAGGAGTATGGGTAGAACTTAGAAGAACACTGAATTGCTTTGCGGGATTATGTTGCGAATGGCTTTGAACTTTTGAGTTCATTTGTTTTAGAGCATTTTGAGTTGTGATCGGTGTTCGAAATTGTAACTCCGTAGACAAGGCACGTGAAAAAGCGATTTTGAGAACCTCATTCTTGTTGAACCACAACTCATGTATGCTTATCTCAAAAGCGTTAGTTACTTAGAAGGGTCCGGATAAATTGTAACCGTGCAAAAGTGCTATTCTGTAGGTGTCGGTACTTCAGCCCCTGTAACTGCTACAACAACCACTACAAGTACTGCTGCAACTCAGACATCAACATCACTTGTTGCAGCTTCTACTAGTGGGTATGCGTACTTGGCCTTGTTTCTAACTTTCATTTATTGTTTTTTAATACATCTAAACTTTCTTGTACCGTATTTTCCCCGTACAACAAAGTTCAACTTCTTGGCGCATTATGCTTTACCTCCTTTGCTTTAACATTAATCTATTGTAATAGGTCATCTTATAAACAGTTTTTCTTTCTGCCCAACCACAAATTGGAAATAGAAAAAGGTTTTGTGCAATATGCTCGGATCTTTAGAAATTATGGAGTTTTATCTGACTTGTGCTTTTCTGCCCTGCTTGTTCTATAGGACAACTTCAATTGTCAACACTACATTATCTAGTGCACCAAAATTACCGTCTGAAATCACAGGGAAGACTGTGGAGGAGGTACTTTAAATGTTTGCCTTTTGTTTACAAGTAGTGTTGTTTATAACATGGCTATATGACTGAGTTGCCACTTTAGTTATTTGCATATGTTTAGTTTATGACTGAAAAATCTGGACGATTCTACCAGTGCGGTGAAGGCAAATATTATGCCACACATGCATCATCTCACACTACAAACTCCTACTAGCTTAAACAAGGGGCAAGCTTTTCCTTGAATGGCTAGTCCTGATATTGAAAAGATATTAAAGAAAATCCTTTGTTTATGCAAAATCAAATTTGAACCAACCCTGAACATATGCAACTGAATTTATCGTCCTCTGCATGTCGTGTTCATCATTATTATAATCATTCTTCAAATCCACTTAAAAAGTGTGACATCTCTTTAAGGAAATACTTTTTAGAAGACCAGTTTCTCTACCCTACTCTATTATCAGTATAACTCTATACTTATACAGGGTTAAATTCTTTCTGTTCTCTGAGATAATCTATTACATATGAAGTAATTTTTTTTTCTTTTGGTTAAAGATCATCAAGGAGTGGAATGCTGAGCTTCAAGAGCGTACTGGAAAATTCCGAAAGCAGGCTAATGCAATAGCAGATTGGGACAAAAGGATTTTGCACAACCGTGATGTTCTTCTTAGGCTTGAGGTGATCTGTTTCCCAATATATTAGAAAATTTTGGGTAGACTGGTTAACAGCTATATGATTTTCAGTTATGATACATTAGTAACTTCATTTAGTTGATATCCTTCAGTGAGCAGTATTTTTACTCATTGTGTTATTACTATTATCCTTATATGTAACATTGCACAATCAGTCTCAGTTCCTTCTTTTTTTGTTTGAAGATAAAAAGACTACTTAGTTGTGTATCCCTTGGTTGGTTTCCCCATTTCTTCTTGTTCTACTATGGAGCTGTTTGATAATCATTTCATCTTTTGTTTTTAGCTCACTTTTTTGAAAACTGAAAGTTGAAATCTTGTTTGGTAACTATTGAAAACTGAAAACCAAAAGATGAAAACTCAAGGCCAAATTTGAAAACTCAGGGAATTAATTGTCAGCTTTCATTTTTTTTGAAAGCTGAAAATTGAAAGTAGTTACCAAACAAGATTTCAGTTTTCAAAAAAGTGAAAAGTAAAAAGTGAAAACAAAATGGTAATTAAACGGCCCCTATGCTTTTCTCTTTTGCTTTCTCTGCTGGTATTTTCATTGTTTAGTAACACTGTTCACATGAACTAATATGAATTTGTTCAATAGTTGCAATGATTAATAATAATGTTTTCAGTTTTCAAAAAAGTGAAAAGTAAAAACTGCAAAACAAAATGGTAATCAAACGGCCCCTATGCTTTTCTCTTTTGCTTTCTCTGCTAGTATTTTCATTGTTTAGTAACACTGTTCACATGAACTAATATGAATTTGTTCAATAGTTGCAATGATTAATAATAATGTTTGACTTGCATGTTATAATTATTTAGATTGAAGTGGCGAAAGTGGTTGAAACCCAAGCTAACTTGGAGCGGCAACTAGAGTTAATTGAGACTCATCAGCAAGAGGTACTTTAGAGTAGTGCACTAATTGGAATAGTCTTCATTATGTCAGTCTTTGTATATAGCACATACTGATGCATCATAATTAATGTTTCCTTTATATATGAAGCTGCTCTTTTATTCTTCTTCTAGGACCACTAGGCAATTGATCCCATAGATGTACACAACCAGGACTATATAAAACAATATTACACATTAACTAGATATCTTTGGGTTTGGGGTCGTCATTTTTTTAATTAAATATTCTCTTTTTAGTGTTTCAAGCCCTAAAGCGGATCCTTAGAAACTTATTAGTTCAAACTAGTAGCAATGTTTTAAAAGGTGAAGGTGAAGTCAAGGCATCTCATGGATAGCCTCGCCTAGGTGATAGGCTCGAGGTGTGAGGTGATAGTCTCACGGTACCTAAATTTATTATAATACTTAATATATAAAATATAATACATTGTAAAACAATCAAGCAAGCATGCCAAGCAATCAAATATTTAGCTATTATCATTATTTCTTCAATTCACATCAAAAAGTCATAATAAACTAATAGAAACTAGGTTAGAAACATAAAATTAGCATGAATTTTATAAAAACCCTGCCCAAAACTGGCTTTTTTATTAAAGAAAAAAAATGAAACGCCCAGGTTAGTCTATAGCCACTCCCGCTGGGCAGAGGCGTGTAGCCCCACCTCAAAAAGGGCCTAGGCGAGTCTTAAAACTAGTTTTTTAAAACACTGACTAGTAGTTTTAAAGAAATTTGTAGATGGTCCTTGTGACCTAAAGGTATTATGTTCTCCCCTTTATCCCCAAGAATAAACCCAGCTGTCAATGGATTACAGCAAATGAAAACATATATGTATGGTAATGTTCCTTCTTTATTTTGTCTTGTTAGGTTGATAAGGCTTTGCAAAGCATGGAAGAAGAAGCTGAGCGTATATACAAGGATGAACATGGATTGCTCCGTGATGATGAGGCTGCATCCACAAGAGATGCAATGTGAGTTTTTGTAATGTTGCTTTTGTTTTATTTTATCTGATGGAAATTTTTTAGGCTGCTTTATGCTATCTGTATTGGACCAGTTGTATTTGTGCTTCTCTGTTCTGGTACTACTTTTGTCTGTTGCATTAGGCAATCTGTACATTTTGCTGTTACCATTCTTGAAATCAAGTTGCGAAGTATGCTCCTGCTTGAATAAGTTTTGCGGCCTGATATGGACATAGGGAATAGATTGTTTGGGTGTGAACTAGCCAATTATTGTTTCTTTACTGGGATTAATCCGTTTATTGACAATCCTGTAAGAGGTTTTGTCTAGTCCTATTGGAATTATGGTGAAAAGTTAGTAGGATAACCATAACCATTTTGGCATGTTGATTGCTCTGTCACATAAGTGTATGCACATAGTACATACGCACGCAGACTACATTCTTTCTTCCTGTTTTCCTCCCTTTTGGGTCTTGCTCGCTTTTTGTAGTTTATAAGCATGCCAATGGTCCTGAATTTTTTTTTCTGTATTATTGTTATGGTTTCAATCGCAGGTATGAGCAAGCTGAGTTTGTAGAGAGGGAACTAGAGCAGGTGACAGAACAGATCAAATCAATTATTCAGACCTTAAATGCGAACCAGGTAACTATTTCAGTTTAGTGTTATACTTATTAAGAATCTTTGACCGCATACGTTGATGATTATACTAATGTTTTTGTTTTGTTTAGGGAGGGGAACTTGATGCAAATGATGGTATGGCTCCGTTAGATGTGGTTGTCCGAATCTTAAACAATCAGCTTAGCTCTTTAATGTGGATTGATGAAAAGGTTAGTATCTTTTTGCATGACTTTTTATTAGTTGTCGTTGTTAGTATCTAAAGAGGGTGCACTGTGTCCTCAGTTTTATTAGTAACTAGGAGTAAGATACACGGTATGAAGAGTTTAAGATTATCCGACTCCCCTTATTGTATGCATGGTCTCAATTTATGAGAAGGCCCTTGGTATCACTAGTAGATTCAACGTTTTCATCAAAATCTTTTGTACTGTTTGCTTGAAAAAAATTCCTGTAATTTATCTCATTAGTGATATTTCATCAGTATTTTGGTCCTATGGGAGAAAACAACGTGATGATTACAACAATTGAAGTGTGCAGAGAAAAGTTTTTTTTAAAATATGTGTACTGTTTCATCTACATGCTTGAGATCTGGTTTCTTCTTTAATGGCAACACTGACCTTCCTCCAATCCATCAGGCCGAAGAATTCTCCTCGCGAATTCAGAAGCTCGCCAATGAAGGTCCTGCTGCAGATCGCGAATTAATGGCTCCAAAATACTGGATGTTGTGATCATCGGAATTGTAAACCACCTTCAATTCCCCCACACATCAGTTTCGAAGTTTAGTGTATGTTAAATACTCTTCGTAATAACCATTTGTGGTGCATAAATGTTCAGATATACAAATCTCTATCGACATTTTTGTGATGTCTACTTCTTCTGTGTAATTGACTGCTCTATGAAACCACCGTGGCGCTGAAAAATTGTACGTGGCAGAAGCACCGCCCCTCGGTGTTACCGATCACAAATCTTAACACATGATGGCGATCGGTTTATTTTCTCCCTCTCAGTTATGCAGTGTTACATAATTGTCAAAAGATAGTTTGCGACTTTATTCTCACAAAACAGTGTTTGAAGTAATGCATGTGCACGAATGAGAGCGAGTTATGATCGATGTGATTTGTACAAACATGTTTCCGGAGCAGATCCGGCGATCAAGCTCCGCGGAATCGTGCGACGACCACAATCAAGAGGATAACAACGGTGAGAAGCAATGAGGATCTAACTTTTTCTTCAAACTGATCCGTGTCGTTGGCCGGCGGGTTCGGGTTCTTTTCCTGCAGAGTCTCCGGCGGCAGAAATATATCAGTCACAAGTGACTGAAACTGCTCAATGAGCTCCATAACTTTTGCTCTTGTGATGTCCATAATCCACCTCATAACGCGTTTAGCGAATTCTGGCTCTTGGTTTGAACTCTGAGGCAGCAGCCCTTCATTCCCACACACAGATAAATCTGTAGAAATGTATATAAATTAGTAAAACTAAATTAGAAAGTTCAGCTCAATTTCAACTTAATTCTCCTAAAACATGATAAGATGCAAAACACCAGGTAAATTGAGTTCAAGGTTGCCGGAAATGCATACCGGAGGAGGGAGGCTCTCGGAGCTTCTTAACCAACTCATTGTTGGTAACCGCATCCCAAAGGGCTCTATCAGACGACAGGGAAACCACCATCCTCTACACTCAAGTTTGATTTTTCAAGCACCATTGAGGGAAGAAAAATAACCCAAAAGTTAAAAAAAAACCGTAAAAAAGCAGAGTCGAAGCACTTTTGGGATAAGCATTTAGTGGCAAAAACAAGGCAGCACCTTAACAGAAGGATCAGTTTGCAACGATTGGAAAGCATCGTAAACTTTTCCGTGTCCATAAGATAGCAATTTTCTTGTAACACAAGAATCTAATATCGGCTGAAGCCACTGCAACTCTGAGTGAGACGAACTAGTTATTCCCTGCAGAAAACTGCTCAACAAGAAAACATGATCAGACATATTCAATCGCTTACGCCTCAGTTTTGACATCCATTCCTTCATTCAACATTCGTTGAATTTAGCGAGTTATTGGTTCCAACCCAAAATCCTTAACACCAAACGAGACCATAGTATTAGTTCGTTTTGATATAATTAATAAGGCGGTTCCTGAACCCAATTTTCTCTCCCTTCTTTTTCATTAACAAGATATTTCCCTAAAAGCTTCATCGGTTTACCAGAACATAAAGTTAAAATATGGTTATACAAATTATATCATTAGAAAACTAGCTAAACCAAAGAGTAAATCAAGCTAATTAGTCCTGTTATTTTCAAATTTAACATTTACGAAGCAAGTTGAAGTTCCAATTATTTATAAGCACATGCAAGGTACCTTGATTTCGCGACGTGGGATTCAAAGCCCATGAATTTAAAATTGTTTCATGAATACCACTTTCTTACTTAATATAGGTCTAGTAAAATCGTGTTTCTGCAAAATTAATGGTACTCATCACCTGAGAAGAGCAAGGATGGCATTTTCGACTTCGAATCGGGACGGAACTGGACCAAAAACGGAGCTCAGCAACGGCGTCCGACTTGCTCTCTTGTTTTGTACTTGTTTTCTGCAGGTTTCACTCCCAGAGTCACAGAAGCAGTATGAACCAGTGCACGAGGGTGTGATGGGTCCCACTTGAACGCTGCTACTAGGATGGAACTGGAAGATTGTTTGAGGAGGAGGAGAGAAGAAGAAGAAGAAGAATGTCTGACGTGGATGATAGGCATGGTTCCTCCTCCCATGGCTAATTGCCTAATTGGCTATGGCTTCCTTTTTCTTAATTTCTTCACTAATCTAGGTTCTTGTCAGTGTTGGTTTTCATATGTACACGTCAACGAATCAACACCTTTCTCTTGTAATACGATATAACTCATCTACAAGCCCATGCCCATAGCTTTTGGGCCGGGGACAAGAACATCTCTGATTTTGTTGTAAATGTGAAATGGCGGAATTCTCCCCAGTGCATTATTTTTCACGAGTGAGCGGTTTAAGATTTTTTTTTTTATAAAAAAAAGAAAAAAAGGAAAGAGATTTGGTTAAATTTGAATGTTTGCTTTTTGTGTTTTGATGTGCAGGAGAGCATCATTCAGGAAAATAGTTGCATCTTATTTGGAAGTGCTTCTGAAAAGGCTAAAAGTGTTTTCTAACAACCAAAACGTTTTTTAAGTACGTTTGATCAAAAAACTGATAAGCATTTATGGGTAGTAGACGCTCTTCATAAAATATGCTTCATTAGGAAACACCTTGATAATTGATTCAATAAAAATTTCAGCATGTTTATATTAAACATACATCTAGCAAAAATGCTTATGAGCACAAAAGCTTATAGAGAAGCAATTCCAAATGGGTTGGAAATAGTGTTGTGGTCGATGGATTTTGCTTCATGTACATAGAAAGATGATTTTCACACATCAAGTTTTAACTTCTCAACTACCATATCTTTTTTTTATGTGGCCGTTAAATTCAATAAATCAAACAATAACAAGACATAATTAAATAAGAATATTTGAGAGGTTAAAACAGGTGTGTGCTTATAATTCCCTCGTGTGATACAAAGATGAATACTGAGTTGTAACAGTGTGTGCGGCGCAGGGTTAAAAGGGTGAAATAAAATTTTGGAGTAATTTCAGTTTCCCTTGGGGAACAAAGGACACGTGGAGTGTTACGAACATTCACAATGGGTGGTATCAGAATTTGGAGAACCCCATATGGCCCATGGCGTTCGAGAGTGAATGAAGAGCCGAAGACAACGCCTTGCGTTCAGAAACAGATTTGGACACAATTCCTCAAAAAAATCCTCCACGTTTTGGAGTAATTTTTCCGTTTCTTCAATCTCAAGGTACATTTTCCCTCTCTAATTTCCATCTTATTTGATCAAATAATGTGTGTGTGTATTTATATATATGTATGTATATGTATATTTGTATATATGCGTGTGTTTATATAGATTGATATGAATGTAGAAGAAGGAGATGGCAGAAGGGAATCCGCAATCGAGGTACGTGAAGCTAACGAGGGAACAAGAAGCGCCATCCGAGGATATCACCCCTGGAGAGCTCAACCAGCCCATTCATATTCCTCAGGTCCTTATTCTGATTTTATTTTTTGGGTGCAGATTGGATGTTGGTTTTCGAATTCTTAGAGATTTCGTGAGCATGCGTTCTCATAGCTCATCGGTTTGGTTATAATCAACACTCATGCAGACGTTTCCTCTGTCTCTAGATTATAAGTTTTGCAGTTTGAATCACCCCTCTTCGTTGTTAGAGTAGTTTAAAATCGGTGCACATTTTGTTAAATTCAGCAACGTCAATTAGCGGATGAACTTTTTGTTCGGGGGTTAATTATAAATTGTACTCATATACATACACACACACACACACACACACATATATATATATATATATTCACTGTGAGACCTCAATCTAATGTTGGGATACTGTGTTTCTTGTTGTTCTTTTGACAGTTAGGTGTCGAGAAGTGCTTGGAATGTGGGCAAGCCCTACCGGAAAGATACCAACCCCCAGCTGATGAAGATTGGACAACCGGGATATTTGGTTGTGCTCAAGATCCTGAGAGTTGTAAGAGTTCATTTGCTCTTATCACTTTTTCACTTTCAGTGATTACCTTAATCACACAAGATGAACAATGTTAAATGCGACCCGATGTTTTAGAAAGTAGAAGTTTACATTGTCCGTTATGCAAGATTGTTTTTTGAGGAATGCAACCTTTTCTCACCTCATCAGGTCATAAGGCTTTGCATAGCAACGAGGAGGAGTGTTTTATTGTTCTTGCTGAGATGATAATTTGTTTAGATTTTGGATGAAAAAGGAAAAATTTCTTAGATTTCAGAATATCTGGTCGAGTGGGACGAGATAGAAGTCACTACCTTCATGGATTATCTCCTATTACTCACACTTCCATGGTCATTAGTTAATAATTCGTTACTTTTTGTGTTTGTGCTGAAGGCTGGACTGGACTTTTCTGTCCATGCGTGTTGTTTGGGCGTAATGTTGAAACCATACGAGAAGAAATTCCTTGGAACAATGCTTGTGTTTGCCATGCCATGTGCGTTGAAGGAGGAATTGCAGTTGCAGCAGCAACAGCGTTTTTTCACGGTGTTGATCCTAAGACCTCAGTTCTCATCTGCGAGACACTGCTATTTGCCTGGTGGATGTGTGCAATCTACACAGGTCTGTTTAGGCAGTCATTGCAAAAGAAATATCATCTCAAGGTGAATTTCAGTTCCTATATATTTTTTTTCTTCAAATTACATGCAAAATAAATCAGAAAACATGAACGAATAGGATGACAAATCAGATATATTTCCTTTATCTTCTACTTTTATTAGGCGAAATTTATGTTTTCTGACATTTAATGTACAGCTCATGATGGAGAATTGATGTCTTAGGATGAAATGTTGATTTGGGACTCTCCAAATGATAGCCGGAATTAATATGCAGACGTGCATTGGGCGGGCATGTGTGTGTGTGTTTTGCCTCCGGTTCAAGCTGAACTTAAATTGCCTTTTCAATATTCTCAATCAATCATCTATATCGTCTGCCATGAATCTTGCTCGCTGATTTTACATAGAAGATTATCGTTTCTTAATCGGTGTTTACTTTGACATCATGTACTTTCATATATTTGCTTGATGTTTCAGATAAAGCAAAACTTTCAATTGTCGACGAGTTTCCCTACATACCATGAGAAAAAGAAGGATTTCGAGCCTTCAGAGCTTTTTCCTTAAGTAATTTTTTACCTATCTGCAGGATTCACCGTGTGATCCATGCATGGTGCACTGCTGCATGCACTGGTGTGCTCTTTGTCAAGAGCACAGGGAGATGAGGAACCACTTATCTGATAACACAACCACAACAATGACCGTTGTTTCCCCTCCACCGGTTCAAGAGATGGACTCCGGCGAGAAGAAGGACGCTGAAGCTTCGTCTTCAGAGTCTCCTGGTCATCCAAACACCAATATGGAGCTGGCTCTGCAGCCTGTGTAGCATTCCCTTTCGTTATGAATCGAGTCCATAGAAGATTAACCGGTGCAGAATTTTGATGACCCGGGATGCGTTGTTAGGATGCGAAATCTGCAGGTTTTTGAGAAAAAAGAAAATCTTGCCAACGAGAATTGTTATTGGCGTCAATTTGAAAATCAATTTCATTGCACCCATGATTTTGCCTTATATTTTGTCACATCTTTGCAATATTATCAAATTTTAATTCAAAAAGTAAGCTAGAAACTTCAAGGATTTTTTCTTGTATTATCAACCTCTTGGCTAATTGGTGCATGTTTGACTCGAGTTTTTACACTAGGAAAGATTTGTAAAACTCACCATTATCGTGAGATAAACTTTGCGGCTGATGGTTTTCTCAGTCTAGTTTATTTTGGCCAAGCACCTCTTGTTGTCATCTTCTTATAGCTATTGGTGTTGAAATTTCTAGGTCTCATTATATTTTATTGTAATTTCTCTTTGTTGGGAGTTCACCACAACTTTGCAGATGATCCTTGTTTGAGTTTATCATGTTTTCTCAGTCTAGTTTATTTTTACCAAGCGCCACTTGTTGGCATCTTCTGATGGCTGTTGGTGCTGAAATTTTTAGATATCGTTATGTTTTATTGTAGATCTCTTTGTTGGGAGTTCACCACAACTTTGCGGCTGATGTCCCGTGTCTGAATTCAACGTGTTTTCTTAATCTAGTTTATTTTGACCTAGCGTCTCTTGTTGACATCTTCTGATGGCCGTTGGTGCTGGAATCTCTAGGCCTCGTTATGTCTTATTGTAGTTTCTCTTTGTTGGAGTTCATCACTATTGTTTTTTTACACAAGTGATAGAGTGGAGGAAGGAAATCAAACCAAAGACTTCAAGTACGTGAGTAAAGACTCTTAATCATTGTGCGTTCTTTATTCTTTTAAAAAAAGGGATCAGCTAGTAGTTTCGTCGAAACAATCTACCTTTTCGGGGTTCGGTTGGGAAGACTCACAGAGATATTTCAGCCTCTATCTGATTATCACCATGTGAATCATCGGTGCCAAAATTCGAACTCAGGACTTGTCGGTGGAATACAGGCATAAAATTTGTTCCCAATCAATGCCACCACTGGATCCCAAGTCCGAATATTCCGACCCGACCCGACATAACTTTTCTACTTTTGCCGCCCCCTTCCCCGAGCCCCTCTTTAGCATTTTCGCCCCCAAAACCTGGAGCAGCAACACACGCAGTGACAGAGAGGACCGCTAAAGGGTTCAGGGTTTTACCTCAAACCCCCCATAAACCCTAAAACCAGAGACCCCCACAACCATGACGCGCTTCCCTCCACCCTCCACGCCACGCCTCCTTTACACCCTCTACAGATCTAGAACGGCGACGTCTCCTCCTTCCCCGTCCCCATCGGCAGCGTCTTCCCTCCTCGTCGGCGCCTTCCACTTCCGCCAATTCTCCTCCGGCAACCTCGCGCGCGCCAAGGAGGACAAGGAGCCATGGTGGAAGGACTCCATGGACAAGCTTCGGAACATCGGAATCTCGGCCCACATCGACTCCGGCAAGACCACCCTCACTGAGAGAGTTCTGTTTTACACCGGGAAGATCCACGAGATTCACGAGGTTCGAGGCAGAGACGGCGTGGGTGCGAAAATGGATTCCATGGATTTGGAGAGGGAGAAGGGGATCACCATTCAGTCTGCTGCCACTTACTGTACTTGGAATGGCTATCAGGTGATTGCAATTGGGTTTTTCCTTTTCGTTGCCCTGAAAAGTAATGGAATTTGAATGAAATGGGACTTATTTTAATGATTGGCAATGGTTTTTAATAAGTTGGGTTGTTCAGTTTTTTGAATTTGTTGAAAATGGAGAGGTGATCGCTTTGATATGCTGCTTATTACTTGTATGCTGCCAGAATCAGTGTGGGTCGCAATTACCAAGTTCTTTTACCTGTTGATTTCATTTAATTATGAAGTCCTAAAATTATGAGTCGAAAGAAAGATAAATATATGTTCTGAATCAGTGCTAATTTTACTATACAAGAAGATTGAATTGCAATTCTGTTTGTTGCTTCTGTCTACTGTACTTTGAATGCGTAAGAGGCTTGAGTGAGTTTGATTTCATGGAAGACAGGCTGTGGAATTTGGACCTGGGTTTTAGATTTCGGTTAAGACCTGGGAATAACAAAAGGAGTAAAGAGAAAAATAAAATGTTACATTTGTTTGGCATTAGTTGGAACAACCGGTATTAAGTACTGTATGCTGCTAGAAAAGGAAATAAATTGTTGGAAATTATCAAGTAAGATTGAGATCATGATTTCGTTTCTTGCCTTCTCTTCAGTAAAACTATTTATTGTCCAAAAGTTAAGTGAGGTTAGGAGTCTTACTTTTCATTCCAGAATGAAATAATCTCTCTCTTTTTATTTTTTTTCATCATTTGCATGTTCTTATGTATCTTATGGAACCTGTATTTTGGTATTGCAGATTAACATAATTGACACCCCAGGTCACGTTGATTTCACCATCGAGGTTGAGAGAGCTCTGCGTGTCCTTGATGGTGCCATTCTTGTCCTTTGTAGTGTTGGTGGAGTGCAAAGTCAGTCAATTACTGTTGATCGGCAAATGAAAAGATATGAGGTTCCAAGAATTGCATTTATAAACAAACTTGACCGAATGGGAGCCGATCCCTGGAAAGTTCTGAACCAGGTACATTTTGAAATCAACTAATCATGGAAATATCACAAAATTTGGGGTTTATTAATCGTTTTTCAGCAAGCGAACATAGAGCATTCAGTACTGTTTCCTTTGTCATATTGAACATAAACCACTAATTAATGTCTCAGGATACTGGCCATCTTATTATGTCCTGAGCTTTTCAGTTATGTTGTACACCCGGCAGAAGGAATTGATTTTGATGGTTACGTGTTTTGATATCTCTATTTCTAGGGATGTAAAAGTCTTCAGTTGATATAATTGTTGTTTGTAAGATTTAGGTGATTAAATTAAGTAGGAATTATGAATAGTCTTTAGTTGGATTGATTGGCATCAGCTTCATTTTCAGTAGGTTGCCGAATGCATGGTTGTAAATTTGTGCAACAACCTGATACAGAGGCGTGGGTTTTCATTTTGTTTTAAACATTTCAAGTAGCAAGCTAAATGCCACAAGTTTCAGCTAAGAATCCGTAACAAGCTAGATTCCCTTGATGATTGAGTTATGAAATTTGATAGGATAGTTGTACATCATACATAAATTATTTTTATTTTTGGACCTTAAAACTGTTGTGGTAATGAAATTGATTCTCCTGCAGGCACGGGCTAAGCTCCGCCATCACAGTGCTGCCATGCAAGTTCCAATTGGGTTGGAAGAAGATTTTAAGGGTCTTATTGACCTTGTGCAGATGAAAGCTTACTATTTTCATGGTCCCAATGGGTCTGTTTTTAATGCTATTGTGTTTTCATTGTGCCTTTTGAATGTGTATTGCCGTTTCTAATTTTTTTTCCTATTGTCTTGTTGCATTTTTTAGTGAAAACATTGTTACTGAAGAAGTTCCTGCTGATATGGAGGAGTTCGTCACAGAAAAGAGGCGCGAGCTAATTGAAGTTGTATCTGAAGTTGATGACAAACTAGCTGAAGCATTCCTTGATGATGAGCCCATATCACCTACTGATCTTGAGGTACTTTGGATAAAATTCGAAAGAAAAATTGTGAAAAATGAAATGTGTTATGGAGTATTTTGTCTCGATTTATGTTGGTTTCGGTGATTTTTTATTTTTTACTGTGGTGATGGTTTGGCATATTTTTCAATGAAATTCTAAGTGGTGATATTTCTACTGTTTGTTTTTGTTCAATGGAAATTCATTGTGCATCTATATCTTTCTGTGTATCTATTTGAAAACTTCTTTTTGTTCAATGGAAATTCCTTGTTTGATGGAAATTCGTGGTGCATCTATATCTTTTTGTTCAATGGAAATTCGTTGTGCATCTATTTGAAAACTTCTTTTCTCTTTTGAGTAGGAAGCTGTGCGGAGGGCTACTGTAGCAAGGAAGTTTATCCCTGTGTTCATGGGTAGTGCATTTAAAAACAAGGTACTGTCTTTTGATCTTTAATTTTTATTTTAAATACCTATTCCTTTTGATTGATATGTGCATAAGTGGTTACATTATCTTGCCATTCCCCATAACTCAACTTCAAACTGCCTTTGGGTTAACGTCTTCAAATAATTTTGATTGCTGAAGATTACACTGCATTATATTTTATACAGTAGTGGCTCCTAGATTAAATAATATGTTGTTTCTGAACAGATAATTTGGTGATTGCCCAGTGGGTATAGATATCTAATCTGTCTGTATTTACTGTTTAGGGACTTTTTGCTCCTCTTATAAATAGTATTTATCCTTTTTCACCAGTTGCAAATGATTCTGTATATGCTACTTGCTTGTGCCTCTGAATAATTTCTTCATCTTCTGCCATTTATGGATTACAGGGTGTACAGCCACTTTTGAATGCTGTTCTTAATTATTTGCCTTGTCCGACTGAAGTCAGTAACTATGCTCTTGACCAGACTAATGATGAAGAGAAGGTATTAAGTTGATGGAAATTAATTCTGATATCTTTTTTCATTCTCCAAACCTGCCTGGGTAATAAAAGAACTTCCGCAATGATGTAGGTTACATTAGGTGGAACTCCGGATGGGCCTCTTGTAGCATTGGCTTTCAAATTGGAGGAAGGGCGTTTTGGTCAGTTAACATATCTAAGGTATCCCCCCAGATGTGCTGTAACGGTAGCATAGCTTTTCTTATTTTTGTATTTATGTATCTAACAATTATTTTGTTGGTGTAGAATCTATGAAGGTGTCATTCGGAAGGGTGATTTTATTTTTAACATTAATACCGGTAAAAGGATTAAGGTGAGTTCAAGGAATATTCTGTTGTGTCCCCATAGTTCTCATTTCAAATTAAGCCTTTGTGCCTTTGTGGATCTTAATTTGCAATATTTGTATTGTGCTACCATTTTTTTTTCATCTATCTTCTGGAATTGATTTTTCATATCAATTATGTCTTGCTGAGTTTGATTTTCACGAAACAGGTTCCTCGCTTGGTTCGTATGCATTCCAATGAGATGGAGGTTAGTTTTATGTTTAAAGTTATTGCAATTTAGACTTTAAATGGCCATTTCACTGATGTCATCATTTTTTGTGGTGCATTTCATCTGCAGGATATTCAAGAGGCACATGCTGGGCAAATCGTTGCTGTTTTTGGAGTGGACTGTGCATCAGGTTTGACTTCTTTTCAAGGGCAGGAATCACAGTTTTTCTCTTTTAAAATAGATAAAGGAAAGATATACATTTACTCGATTTACACTAGCTGCGTTTTCCTTGTATGAGATTAAGAGCAAGGAGTACAGTCTCATTTAATTTAATCAAAATGGAAGTTAAATAGAGTCATAAAAAACCTAAATTTTCTGAGTCAAAGTTAAGTCATAACTGTCTAATTGTGTGCATGAGAACTAATTTGGGCGAAGCCTTATGACCTGGATATTAACATTCTATTTGTCTTTATTTATTTATTTTTAATTAACATTAATCTCTTCTGAGACATATTTTCTTGTATCTTCAGGAGATACCTTTACTGATGGGTCGGTTAAATATACAATGACTTCTATGAGTGTCCCCGAGCCAGTGATGTCGTTAGCTGTTCAACCAGTTTCAAAAGATTCTGGAGGACAAGTGAGCAGATTTCTTTCGATATTGTGTGTTGATGAGTTGTTTTTGTGTATTATTATTCAGTGGTACTTACGTCAGTCTATTTCTTTCTTTTTTGCTAGTTCTCAAAGGCTTTGAATCGTTTTCAGAAAGAGGATCCAACATTTCGTGTTGGCTTGGATCCTGAGAGCGGACAGGTCTGATATTTGAATGTTTAATATGATCCTATTATACAATCTGGTCTACAAAGTATATTTTCTCCACTTCAAGAAACAGTTGTTGTGCCTAACCATTACTGTTCCTCGAGTAGACAATCATCTCTGGGATGGGAGAGCTGCATTTGGACATTTACGTTGAACGCATTCGGAGAGAATATAAGGTGCCTGGCCTGTTCTCATTTTGCAATATGTATTGTCAGATATATTGATGTTAGGCAGCTTAAAAGTTTACTTTGTATTCTTATTCTCATACCTGTTAAACAGGTTGATGCCACTGTTGGAAAACCTCGTGTTAACTTCAGAGAGACTGTTACTCAGCGGGCTGAGTTTGATTATTTACATAAGAAGCAATCTGGAGGACAAGGTCAATATGGGCGGGTATGTGGGTAAGTCCAATGATGCCTTTATATGCATGATAATTGGATCTGATTGTAGTTATGCAACACTTACATGAATTTTTACTTGTACTCAGGTTTGTAAATTGTAAATCTGATTTGGTGTTTTCTCACCTGTTTGTAATTTTACTTCTTCTATTGGTATGTTGCAGGTATATTGAACCACTCCCTGCTGACTCACAGACCAAGTTTGAATTTGAAAACATTATTGTGGGACAAGCTATACCATCAAATTTTATTCCAGCCATTGAGAAGGGTTTCAAAGAAGCAGCCAATTCGTGAGTCCCCCCTACCTGTTCTTAAGAGTTGATTATACAAAGAAAGATACTCCGATAGGTCTTCAGGAATGTTTACCCTGTAAAATTTACTAGATTGGTACAATGCCTTTGTCTAAATGTGTGTCCCTTGCTATTGGTTTGCTCATAATGCTATCCCTTGTGCAGGGGTTCATTAATTGGACATCCAGTTGAGCATGTTCGTATTGTATTAACCGATGGCGCTTCCCATGCCGTGGACTCCAGTGAACTTGCCTTTAAATTAGCTGCAATATATGCATTTAGAAAGGTCCTTGCCATATCCTTTCATTGGAGTGATTCTTTGAATAATTGATTTAGCCCATACTCTCTTTGCCTTTATGATATTTTACTGGCAACAAAACTTTCTCCACTCCGGTTATTATTTATATTGAGATCTGAAATATTTAAACAGTGCTATACGGCGGCAAGACCAGTGATATTAGAGCCTGTTATGCTGGTGGAATTGAAAGTACCGATAGAGTTTCAGGGTACTGTTGCTGGTGATCTTAACAAGTGAGTGTTTTCAACTACTTTCATGAAATACGCTATTTTTTCTTGGATAATCGAAATGTATGGGTTAATCACCAACTTATTAACTGAAGATATTGTCACTGTCATTCAATAGGAGAAAAGGTATCATTATTGGAAATGACCAGGAAGGAGATGACTCTGTTATTACTGCCCAAGTAAGTATTGCTTTCGGTCATGTAGTTTGCACAGTTTGATTTTAATGCCACTAAGAAAATTTGAGGAAAAGAAAACGTTGCAGTTGGAGTTAGTGTCCCCAAGCATCTTAACAATTTTATGGTCTGATTTTTGTCAAGACATTTGGCAGATGTGATATTTCTTGCTATTATCATTAGCATTTAAATTTTAATTTGGCATTCGTCTGTTTCGAAGAATTGCTTACGTAAATAAACATTATAAATGTTGTAAATTACCTCGTTAAATTTGATTCTAGCATTGTTTGCATTACCTTAAATTAATGGCTGTTTTTATGTGCGTGTCATTAAACAATATCACGTAATTGGCTCTTTAGGTACCTCTGAACAACATGTTTGGGTATTCGACTTCTCTTCGGTCAATGACTCAGGTAATGAAGAACATTCTCTTTCTAGTCCAAAAATTTTCATTTTCCCAAATTCCCACTCGAAAAAAATATCACGCAAGATTAAAAAATATTTGTGTGTGCAGGGAAAAGGCGAATTCACAATGGAGTACAAAGAGCACTCGCCGGTTTCTAATGATGTGCAGGCTCAACTAGTCAAGAACTACAAGGGCACCACTGCTGCTGAATAGCTTACGACGTGCAGATGGAATTGATAAACAACTACGTGAGCACCACTGCTGCTAAACAGCAAGTGTTTCGACCGATACGTTACTCCTGCCGGAGGCCGCCGTTTTTTATACAACGCTGTTTTTCGACCTTCAATTTTGTTAAATTTTTTAGGAAGAAAGAGTCAGGTAATTTCCATGATCCATAATTTTGAAAGACCAGAACAACCCTAAATTGCTTATAGGCTGATATTCTGCATCAACTGTGTATCATATAGTTTACACCTTTTCATTATTTTTGGTTGAATAATTTTACTATTTACCATTAAATATTAAAAGTTTGTCCTTCATAGATGTATGGAATATCCATTTCCTTTCTTCTTTTTCTCCATTTTTAATAAATTTTGTAATATGCTTCGACTCTATTTATCCATTGAAACAAGGCAAATTTCCCTAAAATTTGTCCAGTTATTGGTAAAATAAAGGGCAAAGGTCAGGTGGTGGACGCTGAAATTTGGGGGCTATATTCTGGACTGAAATTTGCAGTTGACAAGATTATTTCAAGATTATGTGTAGAGACGGATTCGGCTTTTAATTTAATCAATAATTTGATTGATACTAGTTTTCATCTCTTACTATTGAGACAACTTATGGTACCATAGTTGATGCGAGTTAGTGCATGTTTATCTGAAGAATAACATGATGGTAGTTGGTACTGTCAAAATTGGAGCTATAATATGAATATTAGGTAACATTATTTTGATAATCCTACTAATTGGATTGGAACTCGATTATTTGATATGATGGGAGTCCGTAGGACTCGAATTATTTGTAATAACTATTTGAGCTAGTTTTTGGAGTGATCCACCTCCTTATTTTACCAAAAAAATAAATAAAAATGAAATGGGAAATAAGTTCCACCCCATTTTTTTTTCATGCACACTTATGTTTATTTCTAGTCTTTTGATGGAATAATGTAAAGGAGAATTAAGTACTGAAGGAGAAAAGATGTGTGTAGAAATAATTCTCTTTGTAATTTCAAATTTCTAATAGAGCTCCTTCTGATATTAACCGCAAGCTTGCCCATTTTGAATAAGTAAACCGAAGAGTGTTTTAATGTCTAAAGTGAAACTGATTGAGAGATAACTGCATTCTTTGTTTTGCGTTAATTCTTCTCTCCTTGATATCACTCGAAAGACCAAAATCCAGCAAAATCCGAATGGGAATTCTGATAAACAATTTTAAACTTGCAACGGAATACTAATTTGGATTCCATCTATTTGAAGAAGAGTGATTGTGGTGGTTATAAAAAAGTAATCAACTTGGCAAAAGAAACCGCTGCTACGTCGTTTTGCAAGAAAAAGAGGGTGCCGAATGACCGCCGTTACGTCTCGTTGTTAGACTGTATAAAAATACAATACCAACAAAATACAGGCCAAATCGACGTCAATTTGGTAATTATGAAATTGCTATATATATATATATATATATATATATATATATATATCACACCAGTATAACAAAGAGAAGAGAAACATAGAGAAAAATGAAGAGCTCAACAATTTTCTCAATCAGTCTCCTTTTAACAATTTGCCTGGCCACTGAAGCTCAGCAGTGTCGTCCGAGCGGCCGAATTCGAGGCAAGAAGGCCCCTTCTGGACAATGCAACACGGAAAATGACTCTGACTGCTGTGTCAAAGGAAAAATGTACACAACCTACACCTGTTCGCCGCCCTTGTCCGGACACACCAAGGCCTATCTCACTCTCAACAGCTTTGAGGCAGGCGGCGATGGAGGCGGTCCATCGGAATGCGACAACAAATACCACAATGACAACACGCCCGTTGTGGCGCTGTCTACTGGATGGTACAACGGCGGAGGAAGGTGCCATAACAACATCACGATTAGTGCGAATGGACGGAGTGTGGTGGCGATGGTGGTGGATGAGTGTGACTCTACTATGGGATGTGATGCAGTGCATGACTACCAACCTCCATGCCCTAACAACATTGTTGATGCCTCAAAGGCGGTCTGGGAAGCCTTGGGTGTGCGTAAGGAGGACTGGGGTGGCCTCGACATCACATGGTCTGATGCTTAGCTACATGTTCATATTCTTGCTCTCGCTTTTATTGCTTTTATGTGTGTATGTACGTGGATTGTGTTTTGTAATATGTTGCTTATATGATGTGAACATAGTTTTCTTATGTGATACATAAAACATCCCGTTTTGTTTTTCGATTTGGTTTTGATACAATGATATATTTACACTAAGAGGCAGGTAGATGGAATAAATTGATATCGAACTTGCTATTCATGATATTTTAATTTAAGACCTCTTACTTTCAAGTGAAAAGAAATATCATTGGACTGTAGTGCTAAGTGGGTCGTTTAGTTTTAATTGGGAAAATGGGTGACAAGTTTTCAATTGAAATACATTAAGAAATGATGACAGGGTGTATTCAATTAAGAATTTTAAAAGTTTTAATGGATTTATAAATCCATTGAGTTTTAAGAGAGTTTAATTAATTTGTAGATATTCCATGAAAATTTTTAAGAGAGTTCAATTAAGAAATGATGATGGGGTGTATTCGAAATAATATCTCTTGCTTTCAATTTAAGAGAAATATCATTGGACTGTGGTGCTAAGTGGGTCGTTTAGTTTTAATTAGGAGAATGGGTGACAAGTCTTCGATTGAAATACAGTAAGAAATGATGACTGGGTGTATTTTTCAATTAAGAATTTAAGAGATTTTAATGGATTTAAGGGAGTTTAATTGATTTGTACAGATTCCCTGAAAATTTTTGATTCAATTCTTTCGAAATCTTAGGAAGAGAGGTGAGATTTGTGAATGGTTAAATTCCACTACGAAATCTCTCAAATTTTCTTAAATTCCTCAATTGTTTAAGATTCTTTAAAATAAATTCTAATTAAATACACTTAAAATGTTATAAACTTCTTTGAAATCCTAATATTAAAATCCTGATTAAATACACGTTGAATTTTAAAGAATCACTTAAAATTCTAATTGAATACCCTAAATTCTTTACAAGAATTAAAAACCCTCAAATTCTCAATTAAATACATCCACAGGCTTCACATGTCAACTTTTAACTGTAAGATTTTATCACCGAGTATTGTCACGTAGGTCAACTGAACGATTACCTCTTGAATAAGAAGAAACAAAGGGAAGCATATTCTCAAATCACTCTTACAAAATGAAGTAGCTGACTCTAACAATCAGTAATCACCTCAACATTCTTGTCCTAAAATTTCCGAAGTACAGATTCTACAACCAAATTGTTCGGGTAAGTCAATTCATAGGGGGCGGTGGCAGAGGGTTATTGAGAGGCGGAGGTGGGGGCATTGACCCGTGTTGCATGTTGGGTGGCCTCATTTGAGGGGGAGGGGGCGGTCGCCACATAGGTTGTTGGTTTCCCATAGCCATAGGTGGCGGAAGTGACCTTGGAGGAGCCGGAGCGGACTGTGGAGGAGGTGGCGGCATGTTTGGCGGTGGTCTGAATTGCTGCATTTGAGGTGGAGGCATTTGACCTGGTTGCTGTGGCTGACCTTGCCAGGTTGGTTGTACAGCCATCTGCATCGGTGGGAAAGCCATGCCTTGCGGGGGTGGTGGGCGAAGAGGAGGAATACCAAGACCACCATTTGCGAAAGGTCGTGGAGGCACAGGAGCACCCATGGTACCATTGGACTGAGGACCATTGGCAAGTGTTGGAGGACCACTAGCAAACAGCGTATGAGGCCGGCTTTTTGAAGTAGGATTGCTTGCAGCCAAAACTCTCTCTGCAAAGTAATAGCGGTAATTTAGTACTGTCCAGCAATAATGAAGTTTACCTATTAAAATCTATAATTTTTGTCTTCCCTAAAGGCTAACCCAACTACAAACAGTCTTCGTTTCGTTGTTCTTCCCTTTGTTTGATTTTAAATTAAGTGAACCCTGAGTAAAAACTTAACGCATTGCATTTTTCACATCATGGTAAAAACAAGTTGTACGCGTCTCACTATTATTCATTTAACTACCATGGTCTAACACCTCGTGTTATTAAAGTAGAAGCTTTCATGTAACCGAGACAAATTACAAACACTAAAGCAGCGGCTAAGTAAACAAGAGGCCTCACCTGCTGGAGTACCATGACGCTCTCCTCTAGTATCCTTCTTATAGGCATATGACACTGTTATTTGACGATTGCACAGATACTGGCCATTCATTGCCTACAAAAAAAAACAAAATTAAAAAAAAAAACAAAAAGAAATAAGAAACCAAATTCAACACGTGACAAAGACCATTTCAACAAAGCATTGCCACAACAAAGAAAGACCATTAGATACATGTATAATGCAACCAAAATAACATCCTTCAGACTTGAGACTACAAAATCAAAGAAAACATTTCCGCAAGCCTTTATATTTCCGTAAGGATAACAGCACAGAACCCTGAACAGTCCTCAGCAGATATTAAGCTATTACTTACAAGTAGAGCCCAACCTTAGATGCTTCAAATATTATCAAATTTTATGAGGAGTTGGTAACAAGAGACAAGCACTTGCTTATCCAAATATTATTGGTTTCCAGCTTGCTTACAAAAAATAAACAAAATAGAGAACAGTAAAAGAAACATACCTCAATAGCTGCATCAGATGCCTCAAAAGAATCATAACTAATGAAGCCAAATCCACGGGAATTTCCAGTATCAGGGTCTCTCATTATCTAGAAAAGAAAATTACCAACATTACAGTCCACATAAGAATCACAGTTAACACAGAAAATGAATACCTGATAATGACTATTATTGCATGAATACACCCTCCGAATATTGCATGAATATACCCTCCAAATACAGTCACAAACATAATACTATATAACTTCACAATAACAGCCAAGGATTTCATAAAACCAAAAATTGTGTTTATGCAAAGCATTTTCTTTAATATAAAAGGAACAATGAAACAAGAAAAACTTATAAACATGATAAAAATACTTTCCAAGAAGTTATTTTATGAAAATTTTTTGAACATAAAATGTTAGCCAATGAAAAGACATGCTGATACGGTACCTTTGGATTTGTAACTATGACTCCAAATGCACTGAATGTATCATAGAGAAGCTTCTCATCCACATCCTACAAGAAATATTGGGTAAGAATGCAAAACATTAGAACAGATGTCATAGAGTATCTATTCACAATACAGATTTTGAGAATGACTAAACAACTTACAGGATCGAGATTTCCAACGAAAAGGTTTGCCCCTACATCCAAGCTCTTTTTGTCTTGGGATGCCTGAAACCAAGAAAACACAATCCATCAAAATTCCAATAAATACATGATCAGCGGCATACAGTGACTGAACGGTCAACAGAATGATTTTTCCCCTGTTAAATGAGATCTCGTAATACTAGCTTCTGTAGGGCACAAAACACACCAAATGCAGAAATGTGATAACTAGAAAAAAGATAGTTCAATACCTTATTTACACGTATTGGTTTGCCGTAAAGTTTGATCATATTAAGCACCTTGATTGCCTGCATAGCAATAAAATTTCATCAAATCAATAACCAGAATTAGAGAAGTTCAACACAAAAAGAGGAGCTAAAGAGTAACTTAAGAACAGGAGCACATCGTGGCTCATTGCCAACACTTACGTAATCAGCGTCCTCTTCACTACGGAATTCAACAAATCCATATCCTTGATGAAGGTTTGTCACTCTATCCTTGGGAACATACACATTCACTGAAAGATGAAGAAGCACAAACATTAACACAATATCAATCGGATCGAGTTCATATTTTTCTTTTCATTAGCAAGTTTCAACACACATACAAGCCTACAAATACCACAAAAGGAAATTTGATTTAAGTCAATATATAATTTCATGTTTCGGCATAGGTCAATAGTCATTTTATTTTCTAACATAGGTCAATTGAAACAATTATCTTCTTCAATTAAGGTCAATAACAACAACTTTCCACTCACTAAGGTAAATACCGATTGCTAAACTTTCTTATGTCTACTTAAAAGCGCAAATTGTTGTTGGACTCAATCCTAATATCGAATATATTTTGTGACCTTAAAAAAATTACCCCATAATAACCATCTAAATCTACAAAAGCAGGATTTGATAGATGCATACCAACAGGGCCAGCTTGAACAAACAACTCCCACAGCAATTCTTCGGAAACCTGAAATCAATCAAAAGAAATTAGAAGAAATCAAACAAAAGTAAAACCCTAGCTGCTCAAATTCCTCAATTTTGCCACGAACACTAGGAAAATGGAAAAGCCCAAGTCAGAAAAATGCAAGTAGAAGGAAAGGGAAGGAGAACCTGAGGGTCCAGATTGCCGACGTAGGCAGTGGCGTCTTGGTTTCTCTCGGCAGAATGTTGGCCCAGCAAGTTGGCTCCTACTCCCGGAGCTATTCGAGTCGTCATTCTCTGCAGAGTAGAATTAGAATACTGCCCCGAATGTTTGGGAAGGCGAAAGAGGAATTGGGGGGCCTGATGTATGGAAGCGCTGCCGGAGAGTGGATATGGCGGAGTTGCAGCTGCCGGAGGGAGGAGGAAGACGATGAGAATTGGTTTAGGGTTTTGGGGTTTATTTCTCGTACCCTCTAAATATTGGTCTTGCACCCAAAGACAAACCTTCTCGTAAGTTATACGCCTTACATTACAACAACGAAGAAGAAAAAAAAAAAATCTATAAATAAAAATAGGGAGTTTTAACGAAAACCGTACTTTTTTAACGAAAAATTACATTTTTACATTAAAAAGTCAATCACAAACCTTTTATTTTGTCTTTATTATTAAAACTCAAAGTTTTCAAACCCTTTTTATTAGTTTTCCTATAAAAATATTCATTTAGATTTTTTTTTTCTTTCAAACTATAGAAATTTCGATTAAATTCGAATCGAAACGTTTACATCAGATGCCAAAGTGTTGAACAATCACTTCAGTTCAAATCATTCCAACTATGAAAGCCACCTTCCTTAAACACAAAAGATGTCACTAAATGCGCTACCCTATTACAAACACCGGGAGCAAAACAAAATTGTACTCACGACTTCATATTTGAATTTTAACATTTGTCTATGCAACGACATATTTATATTAATATAAATTTAATTTGAATAAATACTAAGTTAGATTGAGTTTTCAAGTATAAATACCTGGTTTACGAGAAACTTATAATTGAACGATTTACAGCTTTTCATAACTAAATTGACAAAGAATTTGATGAAACAGATCTAACACAAAATAAAGAAAATTGAAGTTTAAGGACAGTTCTTCAAAATATAAAACAGAAACTTAATTTTTAATCGGTAATAATTCAAAAACTAAATCAACAACTTATTTTTTATTTTCTGAAGCGTATTCGAGATAAAATTTGTATAACTCAGCTAAGCACTAAACAATGCATAGTGAGAGCCTTTTATTTAAAGTCTGGTTGATTAGAGCTTGTTTGTGGTGGGAAAAAGTCGAAAGCATTTGAGAACACCCAAAAGAACTAAGAAGAAAAATCCCAATGTCATAATCTCAATACAAATTTATTATTTATTAACAAGGGGCTGGTACAATTTCAAGAAGTAGCTAACATGAAAGAATACTAATTCACCCAAATGCTTTGAATCCACCCAGCTTCAATAACATAAAACTAGAGACTTGGGAGGAGGATCTAGGACTGGGTGAACGCTTCTCGCAACTCCGTCGGTAGCTCGAGGTCGGGCTCGAACTCGCTAAGAGGGGAGAAATATTGATCCACCATGTCTTTGGATACATGTTCAACACTTGGAGGATCCCACTGCATATTTCAGAAACACGATCCTGTTACGATTCATATGAATCGACAATATGAAATAAAGATAAAAGAGTTGGGGTTACAGTATGGCCACTCAATATCTTGGTTATCAAAAAGCTGAAAATATTGTTTACCCCACTTTCGTTAGACGGTAAAAGAATAAATATACCTTTGGTGCAAAGTCCTTATCCACTACTCGTGCCCGAACCCCCTAATGACCACAACAACTCAGATATAGTTACCAATCATTACTGTATATTATATCAGAAAAAAACGGAAGGAATTTATACCTCGCAAAAGTCATTGGAAATCTGCTTAGTGATACCCTGTAGGGACATTCTGTACTCACGAACCAAGCACTGATCGAGGGTCTGAAATCTACCTTCTCTTATCTGCGCCAATTAATAACGAAGCGACAGGTCTCATATATGTATACATAATGCAACAGGTTTAAACAAACGTCAACTCAAACATGTTTCCAAGGAGAGAGGGAGAGACTCACAGATCTCAAGGAAACCTTTAAGCTCAATGGTGAGACTTCTTTAAGTCTCTTTAGAGTAGAAATGCACCATGCATCCTTTGTTCTACCTGCCTCACATTCCTGCGTATTAGTTTTTTAATCCACACAATTAGATGCCGTCCAAGAACGTATTCATTGATAGTGATTATTAAAAGCACCCGTCAGTGTTGGAACTTACAATCTTCCAAAAGAACTTGAGCCAACCATAATATGGAACGCGAAAGAAAACCTAAAGAATCTACAGACACGGTCCTACAAATGAATCCCTTAACTCTTTTAAGTAGTGTTCAATTCTAGCAGAACCATATCAGCAATTTGGTTTTCGCAGACACTGGAAATGCTTTAATGTAAACAAAACAAAAAGAAATTTTAAAACGAGAGCACCATCTCAAGGCAATGCGGTAACCATTTTTTAAGGTGGAAACAAAACATTTTGAACGACAATAAACCCAAATATTTTAATTGATCAGAGCACTGAAAACTCATTTATCATTAAAATATTATATTGGTTTAACAGTTCTGAACTAAAGAGAAGTTAATAAAATCGATACGTGCTTACCACAGCATCGATAATTTCTTCAACTGTGTCGTGGCTGAAACATTTATCGAGTAACTCAATCCTAAAAACAAGACAATGAAGAGTTAAAGCCATTATATTGATTAAAGGAGTACATAATGACAGTTCGAAATGTTTTTAACCTAAACTTTAAAGTTTATGCATTTAAATTTGTTTGAAATGAGATTCCAGGGACGAGTTTACACATTCTAGAATTTCCTTAGAACTTAAATTTCTATCTGAGTCCTTTCATACAATTATAACAAACCTTTGAAGCACACTTGTCTCATCAGGATAAACAACTTCACCATACTTGTCTAAAGAAGCTTCAACGACAGAGGGATCATCAGTGACAATTTTCCCAAGTTCTTCTTCAATTAATGGAAGCCTCTAGGATAAAAGGAAACAAAACACAAAGGTTATATAACAAAGCTAGACCAATCTAAAACTTCAAAAAATGTGGAAAAGGTTCCTGGAATTAACTGAACTATGCAAATAATGTGTTGCAAGTCCAGAAGCCATCATCTCCGACCCATTGAGCCTGTCTCCAGTAAGAGCCAAGAACTCCCCTACAAACAGCAAACGACATAAGCATGCTAAATTTGGAAAAGTAATGAGGGAACACAATCTCCTGCGTACAAATTTATAACTTACACAATTTGTCAAAAATGACCGAAATAGCAACATTTAGAACCTTGAAGTACATTACAAATGCAGAAGCAAATGATATCAATTTTAACAGCTGCTCGACATCATTCCTTGCCTAAATAACTCAGATGCTTCCTCAACCTCATACGAAGAAAGAAGACAATTGAGTCATTTTTTTTCTTCTGAGGATGATATCAAATCCTTTTGGGAATCTCTCAAGAACTTGTCTGTATGTAACATAATTATTTTTGGACTTGCACATAATAAACTCACGAATTCCCATGAATTATTTTTATTAAAATATGTATTCTCTGTCAGTCAGAAAGAAATCTGCAGACTTATCTTGACTGTTTCCCCCCTTTTACTACGAATTGAATAATCTATGAACAAGTTAAACATGCATGAATAACCACAAAAGCATACCTAAGTGACCTGGTAGATGTGAGAGATAAAAAGATGCCCCCGCATCTGTATGGAAACCAATTAGAGTTTCAGGAGTAGCAAAAACCTGCAAATCGCAAGTGTACAATAGTAAAGCTTCTACCAGCAGACAAATGTAAAGAAAACTCAATTTTTTTTTCTTTTGATAAAAGACACAGAGGTAATATCAAATGCTTATCTGACTCATCTCCTTACGGTGAATGTAAAATGAAGATCTTACTACTTCAGTTTAAAAATTATTATATTGAGCAAGGAAAAACCTTCTGAATCATGCAAATAAAAGAAGCAACCTACAAAATTGCTGTATCATTCATCACGTGTCTGCAGCATGAATTGCAAGCAAATATGAGCAGTACAGTGACTGGTGAGGGTTCCTTGTTTCCCAAATGGATTTCAAATAAGCATAGCAATAAGGTTTGAATTGACTCCACCTAACTTATTCGCAGAAATATGGACATATATGAGATTTTTTTTTTGTTTTTTTTGGATTCCACATGCCTTGTACTGATTCTACTGAACATAATATTTCCACAGGTTGAGTTAGTCTCATCTCACAGATAGGGGGGGGAGAGGAGATGAGTTACAGAGTTAGGAACACAAGTCACTTGTTTGGTACATGATTTTACTTTTATACTAATAAAGGTGAACTCGTTTCAAGCGGCCAAACAAGTTTCACACACAAATTTGACATATAGGCAGATTATAGAGAAAGGGTAGCTTTATATATCAAATCAGGTGCTAAAAAAACCCTTATAGCATAAGCCCTGACCAGGCTGTGAAAAACAGTTATCTATTTGGTAAAGACAATAATCAATACTGCACTGAAACACCTATTCATAGCTTGTAAGGAGTATTCTTAAACAGGGCAAGGGATGACACAAGACATATACACTGGGTTGCATACACCTCTTTAAGGCTAAGCTAAGAATGCTATATGCTCATAATCATCTTCGATTCCCTTGTTATTGATGTATATTCAGATTAGATTCAACATATCAATTTTATTGAAGACTTCCTAGAGGGACTTGAAGTTTTTGGTGTGTTACATTATCCCCAAAACACCTCAACCAATTTTCAGTTCTTAAGAAGCTTCAGCAAAGTAATTGATGGTTTCCTCAATCAAAAAGAACAGCGGGATATGAACCAATTGTCAAGCCAGCAAATTTGTGAAAAAGAAACAAAGAATAATGTCTACAAGTATCCCTGTCCGTACAGTTTTGTCAGTTGCAATGCGGAATGTCCCAGGGATTGAGACTCCAGCACCACCACCCATGGTAATGCCATTCAAGATAGCCACCTGCATGGACATCAATCATGAACTAATAAATAAACAGAAATTAACCTCAAGTTGCTATTGACCATAAGAGAGCATTCAATATTACCTGAGTATCACAAATTGATAACATTCAAAATTCCATATCTCGAGGAATAATTACTGAGGCAAGATGAATCTCACAAGATTTTCTTATTAAGAAGGATACACGATGAAGAACCTAAAATGCACGTTCACCCAATAGAAATTCAAGTATGATTAGTACTCACATGTGGTTTCAAACACGTACCAAGCAGGTATATAAAAGTATAGCACGCCCTAAAAAAATCTTTACAATCGTCTATTTTCCCTGCACAATCAGGACCGTTATAAATACAATTGTCTGACATTAAGCAGAAAAAGAACTAAAACCGGGTACAAAAAGCTGAAGTTATCAAATTTGACATAAAATATAGACATGTAAGCTATACGAGTTTGTTCACAAACTTATCGATGGGGCGAATTTAGTTATCTGGGTCTTGATGGCAAAATCAGATTGGAAGCGCTAACCTTTGTTTATCATATGATAAAGAGAAACTATATCTCCACCGGCACAAAATGCCTTGCCACTGCCCTTCAAAAATTCAAAACAATTTGTAAGCTGCCACTTGAGTAATCACGAGTTCACAACTAAGCAAATATCCTTTGAGAAAAATTAGTAACTTATGTTTCATTTTATTCGAGCGCCATTCTAATCTAATCTAATCTAATCTAATCTAAACTATGGAGAGCGACATTCGAGAACCCAAATAAGTGGCTACATAATAAAAAAATATAAAGCAATCACCTTCATAACAATAAAGCCAATATCAGGATCATCTTCCCAGCTTTTGTACAATTTCTGCAATCTCGTCCCCTGTACAATTCAATCACCGATTTCTCAGCAATGGTTCCCACCCAAAACCCCAAACGAAATCAAGGGTCTCCAAAAACCCAACAAAAAGGATCAAATTTACGAAACAAAACCCCACCATTGCAGTCGTGAAAGCATTGAGCACCGCCGGTCTGTTGAGAATTGCCGTTCGGGACCACGCTTTTCCTTCGACCAACACCTGAGAAACGCTCACAGAGATACTGGTTTCACGTCTCCGAGCTTGAATTTGAAGGAGTGGAGAAATGGGTAATGGAGGAGAAGAAGAAAGAGACTCACTTGGTGATCGAGATTATCAGCTGGGGTGAGAGCGGCGTCCGGGAGAGAGCATACGCCTCTGCAATGGCGGACGAAACGACGGAGGTGGACGCCGTTTCCGGCCGATAAAGCTGCCTTAAACCTCTGCATCGTTTTTCTTCCCAAATCCTACTCCTCCAACGCACCGCCGAGTAAAGCCCCGTGTATAGGATACTGCCAACGTTTGACAGGGGAAACGGATGGGGGGTATTTCGGGTAAATTACCGAAATTACCCTTGTGAATATTTGCAATTTCCATCGCGTATCCTCAATTACAAATGAATCGCATCGTTTTCCAATTTTATGTTGTTCCTCCCTTTTTAACTTCTAGGGTTTAACACCGCTTCTCATCGTCCGATAGTCTGCATTCTTTGATCAGGTATTTCTCTGATTTGTTTTTTTGGGTATTCAATACATTTGCTAATTTTGCTTCTGATTTTTGGATTTACATTATTATTTGTGCATTATTAATTCGGATTTTTGAGGTTAAGAGTGTGGATAGTTGATTGTTTTGTGTTATTCGTATGATTATTTGTGTTGAATATTAGGCTAAACAGGTGTGGTTGGCTTGATATTTACACTGTATTTGAATTCAAGTGTATTAGAAAGGGCTAGATATTTTGTTTTTGAATATCATATGGCCAGTTTTCAGTCAGATAGTAATGTTTTTCTGTCTAAGCAACAAAATTTTGATGGGAGATGTCTAAATTGCTTGGGAAGTTGATGAGATTCTTATGTTTCTTTCTCCTTCACTCGTTTTTAGATTTTCTTTGTATATTATCACATTTGCTCGTCTTTGTGTTTGTTCTTGGGATGACCGGGTTTTAAAGCGGAGGGCATGTTTCTGTTTAGACTACTCTTCTGGTTTCTATTCCGTGACAGAGTTTTCATTTCGAGACTAAGAATAGCATATAATGGCCTATGTTTCAGAATACAATCAGGTGGATACTTATTGAGGAGAAAAGAATGGATGAGACCATGAAGCAGTTCCAGAAAAGCTTAATTGAGCTCGAGACTGAAGCTGAGCATCTCCTTCTAGCTCGAAACCAGGTAAGTTTATACCTCTACCTCGTTCTTTGCAGACTTGTATGTTTTACCGTTAACGAAGATAATTTTTTGAGATGTAGCTGTGAAGTTGGAAAGTTTGAACTCAAGCATGACAGTATATTTCATAAGTTTCAATAACTAATGATTTGATTAAAGGATTGGAAAGTTTCGATAACAAATGATTTGATTAAATGATTGGAACCTTAAGGTTATTATTTTAGATATTGCAGGCTGTATGAAACTGTTAACACAAAATTAATCTATTAAATTTAGCTACTTGTTGACATTAAAAAGAAATATCTAGTTACCTGGCTTAATTTTTTGAAATTCCCTTGGTTCCTTGGTCTCTTTCTTACTGATATATTGTATTGGGTTTTGTTAAACCATCATTCCCTGTAGTGTATTTTTTTTTTGGTCAACAATCCCAGTGCAGTTGAGTTGCTTTACTATGTGAAATAATTCAGTTTTATTATAGTTAATGTATTCTATTGTGTCTTGTTAGTAACACAGTGGAGGATTGTGTTTGTTATATGAAAACGCAGATGGTTGAAAATGACAGGGTGAGGAATGGGAACAGAGAAGCACTTACATCTATGAGGAAGATAGCTCGGACAACCAAAACTAGCGTTCCATCTCCTTTCGAGTCAATAATGAAGGAGATTGGGGGGCCTCAATCAAAACCTCTGGTGAAGGAGGTATGCCCTACCTGTGGCAACCATGACTCAAATGACCATACTTGGATGATGTTCCCGGGAACTGATGTCTTTGCAAGGATTCCATTTCATGCTGCCCATACCATCTTGGAGACAGGTTTTCTATCAAGCCGCCTTTTTATTTTTCTTTTTATGCAACTATTTGGGACATATACCAACTCCATCAGTAAGAAGTACAACTCTTTCACATATCAATATGTTCATGTGACCATATCCTGATGGATTAATGAATAATCTTGAATGTCCACTGTAGTAGCGCTTGTGAGCAAAAAGGGTTACATAAACTATTTAGGATCATTTAACAAATTGGTTGAGCTATTTATGAATTCTTAAACTCTTGAAGCTCTAGTGTTTTGTTTAAAAGGCCTATAGATGTTCATGAAGGTGCCATCTTCTGAATGCAACTTCCATTAAGCTTACAAAAGGAAGCTATGCTTCAGATTACATTGGCAAATTTGAAATAAGATCAGAGGGATTTGTCCAGCAAACTTTTAATTTGTCAGACTTCATAGTGTTCTTGCTTGTCAATCATAATTTCTCAAACTTAACCATTGACGCTTCTTAGAGGAATTCGTTAAGTTTTTTAGATATTTATTGCTGCGTTGCTGTCCAGTCTCTTATTACCGCCAAAGTTGGGAGCATGGCTCATGAACTCTCAGAATTCATGAGTTTTCATCTGTGCTTTCTTTTTCTATGTTTTATAGATATATTATTTTATAAGTTGAATGCTTTGTAGCTTCCTTATGTATTTTTCAGAAAGAAGATTCTGAACTTTTTGCTGTTGCCTTTGGGATGCAGAACAAGAACAACTTGATTTAGACTCTAGAAGGTTGCAAGGCATTGTGAAGGAGAAATCCCTTGTGATTTCGGGCAAAGGTGCCCTTGCTGATAAGATCTGTCCGGGTGTGCTGAAGTCCCTGGTAACGCTGACAGACAAACCAAAGTGAGTTGTGCTTGATGCGTTAATATTCAATTCTGTTATAACCCCACATCCACGCCCAACTAAGGAGAAAAGGAATGAATGTTAATCACTCTGGCTACCATCACAGACAGAGCTCCATGTAGACTCGTGTTCATAATTTTTCCTTCGTAGCTCTGGTGCTGTTAACATCAGAATTTTCGCCAAAACGGGGATTGATTGGAATCGAAAGGCTAGCAATTGTCACATACTTGCAGGATAGGAAAAGTGTGATGTATCATATTGAAGGGATTCAGAATTGTTGTTAAACGCTATATTTTTGTGCGCGATTCCATGAGTCCCCAGAATTTATGTTGTTATTTCTTTCGAAGTGCTCATTTTCCTACTTGAATTCAATGAGTAAGACAGGTTCTCAAAGTACTTGAATTCATATGCATGTTCGTCAGGATGCCCCCACATCGGTGCTTCGTGCTGTATTTTTCGTGCTATATCTTTGTTCTTGGGGGACCATTTTGTTTTAGGTGCGTGGAAGTTTCGTGTGCCCAGCTAGTAGAATTGAACACAAATGAGCTTGTCTTGTATATTATTGGCTGTCACGGCCAAGCTTTCACATTGCCACAAGCGTCCCCGTGTTGAAGGTTTCACATTGTATGGATTGTTTTTATAAGAAATTTCCTTATTTAGGTTTCACCTTCCTCTTGTGTTAATTATGAATCGACGTCCGTCGGAAGTCCAAATTTAGTTGACGGAGGATACCGTAGCAGTGCCATTTTATTCCATGAAAGTCGTCGTTGACAGATCTTTAGCCCGTCTATTTGAGAGTTTGTCAAGTATGGAACGGCCCATAGCATGAGTGGGATGATTGTTGGAATTTTCATTGGATTCTTTGTGTAATAGTCATTGAATTATTAGCTAAGGATCAATAATTATGAATCTTAGTCATGGTTTGACCCTTAGATCCATGATCGTTGAAGTAATCATTGAATTTTTTTTCTAAGAATCCGGCCACGATCAATTATAAAATTTTAGCTAACAAGGGGTTTTTTTTTTTTTTTTGGGGGAAACTAGCTAACAAGGTATTTGGTTTGCAATAAGAGAGAGGCTAGAGGGATATGGGCTATTTGCGAAATTTAACCCCTTAAATTGACATACTATTCCCAAATTTTTTGTTAATTAGGATTTTTGTGACATCAGCACTAATCAACCAACCGTGAACAATTATTCATGCTATATGGGTGGATAATGCTAACCTTATTCATAATCATATATAACACACATAATCAACTATATTTTATTTCGCCACTTAGTACTATGGTCTAGTTGTATTATTCTTCACTTGTAAGTGAGAGATTTTTGGTTCGGTTCTCGCCAAAGATGAATTTGAATCATATTATTGCTAGCTCATCCCATTCTTTTAGTGTAGTTAATATCGTTTGTTCAAAAAAAAAAAAAAAGGAGTAGGTGGCTAGTTTTTAGTCTACTAGTTTTGCTCTAAACTGACCCCTTGAGGAGTCTTGGGCAAGTGCTAGGGCTAAAGGTGAGCCTTGGGATATTTGTGTCAAAGTAAGATATGTCTCATTAGAATTTAATTTTCAGGAAAACTAATGAAAAATTTTGAAAATTTTGAGTTTTAACAATAAATATAAAATAAAAGATAAAAAGAATAGTATTAGAATCGACTTTTTAATGTAAAAAATGTGGTTTTTCGTTAAAGTCAACAGTACCAAAAGCTTTTCATTAAACTTCCTTTAATTTTATGAATATCATTAATAATTAGTAGGTTGTGGATGCCGATTATATAAACTCCATTTCGCTTTCTTTCAAGTTCAAATTATTGTACTATTAAAATAAGATAGCAACTTACAAGATAGTGTTTTGAAATTAACTTACACGATGGGCATTGACTGTTTGTTTGTACAATAGTGAAGAGGAAGGAGTGTAAATTTTAAATAATTCACCATCACCAACCCCCTCCTTAATTTGGCAGTCAATGCAGTGCAGTGAGTAAGTTTAAGACAGAGTTACATTATTTCTATAGCACTCATAGCGTCGTAGTATTTGTGTTGTTATACTCATGTTATATATATTGGTATCGTTAAAAAAGTAGTAATAATAAAAGAGTAACATTATTTATACATTTATTTTTATTTTTTTCACACATTTTTCTTAATTTTCAATCATAAAATCAAATAAATTACAATAACCAACAGCAACAAAGTAACAAAAATTTATAAAAGTAAAAAAATATACGCGTGAATATCACTATCGTAACAAAATATGAAATGACTAATAAGTTCAAGTTCCTTGTGAAGTAGACAATCCGTACACAAGAGTCAACTTCGGTGTCAGCCTTTTTCACAAAATGCCACCAGTCTCTGTACTATTCTGCACGCTCTCTCTCTCTCTTCCCCCTCCTTTTTTCTCTCTTTCTCCCTCCTCTTGCTCTTCCTCCTTGGGCTATAAGTTTGATAAGGTATTATTTACGTATATCAATATGCTACTTGGTAAAAAAATGTTACGGTAAATCCGGTTCAAGTAAGTACTACTTCCTGATCTGGTCATCTGCTAATCTCATCCTCCAGCTCTGCACCGGACCCACTTAACTTGTCTGGTTGTCCAACTGAAAACCATTTCTGTAATTTTCAGCTACTTCAAGGGCAATCGTTTTAGAGATATTTGAACAAGTGTCGCGATGAGGGAGCGAGTATACCGTAGATTGAATCGTCGTGCGAGTGAGGTGATGCAGTGGAGAGATGTGGACAAACTAGTTCCAGCACCGAATAATACATCGTACGATTGAAGATACGATAATCTGTCGTTTGGTTCTTTTACCCTTATGACCTCCTCTCTCACTTTACATTACACATGAAATGTCCATAACTTTTCTTTGTATTGGTCTGGTCGAACCGTAATTTCAAAAGTATACATGGGACCTCAAAAACATGGAACACTCTATGACCCGATTGTGACTATCATGAACAAACATTGCGTCTTAAAGAAGAACAAGCTTTCGACAAAAAAAAGAACAAGTTATCTGAAAAATTCAACGCACGACAAAATAAAATAAAATAAAGATTAATTTCAATTTATTACTACGATGTTTTTCTGTTTTTCAACCTTTTATATGTCAAGATTTTTTTATTCTAATTTGATATTTAAAATCATAATTCTAAAATAATTTCATATATTTATTAAATTTTTCGTTAGAATTTCTGTGAAATGATAACGTGACATCCATTTAAACAATAATGTAGGAACACATGCTAATATGGGCTATTGGATATTAAAAAAAATTAAAAAATTAAAAAATAAAATAAAATAAAAATTATTTTGGCCTCCCCCTCCCGCTTCCCTGCAGTCTTCCTCCTCCTCTTCAATATCCTCCACTTTCCCCCTCCTTCCCCAGAGGATCAAGCTTCAAATCCAATGCATTTGTACTGAAATTCAACCAGTTTTTGACCGAACTAGGATAACCAGAACTCGAATTCAACACACTTGTATTCGAATTCGAACCCACACCATCAAATTTCAAATCAAAACCATTCGAATCCAATTTCAAACCACAAAATTTCCCATTTCCTTCCTGAACCAGAGCGTCAAATTTCAAATCCATCCCATTTGCAATGAAATTCAACCCGTTTTTGGTCGAATTAGGACCGCCGGAGCCCAAATTCAATTCTGACCCATTCCGATTGGAGAGCATGACCCGGGCATTGATCTGGCTCGATCTGTCGGAGTCTCGTCTGTTCATCTTAGGATTGGGATCAACGGCGATGACGAACATGAAGTCTCCAAAGCCCTCGGCGTCGTTGCCCTCCGCCACCGCTGTAGGGCTTTGAAGCTCTGTGTGTGGCCTTCTCTCTCTCTCTCTCTCTTTCTCTTTCTGTATGTCTATGAGGGATGTTGTTTCTGTTTCAGTTAAGTTGCTGTTCCGACGGCTCACGGGGCTGGGTCTGTGGGAAAGTTTGATGGCTGCTGGGTTTTCTCTTAGAAGAGGGAGGAAGAGAGAGAGATAGCGACAGAGGAAGAAAGGAAGTGGAAGGGAAACAAACTTTAATTTTTTATTTTTTTTAATATTCACATGGGTCCCGCATTGATACGCAGCATTCAATCACTGTCTACGCAGTCGTCATATCATCAGTTAACGGAAATTTTGACAGAAAACTTAACGGATGAATGAAAGTGTTTAGAATTATAAGTTTAGGTACCATACTGAAACAAAAAAAACTTAATGCATAAAATGTTAAAAATTAAAAAAATGTAGTAAACTGAGATTTTAACCCAACAAAGAATACAACAAACATCATCAACCTATATGTCAAATAAAATGTCATCCAAACAAACATCCTCAATTATATGACATGAATTAGTTAAATGTAAATTAGACACATGCAGACTCTACTGATTTTGTGATTTTTTAAGTATTTTAACACTTTAGTTAATTGGAGCAATGATTTTAGAATTTTAGTCTAATTGGAGCTTTGGTCCATGACCTAAAAGTTGTGTATTAGTCCTTGAAGTTATTACAATGTGTATAAATGGTCCTTTTGGGCCACTCAGTTAGAATTTCTATTCATTTGTTTCCCTTTTAAACTTTTTACTTTGGATGAAATTTCTACTATGTTACTTAAAATGATCATTAATCTACATTGTGACAGTTCAAGGACTAATACTCATGAACGTTAGCTCAGAAACCAAAGTTTCAACTAAGCCAAAGTTCAACAACCAATACTCCATACATGAATTAAGTCGTCTAAATTTAACTTATTTCCATTCACCTTATATTACCAATCCACCCGTGTTTACGTTTTCAAATTGCTCATGTTTTTCATCCTCCTTCAAGAAAAATATGACCCTTAACACGAGTTCGAACTCTCTTAAATGCATTGGCACTAGCTTTGATTTTACGTACCGTTTGACTAAAGTACGATATGCGTTACTGGGATTAAATGAGAAAGAAGATTAGTTTGTCACCAATGTATTATGGGATACCTCCTATATTTAAAAAAAAATGTGATATCTATGTAACATCCCACATTGTTCAGGGGTGAAGATCATGTAAGCCTTATATGTATATTCTCATCTCTACCTAGCATGAGGCTTTTTGGGAGCTTACTGGCTTCGGGTTCCGTAGGAACTCTGAAGTTAAGCGAGTTCACATGAGAGCAATCCCAGGATGGGTGACCCACTGGAAAATTCTCATGTGAGTTCCTAGAAACAAAACCGTGAGGGCATGTTCAGGGCCCGAAGCGGACAATATTGTGCTACGGTGGAGTCGAGCCAGTTCTGACAAAGTATCACTAATGTAGGACCACCTTTAGTATTGTATAATTAGTATTCGTCCTATTGGACTGCACTTAGGCTACTTATACTTTGGTTGTGTATTTCACACTTAATCTCACACTAGCACCTTATTTTAGCTAGTACTTTTAGTAGTTTGGTTTTTATTCACTCGTATTTCTCTATATCATTATTGTTTCCGCACTGTGCACATTGTTACGTCACTCTCACGTGACGGCCAACATGCCTCGATTTAGGTCGGGGTGTGTCAGTTTGGTCGGGATGTGACAATTTGGTCTTAGAGCCAATCCCTGGTCGGAAATGTGCCGACGAGGACGTCGGACCCCTAAAGGGGGTGGATTGTGACATCCCACATCGCCCAGGGGTGAGGATCACGTAAGCTTTAGATGTATATTTTCATTTCTACCTAGCATGAGGTTTCTTGGGAGTTCACTGGTTTCGGGCTTTATAAGAACTTCGAAGTTAAAGTGAGTTTGCACGAGAGCAATCCCAGGATGGGTGACCCATTGGGAAGTTCTCATGTGAGTTCTCAGAAACAAAACCGTGAAAACGTGGTCGGAGCCCAAAACGGACAATATTGTGCTACAGTAGAGTCGAGTCCTGGATGTGGTGGGAACTCAGGTCGGAATGTGACATCTATGTTGGGGCATATGTCAAAAACTCAATTACATTTAAATCTTAAAAATGTATGATACTTGTGTATGGAACATGGAATATTTTACTTCATTTTTTGGGAGAAGAATTAGTTAGTTTTCAATAATGGAAAAAAGGACAATCTCGAATTTGACCCCTCCGAATGCAGACAAAATTTTATGGTAAACGTCACGCATATAACTACTAAATTATAATATGGATTAGATAAGTTTGGGTGTCTTCATTTAAAGTTCTTTAAAAGTATTGTCGCTATCACTATAGTTTAGTAATATTTTATTTATTACTATCAATGATGGTAAATTCGATACCATCAATGATGGTAAATTCGATACCAAATTATTATGATAGCTCAATATGTAGTTTAACCTCAACCCCTAACCCCTTAATGTAAATATATATCATTGAATTAACAGTCTGTTTAGACAAGAAAATTTAAGATTATTAAGAAATTTTAAATTGAGGAAAATTAAAATTTCGTAATTTTATTTTCTAAAATTTGTGAATTTTCTTGTTTGGTTAATCTAACATAACAATGAAATTTGAATATGAAATCTGTTATTTTTAAACTCTCACTCAAAGAAATTTAGAAATGATACCTATGGAATTTAAACTTTGGGATTGGAGTCCCAAATTCTAAGTTTTTTTTCCACGTAGAACTTTATGAATCCAAACAAGGGTATTAATGCATGTCAATTTATAAACTCTGACTTTTGTCAAATCCCATGTCTATTTCCCTCATCCAAAACGTAATGTAATTTTTTTTCAAATGACTAATACAATTTAAAAATTGAAAATCTTATGTCTAACTTGACTAAAAGAATAGCAAGTGATGGTTTGCCTAGTGGATAGAGTTTTTCTCTTCATACATCATACATCGTGTGACAACCCGTTCCAAATTTTACGTTTTTATTTTATTTTAAAAACGTGAATTTACGAAATTGCCCTAGAGGCAAGGACTTTGACTTCCGTTGACCATCGACTTGAAAGATGTGGGACTTATTCTTTTAGCATATCCTCGTAGTACTCATTGGTACGAACGTATAGGCGAAAGCCGTTTGCGAGTCCGAATTATAACGGTATAGTTACGGACGTTCGAAATTGGTTATTCAAGGTTAGTGTTTATTTAAATTAAATCCCCACTTTGTGGGGGAAGCTCAATCAGAAATGGAGGGAGAAAAGAAAAAAAAAAAAAAAAAGGAAATGGGTTTTCGTCCACCCGCACCCACCGCGGGTGCCCATTTTCCAAGGCCGATTCCGTCAACTCCGGTGGAGTTTTTCGATGCCACCACCACCATCTTGAAGCTCTCATTCCCCTCTACAAAACCCACCCAAGAACCACCTTGATTAACCATGGGATGTGGAAGTTTGAGGCCACGAAAGTTGACGAAAATCAATGGTGCTCCGGCCACCCTTCTCGATTTTCCGGCAAATCGACAAACCAATGGCCGATGCCACCACTTGGGCTTGTAGCCCATCATCCTAGGAGCAAAACCCAACCAACCTTGAACCCGTTGGACCACCGTAGACGACGAATCGACGTCGGGAAGTTTTAGGCACCCGCCGGCTTCGTGGGCAAAATTGACCATCTTCCGTCCACTTTTGGACTTCGTGGCAGGTATGAAAGTTGGATTTTCCGGCGAGTCGGGGCGGCCAACCGCCACCCGCAGCGGCGCGTGCGGCGGCGCGTGGCCAGTGAGCCGCCAATGCTATTTTTAGGCTATGTCGAATGTTTTGAATTCAGTTTTGTCATTTGAATGATGTAGGTTGATCGTTGGAACCTAAATTCGTTATGATACGTTACTTGATAAAAATGTGAATCGATGATCCGACCGTTGGATCGTCACCAAAATTGGATACATTATAATACGTAATATTTAAAGATCATAGGAATTTACGGATCTGGAATCCGACTTACGGATCTTCCTGAATTGGATTTGTAAGTTAGTAAAATAAATGTTCACGGCCACTTGTTTTAGGCAATTGGCGGAGATCTGACCGTTGGATCGTAATGAAATTTTAATATGTTATTCTAGAAACATATTGTGGATCGTTGGGAGTTGTGGATTGAAAATCTGATATGCAGATCTTCCGGGTCAAGTTATACAGGGTTGTAAACCCTACCGTCGATCTTTGATCGACGGTTGACTTGTGGTCAATGTGTATCAAACTATTTCAGAATGTCGTTGAGGTTGTGTTTTATGTGAATTGCGTATTCTACGGATAAGAGTTCTAAGATGTGATTTGATAATTGGCCACATGGACCGATCATTCAGGACGCCTCAATGCGCGTGTTAGAGAAGTATAGTGTGGACTCCTGGTGAGTGGATCTTTTCCTTTTTATTATGCATATTATTGAGAGTTCTATCAACACTTTTAAATTGATTAGGTATATTACCTTCACATAATTATTGTGAATGCTTGAAGTACCTATATGAACTACGAATGACTTGATCCCTATTTAGGGTACGTAGGCAGTTTAACGAGACGTTAGATGCAGCCATAAAATATTTGAGACAAAAGCCTTGCTTGGAAAATTGAGTAATGCGAAGGAAATTGGTAAAGACAAGTTTTAGTTTTGTGAATTAGTTAGTTAAATTAGAGTTAATTGGGTTGTCATGGATAATTATCCCTGAAAATAAGTAGTTTGGGAGTAGGGCGTTACTGATTGTACACTTCACACCATATTGTTTATAACTGAAAATGCTACGACATGGTTGAGTAGTAGATTGCATCATGATATATCCATATGTATATTACTTGCATATAATTATTGGGAATGCTTTCAAGTGCAAATGTGAACTCAGGACACCCAGGTAAGTTCAGGTGAGTTTATGGTACTAGTTGAATCGATTACGTTATAGCATGACTACAGTTATGAGTTAGGCAACTTCGATACTGTCGTACTGGTTGCCATGAGTTGCACATGTTATATTGAGATGCATTGAGACTCATAAACCTGCACCCCGGTGTTAATGCTCCCGCCCGTAGCCAGGGCACAGTCCTTCACGTGATGTTCACCTCCCGCACCTTATGCTCACCTTGGATCTAAGGTAGGTGCACAGTCCTGTCGTACAGACCACCTTAGGTGGTTCCGACTCGTAGGTGACCCGCGATTATTCGCCCAGTCTTCACGTGATCGTAGCACTCGAGCGTATTTATTTACACCCAGTCCTGTCGTACAGACCACCTTAGGTGGTTCCGACTCGTGTGCAGGTATACTTATTGAGCTATGGGCTATCCAGGATTGACGAGATATGGATAAGTCGTACAGGTCATTATAGGTGACTCCGACTTATATGCTAGCCAGGATTGACGAGATATGGATAAGTCGTACAGGTCACTATAGGTGACTCCGACTTATATGCTAGCCAGGATTGACGAGATATGGATAAGTCGTACATGTCACATATGGATAAGTCGTACAGGTCACTATAGGTGACTCCGACTTATATGCTAGCCAGGATTGACGAGATATGGATAAGTCGTACAGGTCACTATAGGTGACTCCGACTTATATGCTAGTCATGATTGATGAGATACGGATAAGTTGTACATGTCATTTTAGATGACTCTGACTGATATATCACTTTGTATTGATTTAGTTCATTTGGCCTACTTATTAATGTATGGTGGATTGATGGCAAACCGTGGTTTTGGTCATTTCCGAGTATGGTTTGGATATATGTATATATGTTGTACTGTCTTAGGGAAAGCGATACGGGTTTTACATTTAGGGGCATTACTTTTAGAGAGGTAGTAACTTTGGGAAGCTTGGTTTTATTGCTTACTCACACCTTCTGTTTGGTGCCCTCCAGGTTTTAGCTGCTGAGTTTGTATCGACAAGAATCTGTGGCGAATCTTAGTATTGATGGATATTTTTGGGGGTATGATTCTTACTCACATTACTGTACCTTACTTATGCTCTGACATCGCGCGTGAAATGGGTTCGCTCCCACTCGTAGCGCACTCTGGTATTTAGACACTTTTGGATTCAAATTCATTCACTTTTTATACACTATCACATTTTATGGTTTCGTCACCTTCCAGGTATCGGCCAGCACAGCTCGATTCAGGGTCCAAGTGGACTTTCTGGGTCGGGGTGTGTCACATCGCATCGCAAATTTGATAAAAATAAATAAATAAAAAACTTCATTTAGTGTATAGTTTAAAGTAAAAGTATCGTTTCTAAGCTAATAAGTATGACTGCAAACATCTGTTGTATTGAAATGAAACCATCAATTTTGTAAAACCCATTTGTATGGATGAAAACTACTTTCATAAAGATGTATATAAAGAAGATGAGTACTTTGAAAGACTTAACTGTGATCATGGCACCTAAGTTGGGAAAGAAAAATTGAGAAATTAATCATCTTCTATCTTTAATGTTGTAGTATTACGCTGAATTTAGTATTATTACGCTGAATTTAGTAATATTACCACTGAATTTCAATCAAGCGTATGTTTTCATTTTCCAAATTCATGAAATCATAAAAGAAACGTATGACCTTGTAAGAGTGTGTACCCTTCGAGTTTTGATATTTGCTACGTGAAATATGTGATTGACGCAGCACGAAGTTAAACGATTACAAACGTAATTCTTTGAAGAACCAAAAATCTGGAATCCATCAATTTCTTAAAGAACTACCATAGGGTTCGTTTGATTAATGATTGAAAGATGATTACTATGGGAAGGAGCCAATGACTTAAATAACCTGATTACGTACAACACCCCTGAGACAACTCAAAGGTCGTAGGAAATTAAATGAAAGCAAAAGACATTAATCAGATGACAAATGAAAAATCTGATTTTTATTACAAAGTTTAAACATAGGTTTGCATGCCTAAATAGCTTCGGATGGCCAAAATTCATTATGAATCACACTATCATAGTAAGTTTAAACCGCGGCACCATTCTCTTTCCGAAAAGGTATGATAGGCCCAAACCTGAGCTCGGACACCAAATTTACAAATTCCTTCTACGTCCCTTTGTCTTTCGCCGGTCCGTTTCCATTTCAATCCATAAGATAAATTGTTCTAAAGCATCGATTTGATTTATTTCGGCCTACCAGCCAATTTATCCTTTTGCTTCGTTTTAAATAAGCTATTTTTCAACCAAGTTTCAGTTTCTTTTTATTTAAAATTTTAGCTCACATTTTGTATTCGAGTTAGGAATTTTTTTACCGACTTCGGATTTGGGGCGCGACAGATACTGCCTCTTGGAATCAAGTCAACAATGTTGTTTGATGAAAGTTGGTACTCTGCTGCAAGCTCATCGTTTGATTTTTGTTTCTTTTGTAGCCGTACATTGATGGTACGTACCATTATATATGTAAAATTATGAAAATGAATGATGAGTATTATGAAAATGAATGATGAGTATTTTTCTTCTTTTTGTTTGCATTTAGACATTATGGACTTCGCCATCATTTCATCGTTCCAACAAAAAATTCATACATTATATATGGAACTCCTCCTCTATATAAAAATCTAAAATGATTAAAACTTTATATGAGTGTGTTCGATTCCTTCCTTCTCAAGTATCGTCTGTATCAAAAAAGAATATATTCATATATAATTTCAACAATAATTCAATGACTATTTGCCTAATTAATCTAATCCTCATTTTATTGTAGGAGCAAGAATGACTGTTTGCAGTCTTGTTAAAAAAATAGAGTAAACAGTTCATTTTTCTCGTGAATTTTTACTTAACTTTTTATTTACCATCTAAATTTTTAAATTAGAAAATCAAGGACTTAATCTAATTTTTTTTAACGTTAGTTTTCCATAGATTTTATCCAAATTAACATTAACTCTTATCACGTGCACACCACGTGACTCTACTTTGGAAATAAAAACATCACTTTGCTAGATTGTCAGACACAAAAGCTATAAAACCATATAGATTTGCACAGGTCAACATTTTAGCAATGCATGGCTTTTAATTATTTTAAAGAACGAAGCGACCGAATTACCTTCACATGTTGTGCATATGTTTTCATTTAACAAAAATTTAGATGGAATGAATGAAAAACTAATAGTAGGGGGAAATCGGCAAAAAAAAAAAAAAAAAAAAGGGTTTAAGTCCTTGATTTTCCAATTTAAAAATTTAGAGAGTAAATCAAAAGTTAGGTGAAAGTTCAAAGAAAAAAATCAGCCGTTTACTTTTAAAAAAATCATATGGCGGATGATATATGGACCTATGGTTGTAGGATTTTCATGCAATATACAATTAACTACAAAGATAATTGTTTTCTTTGGTACAAATATCCGTTGTCCCTATCGTTTTTTGTCACATCTTGGTCCAGGTCCTTATCATATTTTCGATTTCGACTCCACCGTAATATGATATTGTCTGTTTTAGGTCCCGATCACGCTCTCACGGTTTTGTTTCTGGAAATTCACACAAGAACTTTCCAGTGGGTCACCCATCCTGGAATTGCTCTTGCGCGAACTCGCTTAATTTCGGAGTTTCAATAGAACTCAAAGCCAGAGAGCTCCCAAAAGACCTCATGCTAGATAGAGATGAGAATATATATAAAGCTTACAGGATTCCACACCAGCAAACCTTGATTTAGATTAGAGTGTGTCAGTTTTGTTGTAAACATTGCCATTGCAACAAAATATCGAGTTGTACACGTCGCTTTCTCTCCTTCTGAAGTGATGAAACATTTATAGGTGGATGGGGATCAACCGAAATAAAGATACATACGTGTGGCTAGATAGCTAGTTCGGAGAAGGGACTTTTCAACTTGGTGAACCATTCTTTCATGTCCCTTGATTTTCAATTCGATATATTTACCGACATACTTTAGGTAACTTTTAACTCATTCGAGGTTCTAGGGCTGATTGCAAACTACTGCACAATCTTTGGTCAGTGGTATTTTTCTTTACATGTAAGAATATGTTTTAAATTCGATTTTCGCCAAAAATGAATTTGAACCATATTATTGCTAGCCTATTGTGAGACTAAGCCCATTCCACTTCTCCTTACCGTAGATAATATCGTTTGTTCAAAAATATAAAAATAAAAATACCTCACATGAGAAGCAAATGTAAAAGGATCAAAACGGTTCATTTTCGAGGTCACTTTATACACCATTCTGTAATTTGTTTACTGTTTAGTCAAACAATTTTGGTTTTAGTTGTTTAGAGGCTAGAAGGTAAATGGCTCTCATCATTACAGATAGAAACTAAAATATTAGCAAACTACATGGAAATATTTATGTATTTTTATCTATCATTTTCACTAGAACTCCTGAAAGCTAAAGGACCGTTCAATAACCAGTATGTTTCCAAGCATTTGTCTTCACTTGAAAATTGAAAACTGTAAATTTTTTGTTTTTAGTATTTTAAAATCTGAAAACCAAAAATTGAAAACTATTTTTTTGAGTTTTCAATTCTAAGTTGATTTTGGTTAAAAACTGAAAGCTACAGATACCAAAAAAGTCATGAAATCTAAAAGAGTAAATACCAGCGAGAATAAATTTGCGAACTAAATAATGTGTCACCAATAGGAATAAACATGTTTATTAACGTTTAAGTAATAAACTAATCAACTTCCATATTCTTTAGTTTCCAAAACTTTGTCTACAAATTTAGTCTCCCTAACATTAGACCATCTCCAATCGATGGCTGGCCAGAGGGCTTGTTTTAGCCCTCTGGCCCTCTAAGATTCTCCAAGATATTAATATTTTAATGAACAATACAGGGCCATATTTGCTTCCGTCTCCAACTGAGGACCAAAGGGCCAGAGGGCTCGTTTTAGCCCTATCACAAAAAACCGTCTCCAACCGAAGGTCATAGGGCCAACCATAATTTATTATTTAAAAACTACAACTTAAATGTTGTTTAAGTTTTATGTTGTTAAATGTTTTTTTTAACAAATATGAAAAACTAGAAATGTTTTTAATAATTTGTTAAATGTTGTTAAAAACTACAAATTTTGTAAAATAAAAGTTATAGGAAAAAAAATAGAATTTAAAAAAAAATGAAAAATATAAGTTATAGGAAAATTTTTGTAAATAAAAAATAATAATAAAACTGTAAAAAAAAAAAATTCAAATCAATCATGTCGGTTTTAACTGACAGGATTGATTTGAATTCTGGCCAACCCTTTCTGATTTCGTGGGGCCCTCTCAGATTCTACAGCCAAACTAAAATGATATTGAACGAACCTGAGGAAAATGTTATGACTGCCTTATAATGAACAATTTATAAATTATGCTATAACAGTAAGGGACCGTTTGGTAGGATAATACTTGATAATCATTTAGTTTTAATTTTTAATTTTTTAATTTTATTGAAAACTTTTTTTTTTTTTTTGAACAATCTATATTATCTACCTTAAGGGGAAGAGGATGGGTTTAGCCTCACAATATGTTAGCAATAATGTGGTTCAAATTCGCTTTTTGCGAGAATCGAACTTAAAACCTCTTACTTACAAATAAAGAATACGACTAAACCGTAATATTACTTTGAATATGTATTTTATAAAAATAAAAGTTAAATTATTTATCATGTCAGATTACGTCTCAACCATTAAAAAGGGACTAATCTAAAAGCCCAAACTTGTGTAAAAAATATGGTACTACATATCCGCTCCCATATTATAACACGCCTTAAACCTCTCTCTCGTCCTGTTACAGTTCATGAATAGTGTGCTATAACGATTGCAGGGTGCATTTGATGCTATAGCTTTCTCCCAAAAGACAGCCACCCTAGCTGTGTGACCTTGATCAGCAATTCAATACCTACAGATCCTTGACTCAACTAGTAAATAAGCTTTTACTGCAACCGTGGGTAAAACAAAATTAGAAAAAAAGTAGTCTCTTTTGTGTGTGTTTGGCTGCAAGATCATACATTTACTTTTGTTCAGTCTGCACGTCAATTATAAAGATTATCAAAAACCGGTATTTACAGCAATCGATCTTGTATGTTGTACGACCAAATGGCCATTTTAATTAGTAGAATCGCCTTTAGGGCATAGAAATATTTCCTCTTTGTGCGCTACAACTAATAAGCTCTTTGGCAAGGAATCGTTCCCTTACTATACCGCTTATTCGTTGTAGGGGGCGGCAAGATGAAGAAGCTCTCAAGTGTACGTTTAACTTCAAAGAAGCTTAATTTCAATTAGTGATTAAGAATACTTCATTAAGGGATATGGTTTTAATTTTAATCCTTACATATGTATCTGCCACTAAGGATGGACTGAATCAACAATTAAGATTGACAACAAATATGATGCTTTTTTTTTTTACAACATAGATAATAATTTAGTGTATTTTAGGAGAGAATATTTCTGTGACAGCCCGTCCCGAATTATTTGTAACGTTAGTGGGAAAAGACGATTTTGCCCCTGGACGTTAATTAGCATTGTAGGGTGTTTGATTTGTTTTGGTTGGTGGTCTGCCATTTGGACCACACACACACTCACACACACCCATCCCTTTTTCCCCGTGACTCCCTCTTCTTTCTCTCGATTTTCTTCCATTTCCCTTGCAAGTGTACAGTCGAACTTCAAAACCAACCTTTCACGCACGGATTGACGTCTAGAATGTAAGATTCGAACTCCTTGCAAGCTCCTGAGTTCATCCATACCATTTTTTAGAACTTGAAACCCTCCAAAACCCGAGAACCCAGTTTTCATGCACTGTTCATGCACTTGTGATCGCGGAGGTTTCATCGAGTTTTGAGGTTATAGGGAGCTTTAGAATTTTCTCACGAAGCTCGAGGAACAAGTTTGAACGATTTTGGACGTCGGGATAGCAAGTTCTAAGGTTGGCCGGATTTTGCGAGATTTCTCCAGCAAGATTCCGACATTTTTGGGGCTTCAAAGTGGTAAGGTTTTGTTCTACTCATTGTAAGCTTCATTTTGGTATAAATTTCATGGAATTTGATTGAGAAATGAAGAAGATATGAATATTTGAAAATTTTCCCAGTTTCTGGCGAAGCAGACGGTGGCCCGCGACGGCTCCGGCGAGGATCACCAGAGAAAAAGACGAATATTCCTAACGGCAGTTAACGGGGTCAGGTTAGTTTTAACGGAATATGCTTGCTTTTGGATGGAATATTCCCTAACGTCGTTAGGGATTCCGTCCGTATGCCAGGCACGTGCCTGCGCATGGCTGGCGCGTTTGGCCATGCATTGGCCGGCGCGCGATAGCTTAGAAAATTATTTTAAAAATATGAGGATGTTCGTGAGGTTGAGTAGATCACGTTGGTAAATTCAAACACCCCATTTGAGCATTGTATGAGAAGTTATTACCTAGTTTTTGTTATGTGCATTAAATTGACATTTATATAGTTGTCTCGCATATAAGTGAGACCTATCCTGAGGACGAGCACAGTCACTCGAGGCTCGGGGGCTATGACCCTTCCACATACCAGTGAGTGGGCTTTTGGTTTTCCGTATATACCTATATACTTGAGAGTTTTCCAGAAAATGAAATTGAATGTTTATATGTTTTAAAATGCCATGCAAAGTGCCTGCCTATTTAATTATGCGTTAGTAGTTGCAAATATTTATGATTGGTGCTGCGGACGCATAGGTAAGTGCCAGGTAAGTTTATAGATTATGGTTGTGAATTAATGGTTATGTGAGATGCATTGATAGCTCATAAACCTGCACCTTGGTGTTAGTGCTCCCGCCCAGAGTTAGGGCACAGCCTTCACATGATCATTCACCTCCCGCACCACATGCTCATCTTGAATCTAAGGTAGGTGCCAGCCTGTTGTACAGACCACATTAGGTGGTTCTGACTCGTAGGTGACTTGCGATACTTCGCACAGCCTTCACGTGATCGTAGCACTTGGGCGTATTTATTTACACCTAGCCTGTCGTACAGACCACTTTAAGTGGTTTCGACTCGTGTGCAGGTAAAGTTGTTGAGATGTGGATTTGAGCTCTAGATTCAGCCGTACAAGTCACGTTAGGTGACTCTGGCTGATATATCATTTGCATTGATTGACATTACCTGGGTTACTTACATCTTATGTTGAGATATTCGATATGGCATATTTGCGAATGTTGTTATTTTGAGCATGATTTCGATATATATATATATATTTTTTTTCTGGGAAATTATACAGGTTTTACGAAGAGGGGTTAGAACTTTTGAAAATGAAATGATTTTGAAAAGCTTTGTTTTTGCCCACTCACACTTTCTATTTTGCGCCCCTCCAGGTTCTAGTTAGAAGCGCTTTGGTGGCTCACGAGGATTTGACGGTGGTTCTGACAGAACAACACAAGTGTAGGATCACCTTTGGGTGTTGTGTAATTAGTATTCATTCTTCTAGACTGCACTTAGGCTTTCTGTGCTTTGAATTTTGTCTATCACTTTTAGTATCACACTAGTGTGTTACTTTAACTAGCTTTTGGTAGTTTGGTTTTTATTTATTCGTACTTTTATTATTATTTTTGCTTTCGCACTGTGCACATGGCTACGTCACCCTCATGTGACGACCAAGACGTCTTGATTTCGGTTGGGGTGTGTCAATTTCCGTTTGTACATAATAAAAAGAAAGTTAGTAAAATAATTTGGTATTAGTTTTGTGAATGTGTTATGATTTAGAGGCACATATTAGGTTTGTTTAAGTGATGCACAAGGCATGCTAAGTAACATCACTAATGTTTAATCAATACGCAAAGAAAAAGAACGAAAAGAAAAGACTTGATCCAACATCTATCTAAATACATGGAGAAGATATTTAGTCTTTATCAACGCAAATTCATCCATATCAGTTTCAGCATACATGCATGCATATCCAGAAACATATGAGGTTCCTCTCCGGATCTTCTTTGTGAGAGGATTTTAAGGATCTCTTTGTGAGGATTTTTAGAATATTCACATTCTATCTGTTTATTGTACATCGTGCGATCATAAATCGTTAAGTACTGTTTGTATTTAATTTTAAATAAAATAATTCAAAATGATTTTTGATCGCAAAATGTATGATGATGAACGAATGAAATATTAAGATCTTTAAAATCCTCACAAAGAGGATCCAGATGGAATCTAAATCCTCACCAGAAACACAATTTTCTTTTTTAGATAGTTAAATTAATGTATGTGTACAATTTTAAGATTGGATTTTTTTCCCCCCAGAATTAAGAAACAAAAATCAAAGCCTCATCAAAACGAAACAAGAAAACAAAACAAATAAAAAATAAAAAAGAAAGTAAAAAAAAGATAAAGGGGTAGAGAGGAAATCCCGCAGATAAAAGGCGATGATGATCCTCTGCGCCAAACTAATGAAAACTCGACAAGGCAAAACAGATAGTGGGTCCCCTCACTGACTTTATTACCACAACCGCGTTCCAGAGAGAGAGAGAGAGAGAGAGAGAGAGACTGACTTATTGCCCACGAGTCCACACAAGTACTCACTCACTTACACGCCCTGTTTGAGGCAAGGGTTCAAACCAAAGTCCAAACAAGTCGTCTCGTCCGCCTATCTAACTAACTCGTAACTGGTTGGGACTCGGACACAGAATTCCATTGCATTTTGCAATAATATTTGCCAAAAAATTTGCAGGCGTTTCAGAGCATAAAATATTTCGAGCTGTATTCCATATTTTGGCGCACCGTAAAAAAAATCAACATTTTCAGTGGGTTTCAGATAAATTACAGTTAAAATTTCAAAAACAATTTAGCAGCTTACGTTCTCAATCATCCGAGCAGTCAAATATGCGTATCAAAAAAATCCTGATGCAATTAGTGAGTGAAACGAATCAATATAAGGGGAATTTAACTTGACAAGATTTTGGACGTGGGACATACTTGAGAAAAAAAGGAGGGACAAAATGGTAATTTAGGTGAGGAGAGCTGTGTGCAAGTGTAATATATTAATCTCACACTGTTGACTTACCCACCAATCAAAGTCCCTCTGCAGCAGGCCGCCTCATAACTCTCCTTCTTCACTCCCCCTTTCCTCCACTCCCCTCCCTTCAATTCAATTCCCCTTCCTTTTGTTTATTTTTACCTTTTAGGTACCCTAGCTAGCCTTTAACCAAACCGGGAATTCAACTCAAATCCCACCCATGAATCCATGATTCCCATTCCCCACCCCCATCAGTAATGTCACGATTCCAGACCAAAGAGTAAGAGGAGGCGGAGGATATCGACAGCCACCGGAGATATCGACAGCCCCCGGAGAATAGTAAGGTAGCTACTGGTACGTACTACCATTCTCTCTCACTTTCATTCATTCATATGCTCAAAATTCAAGAGAGAGTGTGGATGTGGGTGTTAATGTTTGATCAACTGACGCGTCGTCTACCTTTTCGTTGCTGCAGGTTTGTATTTTTCGAAACCACGTCGGAGAACCAACAACAGGATCATCAGCAACCCTTACGAAATGCTGGACTACGAATGGGGAAACCCCAACAACGTCGTCATGCTCTCGCCCGACACCGACTCCGATTCCATCCACGGATCCGACCCTACCAGACACCACCACCAGCACAATCACGCCAGCACTTTTCTCGACCACTATGCGTCCTCGCAAGCCTCCGCCTTCAACAACCTCGTCCCCGCTCCTCCTCCTCCCCCGCCGCAGCCTCACCACCAAATCTCCACCTTCGCCGACCATTTTAACCCTACCCACCATCAGGCCCAACAGCTCCACTCCATCTACGACCCGCACGCCTACGCCAGCGCGTCCACCTACGCGCCTCCCCACCACCACCACCACCACCACCAACACCACTCCATGCTTGGGCTCAACCCAGTCCACGGGGGCACAGCCAACGGGCTTATGCTGATCCCCAAGACAGAGGACATGTGCCCGCCCGTGGACTTCGCCTCCAGGATCGGCCTCAACCTTGGCGGCCGGACCTACTTTGCGTCCGAGGACGACTTCATGAACCGGCTTTACCGCCGGTCCAGGCCAGGCTCCGAGATCACCTCGACCCACTCGCCCCGCTGCCAGGCCGAGGGCTGCGCCGCCGACCTCTCCCACTCCAAGCACTACCACCGGCGCCACAAGGTCTGCGAGTTCCACTCCAAGGCCTCGACCGTCATCGCCAACGGGTTGACTCAGCGATTCTGCCAGCAGTGCAGCAGGTCCAACAATTACCCCTCCCTCCAATCGCAACGGCTATATTTGAAATGACGAAAGTGCTCCTTGGGTTTGTTCTCCCCCATCCCCGCCAATTATTGGCGGTTCGTACCCCGTACACGGGGTCGATCCCGAGGGCATTTGCGTCCTACACTATTCCGTTTCCGTTTAAATTTTGCTCGTGACTGGCGAGCGGGGTTTTCTTTGGTCCGAAAGGACAAGAATGCCCCGGTCCTTCTGTAGTTTGACGATAATGGCCATGGGGGCGAATCATATTGGGTGCATGACCAATGATTGGGGCGGCCGTACGTGTGGAAATCCCGAGGGCATTTGTGTCCGTGCGAAAATATTTGACTCTTCTTGATAATGGCACTTTCCATTTATGGACTCTGTGGTTTACTAATTACGTACAAAGCTATTATTTAATTAGACAGTTAACTAACAACTAATTAAACAATTATTATAATTAGATGCTGTATTTTGATTATGTTATGTGATAAATGTTGTTGTTCTTGCAGATTCCATCTTCTCTCCGAGTTTGACAACGGCAAGCGCAGCTGCCGGAAGAGGTTGGCCGATCACAATCGCCGACGGCGAAAAACTCAGCAAACGATTCAAGAACATCACAACTCACAGCATCAACAACAACCACCGCTGGAAAAGGCCCGGAATTCCTCCTCAGATAATGTTGCAAGTAATGTACCGTACAATCTGAATTATTCACTAGTTAATCCGTGCATGCATTCTTTGATTTGGTTTTTTGGGATCTGATTTTGTAGGTTCTCCACCGGAGTCGGCTGCTCTTTCTGTATCCTCGGTGACCGTGGCAGTGTCGCCGCCGCGAATGACGTTGGATTGTTTTAGGCAAAGGGCACCGTACCAAAATGCTGCTGCTACAACATCTTCAGGCTCTTCAGCTCACTTTTTTTCTCAAGTTGGTTAAATTTGAATAGTATGAGCTAGCTAGCCAGGAAGGAATAATCAAGACTTAATTTTCAGTTAATTAACTAGTTACATACGGAATTAATTAGTTAATCTCGACGTTGTCTATTTTAAATCTTTCCCTATAATTTCATTCTTAGTCTGGATGAGTTTTAGTCACATTATATTATTATTACATGCACTGTTGGAGCATGAATTGGCCTATATCTATACATATGTTATTTGGCAAATGATAATTATACACATCTTTTTTAGCATCTTATCCACCTCTGTTTATGCATATATGTTGTTTCCGTTTAATTTATTTAATTCGACCGCTATAAATAAAGAGAAATGTGTAAGATGCTAAAAATGATGTTTGTTAGGATAACGTTCCTTTTAATTTCTATGCCATATAGAGTTTTTAATTATGTTTTTTAATACAAGCGATATTGTATGCTAAATTCTTCAAAAGGAGATTCGTAATTGAGTGCATAAGACGAAGCACACTGCTCTAGTATCCTTAGTTACTGAGGTTTGTGTAGGACTTTTTACTTTTTATTATTTTTTTAATGGAAAATGTCAATAAACGAATGCTTACCATACACCTAATTATTTGCCATGTTTCACACATTAAATGTTGTACTTTTTCAATTTTGAAAAAAATTAACCGAAGTTAACTGAAAGGATACGTGTCAAATGATTGAATGTATGGTAAGCATACACCAAAGTTTAGGATGGTGAGCAAAAATGTTCTCTGTAAATTTAGGGAAAGCAAGGTTGGTGGAAATGAAAATGGAAAATTCCAATACATGGGTGGTTCTGTTTGGCTACAGAGAAAGCTGTGGAATTTGCACAAGGGTACTAGTAGGTTTTGAGTGTGGGATTTTGTCACGGTGCTGGAATTTTCCGGGAAAATGCGGGAAAGGTAGAAAGGAAAATGACTGGTAGATCAGTTGTACTAAGATATATAAGGTTCAAACTGGGGAATATGATGAAGGGATCGGAAGGGAACGTGAAGGCGTTAAGCTGTCTCCCAAATGGAAGCTGTAAAAACCAACTTAATTATTTGTGACCTAGCAACTTAAATTGATCAAAATCAATCCAATCAAATGGTCCCAATTACAATTTAATCTCTCTCTCTCTCTCTCTCTCTCTCTCTCTCTCTCTCTCTCTCTCTCTCTCTCTCTCCTTTTGTGAGGATCGTAATATCCTATCTATTTATCGTACATTGTGCTGTTATAAATTATTTTAAATTAAACACAATCATTATCTAATAATTTTTTACTGCACGATATATTTATCGTACATTGTGCTGTCATAATTTATTTAAATTAAACACAATCATTACTTAATAATTTTTTACTGCACGATGTACTATGAACAAATAGGATATGAGGATCTGAAAAGAATCGTCTTCCCTCTCTATAGGGCTTGGGACATACTTAAGCGAGGATTACGTTGCAAATTAGGAATGTTGTCGGGCAATTATTTACCATAATATGATATATCTCCTCCGACATAAGGACATTGGTGAAAGAGGTTAAGACAGTTTTTACTGCATTAAAAGCTGTTCTTTTCAAGTAAGTTTTCTAGAACCCTCTGCTCCAATATAGAAATATATTGAAACGAACATGCCATGGAGCACATTTAAAATGGGTCCTCTTCGATTTAGGTTAAACGTGACAAACCCTACATGACTAGTTAACATACACGTGAAAAATTAAAATTTGCTAGTTTCAGAGTTCAATAGGTTGACACGACGATATCTTGAAGGTTCATGTTAAAGGTCTGTGACTTATGTTTTGCATTTGCACCGTCTTGAATTGTTTATTTGAATAGAGCAATGTCAACTATTGATGCAAATGACTTTTAGATCACATCAACGGTCTATAATCACATACACATGCTTAAGTGATTGATGCTAGCATTTGAAGATAGTTGACGCTCTATAATGAAACCAATTAATAATATGGAGAGTAACACAATTATTTTAAGCACTAGCGTTCCTAATAATAAATAGGGGCAAAAAGGTATGTATATCAACCCCTAATACTCTCATTACCACGTCCGCCCCAAACATGTTTTTTACATTTAATACTATTTATTTATTTTTTATTTTTTAAAAAGGGGATAACTGGTGGCAAAACACCGCTATCCACCATTTCCAAAGCCTAATTATGAGGGAAGATTATGCCACAATGCATCGGCGTCAAAAGTTCCAAAGCCTACTAAATCCTGAAGAGGTGCAAAACAAAAGGTGAGAGTGGACAAAAATAAAGATTTCCAAAAATCATTTATCTTTTTTAACATACTTGCTGAAAAATTTTGTATAATAAACAAATTCGTAATACACTATAAATATGAAAACCAAGGCAATAGTGCAAAATTATTTAATCGAAGTAGACGGGTAAATCATGAAAACCAAGGCAATAGTGCAAAATTATTTAATCGAAGTAGACGGGTAAATCATGTAAATTCTCAATATAAATTAATTCGGAAGAAACCTACAGTTGTAAATCACGAATTTTAAAAACTTGTCTAAACCGTAATAAATGTGAAATACCATGGCATCAGTGAAAAATCAATATTCTAAGTAAGCAGGTAGTCACAAATCATCAATAAAACTGATACGGTTTGGTCATCAGATAATGCAGACACATGAGCTTATGCAGAAATATCTTGACATGAACATATTGAGTGTATAAATTTACACTCTAGAACTATATACACGTGCAATTGGCGCTTAGTGTTTTAAATATGAATCCTAGTTGCCTAATGCAAACTAGCACAGGTTACCACCTACAATGGGTTCAATATGAGGGTAACGATGCATGTGAATATACAAGTGAAGTTGATCCTTACCCAAATATTATTACAAACAGCTTATACATGATGGTCGGATAAATCATATGAAAACATGTCATGCATAATCTCTCAAATCAATAGTCACAAATCATAACATCGCATAAAGAATTGCAAGTCCCAAAAGTAATGCACAGTAGTAAAACGTTTCCCAAGAAAGGTTCTCAAGCTCATAAGTCACATCGTCGTCATCGGATTTTAACACTTGCATATTCTAAGTAAATGCAAAGCATGATATAAAAGCATCACATAAAACTAGTTTCGTTCACACACACACACACACACACATATTATACAGTTTAAAGCAAAAGTTCACTCACAGATGCTTTGTATGGTCGTAACTGCCTTACCTTGCATGCTCTTTGTAAACTACGAGATATTTTTTCTAAAGTAAAACAATATTTACTTAGTAAACTCATTGGATAATATGAAGATTATTGAAAAATGATGATCGAACTACCATTTTCGGTGTCCAAAACCCATAGACATTGTAGTACACCTCCATGCGCCGGCACATGACTTCACACACAGGCAGGAGGTCGGCACGCGTCTCTACGCGTCGATACACTTCCAAAAGAAGAGGGTAGGCCTCAAATTTAATTACAAGTCCGTCTCAAGGAGTCCTCATATGTCTCTACATCCATGGCATATTAATGGTGTATCCTAAGTAAGCACAAGATCGCTCAATTTGAGGGTAACTTCAAATCACAAGTCCATGAATTATGTTTCAAGGTTCACAGTTTTGTTCTTCATCAAGCTCGTGGAGGATCACCAAGCATAACAATTACATATGTCGGTTCATCCACATTAAAGCCAAATGTCAGTCGCCACATGAAACTCCTCGTGGTCCCATTTCATTCAAGATCAAGCATCGATGACCCTTGAAGAAATCACAAGTCGGATTCAAGATCAAGTGTCCACCACCCTTGGATCGAATTTGACTCTAGAGAAATGAAGTAAGGCCAAACCTTTGGAGGAAAACAGAAAGCTCTTTGGCCAAAGTAAACACTCGTGTTCTTCATCAAGCTCGTGGAGAGTCAACAAACACAACAAACGCATGCCAATTCATCCACTACCAAAGTTGAAGCTCACCAACCATAACTACGTGAAACTCCTCGTGGTCCCATTTTGTTCAAGACTAAGCTTCGACGACTCTTGAAGAAACTTCCAACCCAATTCAAGATCAAGTCTCGACGACCTTGAATAAACATCTATGTTGAGGGACTTCAAAGCATAGTGGTCAAAGTACATTCCCTATGCAAAGGGACTTCAAAACGCACATTCTACACATGACAAGCACATGTATATGCCACGCCTTAAAGTGGGGGCATTTGTAGACACTGAAATTTCAATGAAAAAAATGTTTACCAACACATTAAATTTTGACATGCCAGGCTTATGTAGCATGGGCCGTGTGTCTCACAAATTGTACACATAGCATGCGACTCATCAAAACCGAACAAGTCTAAGGGGGTCACTCGACGACATTTGGTGGAAGATAATTAAAGAATTATCTTTACTAATTCTTTAATTAATTTTAATTTAAATAAAACAAATTAAGATTTAAATTAATTAATAGAGTCAAATCACTAACCAAGCCTCAAATTAAGTCTTGGTTCTTTTGTCAATTAATCAAGGCCAAATCCATCCGTAGGCAAAGCTTAGAGAGTTTATAAATACAAGGCTCCAAGACAAACAAAAGGGTCCATAAAATCATTCTCACACCTCAACGCTAAAGCTCTGAAGCTGCCAAACCCCTAAATCCCGAAACATTCAAAAGACTTAGAAAACTCTCTGCGTTCTTTGTTAAACTCGTGAAGAATTATCAAGCACCACTACACGCGCCGATTCTTCCATCGTCACAAGTCAAACCCTTGAGGCATCCATTCATCCAAGGTCTAGTCATTGTGTTCCTTGGAACAACAACACACACACTTTACATCTTTGGAGATCGAATCAGAGGATTCAAGTTTCGTTAACCCCTAAACCCACAAATTCATTAATACAAATATTATTTTGTACACATGTTCTTACCTTATTTATCACAAGAATTTCGTGTTTATACAAGTACTACAAAAGTATGCTAAATTAATAAGTCATACGTGTCACGAGCCTAAAAAGTCAATCGAGATCAACACTTTTTCTCTAAAAGCATGTTGATCATTTCGCACTCTTAAAAAATAAAATAAATAAAATAAGAAACGGGCATAACAAAATTCATTCTCAACCGCACTTACGTGGAAGAGTTTCGACAACTTTATATAAGCATGCAAGTCATGCAACGATCGACATCCTCGTTGTCCTTTTCCAGAATATGCATGCAATTGTGTGGGGGATGATGATATTGATTTGAGAGTTGCGAATTAGTCACATGACATTCTAAGATAATAATGTAATACTCCTCCTTGTCCCAATTGATGAAAACAAAGCTGCTTGATGTTGAAATTTAATATTAATTATTAGCTAGGTTTCTTCCATCCTTGTTTCTTTTAGGAAAATGCGATGGAGTGAGTGATGATGGGTAATGGAGTTTCCTTTTTATTATTTGATGTGGAAGTGGAAGCCTCCTTGCACTTTCCTGGAAATCTATTGTAGGGTTTTCCTTATCTGTCTTTATTCATCCTACTTTTCAAATATATAGCTTCAATTAAATTCATGCAATTTTTTGTTCTAAATTAAGACAAGCAATTGATCTCACTCCATTATTTAAAGATTTTTTGTCTTCATATTCTCTTTTATTTCTAACTTTTGAATTGAGTAAATCAAAAGAAAATTGAGTGGCAAAAATAACAACAAAATGTGTAGAAAAAGAAAAATGATGTATGAAAATGATTTCCTTTATTTATGTGCAAAATTACAATTTATTTGGCCGGGACCTGATGGTGAACGATCACCTAAATAAGCATACAAATAGGACTGTAAATGACTCAAGTTGAATGTGTTCAAGTTTGGCTTGTGTAATTTCTTCCGAGCTCGAGCTAAGGTTTGCTTGCTTCTTACACAAGCCGAGCTCAAGCGAGCTTAAAAAGCTTGAGCTCGATACCAAGCTCAAGTTGTTTTGAGCTAACACTAGTAGGAAAAACAGCTTGCGTGACGAAATAATTTTCATTACATAAGAGGTACTTGCATGACCAAAAAACATTATCGTCGCGCAAAAAAGGCATGAAAGAATTATTTTTATTTTTATTTTTGAATTAGTCGCGCATGAATACTTCGCGCGACGAACACTTATTGTTGTCGTGCAAAGTCAGTAAGAAAAGCGTGGGATAATTTTTTGGCGCAAAAAACATAAGCGACGAAGTAGGGGACCTTTTCATGACAAAGGATTTGTTGCGCTAGTTATTGTCAGTTTTCAGTCAAACCATTCAGTGCATTTGAATTTGAGGAATCAATACTGTATTTATTGCAAAAGTTTGCACGACAAAGACCTTCGTCGCACAAGGTTTACGTGACAAAGTCTTCGTCGCGCAAAGGCCCTAACTTTCCTATAAATATGCGCTTCTGCTCTCCTTATTCTTCACAATTCTTCTATTTGTGCTAGGATGGATGATAAAAGCCGGGATCAAATCATGCTCGCCAACCCGTATGATCTGAGGCAACATATGAAGTTCACGCATGCAATAGGTGTAGCCATGCGGAATAATTGTCCTACTGCGGAGTGGCGTTCTTGGAAATATGTGCCCGAGAATGTGACGAAGGCAGTGATGGATCAATTATTAGTAAGTACACTGTTGATGGATGAATAATTAATTTTGTGACTTTTTTTTTATAGGTTGGAATTAATTATTTGCATATATGTGTAACAATGTAAGTATACTCTTGATGATGATACGAACGAAGAGTTGATGAAGTTGATGGAAGCGGCGTTGAAGGGATGGCATGAAGACGTGGAGCATAATGGAGGACCATCGAAACAATAGCTTTAAATTTATGTTTTTGAGGACAATATTTAAATTTAAGGTTTTGTATAAGTTATGTATTTGGAATTAGTTAGGCTTTAATTCTTGTTTGGTTTTTTTTAAATAATTGAATGGATTAATTCAATTTATTTAAGGTATTAATTATTTTTAGAATAAATATTTAACTAAATATTTGTTTGTAATTATAAAGTTTATGTAAACATAGATATCTATGTTTACATAAACTTCATAATCACAATCATTCACGTTCTTCACTAAAGTGATTGCACGACGACAATATTCGTCGCGCAAGAGTGCTTCACGCAATGCAACGCTAGTGTTGTCACGCAAGAGTGCTTCGCGCGACGAAAAACTAGTGTCATCATGCAAAGTTTCACTAAAACGGTCAGATTGCGTTCAATGCTCCCATTATTGCACAGTCATGATGCGTTTTGCGCGATGAAAAGTCCAGTTTGCATGACAAAGCGACGAATGGGTTCATCGTGCAAAGTGTTCCTAGTTTTATATAAACACAGTTTAAAAACCCTAATTTTTTTTAAAAAAATTTGTTCAAAAGCAATGGCCGATTCTAGAGAAGGTTCTCGTGATAGGAAGGTTGTACTGCGCGTAGAGAGGTATCGACGTAAGCAAGTGCCCTACTTTGAAGACAGAAGTATGGCTGATGCGTACGCCGAACTTAGGTGTGATATTGGGGGTGTGGGGGGAATGTTTTGCCGAGTTTGAGTCTTGGAAAAAGGTCTATGAGGAGTTGAAGAAGTTCATGTTGGGGGAGTTATCGGTAAGTTTATATTAAATAATGTATAATTATTTTTGTTAAAAAGTAGTATTTTTTTAGATTACTAATTTATTGTTATTGGCATTAATGTTGGTTCATTGGGATGTTGATGAAACCGATGAGAAGCAGTGGAAGTATCTGGATGAACTTTTCAAGAAGCATTTCCGGCAGTGGAAGTTTGATGTGCTGTAGGATGCGGAGTGAGGTGCTACTGCCTCGGCGAAGGAGGATTGAAGTTGAATTGTAATAGGAAATTGTTATTAGCACTCCAAAAATCTCATTTGGCACTCCAAACTTTCTATAATTAGAAAGAAAAATACACTTATGAGAAGTGTAGAATGAGATTTTTGGAGTGCTAATAACAATTCCCTTGTAATATATATATTATTTTTTTGAAATAAGATTTTGTGGACTTTATATTTATTTTAACTAATAAATTTATGTTATGTGGATGAGTATTAATATTTACATTAATTATAATATGCATTTGGGATAATAAATTAGTTTTGTTAATTAATTTAATGTTTAATTAGGTTTGAGTTTTTTATTTAGATTAAAATAAAAATTTACATTACATAAAAAGAAAACGGAAAAAAAAAAAAATTTAAACTTGCGTGACGAATGCATTGTTTGTCACTCAAAGGGTATTTGTGCGACGAATATTTTGTTAGTGGCGCAAAGGGTATTTGTGCGACGAAGATGGTGTTCGTGGCGCAAATCATTCGTCCAAAAGTTAACTTTATAATCTGGATTCAGCTATGCAGAGGCAATACTGCAGTAAAATCGTAGATTTAGCCTCTACCCTTCCCCTTCATTTTTCTTCAATCCAGCATCCATCATTTCCATTTTCTCTCAATTTCATCATCTAATACTCCCTCCATCTTCTTCTCTAGGTTGATCGAGCTATCTCGGTGTGTTTGGTAAGCCTTTTTTTTGTTAGGGTAAAAGTATTAATGTAAATTCATACTAACGCCATGAATTTCGTTGTCTATAGGGATATTATGTGTGAATAGCGATTGGTGGAGAATGATTGAGAGGTATGTTCTCCATCTTCTTCATGAACTGCGGTCCAATTGATTCTTGAATTGTCCCAATATTTGGACAGTTTGGGAATGCACAGTTATGGCGTGTAGTTTGTGGTTAAAGCTTTAGGTTTCAGTTGTGGAGATTCGGTGTCATCTCTGTACGTTCTTCAGGTGGCATATAGGTATTTCATATCTACGTCTTCCATCTGAAGAACTGTACCGAGATGCTGCCAAAATTTATCCACGTCGAAATCTAATCTAATGTAGCTGTAAATTACGTGATATAACTATGCATTCCTGAATGGGATAGGGCCGTTACCAGAGGCATAAGGTGACACTATCATTTGTATGAAGTTGTTGTGATTGTTGTACTGTTATTGTGGTTGTAGGAATTATGAACAGAATTTGGATATAGAACTTGATTAGATGCGCGGACGAATACTTGGATGGAATTGAGGATTTTATTGGCTTTGCATGTACACACAACCCGGGTGCAACTAGAATTCGTGGACCTTGTAGGAGTTGTAACAACACGTTAAGGGAAACAATTGAAAATGTTCGATTTCATTTAGTAAGGAATGGAATGGTTGAGACCTATAATACTTGGAACCGTCATGGGGAGCAATTAGGCAATGCTTCGTCTTCAAACGCCACAAGAGTGGACAATATTGAACCTATTATGGATCCTAATGAATAAGTCATGGATATTATAAATGATGCTTTTCCATTTGCATCGAAAAACACCAATTAGGAAGGGGAAGACAACATGCCTACACCAATGGACAGTGTAGAGTTCGAACAATATGAAAAACTATTAAAAAATGCCAACCAAGAGTTATACCCTGGATGTGAGAGCTTTTCGGTTCTCACGGCCATTGTGAAACTAACGTACGGAAAAATAAAGTATCGTATGTCAAACCAGTGTTTCGATTGCTTTTTGGGGGTTTTCAAGAGAATGCTTCCAAAAGACAATTATTTGCCGAAACACCATAGACATGTGCAAAAGGTGTTGAATGGTCTTGGATTTGGTTATGAAAAAATTCACGCTTGCAAAAACAATTGTATTTTATTCTACAAAGAGAATAAATCATTGGATAAATGCCCTGCATGCAATGGGTCGAGGTTCAAAATGACATCTTAGAATAGAACGATTAAGATCCCACAAAAAGTCATGTGTTATCTGCCTTTGAAACCTAGGTTGCAGCAAATGTATATGTCGATACATACTGCCACTGACATGAGATGACATAAGGAAAAAAGGGTAGATGACGATGTGATGAGGCATCCTGCAGATGGAGAGGCATGGAAAGAGTTTGATCAAACGTTCCTCGAGTTTACTGTTGATCCCCGGAATGTTAGATTGGGACTTTCCACTGATGGATTTAATCTGTTTACGGATCTAAACCAACATCACAATACTTGGCCGATTTTCGTATTTCCATATAATTTTTCCCCTTGGAAATGTATGAAAAAAGAATACATGATGATGACTCTTTTGATAATTGAGGATCCTGGTAGGTCAATCGATGTTTACTTAAGCCCGTTGGTTGATAAGCTAAAGGATTTATGGACAAAGGATTTGTGCATGTACAATAAGTGCACTGTGAAGATGTTCACTTTTGCAGGCAGCAATTATGTGGACTGTGAACGATTTTCCCACATATGCAATGGTTGCTGGGTGAAGCACTAAGTGTTATGTGGCATGCCCTGTATGCAAGGATAATGTAACATCTGGTTAGCACGCCTGAAAAGTTTGTTACCTTGGTCATCAGAGATGGTTGCCATGGGACCACGAGTGGCGGGAAAAGGATAAAGAAATCGATGGGAAAACAGGGCATCGCCTCAGACTTAGAGAATGGTTTGGTGATCAAATTTTGGAACAGCTTAACCGTTTGGATTTTGCTCCATTTGGGAAAACAGTGAGTAGGACCAGACTTTCTACACACATGAATTAGACGCATAAGCCTATATTTTTTGACCTCCCGTATTGGTCAAAATTAAAATTGAGACACAACATCAACGTTATGCATGTTGAGAAAAATGTATTTGACACATTGGTGGGCACCATTCTAAATATTGAGGGTAAGATAAAGGACACGATCAAAGTTCGTCTTGATTTGGAAGGAATGGGCATACAGAGGGGTTTATGGATGAATATGGACACTGATAAAGCCAGAAGGGATCTTGCATTTTTTTCCATGAAACCGAATGACAAAAAAAGAGTTTTTAAAATTTGTATCGTCTATAAAGTTTCCCGATGAGTATGCTTCTAATATCGCGTGTTGCGTGAATGTTGACAGGGGTAAATTTGTTAGACTAAAGAGCCATGACTACTATGTGGTTATGCAATGCCTACTTCCTGTGGTATTTGACAGCTATTGCCGGAAGATGTTGTGAAGCCAATCATGTTGTTGTCCAAATTTTTTTCCCAACTGACAGCAAGAACGTTGCGAAAGACGGACCTTAATCAGTTACGCCATGACATTGTCCAAGTCCTATGCAAGTTTAAGATGATATTCTCTCCAACTTTCTTCACAAGTATGACCCACGTGATGGTTCACTTGCTCGAAAAGGCATTGCTTGCTGGTCCTGTCAACTATCGCTGGATGTATCCAATAGAAAGTTATATAATCCTCATCATTTGTTCATTCATCATTAACCCATGCTTACTAATTTGTATCGTATCGTTTTATTTTGGTAGGCTTCTCAGGGAGATGAAAAAAAAGTGTACTCAATAGGTCAAAGCCCGAAGGATCAATTATAGAGGCTTAGGTTCAATACGAGTCGCTTACATTTTGCAGAATGTATTTGAAAGATGTGGAGACGACTTTTAATCGTCCTCAGTACAATAATGACAGGGGTGTCAGAAAGGATAAACTTTCTGTTTTTGCCCAATGTGCACAACCCTTTGGAAATCCTGTACGAGGCGGGTCATTTTCCAAAAATGACATGGAGGTAGCGCATTTGTTCATACTGAACAATGGTGATGAGATAATGGAATATCTAGTTGAGTATAAGAGATGATGAAGTGAGAACATCCATCACATTTGTATGCCAAGAAACATCGAGAATTGTTTCAACAGTGGTTTCTCGAATATGTAAGTTATAAGTGTTCTGTATTTGACATATATATTGTAGTATTTAATTTTCTCAAACTAATAGATGTATGTTTTTTTTTATAATGTTAGGTGAATAAATTGAAAGCATCAAATTCCCCCACTTACAGTGAAAAGTTATATAACTTGGCGTTTGACCTGATTCGCACTGAATTTTTCTCGGATTGCCATGTTAACGGCGTCAAGTTTTTGGAGGTTGCACGAGATGACAAGTTGTGTACGTAAAACAACGGTGTCCATGTCCTAGGTGGAGGCGAAAGTACGAACATTGATTTCTATGGCAAACTACCAACTATTGTGCAATTGCTTTACAAAGACTGATGCCAGGTGATCATGTTTAAGAGTCGATGGTTTGATACAAACCCAAATAGGCAGGGAAGTGTTAAAATTGACCATGGCTTACTATCTGTGAACACTAACAGAACTTGATACTATGACGACCCTTACATTTTGGCAAACATGGAAAAACAGATTGTGTATCTAGATGACCCTAAATCCGGGAGAGGTTGGAAAATTGTTCAGAAGATGGATCAAAGGAATTTGTATGCTATACCAAAACAAAACCTTACTGACGATGAAGTCGACAACGTCGCTGACTAATGTTTAGAATCTTCAATGGAAAATGATGCGGAAAAACTTCGAGATACAAATCTTATCCAAAAACCGTTTTAGATACAAGGAGTGGCTTCAATCGAAATATGGATTCATTCAATTACAATTGACCTCAGTAATCTTTCATGATATGATGATGCAGTGGGCTTGAATGACGACGGTGACATACCTATCGAGGATGATGATTGGGATACTGAAAGTTATGATAATGATGATAACGAAAGTTATTATAGTTTGAATGATGGATAATGCAATTTATTTATGACTTGCCATGTAAAACAGATTAAAAGAATTTTTATGTAATTATTTATCTTATGTTATAAATAAATTATTTTTATTTGAATAAATATAAATTTAAAAAAACTTGACTTGGGTAAATTAAATTTTCAGCTCATTGCGTAATGAAAATGATATTATTCGCCCCGTGAATGCTATTTGCGCGACGATTAATTACTCTTCATCGCGAAATGAGTTGAAAATTTGACTTTCTATGCAGGCACAAAAATAATTTCGTGAAAATTTGAATTTTTGGCATAACGAATGTCTTCTATTCGTCACACAAGAACCTCGGGATTAAACTGAAATCGCAAACACTTTCCTCTCATCTCTTCCTCTCTGTAAGCTCTCTCCGTCCAACAACCCTCTCTCTCACTAAATCTTTGTCACCCTCCTTCTCGGCCTCTCACCCTATCGCCCCCTCAGACTCTTTCTTCCTTTTTCAACAGCCCTATATCTTCCTCCTCCGACAGCCCTATCTGAGGTAATTTTAGGATTATTTGCAAATTCTGAATTAAGGTAGTAATGCAAATTCATTGCTTGTTAGTTATTTGCAAATTCTTGGATATGTTTGTTTTTGGGTCTGAGTTGTGGTTTCCGAACTTTTTTCAAAAATATTTCTTGTTATTTTATTGATTTCAGTAATTGGGTATTTGCGGATGTGGTGAGTTTAGTTTAATTCTGGTGAACAAATGGTGGTTGCACACCAGTTAGTGAATCTCTTAGTTTGTACTCTATGCCCTTTAGTTGATCATTTGAAATTTGAATGTTTGACACTTTTTGACTTTGAATTAGTTTAATTGGTGTTTATTGAAGTCTTAGTTTGGTTTTGTACTGGCATTGCTCACCAGGATTAATCTGCATTTCGAGTTTATTTAGGATTGGAAGGCTGGTACTTTATGTGCACATGCTTATGATATTCTTCTATACGTGTGCATAATGCTTGTTGGATCTCTTAACATGTGGTACAATGCAGCTATATGATATTAGTTCTGTTAATTAGCCTTAAGGTTATTGCTTTTGCGCAATGGTTATTTTCCCCCTCGTATGAACACACATATGGGAGAAAGACATGCAAATGTGTCTGATTGTCTACATTGGCATTTGTTTCTTTTATTGATAGCATAAAGGGGGTTGTAAAATGTTATTCCACATTCCTCAGCTATTAGTTGAGCTCTTTCATATGCATTTGTTCATATAAAAAAATTCTCAAGGTGCAGAGAGGGGAGAGAGAGAGAGAGAAAGAAAGGTACATATATATATATATATATATGTATTACATCAGAGATGAGATTGAATAATAACAGGAACAAGTTATAGCAGAGCTCATCCGTTTCCTTTTTTTGTTCATATCCTTCTATGCTTTCGAGTAATAGAGGCTGTTTTTAGGTTCAGTTTTCATCCTAGTAGGAAAAATAGGAAATCTGCTTCAAATTCGATTTAATATTCCTAGTAACTTGATTTCTTTCAAGTGGTGTTTTAATTAGGAATTGTGTTGTCATTTAGTAATAGTCATTTACTGTGCTATATTAGGCTAGCAACTTGTGTTTGTAATTTTTATGGTTGCTGGCTAAGCTCTCTAAATACTCGAACTATCTAGTCCGAAAGATTGTTTCTTTTGTGAATGCTTCACTAGTTTCCTTGCCATACCGACTACAGCTGGATGATGCCGCTGTTGAGAGTGTGGTGGCTGTTGAAAATATGGTGACTGAGTAGTTATGAGATGTCCAAGCTGCTGAAGAGTAGTCTTCTAGGTAGCCTTTAGGATTTTCTTTGGTTTCCTTGTTGCTTTTGCTTTGATTGAACTTCATCGGCCTTTATTATTTGTTTATCAATTTTGTTAGAAAATTTAATAAACTTGTTTCTTTCGTTTTTCTTCATCTTCACTTCTTTTATTTACGCCTAACCTTTGACCTTTAGACCAGCGGCAGTCGTGCTGTTTTTTTATTAAGAAGACATTCCCACATAACCTATGTAGCCCTAGATTTTGGTGTAGAACCTTTGCAAAGCTGTTAGCTATAAGGTTAGGCAACCAGACACCTTACTTATAGAAACAGGCGAGTTCGCGTGACTACTTGGCTGTTAACTTTGGCTTTCTTCAATCCTTTGAGCTGTGTGGCCTGCATCACAACATACTAAAGATTTATGGTGCATAAAATTCGCTAACCTTCTGTACCAAAAGTATGTGGTTGGATGGAATTTCGTGGGCAAAAGTCTGAAGAGAACACTTTGTACTTTATGTAACCAATTCCATGAGTTACGTAGCAAGTATCACAACACTTTAGGAATTAGTGTAGATCTGAATGATCATTCCGTGCTTGGTAGAGATGAAGCTTATCGACTGTGTAGCATATTAGTAGTGGATAGAGCTTCGTATATGCATGCTAATTGTTAACATTTCACAAAAATGTGTGGTTGTATAAGTTTAGTGCAACTTACTGCTCGAATGGCAAGTTATAGGTAGTCTTCTGAAAACCGTAGGCTACTTTAGTGCACTCAGTAGAAACTTTAGGGTTTTAGGGCAGCTGTCCATAGGGCGTACTGCGTAATGTGCCTCATCCGTCTCTGAGGCCTGGTTCCCCGTGGATTAGGCTAAAGACCAAAAATCCTTTAGTTAGCTAAGCCTTGAAAAAGATCATTGTGGCTAATTCTAAAAATCCCAGTGCAGGTTGTCATGCACCTAGTTACACTAGAGCAATCCAACCCATCTAGATATTCGGAGTGTATAGTTTACCCTCTCACATCGAAGATCATGGTTGGTCCCCAGAGGGTGTAATTCCCATGATAAAAGAGCACGATCTTCATTAAAGTGCTAAAGTGATCAGTTGTTGTAAACATCCAGCTAAGCCAAGTTGTTAATAACTTCTGAATTTCTAATAGAAAAACAAGTGAAATGAATGGAAACTTAACTATAAGATAGGAGCTGTATAACAACTGAATAGTCATCGAATTGCGAAGTGGTGCCCGTCAAGCTGCTTTGAGTCTTCGAGCTTTAATGTAGCAGGATATCACACATCGTACTTCCTTAGATTGTAGGCGTTCCATTGATTTTCGATCTCTTTGTCATTTATGGTCGCAAGGGTGGATCCATCTTTTTGGAGCCTTCTCTATGGGCAGTGGTAAAGGCTTTTCTCAGGACTAGATCTTTGGTCTGGAACTGCCAGATTTTCGTCATTTTGTTTTAATTAGAGATGAGCTGCTATTGGTAGGTTGTGATGCAGGTGATGACCTTCTCGAGTTCCTCTTCTGTCAGATCTAAATTTGTGGCTATCTCATTTCTGTTCTATTTGATGCTTGGTAGTAGAATGCTGATACTTGGCACGATGACATTAAGAGGAATGATTACTTCTCAACCAAATGCCAAGGAGAAAGGAGTTTCACCGATTGCTTGTCGTTTAGTTGTGCAATACACCCATAAACAACCGGCAAGTTCGTCTGGCTGTTTTCCATTCTTGTCTAAAAGGGATTTCTTAAGGCAGTCAAGAATCGTCTTGTTGGAGGCTTTGGCTTGCCCATTGCCTTAAGGATACCTTGGTGTTGACACGTGCTACTTGATGTCATATTTATGAGAGAACTTCACCAAATATTTACCTCTGAATTGCAGGCCATTATTTGTGACGATGGATTGAGAGATGCCAAATTGGCATATGATGTTCCTCCATATGAAGCGCTTTATGTCCATCTGAGTTATGGTTGTCATGAGCTCTGTTTCCACCCACTTGGTGAAGTAGTCAGTTGCCATGATCATCATGCCTTTACCCCCCAGTAGTAAGTAACATTGGCTCTACCAGGTTGATTATCCACTGCATAAACAGCCAAAGACTCGTCTGCGAGTGTAGTTCGCTAGCAGGCAGTACTGGTACCGGCTTGTAGTATAGGTAGCTGTCGTATTTTTGTACTAACTCCTTAGCATCTTGATGCATAGCAGGCTAGTAGTAGTCTGCGTTACGAGCCTTTTGTGCTAAGGATCGACCTTCAGGGTGATTTCCACAAACGCCTTCGTGGATTGAATTTAGAACCTTCAGGTCATTGGGAGGCACTAGGCAGCAGAGATGTAGTTCGGGGTAAAATCTTCAAACAAGAATTTCATTCCACATGTAGGAGCATGCTGCCATTGTTTGGAGTTTTCTAGACTCCAATCTTTCTGCGGGGAGTACGCAATTGACCAAGCAGTCTATAATGGAATTTTGCCAGTTTAGCGTTGTACTAACCTGTGACACCTCGACTGCTGGCTCCGTCTCTATGCTTAGTTTTTCCAGATATTCCACCAGAATAGAGCCCTTGAGTTGATGGTCGAGGGCAGAGCTTAGGGCGGCTAAGCACTTCTGCATGGGCATTGTCTACCCGTGAAACTTGAGTGAGGGTGTAAGTCTGAAATGCTTTAAGCTGCTTTTATACCTTTTCTAGGTATTGTGCCATTCTTGGATGATTGGCTATGTACTCCTCGGTTGTCTAGTTGGTGATTAGCTCAGAATAAAAATGAATTGCAAGCTTCTTCACCGCAAAACCTTTTACCATCCGAAGGCTTGCTAGTAGGGATTTATACTCTGCTTCGTTATTGGATGCCTTGAAGCCTAGAATGATCTCATGCTCGAGCATTAAACTGTCTGGGGTGATGAGGACCACACCTGCTTATGAACCCTTGTAGTTGGATACGCCACTAAAGTGCAAATGCCAGAAGTCTCTGTTGGGCAGGTAAGCTGTTGCATCGACTAGGCTCGACGTGAATTATGATATGATATATGCCTAGGCTTGGGCGTTTATCGCCGTGCGGGGTCGATAAACTAAATCGTATTGAACAAGTTCCAACGCCCATTTCATTACTTTTTGAGAAGCGTCTGGACCATGTAGGATTGATCGTAGATGATATTGAGCTATGACGATGGTTGTATGAGCTTGAAAATATGGTTTAACCTTCTGAGCTGTAACAACTAGCGCCAAAATCAATTTCTCGATCTTCGGATATCTAGTTTTCGCATTGAGAAGAGCTTTACAAATGTAGAATACGGGCATTTTAGCCCCCAGCTTTTCTCATATGAGGGCATATCTCACTGCTACTTCTGAAACTGCCAAGTAGATGTATAAGTTCTCCGTTACTTCCAGCTTGGATAGTAAAGGAGGTGATGTGAGATACTTTTTTAGTTCTTGGAAAGCTTTTTTGCACTCATCATCCCATTTGTCTCATTGTACCTTCTTGGTTGCTTTGAAAAAAGTTACATTGAATGGTGAGCTGCGAAAGGAAGCAATTGAGCATGGCTGCTCATCCAATCAAGCTTTTGATCTCCTTTAAGGTCGTTGGAGTCTTCATCTCTTAGGTTACTCAGATCTGCTTAGGATATGCTTCGATTCCTCATTGGGTTACAAGGTACCCTACGAATCTGCCTAAAGATACTCCAAACGTGTATTTAGCGGGATTGAGCTTCATCTTGTATTTTCTAAGAATGTTGAAAGTTTTTGATATGGTTTGATTGCTGTTTTATTTTCACCATGATTTCGTTGATGTAGACTTCCAGGGTTACTCCAATTTGCTTCTTGAACATCATGTTTACCAGTCGTTGGTAAGTAACTCCAGCATTGTTGAGGCCAAAAGGCATGACTTTGTAGCAACAGATGCCTCATATGCGATTTTCTCCTTGTCGAGCTCATGCATGGCTATTTGGTTGTAGTAGGAATACACGTCTAAGAAACTAAGCAATTGGTTTCCCAAGGCTGAATTTACTAGCAAATCAATTTAGAGAACTAGATAAAGATCTTTGGGGCATGCTTTGTTAAGGTCGATGTAGTCTAGCAAGCTCTCCACTTGCCATTCTCTTTCTTCATTACTAGCACTACATTGGCAAGCCATGCTAAGTGTGTTATCTCTTCTATGAACCTGGCCACCAGTAGCTTGTCGATTTTCGCTTCAATAATCGTTACTCATTTGAGTACGAAATGTATACTCTTTTGGATCATCGGTTTGAAAACGGGGTTGACATGAAGCTTGTGACACATTACCAACCGGGCATGTCGGAAGGTGATTATGCGAAGATGTCTTGATTTTCCCTAAGGAAAGCCATGAACTCCTCATTTTTCTTTGGGTTCAGACATGAGCCGATTCTAGCCATCTTCTCCGACTGCTTGGGATTAAAAATGTTCGGCGTCCTCTTTGGGTTTCCATCTCGTCTCATTTGCTTGTGCATTGATTTGGACACCAACTTCAGTTGCCTCTACAGGGGTAAAAGACTTATTCTTAGACTCATTCAGTACTTGCGTAGTGTATCGTCGAGATATGGCCTAGTCAGACTTGATTTCTCCGACTCTTCTTCCCAGGATTCAAAATCAAATCTTTTGATACTTGACAAAGGTTACGACATCCATCTTTATTAGCTAAGGTCACCCAAGAATCCCATTGTACGAAGACGAGTTGCTTACTATGGTGAATGTCTGCTTTGAGACAACTGATAATGTTTTCAAACCAAGTGTAATATTGATGATAACAATCGAGGTGTGTCTATTGAATCTGGTGAGTACATTTGCTTGGCGTATGATTATGCTTTCGAGGCCCATTTTTTGAATTACTGAGAGCTGAAGTAAGTTGACCGCATTTTTGTTGTCAACCATCATTCTGTCGGCTATAGCATAGGCTAGTTCGACAGATATCACTAACGGGTCGTCGTGTGGGAAGTCAATGCCTTCGGCATCTTACTCGGTGAAGCCAACGATGGGTCTAGGTCAGGATTTGATTGCCTGGATTTAAGAGGCCAATAGAGCCTGTTGGATCTTTCCCTTCTTGGAGTTGTTGGTAGGCCTCAAGTGCTCAGATTTGGCGAATATGTCATTGATCCGAATTGTCTTGGTCGGTGGCTATTTGTCGGCATCTGTGTTTTTTCTAGGCTACGCAGCTAGCTTGTCCAAATATCTGCCAACCTTGCATTCTTTCACCAGCTTCTCTAGGTAATACTTCTAAGTGTACCAGTCGTTGATTATGTGACCAGGACCTCAACAGAATGGCCAGTACTTGGCGTGATCCAACTTGGAAGTCTCTCTATTCGATTGTTTCCGCAGCTTGAACCATGGCTCACTCTTGATGTCATGAAGGATATGGTGGATTGAGATCGAGAACTTAGTGTAGTTTTTAGGTGTCGGGCCTCCTTTAGTCGGGGATCAGTTCCTGCGCTTGGCATTCTGCTTGATTTTGTTGTTGTACTGCTTTCTATCCTTCTTCTTTTAAGCTACTGTCGATTCTTTTCGAGGCTGCTTGAGTGCCTTGTTTGCTCACCGTGCCTCATCCTAATGTGCATACTTTTCTGCCAGAATAAATGAGTTTGCTAGAGTTAGATCTTCTTCTATGATCAATTCTCCGAATATGGGATGGTCTACTAGGAGTCTTTTTTGGAAGGCTGCACTAGTTATCGAGTCGTTGTGTCCAACTATTTGCGCCTTTTCTGCTTTGAACCTCTTCACATATTCAAAGAGTGACTCTTTTGGGTTTTTCTTGATGTTGAACAAATGATCAGACTTCTTCTTGATCGAGTGATAGGATGAATATTCTTTGGTGAAAGCCAAAGAAAGCTCATTGAAACTTCGAATGGATTGTGGTGGCAAGGTGTGGAACCAATCTTACACCTTGTCTTGCGAAGTTGTGGCAAATATCTTGCATATGATGGCGTTGTTGTTTCGATAAATGATCATTGCATTATGGTAGTGGTTTAGGTGTCTCTCCGGGTCTTCATCTCCCTTAAAAGATGTGAAATGTGACATGTTAAACTTGCGTGGAGGCTCTGCCTTCTCAATCTCGTCTGTTAAAAGTGACCCATTTATGTATGTCATGTCTCATCGAAGCACCTCGTCAGTGACTTCATTACACTGGAAATCGCGTCATGGTTCAAATAGAAACCTCTCTACTTCTTCCTGAATTTTCCTTTGCTAAAGTAGCAAAGCTTTCAGCTGCCTCTATCATGACCTGCTGGTCTAGGCTGCTCTTCCCTATGCTCGACTCGTCTATGTCGTGGCTACGATGCATGTGGTATGTTCCTAGCAGGTGAGTGGGTTACTTCGAGGCTGCTGGTTGAACTTGAGCCAGATTGAGTGATTATTTCTCTCTGTTCGTAGTGTTGCCTACTCTGATATGAAGTGGCTAATGCTCCTTATGGGCCTAACTGCTAATGAACACGTTACTTGGAAGATTGTCCATGTTGATTATCGAAGTATGGCCCCAACCATGAATGTATGCTCGTCCATAGGCCTAATCGAGAGTGCATGCTCATCTACGCACTAAAACAAGAGTATACGCTATCTCGGGGGCCCAGATAAGAGTGTACACTACCAAAACACTTGATTCGTGGTTGGTCGACGGCTGCTTGCCAGGACGCTGCTAGAAAGGTTCATTGTCTGCCCTTTTCTTATTTCAGGACACCTCGTTTGGGGCACGCTGCATCCCGGTACGATGTAAAAGTTGATTCACCAATGTTGTTTGTTATGCGAGGGCACTCGTCAATTCTACAACTTGTTGAGACAAATGTTGTTCGCCATGTGGGATGAAAGAACTTGGATGGTAGGTTTATCTATATGTGGTAGAAGTGTAGTGGACCCAGACTTTAGGGCTGGGTTTGGTTTTTTGCCAAAACTGAAACCGAATCGAAATTTAGGTTCGGTTCGGTTCAAATTTTTTTTGGTTTTTTTCGATTCAATTTCGGCCCGGTTCGGATTTACCATGATTTTTTTTTTTTTTTTTTTTTTTTTTTGTAAATCTGGATATTAGTATTGATCAAACCACTATCTTCACCTACAAATCACAACAACAATTATATTCATTTAGGGTTTGCAAGATTTGTGGGCTGCTATTGATGCAGCAAAATACGAAGAGGGGAAAGCTAATTTTTTTGGTCAGAACATGAATCTTTTATCCAACACAATAAAAATAAAATAAAAAAAACTTGGATTGAGTCAGATGGAAAGAAACAAACACAGATATTGAATCTCATACACTACAAAATCTGATTCACACAAAATCTACATCACACAAAATCTGCACAAATGGAGAAATGGACATGGAGGAAGTCTAGAGGCAGGGAACGAAAGAGAGAGAGAGAAGAGGGGAATGAAAAATAGAAAAAGTGTGGCTTCGCTAAGGTTTTGTTGATTTGGTCATAAAAATTAAAAAAAAATCTCCAAAATCCAAGAGGCATAAGGAGGGTTCGAACCCATGCGCTCCACCAACTTGGAAAGTTTCACTGAAACCAACTTCACAACAGGTTCTGTTTTGTTATAATTGTATGACTAAACTATTTATAAACATTGAAAAAAATAATCAAATATATATATATATATATTAGTTTGGTTCGGTTTTCAAACCTCAAAAACCGAAATCAAACTGGCCAGATTCGGTTCGGTTCGGTTTGAGAGTTTCGGTTCGGTTTTTTTCGGTTTTTGGTGTTTTGAACCCACCCCTACCAAACGTGAGATTTGAGCTAAGATGGATCAAATCTATGAAAAGAGGGTGAAAATACCCTTGGTTCAATCGTCGGTCCATAAATCCAAAGCCAGGACAGTTGAACCAGTCTTGGATCGGTTTGGGCTGCTAGGTAGGCAACGTGCGTGCGCTGCCCTGCGTGCGGTGAACATGAGTGATGGGCCTGGGCTCGGCTTTGGAGCATGCTTGCCTTAGGTCTGCGAGTGCTAGGCTGCTCCATCTACCACATCTGCTTAGGTTTTGACAGCTTGGGCCTGCATTATTAGGGCAGTGGCTTGGGCTGCTTTTGGGGCTTGGGCTTGCTGTTGTTAAGTGGCATGGGCCTGGGCTTATGGCTGCCTCGATACTCCCTGCTCCTTGTGGCCTCGCTGCCATGGAGCTATCCCACTCTTCACTACCATGACAGTTGCCATGACTGCCATGGTGGTGGTGCTCCTTCGTGGAAAGGTTACTCCTTTTGCCATTGTGTTAAGCCTCGTGGATCGTTATGCTAGCGTTACGTCTCGATCTCCATCACTTGGTCCAAATACTTGAACGTAGGAAGTTCCATTCCTTGTGGTTTTCGAATTTCACACCATTGTATTTTTCTCCTACGTCTATTTAAAGAATTAAAAAATTCTAGGAATAAGAACATACGAAAAAGTTTACGAACGAACGAGAAATAAAAAACTTTGAATGAGAGAGTCTTCTTTGAGCGTGTGAATCAAACTCTCAATGAAAGCACCAACATGTGGATGCAAATTCCCGCCGTCTCTTCCTTTGATAAAAATGCACCTGCAAAATAATAACACCTAAGATTAAGGCCAAAAGCCTCATGCGCCCACGATGAATTAGGGCCCTTTGGCCGAAGAATCTTCGATGCCAAAATTAGAATTTTGAAAAGAATGTTTTTAGGAGTTTGTTGGTAGCAAATGGCTTAGCCTTTTAATCGGATGATTAGGGTATTTATAGGAGGGTGGCCGACCCTTTGGGCGGAGAGTGACTGGCCATATATAGTGACAATTGGAGAATAATTGCAAGATATTATGTAAAATAATTTTTTGCAATTAACATGGCAATTATTCCTAATTTAAATAGGAAGTTTTGGGATGTACCCTTTGAATAAAATCAATAAGGGATTACGAGGAGTGATGAAAGGGATTTGAATAAATACCATATTGATCACTTTTGACTCTTCCTTGATTGAACCGTTATTGTCCGTTGCATGCGCGTGGGAATCCTGGTTTGTCTCGAGGGTAATCTTGTCTTTTTAACCCAAAAGTCCACATGTCACTTTCATAATTTTTTGGATTATTTTTTACTCCATACAAAATGTCAATGGTTTAAAAAAATATGAAATAATCCAAACATAGCTATAGTTATAAACCTCAAAAGTACTGGTAATTAACCTAGAAATTAATCCAGACACTACACTAATGAACCTCAAAACTATTCAAGCATAGGTAATTAATTAACCTCTAAGTTAATCTCTAATAATTAAAAGGTTTGTATAAAAAGTGGGGTGGTCCAACTCCAAACTTTGGTTAGTTGATATTTTCTGATTAGCTTTCAAGTCTGAACATAGAGGATGGAGGAGTAGTAGTCGTCACCAGTATTCAGTGGTCCAAACGAGCGCGCAAACAATCAAAGTATTGCAACCTCTTTGTTAAAAGAGAAGTCAGAGAGAATAAATGGGGTACACATCTTGTTTCATTGTATAAGTGCAACCTCACCCTCAGCTCCCCAATCTCCAATGCTTCCAACTTTGTGGGTCGTAAAGTCTACATCTTTACTTTTGTCGTGTCACGAACAACTTACATAACATTAGTATAATATTGATGTATCTTATATTAATAATATCAAGATATGTGTAAGTGTTTGTCTACATTAGATTGAATTATTGGCAAGGGGACGCTAAAATAGTGTTGCACCTGTGACTTGTAGTTACTTGCTCCCCTTGGAGTGACCCTTATATTATTGAAGAAATTTGACGTTTTTGTTTTAAAAATTAATACGCAACGAGAGAACGATATTGTCCACTTTGAGCCCCGACCACGCCTTCCCGGTTTTGTTTCTGGGAACTCAGATGAGAACTTCCCAATGGGTTACCCATCCTGAGACTGCTCTCGCGCGCTACTTGCTTATCTTCTGAGTTCCCATGGAACCCGAAGCCAGTGAGCTCCCAAAAGGCCTCGTGCTAGGTAGGGATAAGAATATGCATATAAGGATCACTCCCTTGGGTGATGTGGGAGGTCACAATCCACCCCCCTTAGGGGCCCGACGTTCTCGTCGGCACACCACGGCCAGGGTTAGGCTTTGATACCAAATTGTCACATCCCGACCCGGGCAGGACGACTTCCCGGGCCCGACTCTACTGTAGCACGATATTATCCGCTTTGAGCCCTGACCACGCCATCATGGCCTCGTGCTAGGTAGGGATGGGAATATGCATACAAGGATCACTCCCTTAGACAATGTGGAATGTCACACTGACGGTTCATCGTAAGGATGCTATTTGTTACCAAAACCGTTTATTGGTTTGGCACGTATGGATAACTAAACAATCTCCAAATCGAACGATTTTTTTTTTTTTAGATATAATCTTTAGATAATAATAAAGAAAATGAACAATTCCAATTATAATGTTCGTACAGTAAAAATACGTTAATTATAAGTGAGAGATAAGTAAATTCTCATATAAGAGAACACAAGCATGATCTTTAAAAAATAGAGAACAGAAGGCTCAGGTAAATAAAAAAAAAACATAGCAAATCACTCGAAAATTTTTCAAAGCGAAAACTGGAGCATCAATTCCTAAAATTAAGCTCACTTAGTGTTTTTGTTCTTATAAATTTGTAAGGGTTGGTCTTAAAACTTGTCAAGTTAAGTTAAAGGCTAAATTAACTAATTAGTTACCATCTTAACTAATTCACGTCTAGGCCTAACTAACTCTATGTCTTTTAATTTCTTGAACACGTAATTTATAGACCGATCTTACGTTCACAATGAATACTAAAAATAAAAATCTAACGACTAAAAAACTCGTCCTATTTCATATTGAAAAATATCATAAGAATCTGCAATTAATTAACAATCATAACAAGTAAATGAATCATTTGAAATTGAAATTGAAAAGAAAAAGGAAACACGTGATGGACGGGATTTGAGGGACCCCCACAATTTCACTGATCTTAATGCCACTGCTTCTGTGGCACAGAGCGAGCAAGAGCAAGCATACTTTTCAAACCCTGCACGTGGATACTTCTTTAGGCTTTAGTAGTTCTGCCACGTGGTGGGGTATGGTGGCAGGTTCATTCACGTGCCATGCACGTGATAGGAGGAAAATGGCATATCCTGATCCTGGTCCTGGTAGATAGTAATTTTATCACCTGTCTTGCCCATTTGAAACAACAACAGCTGGAGAGAAGAGAAAAGTATCAGCATATATGGTGAATGTGTTACTTGTTGTGAAAGGCAAAATGGTTTTCTTTTCTTTCTTTTATTGTTTTTACTCATCCTCCTCAACTGCTTGCCGCTTAGAGAATTTCCAATGAGGAACTTTATACAGAGCTAAAAAAATAGTGGATATAGTCAATTTTAGAGTTTAGAGAAATCTCTAAGACTTTATAAAAGAATTTCTCCTAATAAGGGGCTATTCTTTCGGACTCTATATGAGGCTATATATATATATATTTATGTAGTAATTTGGTTATGCGATAATTTTTTTGTGTTAATTTTTCTTAAATTGATTTTTGAACGTGTCTTCAAGTTCAAATTCTGACAAAGTTAGATTTCATTGCTTATGAACCATTCATTGGATTAAATTCTTTTATCTCAATTTCATTCATTGAAAGATACAAAAATTCACTTCGCGCCTCTGAAATAATTTGATTTTGACGTACTTACCTAGCACCAATTGGTAAATTAGTATCATACAATTTTGAAAAATTTTGTTTGAAAATTTCACCCACCAATGCCCATGAATGTTAAATCAATTTGAAATTTTAATTCTTATGAAATTCAAAACAATCATTAATTAACCAAATTACAATAAACTACAAATAAACACAACATAATGTTTCATCACATAATAACGTGTATTTTAGGACTCTAAAATTTTGTAATTTGAGTCATAAAGCATATTTAATGATTTTTTTTGGTTAAAACCCAATAAACGGGTTTAAGTCAGGAAAAATATATATGATGTGTTAAAGTTTCAAGGGGGAAATCTAAATTTTAGATTAATAAAAGTGAGCCTTTTTAGTAGAATAACTTATATCATTTTATGTCTTGAGCATTAAACAAACAAACAAAATGTGGGAGGATCATTGGAACAAAAATATGTTAAAAAAAAAAGGAATTAATAAAAGAATAAAAGGATAATATAAATGTATTCGCAAGGGGAGGCAAGGTGATAGAATTTGACTCACATGGGTTGCTACTTCTCTCGTGGGACCAACTGTTTTTTGGGGCTAGATGTAACCCAATTTTATGCTACCCAATAAAGAAAGTTGCTAACCCAAGTGGTGGATCTAGCCTCATTTCTGGCTCATTGGGGATAAAATCTCTCCCTAAAGCTTAAAATGTAGTACACTCAAGAAAAATAAAGCCTCCATTGAGGATGCTCTTATGATTATTTGACAACCTACTTCCTTCACATATGTAGATTGGAGTCAATCCATAACACTTGACATATGTATAAGGTGATGATATAGTTGGAAATCCCGTTTTGAAAAAATAATATACAAATTATGATTACAAGGTTTTCTTGGTAATTACATTGAGGCCTTTTAGAATAAAATCTCACTTTTTAATATTAAAGGTCATTATAAAACTACTCAATAAACTTATTAGTATTAAAGTTTACTGAGTTTCTCTCTCTGTGTGAGAGCTATTATCACCAATGTGTGAGGACTTCTTTTGCTTTTCGCGGTTCTCTCAGATGTTGTGTGGAGTTCCGACTCAGGTGTTTACACTACCTCCTTTCCTCAGGGTGCCTTTGATGGCACTGCTGCTCATGGGCTTCTTCCCATTGGTTTCTTTGGTTGGTTAGTGGTGAACGATGCTATGCTCTTTGGAGGAATTTGGAGTCTTCTTCTCTTCCATTTTTTGGGACTTTGTATGGTTTGATTTCAAATGTTAGCAGGGGATGTTGGTTTCAGATGGGTGGAAAGAGGCGTCCGATATCGGCGTCGGTTGGTTTCAGGGGATGTTGATTTTTATTTTTTATTTATTTTTAATTTTTTTTTCTATGTTGGCTCGAAAGTACGTTTTTGGGCTTCTTTTTGGTTTCTATTGGTGGTCTATATTTTGAATTTGTACATATTGGGCCTCCTTCATTATAATTATTACTTTTTTCTCAAAAAAAAAAATAATAATAATAATAAAAAATAAAATCCTTGTGGTCCAATTCATCAATAGCCTGCCGAGAGAGAACTCAAACTGGGCAAAATTTCAGTTTTGGTCAATTTCGCAAGGTACGTCAGTCTTTTTACTTTACTATTGTTTAATTTTTGTTGGTAACATACAATTTTTTTTATTGGAAGTACGCCTTTCTATCAGAAATTTTAGCCTAATAAGACGGTAAAATCCCCTATGTCGCCGACTCCTGCCTGGGGCCTTAGGGTCGGCAACAACCCTTCTTAACAATGATTTTTGGTCATTTTACTCTATTCCCTTGCCCTTAGTTTAATTTTTGGTCCCGAATTGTTGTTGTGAAATGTTGGGATAGTGTTCATCTTTTGACCCACGCACACAATCAACACAAGATTTTGGCTCCATCACTTTAATTGTCGAATTGCGTCAAGTTAGGGTTTAGCTAGTATGGCACTATAGGTTTAGTTGGTAAGGCGCTACTCTGTCGGGAGGATGTGGAGTGGTGCTGTTTTGCTGCTTTTATTTTTTATTATATTTAATAATTTCTAGAAACTCGCTAGGAGTTTGATGGTTTTGATTTCTCTCGTTATGAGAGGCTTTTTTTTTTTTTTTTCATGTTGGTTTACTGGATCTCTTTCAAATTTATTTGCGAAGGGATGGAGTTGTTTGATTTGTTGGATATGCTTCACTTGATGTTATGAAGTCATCACAGTGATTAGGTGATGTGGTTAGACCCATGGACATTGTTTTCTTTGTCCCAATACAATTTAAGAGTTCTTATAATCTTATGGTTCCTAGTGAGCTCAGCTTTCAACAAAATGCTTGACATATACTTATTGCTTTGCAATAGGTCTACATTGTTATAATTTTTTGAGATCTAATTTGCAAAGACTCTTTTAGAGTTGAAATCTTCTTGAAAATGTCTCTATAATTGTCCTCATACAAATTGAAGAAAGTTGGGTTTTCACTATAGACAATATGGGGAGTAACTCAATTACTTATAAACACATGCAAGGTCCCTACTTTCGTCATTGTGGGATTCATTCTCAATACGCCTCCTCATGTTTGAGGAATTTTTAAGTCTAACTCAATACGCCTCCTCATGTTTGAGGAATTTTTAAGTCTAACACGTGGAGCACGTGTGGCTGTAGGGCTTCACATATGAGACAACCTACTCTAATACCAAGAGGAAAGTTGGGGTTCCACCATAAAACCAATTAGCAATATGGGAAGTAGCTCAACTACTTATAAGCGCATGCAAAGTCCCTCCTCTCATTAATGTGGGATTCATTCTCAACATAAACCTTATAGGCAAAATTTTAACTTTTTGTGTTTCCTTGTTTAATTATGGTTGGGTACTCATTTTAAAATCTTTTAGGATTTGTTTTTAACAAGCTTTTGATCTTCTTGTTATAGAGTTTCGGTTGCATGCTAATGTGGGGGAAAAAAGTTGGTGATTATGCTACCCTTGCTAAGGAAAGTAGTTGGCTACGGATGCTATATTGAAGCACTGGCTACACTATTTAAACAGCATGCATGCATGTACAAAGCAATTATTTCTCCATGCACTTTTTCCACTAGTAAATTTCAAACATCTGGTCAGCCTAGTCATGTATGCCAGTATTAGTAAGTATAGGACGACCCTTGTCAACTTCGGAGTTGCTGCTCTTGGACTTTGATGAGAAGGAAGGGTTTCTGAAGATAATTAACGATTAAAAGCTTTGCTCGTCTTTGCCAAATGTGTGTAATCTTGATGTCGTGCAGACGTGGTGTGCATGCTGACTCCAATTTCAACCTTATACAATCTAGATGATCATACCATATGTCGACGAGGATAAAAATAAGATTTACTTTAAGGTCCATTTGGATGTATAACGTGATTTGTCGACGATGAGTTGGCTTGTCCTTGCATGTATGGTGGTTTGTTTGTTTGTTTAAAGCGAATCAAGTCATGCAAACATGACCCCACCTTAATTATATAATTACGTACGAAGTTCTGAGGTGTAGAATTGACATTGGGCAACGTTGGTGTGGGACTTGAATGGATGGATTTCTTGAAGAGATTTTTGTTAAGGAATTTATGTACAAGATTAGGACTGTTACATTAGACACTCATAAATTGAGGGTGTGTCAACAATACACTGCAACGAAATATAAATGGAGTAGATGAAGGTGATGAAATATAAAATATGTGTTCTATTCTAGGCCTATTTTATCGAGGGAAAAAGAGAGGGAGAGAACCGGGAGCAAGGAGAAGAGAGAGAAGTGCTCAAGGAATTCGCGAGTGATATTTCTCATGCCTTGTGCCTTTATTTAGACTAATAAGAAAAGGAGAAACTTGCTCTCCAAGTAATACGAATTGTACAAGGAAATCTTCTAGATCTCATAGGAATATAGGATTCCTATAAATAATCTACTAGGATTTACACAATCACACTCCAAACGAAATTAAGACTATAATACTCCTTCTTGTGTCCACAACTGTTCCCTTGAATCCATTGTCAAAAGAGGGTCATTTAGTATCTTTACCATGGATGATATAGAAATTCAATTCCCCAATGAGTAGGCTTGGAAAAATGTACTTGTAAGCACAAAATCCTTACGACAAGTAAGGCGATGCATTGTACAGTACAAGACATCATATCTCGACCTAAATGCCCTAAACGATCGTGCCAAAGCAAGTAAATAGCTTGAATCACACGACCTTTGGTTTAATTGTTGATTTCAATTTCAATTTTAACTATATTTAATAGATTCAAAACCCCAATTGTCTATTTACTTATTTGTTTAGTTTTATTGATTAGCAAGCCTTTTAACCCCGAAATAGAACGATCCTTACTTACTTGTACTATGATTACTTTTTCTGCAAGGTTTAGTTTGAGTGTTAATATTTAGCGTATCAGAAACTGAGTAAAATGTATCAATCTCCATCAATAAATGAAGGAAACATACAACTCTACAATGAATCAGCTTTGTCACTATGTCACACGATGTGATAGAAATTCATTCAAATTACAACACATGCTAAGTTTATAATTTAGAATTTAAACTGTTTGCCAAAACACCATGTCGTTATTCCACGAGATACTACCAGCCGTCGCACTGAAAAAACTCTGCCCTAATTTGTCCGGTTGGCTAATTGCCATCACACTAAACAAAGCAACCAAAGAATCACCTGACTTTTAAAAATTTCAAATTTAGACCACACTAGTTCCCTGAAAGGAGTTCCACAAGTCACACTCTTGATCTTCTTCAGCCTTTGTTTTGGCCCTTTCAGACATAAATCCGTATGCTTGACTCGGAGGCCGCCTGAGATCGAGCGTTAAATGCGCCCCACTACTTTCATGGAACCTGTCCCAATCGTGTTGATTTTCAGGAAACATCTGGTGCTGGTGGGGTTCAACTGAGTTAGACCATGATTGTCCATGATCACAAAACAAGTCTTCTGTTACATTGTTGTTATGGGACGATGAGTCCCAGTTTCTGTCCGATGACATGAGCTGGCGAGCTAAGTTGGCGGCACGGTTTTCTGCAATGAGCTCACGAAGTGCAGTGCTGGACCTTGAGGAGAGATCAGATGGAGATACCCAAGATTCAAGCGTAGTCTTGGATGACAGAAGAGAGAGAGCACGTCCTGTCGTAGAAGATAGGTATTGAAACCTCCCAGTCAACTTATTGTCTGTTAACAAATTAAGAAATCTCCATTATTATCAATATGCAGGTAAATACACAAAGCTAAATGTTGCCGCTCGAGATGCAACATGTGATTAGCAACAGGATTTCAATCGACAGATAAATTAATCTCAAAACTTCAGTGAGCTGGAATTTCTGCTGTAAATATTGGACTGAAATACTCTACAATTAGAGCTATATCCCTACCATGTCCAACTCTTTGGAAACCTACTTATAACTATAGTCTTCTTTTCTTTTGGCGAAAAACTAGACCCTTAAAGACAAATGACAACGTAAAATACTATATAGTGTGTTAGAAACATTCAATGAGCCTAAACAAAACAAAACAACTACCGTTTCTTTCAAGATAATACTTCTCTCATTCCCAGTAAAGAGGAAAGTCCTCATTAATTTCCCTCTAACGTGGCATCATTTCACTGTATCAACGTCATAATTAAAACTGTATATTCTCTTTATCATCATCTCTAGAAATTCATTCCAGTTGGAGGCTGTTTAACCATTCATATGTGTCGAACAAATCTACGGTCATAATAAGAGTTTCCAAATGAAATGAACTTTCCTAATGATAACCTTTAGTTGATGATAAAAAGAATGAACAATTCAAACTATGAGGATACAACACTAGTGGAGAATGAGGACTTTCCTGCTTACTGAGCATGAGAGAAATATTATCCTGAAAGGTAAAATTAAAAATAAAAAAACTACCATTTGAGCTGTACGCATCTATACTCTCCTACTTTTACTTACCAAAATGAAAAATTAACCCCAAAAGTAACAAGAAAAGAACGTAATAAGGATGAATATACACACCTTGAGAAGAGCTTCTAGCAAGAGGATCATGCGAGCTCTTTCTCCTTCGCTCATTGTGCCCTGCTAACCTCCTCCTGCAACTCCTTTTCGACTCGTCAAACTCTGACACTACATGGAACCTATAAGAAGCAATTTAACCACCATTAGAGTTTAATTAAGTAAAATATGATTCATCATATTTCTTTTTAATATAGTTGTTTTAGACTTTTAAGTGAAATTGTTGAAGATCAGAATATTTTTGGACACCAACTTTAAAAGTTGTGTATAGAGTTGGCTTAAGCCCAAGGCGAGTTAGTCACTCCAGACGATGGTCTTCGAACCAATGTTAAAATTTTCATTATAGTATCTCTTTTTTATTATAAAGAATTTTAACGAAAAGCTTCCGGTATTGTTCATTTTAATGAAAAACCATATTTTTACACTAAAAAGTCAATGATGACTTTATCCCTTATTTTGTCCTTATCGTTAAAACTCAATCTCTTAAAATTATTTTCATTAGTTTTTCTTTTATTATATTGAAAGAATAAGAACCACAAACGTGGGTTCAATCAAGTTAGTTAAAGTTGTCCGCTCTGCCTTTACATCTTGAATCCCTGTAGTTTTATGAATGGTATATTTGGTTACTTCTCTTAAATAGTACAGTAACAAAAGAAAAGCAACAATGAAATTCTTCTTTAGGCCCAAAAGTACTTTTGGTTACTTTTAGTCACCCATTGAGTCTTTCTCATTCCTACAAAAGTTTATTTATTTTTATGGAAAACTTATGAAAATAATTTGAAAATTTTGAATTTTAATAAATAAAAAAACAACAAGTTGTTGTAAGTGAATAGTAGCAGAAGTGACTTTTTAGAGTAAAAATGTCATTTTTCGTTAAATTGAACGGTACTAAAAATGTTTCGTTAAAACTTTTGTTTTTTTTTATCTAATTTTTGTGTTACAAATCAACCCTTGCACGTTTTTAGTTTTATCTCTAAACTCCAACCATATGAGAACTCTTAAGAATTGTATTACACGACAGTTGGATCTTTCTAATGTTATCTAAGTCCCGAGATTTGGAATGCCTCCATTCAAACGCCACTTAGTTATGAATTTTTTTTATACAAAATATCATTTACGATACCCATAAGAATCACTTGAACAGAAAGAATCACTTATAAAAGTTAATAGAACTAAAGAGCAATTTATAACACTAGTTCTATTTTTGCTAATTGAATTAGTTTGACTAAAAAACTACTTTTACTATTCAGTTTAACTTCGCATTTTCAATATTACTAGCTATTTTTCACAAACTCTAAATGTCTTTTTATTTTTCTGAACATTGGATGATGGAGGGTGGGCCAAAAAGAGACAGAGGGCAAAGAGTGAGTTTTAATATTATTTAATATTTTAAATTTAATTAAAGTCTCTCTCATCCGGACTAAATTTAGTGTAGCAACCGACACAAAACTAGTTTTTTTTTTTTTTTTGGAGAACGACACAAAACTAGTTTTAACTTGAAGCGTAGGCAGTCTCTTAAAAATTCTTATCATAATTTTATATTATATTTCTTTACTATCTTAGATAGCAGATGAGTTGGACAACCACATCATCTAAATTAATTAACATTTAATCAAAATATTAATCAATAATTAACAAAACGATTGTTGATTAAATGGTGATTGTGATATACGAGTAATCTCCATCTTCCACTTAAGATTATTTAAGTGTTTTAACTAATAAAAAAATTGAAATTAAATAATATAGCTTGTTTAACTTATCTGGCACCTAAGATGGTAAAGAAATATGATATAAAATTATAGTAAGAATATCATTACTCAAAAGTTACAACGTCCATGAAATTGGAGTACGTCAAAAAGGGATTGGTTAAAAGTTTTCGATTAGGAGTCACAAATTTGAAGGAGTATTATTAAAATTTAAAAGGATCACATTATGGAAACATATGTAAATACTTCAACTTTTTTTTTTTTAATACACAGTAGTAGTTGGGTAATTTTAATATATCAAAGTGTGCTGCTAATAATATAATGTATAACTTTATCTAAAAATTTAATTAATGATATGTAATTGAACTGTTTAAAAGACAATTCTTCTTCTCAGTTTTCCATGCATAAAATGGATAGGAATGAAACAGAGTAGACAGTGGTGATGAGTTACTACTGACCTGCTGCACTGCTGACAGAAACGCTGGTCTTGGCCCAAGACGGTGACCCTGGAAGCCTTGGAGTGCATCGCACACACCTTGTGCCTCCGGTGGTACTCCTTCGCGTTCAACAGGGCCACGTGGCATCCCTCCACCTGACACCGTGGCACCACCTTCAACGCCAACGGCTGCCCAGCACCATACAACTGCGCTGCTGCTGCCGCTGCTTTGCCTTTCTTGCTCATCATTCCCACTGGGAATCCCGCTACGTGCCGCTCATCCAGAGGCGGAGCATGATTTCCATGATCCTCAAAGTAGTGCCTCTTCCCCAGCTTCAAGCACATCAGGTGTGGATCCTGGTGGAAGTGGGGCCCGCCGCCATGATCTGCCCAACAACTGTACATGTTAGAGAACTGATGATGCAAGGGATGACCCGTGAAGAGAGCGTGACCACCAGTGGTAGTAGAGCTAGAAGCCTCCTCCCCGATGGCGGCAACAGTGACGGCTGTAGCCGCCGTGGAGTACAATACGTGGTTGTTGTTGTTAGTGGGAGCAACAGTAGTATGACTAGTAGTCGTAGTATCCCATATAACCCAACTATTAGGAAGTTGTGAGTTATTCCTACCATTTTGCTCTCTACTGCTAAAGTTGTTAACATCATGGCTTAACATGTCCATGTTCCCACCTATTTCCATCTCTCTCTCTCTCTCTCTCTCTCTCTCTCTCTGTGCGTGTGAGTGAGTGTGTTAGTTCTGATTGGAGTAATGGGGTTGTATTTTTTTGGGTGGAACTATTGGGTACAAAGAGTTGAGCTCAGAGAAAATTGTCACAGAAATGGGGGGAGGAGCAGGATGCAGCTCTGCCTGCTGGGTATCACGTATAAAAGAGGATAAGGGTGGGGAGAGAGAGAGAGAGAGAGAGAGGTGAAGGGTTGTTTTCCTATTGGTTCCTTTGTTCTCCACCAATGGGGTTAAGTGCCAATACAAAAAAGCCTGCAAATTTAAGTTGGTGCAGTGCGGACATAGATGGATAGAGGGGAAGCCAGTTGAGTGACACGTGAGAGGGAGTGGGAGCGCACGTGGGAATAGTGATAAAGGTTGAGCCAGCTGCTATGCTCTGGAAACTGATTTGATTGAAGAGTCCTGCTATGATCAGTATATGAATGAGGGAGAGAGAGAGAGTTAAAATTGTGATTGGACTAGAGAGAGCGAGAGTGGGAGCCTACATCTTTTGATATTTTCAAACAAGTAAGGTTAAAAAGGTTAAATTTGTAAATAAATTTTTAAAAAGTAAATAATATAGAAATTAGCGATTAAATTATTAATTAAACGTTAATAAACGTTCTTCTTATATTAGTAATATGTTATTTAGTTTGTAAATTTTATTTATAAATTTAATCTCATTAATATTATCTTTTTCATATATTATTGGGCATTACCCGAAAGCATTTGGTTTGTTATTTTGTTGGTGCCAGTGCCAACAGCCAACAAATTAGAATGATAATTAGAAATGAAACTAGCACTTTTTAGTTTTTTTTTATTTTTTTTATTTTTACTCTGATTGCATAGACATCCTTACTTTTTATTTAATTTTATTATTTATTTATGCTTGATTTGTTTACTCAGATGATAAAAAATAAAGTCTAGGAAAAAAAGTTAGTTATTATTAATTCCGAGTCTCTTTGTGTGAGAGGAAAAAAAAGAGCTAGGGTTATGTGCGAAAGTACGATGGTGGCGACTTGGTTGTCGCTATCATGGAGAGTTTTCTTTGGCTCTTTTGCTCTAAGTTTCAACCGAATGATCAAGAGGGGTTGGAGGTGGAGATTAGTGATATGGCTACAGGACGATTGCGCTGTTCCAAGTTCTTCTTGGTTGGCAAAGTGTTGTTGTGAAAGGCACCACGAGCCAACATAGTGATGGGTGCAAAGGCTATGGCGATCGGGGACAATCGTATTTTGTTCTATTTTAATACGGACGTTGAAGTGCAGTGTGTGCTGCGTGGTAATCCTTGGTACTTTAGTAAAACCCTATTGATTTTGGCGGAGGTTAAGGGTTTAGATGTGCCTGTGGACTTCCCATTACAGGAACAAATGTTCTGGGTGCGTGTATATGGGCTGACTTCAGCCCTTATGCCAAAGCGAATGAGGGAGGAACTGGGGGCGGCCATGGGGAGATTAGTGGCGATAGATTGTGATAGGGATGGTAGGTACGTGGGTGAATTTATGCGTATCAAGGTGGGCATTAATGTATTCTAACCGTTGTGTAGGGGTATACAATTTCGCCTACCAACTTTTGAAAGGGGTGGCTAGATTAGGGTTCTTCTCTAATACGAACGAATGCCAGCGTATTATTATTTGTGGTAGGTTGGACCACAAAGGGCTATATTGTATGCTCTATTACGGGTGCCATATTGATGATCCCTATAGGGTATGGTTAAAGGCAGGACAAGAGTTACTGAGGTTATATAGCTATGTAGGACTGGCGCAAGGGAGGAAGCAGGCTATGAATGGAAGGTTTGGGCACCAAAGTTTGCTTTGGTGGAGGGGGATGAACAGTTGGCAAAGACTGAATCAACTGGAGGTGGGGCGGAATGAGGGCAGGAGACATGCGTTGACTTACCAGAACCAAACTTGGTAATTGAAGGAATAACAGAGGATTCTTTAGAGCCTTGCTTGATTAATGGGAGTCTGGATTCTGTGACTCGATTGCCTTTAGGTTTTTCTAATTCCGCTGTCAATATTAACGTGGGTAGTCAGAACGTGGAGATAGGTGAACGTGCGCTCGTAGATAGTGGGAGTTTGAGTAAGGCTAGAGGTGTGGGCTTGGGTTGTGGCCCACTATTATTGTTGGGTAGACATTTCCCTCTTCTAGATGGGTCATCTACTATGGATATTAGGCCCACATCTCCATTGGGGTCTGGCCCATTTAGTGGTGAGCAGCGGCCCGTTTTCTGGGCTGATGTAGTGGAGTTATGAGGTCATCGTCAATGAATCATATAGATTTGATGTGTAGCGAAGTAGGAACATCGTAATGGTGACGATTAATCGGGTTTTATAGACATCCAGCGACAACGGATATGCATTTATCATAGTCTTTGTCTGGGGTAGCAAGGATCGTTACCTTGGTTATGCATCGGTGACTTCAATAAAATTCTTAGCGTACATGAACAACTTGGGGGGTATGCTTAATAGGAAGGTCAGATGGATAGTTTTCGTGATGCTAGCCAGAATTACCAGTTAGTAGTTATGGGGTATGGTGGGTTCAACTTTATCCAGAATTGTTGTTTGGATCATGCGTTGTTTACTAATTATTGGTTGCAGTTGTTCCCGTTATCTAAAATGTGTCATTTGAATCCTTGCAAGTCTAATCACTTACCACTGTTGGTGGAAATACAAAGCTCGCATTCAGTGCATCCTAATTTGAGGAAATGTGGCTACAAAGAGAGGGGTGTGAGAATGTAATCCAGCGTGCTTGGGCCTCTTCGAGCTTAGGTGTTTTGTTATTTAAGAGATCTTTTGGAGGCAATGATTACAGACACAATGGTTGAAAAAAAGGGATCGTAATACGAATTTCTTTCACCAACGGGTTTTTAATAGAAGACGAAAAATACCATAAAGGGTCTGAGGGATAAGAATGGGATTTGGCAGGAGATGCCAACTGGTATTGAGTAAATGGTGGTTGGGTCTTTCATGAAGATTTTTCGATCTCAAGGTACGTTGCAAAATGCCTTGCATAAGGTGACTGATACGGTGGTTTTGAAGATTACTCTAGAGATGAATGCTGATCTTTTGAAACCATACACGGATGATGAGATTAAGATGGTGTTAATTCAAACGCATCCATCCAAGGCTCTGGGTTCAGACGGCATGTCTCCACTTTTCTATCAGGAGTTTTGGCATATTGTGGAGTCAGATGTGGTTGTGGCTGTCTGGTCCTTTCTGAGTTCGGGTCGTTTATTACATGAAACTTGCTTTACGCATGTAGTGTTAGCAATGCATTAAAAGGTGAAGGCGTAGGCGAGGCATCTCACGGATATCCCTATATATATATATATATATATATATATTTATAAAATAGTATACTTTTTAAAACAAATATAATTATAACTAAATCAAAGATAATAACATCTTCTTCATTACCAAGTCTAGTTGTACTTATAAACTATGTCATATAATTAAAATTTGTAATTATTTATTTTATTGTAAGCATTATAGAGAACTTCAAGAGAAATAAGGTTGAGTGACCATGGGAATTTCAAGGAAAATAAAGGCTAAATGTCGCAATTATAGGGAATTTAAGATGAAATAAAGGCTGAGTGGAGCTATTATAGGGAATTTAAAATGAAAAAAGGCTAATTGGAGCAATTATTATAGAAAATTTAAAGGAATAGAAAGGTTGAGTAAAGCAGTTATAGGGAATTTGAAGAGCATTAAAAAAGAAATAAGATAATATGATGTTTACGCCGACTCTTAGAAAATAGAGGTGGCAAGCCACCCGCTTAGGCGCGGCCTGAGGCTAGTCTTTTAAAACATTAAGTGTTAGTCCTAAAAATTAATGAGCCTCAGGACATGACTTAATTACGCCCCCAATAACTTATGTAGGGCTAAGGTATCAGCTAATTGCATCAAAGAGATATTGTCTTCCATTATTTCGCTACACCAGAGTGCTTTTGTCTCAAGTAGATTGATTTCTGATAACTCGTTGGTGGTAATGGATATTTGGCATTGAAATTGGATCTTAGTAAAGCATATCATCAAGTCGAATGGAAATTTATGGAATCTATGATGGTTAAATTGGGATATGCCAGGGATTGGAAGTGGCAATGGCGTGTGTAACCTCGATTTCTTATTTGTTCTTAATAAGTGGCTAGCCTAAGGGGTATATTATTCTGACAAGAAGACTACTGCAAGTGGGCCTAATTTTCCATATCTTTTCTTCTTTGTGTTGAAGGACTTTTGGCTTTTATTGCCAAAAAGGAACAGAGTGGGGTGCTAAGTGGTATTTGAATTTGTAAGGGAGCTTCGAGTATTAACCATTTAGTCTTAGCAGATGATAGTTTACTATTCAGGAAAGCTAGTATTGATGAGTGTGCTGTGATACAATGAATATTGGATGTTTACTCTTAAGCTTCGGGCCAAGCAGTTAACTTTTCCAAAAGCAATGTCGCATTTAGTGCAATTGTTGGATCACAAGAGCATCTTTCTTTGGCCGATTTTCTTGAGGTCTAGGCGGTGGAGTGCCATAAGAGGTATTTGGGACTCCTTACCTTTATGGGGAAAAATAAGAAACAAATGTTTTCGTTTATCAAGGAACAAGTACTAAAACGGCTTTGTGGGTGGAAAAGGACGTGTCTGAGTAGTACGGGAGAGAGCTCCTTATTAAAGTGGTCGCCCAGGCCTTACCGACGTATGCTATAAATTGCTTCTTGCTCCCTACGACTTTAGGTGATGATCTTCACCAATTGATGGCTCGTTTCTGGTGAGGAAGTGATCCAAATACACATAAAATACATTGGTGGTCTTGGGAGAAACTTTGTAAACCGAAAGAGGAAGGTGGTATAAGGTTTCATGATTTGTTTTCTTTTAACTTGGCTTCTATCAAAGTAACGGTGGAGATTCTTTCATCAACTTGACTCTCTTGTAGCATAGCTTTTTAAAGCACGTTACTTTCCTAACTTGTCCTTTTGGTAGGTGACCACCCCAAAGAGTTGTTCGTATTGCTAGAGTAGCATTTTAAAAGCACATGAAGTTTGGTAGGAAAGGCCAGATAGGTTGTCAAAGATGGAGCGACAATGCAGGTGTGGAGGGATAATGGTTTCTGAGACCACATTCTTTCAAGATTTTGTCAGTTGCTCATATTGATTAGGAGCATATGAAAGTACATGAGTTAATTGATAAAGAGACTTTCTCGTGGAAACGATGTTGACCGCATTATTTTCAGATGAGGATGTGGCCCCTATTTGTACTAGGTCGATTAGTTTGCATTCACTGGTGGACCAATTATTTTGGCATTTTAGTAATCGAGGGAGATTATACAGTTAAAAGTGGTAATCAGGTGGCTAGAAGTTTGGTGCAATACCCATCGATTGGTGCTTCTTCGTCCTCTGTGAGTAATCATTATTCATACCTCTTAAAATCAATTTGGAAGGCTAAAATTCCTCCAAGGTGAAAGTATTTACTTGGAAAGTTAGTTAGGGCACTCTCCTGACTAAAAGTAATCTTGCGAAGAAAGAGGTGAGGTTAGAGCTGGAGTGTGCAGCGTGCAATGAAGCTATGGAAACTGAAGGGCATGTGTTCAAATAGTGTAGTTTCGTGAGGGCAATGTGGTTTGCTTCCCCATTGGGTTTACGTTCATTGTCATTGTCTGGAATCTCGATACGCAAATGGCTTCAATCAATGGTGGAGCACCAAGGTAATGATTTTTTAGTTATTATGTATGGTTCTTTGGGCTTTGTGGCAGGTGTGAAATTCCTTGGTTTGGGAGGGGAAACGTGGGATGCCAATGAAGGTGGTTTAGAGAGTGGTCATTTGGTACTATGGTTTTAAATTGGCTAGTGGTGAACAGAGAGCTGATGCGAGATTTATACGCACACAAATTAAACCCTCTTTTTGTCAATTGTAGTATAAGTATAAGTAGGGATCGTTCTAAACCGGGGATTAGGAGGGATTACTAAATCACTTGGAAACTGACTCAAAAATGTAAAACAAACATTAAAACACTAAAACAAATCAAAAGACTCAAAGAATACAAAACACTTATAAACACAAACTAAGACACTTTCTAACTAAATTGGACACTAAAGTAAAGGGGGATTGAGATTTTGACGAAAATAAATTAAATGCACAAATTGTAATTTAAAGGTAGAATTTAAATATGAATGTGATGAAATATGGAATGAATGCTAGCTAAGGGGTTCTTCTCCACACATGTTATACTTGCATACAAGATTGATTCTCAGTTGGTCTTTCGATAAATTATGAAACTCAACACTCCGGATTAATTAGGTCCGCTTAAATTAACCGTCAAGTTTTCCTTAAGTTAATGAATTGGATGGGTTTGCGCAACGCAATTCACAACATTCTCCAAAAGTCCTTTACGTGAACAGCACAATAAAGATACAATCAAAGATCATTAAGTATTATGAAAACTATAAGTGTTGACGAGGCATTCGTTACTATGATGAGCATGAAACTCGTGCCAAGAATTCATTTAACGCGATTGTTTATAAGCAACCTCCACTACTTGTGAATATAAGTTCATAACGATTAGGTGAAAATCACTTATATTCTAGCGTCATATTTATGCATGAAAATTAAGCGCGCATTCTTAATAAACATTCATAAATAAGTTATCAATCAAACGGTTAAACAAATTGAATCCACAACTTATGAAATTCCAACGAAAGTTAATCAATTCATATTGCAAATATAAACATAGTTTCGAATCACCCCCTAGCTAAAGGGGGATTAGTTCCTCATACCTTTGAAATCAAAGAAACACCTAAACATTCCAACAACTCAAAACTTGAATTGTATGAACGGTTAAGCACTCTTCTCTTCCATTCCTTATACGTACAAAACAAAGAGAATTAAAATGAAACTTTGAAATCAAAGAAACACCTAAACATTCCAACAACTCAAACTTGAATTGTATGAACGTTTAGGCACTCTTCTCTTCCTCGTTGTTGTAGCACAAGGTTTAAGGATAGGTTGGTTGGGGGGATGGAAGTGTGGAATGGAGTGGAAATGGAGAAGATGGAGAAGGGGAAGTGTTTGTGTATTACAATGGAAAATGAGATGATTTGGTGAATGGAATGAATGGGTATTTATAGGAAGAGAATGGGTGTTAATGGATGTTTGTTTAAGGTATTTGGTGGATGGGAAAAGGTGTGGATGGTGGGAATTATGGTGGATGGATGGTTTAGTGGATGTAATTTAGGGTTTATTTAGGTGAATGTGGATGCATGGTTTAGTGGATGTAAAGGATAATGGGATGGTGTGGAATTAAAAGCTAAAAAAATGGGATAATGGGCATTTAAGTGTGAATGGAATGGTGGGATGCACTAATGGAAATTATGGAATGGAATGGTGGGATGCACTAATTAGGAGGAAGAATTAGGGTGAAGGGCTTAATGCATGGATTTGGGCCAATTAGGGTGAAGGGCTTAATGCATGGATTTGGGCCTAAAATGCCCCCCCTTGCATGGCAAGGGAAAGGACTTGGGCTAAAGCCCACGACAATGGCTCTAAAATGGGCTAAGGTTAGGGTTTAGGTGCGGCATAGGCTTAGGGTCCACAAAGAGTTAGGGTTTAGGTCATCTAAAAGCCCAAAGCCAAGAATAGAAACTCACGACAATGGAAACCTCCAAGAATAGAAACTTTCAACTTTAGAAACTTTGGTTACCAATTCCGACTTCCTTGCTCTTCACTTTCATTTCTTCATTTCTTAAGCTCCTTTGACCTTCAACCTCGTTCATTCCTCGTGCTCCATTTGCATACACCACATTCCAGCTCAGTTTTGCTCTAAAAGCTCCCAATTGCATCATTTCATGTAATATGTCCTTTAAACCTGAAAACACATGAAAGTAGCTTAAAAGACTACTTTAACGAATAAAACATAACAAAAATGCATAAGAACTAGCTAACTAAGGCGCATAAATATGCTCCTATCAAGAGCCGCAAAGTAATTACCTTAAGTTAAATGGAGAACTCTTACTGATGGATGCGTCAAGGTTAATGTGGATGGAGCTATATGTCTTGAGTATAATGTGGGTGGCGTAGAGGTGGTAATTAGAGATTGGATTGGGATGATCATTGCGATTAGAGTGTGGAAGAATGAGGGGATCGATACTGCACTCCACATTGAGCTGTTGGCAATGCTAGAGGAACTCTGTTTGGCGAGTAGTTTAGGTGTTAGATATGTTATGGTGGAGATTGATTCCACACAGGCTATCTCTGCAATCACTCTCAGGATTTGTCGATGCTTAGCTTACTGGCGAAGGACGTTGTGCAAGTGGCGGCCTCCCTCACCCCAACACAGTTTGTGTACATCCCAAGGTCATACATTGGGGTAGCCCATAGATTAGCTAAGTTTGCTAATTCCATTGCAACAAATTAGTTTGGTTCGAGGACCTTCTTGGTCTCATTCAGGACCTCTTCTTCTAAGATATAATGTAATCTTGTATGGAGTTCAATAATATATCATTGTTTCCTAAAATAAAAGGTCTAGGAAAAAAAAGGAAATTATGCACGAGTATCATTTAAAATAGGGAATTGTTATTGGCACTCAAAAACTCTTATTTTGCACTCTAAACTTTCTATAAATATGAAAAAAATGTAGTTGTAAAGAGTGCAGAATGAGAATTTTGAAGTACTAATAATAGTTTCCTTAAAATATTGTGAGATATTTTTCTTCAAAATCAATCAAATGAGCGTATGGATGGGTGGCAAGGACCTTAGCAAGATCTCTCATAAAAAAGTATGGGCCCAGGAAAGTTTCATGTGGCTCTAGTTTACTGTCGGAGGTTGATATGGTCCCGGCCACAATTGTTTGGTGTGTGGAGACTGATTTCGCAAAGGTTAACATTGGCATGATCAAGGATGGAATTCAAGTGAATGCCACTTTGGAGGGTCTATTTGACATACAAATGCTACAACAACAATTGAGGTTAGTAGGTTTTCATTTTGCTTCCCATGATAGTATTTCGGCATGCATGTCTTATATTAGTTCTTAATTGTGTCACATGTTAAAATATTAACTCATGATTAGTCTATGCATTTAATGATTTCGTACAAAAGAGTTTTAAATTAATAAATTAAATTGGGTAAATTACAAAAAACTATCTCAACTATTAGTCTCACGACATTATCATACCTCATCTTTTAAAATTGACAATGTTATACCTCATCTTTAGAATTTGATCCAATGTTATACCTTCCGTTACTTGACCATGAATTTTTCAGTTATATGCTGACGTGACTTGATTCGCGGCTCATTTTCTATTAAAAAATTAATAAAAAAAATATTAAAAACTAAAAAAAAATTATTTAATATTTTTTAAATATTAAAATAATAAAGAAAAGTAAAAAAAAAAAAAAAAAAAAAAAACAACTCTCAGTTCGTCCCTCCCCCTCCCCACCCCATCCCCCATCCCCTATCTTCATCTTCTTCCCCCCACATGCAACACAGAAAAAAGAAAAAAGAAAAAAAAACAAACAAACAAACAAAAAACCCAGATCCGTCTATGCCGCCATCGTCGGGTTCGTGATGGGAAGATGGGTGTGCGGAGAAAGTGGAGGATAGGTGCGGAAGAGGATGTGGAGAATGGATGGGAGTGGTGGATTTGGGGTTGGTAGGGGGTTGGTTTTGGGGGGAGGGGGGACAAACTGGGTTTGGTTTGGGTTTTTTTTTTTTTTTCCTCGTCTTCTTCTTCTTCTTCTTCCTCCTTCTTCTTCTTTCTAGGTTGTAGGGGGTTGGGTTTTTTTTTTTTTTTTTTTTTTGGGGGGGGGGGACGAACTGGGTTGGGTTGGGTTTTTTTTCTTTTCTTTTTCTTCTTCTTCTTTCTGGGTTGCAGGGGGTTGGGTTTTTTTTTTTTGGGGGGGGGGGGGGGTGGGGGACGAACTGGGTTGGGTTGGGGTTTTTGTTTTTGTTTTTTTCTTCTTCTTCTTCTTCTTCTTTCTGGGTTGTAGGGGGTTAGGTTGTTTTTTTTTTGTGGGGGGGGGGTTTGATGGGTTTTCAAATATTTTTTTTTAAATATTAAATATATATTTTTTAAATATTAAATGTTTTTTATAATATTTTTATTAATTTTTTAATAAAAAGTGGGTCTCGAATCAAGTCACGCCAATATTAATTGAAAATTTCATGGTCAATTAACGGAAGGTATAATATTAGACCAAATTCTAAAGATGAGGTATGACATTGTCAATTTTAAAAGATGAGGCATGATAGTGTCGTCAGACTAATAGTTGAGGTAGTTTTTTTATTATTTACCCAATTAAATTTTATCGTACTACTTTTCTCTAATATTCGGGGTCAAGAGGGATAACGCTACACCAAATGTAATAAGCGAGCAAAAACAAACTCATAATAGTACATATGTTCCAAATTTTTAAATAATTAACGTTAATTTTTTCAGACAACTCAATGACACATCCTATAAAATAAAATATACTGACCATAAAATACGGAAAATGATCCTCACCGTATCTTTTTCCTAGGGATCCTAGGAATTCCGTAATCTCATCTGTTCATTATATATCGTGTGATCAGTAATCATTTCAAAATTTAAAATTTAAAATTAAACATAAATAGTATATGACGAAAACACGATATACGATAAACGGGTAAGATCATGGGATTAGTAGGATTCTTAAGAAAAGAATCCATAAATGCAAAGAACAAAAAGTAAGAATGAGAATTTGCATCCTCCCACTTTCCCATTAACCAAACCCGTACCATAGGAGGTAGTAGGTACACAAAGACAAGAAATAAATAATAAAAAACACGGGTGCCATTATAATCTTGGAGGTGCCGATCATTCCTTGGTCATTTCATCTACTATTTGAACTAACAAAGCAAAACATAGCCCCTGCTAATTTGTACCATATTTTTACCATGAAATGCATGCACCACGTGTCAGACCAAAATTAAAAAAATAAAACAAATACCCAACACATTTTGATGGAGAATAATGATAAACACGGACCTCCGCTCGTTAAACACGACACTAGAAATTAGGTAAACTCTTCGTATACTCAGCTAATGATCAAGGTTTATACTTTCAATTTTGCTGGCCCTGTTAGCTTGGGATATTACAATATCTTCCTAATTAAACAAATAATCTATAATTGAGACATGCTAAAATAACGCCGTTAATCGTAGAAATAATTCTATAGTTACCTCACACACATTTAAATTGTTTAATAATTTGAGAGTGTGTTTGAGGTAAAATGAAGTGTAAAAATTGAATTTGGATAAAAACACTTACATGTATTTAATATAATCATCACCTCGACGATTATATAATGATTGATTACGTACATGTGTTCATATGAATTTTATCGGACCGTTAAATGAAGATTGATTACATATATCTCATAAAAATCACCACCTTAATTATATAAAATTACATTAAAAAAAATTATTAAACAACTGAAATGGTATGTGTGAGGTAAAATGGAGTATGTTAAAATCACCAACTTATATATAATTATATGTGACTGAATGTTAGCTAGATGGTTAATGTGAAAGTCATATTAAGGAGATATTCTCTTATGCTACTAACTTAAGTAGTGCTGCACTTATCATTTTTTATACCATCATTCGTAACATCTCTATATTAGAGGTAGAGTCTACTAAGACATGTGAGTCCCATTTTTATTAAAGAAATGATACATATAGATAGTAAGAATAATATTTTTATTATTTTTTGGATGGATATTTTACCTTTTGAATACTAGATAAGTATCTTACACAGTTACGACATTAAAACTAAATCTTAGTTGTATAAAAAAAATCTCTCCGCATTAACGGTCTAAGAAATGATGATATCACATGCAATAAAATAGAATTCATGTGTATATCCCCAATCAAACATTCTCTCTCTCTCTCTCTGTCTCTCTCTCTCTCTCTTCTGTTCAATACATTCTCTCCATCCTTAAACCTTTGCACATTGATCAATTAGTTTATGATTTAGTGATATTGCTCTTCTTAAATTAAGTATCACCACCTGTCATCATTATGTTAGGAATTTGGAGATGAAAGCTCGAGGAAGAGGGTTTATATAGAACAGGTTCACCATTATGTAATGTTATAGTTCATTGTGTCATATGTAATTTTCTCTTCACATCATAACAGTGCATTAATTATTAAATGCTGATGCTACAGTGGCGGTAAAAGTTGCCCTCAAAGATGAGGAGCTAGCTGGGTTATTATTTATGCAATTAATATCATGGATACTTTTTTATTCATATAAACCACAATCGTATTTTTATCTTTAGGAAAATATTTACATCCAACATGATTAGAAATGGCAATTCTAACCGTTAAACTCGATAATCGTGGATAATAGCCTGAATGAAACAGATTTGGATACGAAAGTTTGGGTATATTCTGGATATGGGGAAAAACCGTTTATTATTCAGTTATGGTTTTGGATATGGTTATAGAGGTCTCCAAACCATATCCATAACCAAATCCGACCCGATCAGTAAATATATATATATATATATATATATGGAATTGTTATTGGCACTCCAAATTTCTCATTCTACACTCCAAACTTTCTATATTTAGAAAGAAAAATACATTTGTGAGGAGTGTAGAATGAGATTTTGGAGTGCCAATAACACTTGCCTACACACACACACACATGTATGTATTTGTATATCCATTATTCACCGAACCATTACCTTGAGAATAAAAAAGTTTCATTTTGTAAGAAAGTAAAGTTTTGAATCAAAATCAATGTGAACTCAATGGTGCTTATGAGAGATATCAAATACAAGCCAACAACATCAGTGTTTTAATTTTAATACTCAAATCAACAAGATTCATTCATTGAATCATTTTATATATCAAATGTTTAATGATGAAATTAATATCTACTAACTTATAATGTCTCAACTGAACGAATATATTTTTTGTATTGACGAAGATAGATATATCCATTACCCGGTGGGTATGATCATGGATAATATCCAATGGTTAATTTGCGGTTATGAATATGATTAATTTTTGTGGTTATGAGGATGGATATAACATTTACGTCTCCAAACTAAATTGTTGTCATCCCTAAACATGATAAACTTCTGACACACATTATAATAGAGTGAAGGAAAATGATATATGATGCGAGACTCAATAATAGAAGCTTAGGATTCAATGTCTCACTGAAATACATTATTTTGGATTGAAAAGAAACACACCTTATCTAATCTATCCAGTAGGCCCCGAGTGTGTGATGAATTCAGCAGCTAAATATGCAAGTTTTTCAACTTTGCAACAGCTGTAACGTGAACTTCAAAATTAAATTTGGGTAGGCCAATGCTATTACGTTGTTTGTCGTCGATAATAGTGGGAACTGGGATTCATGATCTAATCCCAAAATTCCAAGTGCTCCGCCAAATTGGTTGATTGTGACCACTCCTCGGTATTTTTTTGAATGGTCAGAAAGATATTTTCAACTTGGAAGACTGTGTTCTGCTGAAAAAATGGTGGTTTCGAAACCAAAGTTTAGTCCAGCAAATGTTTGTTTTTACTTTTTCTTTTTCATTTAGCAGAAGTTATTTTATTTTTTGTTGTGTCTTTAAAAATATCACTTTATTTTTGAAATTTAAAATGCGACACTTTATCTCCTAAAACTTAATTTTCATCTTACTTTGTTCTTTATGTTAAAAATTTGGCTTCTTTTTAGCTACGCCCTCTAAAATTCTATTTTAATTTCACTTTGCTATAACTCAAAAGTCACTACTTTACTTCTTAAAACTCAAAATTCGTTCCACTTTGAATTGTGTAATTTCTTTGCTCCCTGAAACTTATGGGTCACCTCATAAAACAAACATATATCTATATATATATATATATATATATATATATATGAGACCCAACACCTCGACTATGTCACATGTGCAATAAATTTGATTATAAATCCCCATTATGCTTCAACATTCAACGATCTTAGAATATTAAGTTTAAAAGAAATTGAATAGATGAAAAAAAAATAAAAAAGAAATTGATTAGTTTGGCTCATCCAAATCAAACCCACATAAGAAACTAAGATCTCATTATGGTCATTGGGGGCAAATTTTGACTTTTATAGATATGATTTTCAAGTTTCAGGGGACAAACTGGGATCAAAATTGAGTTCTAAGGGTAAAGTGAAATGAATTTTGAGTTTTAGAAAGTAAAGTGACGACTTTTGAGTTACAAGGAGCAAAGTACGATAAAAATTGAAATCAAGAAGGCCTACCTAAAAAAAAGCCTAATGTTTATGTTAATATTACGTTCATATGGATCTATATTAACAATGTCAGTTATGCTACGCAGTATGCACCCTTCTAGTTTTCAGTTTAATCCTTCCAAAACTGAGCTTGCATCCAACAACGTTTTCATTCGTTTAAACCTACGTACTCTCGTCCGAACAAAAAAAAAAAAAAACCTACGTATTCTTGGGTACACGCAAATAAATAGAGAATAGAGACTCGATAAAGATAAATATTTAGTTCCACTAGTACTTTTATCCCTCCCCACCCTAGGTTTTGGCCACTATGGGTTCTCAGGCATAGAGATGGATCATGGAGGTAAAGGTTTTGAACTTATTGCGCTAAATACAGACTATTTATACATATTGTGCAATTAATGATGTGAATTTCCGATGTGGTTTCTCTTCTCAACGTAACAACACAATTGATCAGTTACCAAATTTCGGACATCGATCGTCACAAATATTCAAGGAAAACATGGTAGCAGATATGGAACTTGTAGTTGAAGAGAAAATAAAAAAGATATGGAACTTGTCAGCTCTTTATCTTATTTCTTTCTTATTTTGATTCCTTGTCAATTTTTTAACAATTTAGTTATGTGTTTGAAATTTTCACAATATGCAATTTTCGTTTTGAGGGACGTACGATATGCAATACGGAATATTACAATCGTATTTTCAATGATCTTATTGAAGAGAGATAATGCGGAAATTACTACTTGGCCAAATGGGTGCTTTACACATGTCCAAAGAAAACCAGGGTTCAAAAGGAATGTACTCTAGATGGGCATGGCAGCGGTGTGTACGAGGCAAGGGAAGCATGAGACTACATTGTTTCTTTTAATGAAACACCAAGAAAGATCACAAAAGAGATGAAGAAGACTAGCAAGTAGTAGTGCGGGACCATACCTTTGTTCATCTTTAAGGGTGATATTATAGGTATAAGAGGGGACCATCAAACCATGTTTTTCAAGTTTACTAGGAGAATTTTGCCTTAATTATTGTACCAGAATTCAGAATAATATTTTAGATCTAAGGGAAGAGAATTTAATTTGAGATCAACAGATAGATATATTGTACAACTATATGCATCTCTTTCCTCTATTTTTGTTTCTAATTCTGTTTGTAGTAATTCTAATAATTCTTCCATGTGTATCAATTATCTAGTTCTGATGATTTATCTCATCACTTATCAAGTTATTACATAATCATCATATACGACGAGAGAGATAAAAACAAAATGTATGTACATCCGTGACATAAAAAATTTTCTTCTCAACTAAACACTCAGCCACGACCCAAAAAACTTTAGACCCTAAATAGCATTATTGTATATATTTAGTTTGTCCAAATAACTTTAGACCCTAAATAGCATTATTGTATATATTCATCCTCTTTTCTGAAAATACAAAATTTGGGGTGGTAAAAGTAAGTTAAAAGAGAAGGTAGACTTGAGACCTTTCACTGCGAAAAGACAAATAATAAAACAAAAAGGCTTAGCTCCCGTACAAGGTTATACAAAACATATGAAATATATAAAAGGGCAGAAATGAGAGAGAGAGAGAGAGAGAGAGTGAGAGAGAGAGAGAGAGAGAGAGAGCAGAATACAATATAAGGGAAGAAATCAATTAAAACCAAAGTTGTTCATTTAGTAACTGTATCAAATAGATAGACGGTTCGTAATACTTTAGTTGACATACTTGCTATAATTAATTGATTAAACGACCTTGATTTTATTGACTTTTTGCATGGATGATATTATTTTGTTGAGTAAGCTTCTGTGCACAAATTTATAACTACCTCATGGTAATTGTAAATTTGTAATTCCAAAAGCAACCTATAATTTTGTTAGAGTGGTGCTATTCATACATTTTTTTTTTATCTTTCACACACCTCTCAATGTTTGGCTATTTGATCAAATGAATTGAAGAGAATCAAATAATGCAAATCAACATGATGTGTGTGTGGGAAGTAAAAAGAAGTGTGCAGATATCACTTTTTTTTTTGGGACCTCAAAACAGGTTCATTTGGTAATTGAAGGGTATAGCAAGAGGGTTGCAAGAAAATTCATTTGATGCAAATTACTAGCTCCCGTATCATTAATCAAACCGTGCAAACCAACGGGTGTTTGAAGGCAAGACCGAGACTGAAACAGAAGTTATTCTATCAATCTGATACTGCTGAGTCAATATGGGGCCATGCTTGTAGTAAGTGCTTAGTGCTTGCACAACCCTCAACCCTCATCTTTCTGAATTGATAAAACAAAGTGGGTGCAGAATGCAGATTGCGGATATATAAAGTGTACCACAGCATTATATTGTATAGGCCCCTACCAGCTAAAAGCTGATTATTATCTCCCATCGTTGTCAACCCCATGAAATATTGAAATCTCCGAAGTTTTTACACTTTGAATCTCTTTTTTTTTTACTCAAGTTTTGAATGATTGATTGTTACAAACAAAATTCAATATCGTTGGGATTTTGTTGCGTGCCTTGAGAGACGTCACATGCTGCTGCTTCCAGAGAGTACTCCAGAATTATTGAATTGATGAAACGCGTCAAATGTGTGTCAGCTGGGTAGCTACTAGCTAGGATTTGGTGTCAAGACTATATACTTACATATTGAGGTGGACATAAAAAGGTCAATACTACTATTTACTTGCATGTTTGAGTGGACATAAAAACTGTGAAACTAAACCGAATGGGTTGACAAAAAAAATTGTAAAAAACCTGTTTAACCAAAACCGTTCAAACTTAGACTAGAATCGAACTGAACTAGTTTAAAATGGTTCTATTTTCTAATTCTCAAGAACCATAATAACCACACTTGACTGTCTATATATATATATATATATATATATATATATATATATATATATCTATTTTTATTTTATTATTTTTTTAAGATCTAATTCTTTAGTCGTCCTTGTTTTATTTATACTAAACCCTAACTAAAAATCTATATAAAAAATTCTCAAGCCCAAAAGTCAAACCCTTGATAATTACCTCACATCGTCCAGTCAACTATAACTGTCATTTCACATTCTAGTTTCCATCCCTCTTTCTCTCATCTTTTCTTTTCCTCATTCATCTTTATGCATTATGTACACTTCAATTTCATTTTAGGATGTACAATTTGGCCTTGATCTGAGGTTTTCTATCTTTTGATTTATATTTATATGTAAACTTTTAATCTTTCGTTCACAAATCTTGTAGAACTAGTAGTGGGAACTCAAATTTACTTGAATTTGTCGTTGATATATGTCTTTGGTATTGGAAGTAGAAGATTAAAAACATATATATAATTTTGGTTCGAATCGCAAACTGGCATAAACCGAACCAGAACTAGTGTAAAACAGGTGGTACAGTGGTATAGTTTTAGTAATATATTTAAGCGGAACCGTACTGAATCGTTGATATTTTTCAGTTTCGGTTCTGATTCAAGGGTGGAAACGGGCTGAACCAGATCGTGCCCACCCCTACTTGCATGGTAAATATTGTTAGAAAAGTTAATTAGTTAGTTATTTGATGAATTAATTAAGGGTATATTTGGTATTTTATATCTTAGGGTTAAGCATTGGGTTCGATTAATCACAATTTTCTTGCACATCACTGGGAATAAATAATTTATGGGTGTTGCAGTCCTATTTATTATAAGAATGTTGTGTAAATCCTATCATATCTAGGATATTCTTAGTAGATTGTATCATATCTCTTAGACCAGATATTATCTTATTAGAGTTGTAATTCTGTTGGGGTGAGGAATTTACCTTCCTAACTACTATAAGTAAAGGCACAATGGGTTGGAATACCACACACCTCACAATTATACATTTCTTTCTTCTTTCTCTCTGCCGTCGGCCAACTCCTCTCTCTGTCCTTTATAATTGTTCAGTAAATTAAGCCTACAATATGGTATCAGCACGCTCTTGCCAGAAGCTAAGGAATTGAAGGTTTGTGGATGAGGCTCTTCTAAAAATTCAGAGGCTTTTATTGTTTTCTCCTAATAGGTATGCTTAAAATAAAAGAACGACCAAAATGCATGAAAACATTCCCCATGATGCATGAAACCCCCTACATTTACATTACCTTCCGATATATATACGTATATGTCAATATATTTATCAATATATATATATATATGTATACATCCATGCATTACGTAATTTTTGCTATATGGAATTTGTAAGTCAAAGAATCAAAAGAAATTAGAAGCAATTAGGGTTTTTCAAACCTTAAAAATTATGGGATTTTTGTGGCATGAGCCGCGGCTCTAAGCCGCGTAGTCACCACTGCGCTGGTTGGCCTACAACCTAACCAAGTTAAGCAGCTGTGCTTGGACCACGTCGTCTCGTCATCTGGATCGATAGCAGCGGCCCTCTGGCTTGCTGCGCATGCATCAACAACCAGGCTTTGACCTAGTAAGGTTTGCATGGGCCTGAAGCCCCTAGCCCATTCCAGCAGGCATGCAGCCTTTGCTGGGCTTGTCCTATGCACATTGGCCACTTTCAGCAAGCCTGATGCTTGGTGGACCCTGTCCTCATGCCCCAGGCCCAAACCAGTAAGCCTGCTGCTTGTTGGGCTTGTCACTGCATCTCGGCCCTTTGCAATCATACCGTGGCCCAAAACATGAATCCAACGTATGCTAGGCTTCGTAGCGTACTAGCCCAAGCCAGGGCAAGCTAGGTTTGCTGCAATGCACCTTTTGGCATACCTTCCAACAACTTTACGCTACTGGGCTTGTCTCTAACCCATGGTCCAAAGGCATGTAGTCTTCCCGTGGCCCTAAAAAGCCTGTAGCCGTGTTCCAGAGCCTGCCCTGTGCACTGCAACCAGCCCAATCAAGCTGGGCTGTGTTATTTTTTCAACTCGATGCCATATTTTTGCATCCCTACTTCATAACCATACCTATATAATTTTTAGAACGTTTTTGGTTAACGCTAATTAAGCTATAATTTACTTGTCGCTTGGCCCGTAGCCAATTGAAGCTAATATAACCCTAAATAACATTATTTTGCTTCCACAATCAACCCTGTATGGTCCCAATTTATTGAATTAATTAAAAGTGACCAACAATCCATTAATCTGACAAGAAATCCAAAATTGTTGGCCTGAAACTCACTTTTGGCCATTAACGATTTAATAATTTATTTTTCTTCTTTGAACTGTTGATTCTTTTTCAGAGTCTCGAAGAGCTCACACTTGAGTTCCTGAAGCAACACAAATCCACTGCACTTAAGATTGTACTTTGTATTCTGTGTTCTTCCAGGTACCTTATTTCTATGAACTAGATGTTCATAACTAAATCAAATTTGTAGTTTCGAATTTAGTGTCTTTGAAACCCGAGGTTTTCATTCAAAACCTACACCATGAAACTCGAAGCTTTCACGTTTATATTAAACCTATACGTGTCTATAGAACATGAATGTTCAAAACTGTATGTCTACGGTTTCCCATATGACTAACCACCTTTTTTTGTACCCTCTGTTTTAGGGATGCGTCGAACTGAAACAAGCTCAATTTCATTGCTTTAGAAGTATTTGGAAGAAACTACATAAAGTGGGTGTAAGACATGAAACTCCATCTCATTGTTAAGGGTCTACGAGCAACTATCGAAAAGGCTACGAACGTCCTGGTTGACGATGCTAACAAACTTATTGTCATGATCTTCATCTGAAGAAACATTCATGATGCACTGCATACCGAGTACCTAACTGAAGAGGACCCACGTGCCTTCTGGCTCACCTTGGCCGATCACTTCGATTACTAGAAAGACATTTACTTGCCTGAAGCAAGACATGACTGGTAGCATCTACACTTCCAAGACTTTAAGTCTGTGAATGAATACAACTTTGAAATTTGTAGAAACCGATCACTGCTCAAGTTATGTAATGAGGACTTGTCTGAACAAGATCTCTTGAAGAAGACCTATTTGGCCTTCAATGCCACAAATATTGTTCTGCAACAACAATATAAATGCACAGAAGTTCACTAAATTTTTGGATTTGATCTCTGTTTTACTTCTCGCTGAAAAGCAGAACCACCTTTTGATGAAGAATTACCAAGCTCGACCCACTGGTTCAAACGCTACACCTGAAACACATAGGACCAATTTGAATAGCCACAAACGACGGCTGAAGTATTGTGGCTATGGAAATGGGAAGAAACCCCAACCATGGGTCCAAGGTCAACAGAGCAAAGATCCTACCTAGGGAGGAAATTTGACCCAGAAGTGCAATTTCCTTGCCTTTAAGGCCACCAACTTCAAGAACAGGAAAACCTACCTTTTGATTGGATTCCACTGCATTTGACATGTGCTACTATTATGGATCAAGAGACCATTGATCACGCATATGCCGAGCGACCCCTGAGGCTATAGCCAATTATCATTCTCAGCGTGAGTCTAACTTTGCACATGTGGAACATCCCCACGATACTACCACAACTATAAAGGTTTCAGATTTTAAGGAGGCATCCACTCCTATGGAAGAATAAAGTTTATTATTCTAGACATGTTTGGGTGGTTTTTACCCCTAGTGGCTGAACATACTAGGAGTGGCCGTCCTTTAATTTTTTAGGCTTATGGTTTAATTTTTCAGAATTTTTCTGAGTTGTTGGAATAATTTGTTTGGTTTGGTTTGTTTTGAATTATGGATAATTATTTCATGGATATTATTCTAGATTGATTAATTGAATGAATGCAATTATATTTATGCATGTGACCTATTCAATTAATTTATTTGTAGGTATGACTAATGAGGAAGTTAGTTCTCTGGCTGATAGTGCTACCACGCACATCATCTTGTGTGAGCAACACTATTTTACTAACTTCGTACTTAAAAATGCACCTCTAACAGCCCTCTCAGGATCATCCAACTTGATTGAAGGATATGGAAATGCCCGTATAATGTTGTTCAATGGTACCAAATTAACCATTAAATAGGCCCTCTATTCTCCTCGTTCCGGGAAAATGTTACTAGCTTTAGAGATATTTAGCTTTAGAGATATTCGAGATAATAAATATCACATTGAAACCACTGAAGAGAATGGTTTTGAATTTCTATCACTTCTTACGGATATGGCCAGAAGCATATTCACGTGAAGCTAGAAGGTTTCCTGAGTGGGTTGTACATCACAACCATTCGAGCCATAGAAACCTACTATGTGGCCGACCCTAAGCTTAGGTTCCAGACCATTTTGCTATTTTGGCATGACTATATGGGGCATCTTGGAAGAGATATGATGCGCCGTATCCTTAAATCTTCACATGGGGATCATATAACCTTTTATACTGGATGCCCAACTTGCAAAACATGCCACTTGGGGAAGTTAAACACTTAACCTTCATCTACAAAGATTAATCATAACCCTCCCAAGTTTCTTCAGAGGATTCAAAGGGATATTTGTGGACTTAACCAACCAACATGCGGACCATTTAGATACTTCATGGTGTTGGTTGATGCATCGGCACGTTGATCACATGTATGTTTACTATCTATACGCAATGTTGCTTTTACGAAAATCCTAGCTCAAATAATTAAGCTTAGGGCTCACCACCCTGATTATCTGATTAAGTTAATTCGACTTGATAATGCTGAAGAGTTTACCTCTCAGTCTTTTGATGATTATTGCATGTTAATTGGGATTAAAGTTGAACGTCATGTACCCCATGTTTATTCCCAAATGGCCTGACAGAAACTTTCATAAAGCGCATTCAATCGATAGCTGGTATCTGCTTGGGGCTATGCAATATTACATTCAGCTATGTTGGTCCACCTAAGGCCCACCGCTACTCAATCTCTTTAATCCTTATAGTTGGTTACTAGATATGAACCTGATGTCTTGCATTTACGTGTGTTTGGGTGTGTAGTCTATAGGCCAATAACACCGCTACTACATACCAAAATGGGTCCTCAGAGAAGAATGAGAATCTATGTCGATTATGATTTTCCATCAATTATTCGCTACTTAGAGTCCTTCTTTACCTCATGTTTTACATATTGTCACTTTCATAAGACATTTTTCCTGTCGTTAGGGGGAGATAAGAATGCTAACGTTCCTGTAAAATGCCATGAATTATCATGGTTTGCTCCTATTATGTTTCATTTAGATCATTGCACTGCCCAGTCTGAAACTGGAGTGCATCGTATTCTAGATCTTTAGAGCATTGCTCAAACCATGCCAGATGCTTTTACTGATCTAGCTATGGTGACAAGATCACATATACTAGCTGTAAACGCACCTGCAATGATTGACATACCTAAAATACACTGTAACATCGCCTGATGAGCCATCCCCAAATAAAGGCTTGCTGCACCTCACACGCAACCCAGAACACTAGTGGCTAGCCAATCATCTGTTATTACCCTGAAGCGTGGTAGACTTCCTGGTTTAAATGATTTATAACCCTGGAAGAGGAAAACGACACAAACTAGTGATCCTAGTATAAAACTGACCATCGCTTACTTATCCATTCAAATGCATAAGGTTATTCTAGATTACGTTGATACCTTAGACAAGATAAATTGGCCTCCCAAGAATTGCGAGATTTTGGTCCATTAGGCAGTATTAGATTTGGTTTGGAATTAGAATGAGATGATCATCGACAATGCCTTTGCATACACAGTAGCTACTGACATCATCCTTAACGATGTCATTGAACCACGAATCAATGTACTTAAGGTACACCGCAACATCACCCTAGAAGAACGAGCCATCCCCGAATGAGGGCCGGCCACACCTTCCACGCGGCTCGGTACATTGACGGCTAGCCAATTATTTGCTTCTACCCTAAAGTGTGGCAGACTTCCTGGTTCAAAGGATTCACAACCCTGGAATAGGAAAACAACACAAACTTGTGATCCTAGTATGAATCCGACCATCACTTACTCATCTGTTTTAATGCATGAGGTTATTCTAGATTACAGTGATGTCTTAAACGAGACAAACCAACATCCTAAGAATTGCAACACTTTGGTCCATTACGCAATATTGGATGAGGTTTAGAACTAGAATAAGATGATCGTTGACGATGCATTTGCATACACAGTAGCTACTGACATCATGCTTAGTGATGACATTGAACCAGGTTCTGTTGATGAATGTCAATGTAAACTGACTGGTCAAATTGGAAATAAGCAATTCAGGTTGAACTTGATTCATTTGTGAAACATAAGGTGTTTGGGCTCGCAGCTCTTACTACACCATATGTTAAGACTGTGGGCTACAAGTGGATTTTTGTGAGAAAACATAATGAGAATAATGAAATAGTTTGATACAAAGCATACCTTGTAGCGCAAGGCTTCTCTCAATGCCCTGGGATTGATTATGAGGAGAAGTATTCTCCTATAATGGATGTCATAATGTTTCCCTACTTTATAAGTTTGGTAGTTTCTGAAAAAATGAATATGCATCTTATCGATGTGGTAACCGCGTATCTCTATGGGGATTTAGATACAGAAATACATATGAAAGTTCTTGAAAGGCATACATTAATTGGATCAAATAGTTCTAAACCACGTAACACCTTCTTGATTTGATTAAGGATATCACTCTATAGATTGAAACAATCTGGACAGATGTGGTATAACCATCTGAGTGAATATATGACAAGTCAGGGTTATATGAACAACAAACTCTGCCCACATGTGTTTATTAAGAAGTCACATTTTGGGTTTGTGATCATTGCAATTTATGTTAATTATATGAATCTTATTAGGAATCCTTAAGAGCTTAATGATAGGAGCATATTCATGCGACTTAAATGGCTTGTTCTCGTGCATTTACGTTATGTTTCTCTAGTTATTTTAGTCCTTTATGCTTCTTTTGTGTGTTTTCAGGTTCTAAGGGCAAGGTATGCAAAAGGATGCCTTTTGGAGCCTTTTGGAGCAAATTAGAGATTGGAATGGATATCATATGCTTGGAGCCAAGAGGATGGACGAAATTAAAGACTTGAAGTAGGAAAGTTAAATCCTAAAAGACCTCATGTTTAAGCATCATTGAAAACTCCTACGCATTTTAGAACACAAAAACAACATTCCTTGCAACCTTAGGACATTGTCGTGTGTTTCCTTGTGTCTCCGTTCCTTGCCATGCAAGGAAGGGTTTTGTTCCCTATTTTTAAACACTTAAAGCATTCACTTATCATATCATTCACTTAACATATCATTCAATTATCATATCATACATTTATCACTTATCACTTTCATTCACTTATCACTCACCACATATCATTCATTTATCACTTATCAAACCATTCACTTATCATAACATACACTTATCACTTATCACTTCCATTCACTTATCACTCACCACATATCATTCATTTATCACTTAACATATCATTCACCATTCACTTATCATAACCATACATTTATCACTTATCATACTCATAATTATCTACACATTTCAACCATTTAAACATATGCATTTCAACTCACATGCACACCCACCTCTTTCAAACCCTTCACATGCATTTTCTTCATCATTTCCAACATCTCACATGCATTTCCACCTTCCTACTTCATCATTTCACCACATTCTCCCTCTTTAATTCCACATGCATTCACTTCATCATTCCACCATTCATTCTTTATTCCACAAACAAGTCACATGCATTTCCACCTTCCTACTTCATCATTTCACCACATTCTCCCTCTTTAACTCATTTCATTATTCATTCACTTTGCATTCAATTCCACCCCACATGCACCCTTTATTCTTCATCATTGCAACCATGGCACATTTACACCAACAAAACAACTCCCATGCCATGGCCTACTCATATTCCCATTTCCTTTCCAACATCTCACATGCATTTCCACCTTCCTACTTCATCATTTCACCACATTTTCCCTTTTATTTCCACATGCAATTCTTCATCATTGCAACCACAAACACCTTAAACAAATAGCCATATACATCTCCACTCCTCCTATAAATACCCTTGCATTCATTCATTCAAAAATCATCTCATTCACAACACAACAAAACACCACAAACACATTCCTTTCTCCCTTAGAATCCAAAAACCATCTTCCATTTCCACCAATCCTCATCCATTTCCATAATTCCCCAACACTTCCATCCCCCCAACCAACCTATCCTTAAACCTTGTGCTACAACAACGAGGAAGAGAAGAGTGCCTAAACGTTCATACAATTCAAGTTTTGAGTTGTTGGAATGTTTAGGTGTTTCTTTGATTTCAAAGTTTCATTTTAATTCTCTTTGTTTTGTACGTATGAGAAATGGAAGAAAAGAGTGCTTAAACGTTCATACAATTCAAAGTTTTGAGTTGTTGGAATGTTTAGGTGTTTCTTTGATTTCAAAGTTATGAGGAACTAAACCCCCTTTAGCTAGGGGGTAATTCGAAACTATGTTTATGTTTGTAATATGATTTGATTACTTTTAATTACGTTTCATAAGTTGTGAATTCAATTTGTTTAACTGTTTGATTGATAACCTATTTATGTATGTTTATTAAGAATGAACGCTTAATTTTCATGCATGAATTTGACGCTAGAATATAAGTGAGTTTCACGTAATAGTTATGAACTTATATTCACAAGTAGTGGAGGTTGCTTATAAACAATCGTGTTAAACATATTCTTGGCATAAGTTTCATGCAATCATAGTAACGAATGCCTCGTCAACACTTATAGTTTTCATGATGCTTAATGATTCTTGCTTGTATCTCTATTATGCAATTCATGTAGGGAACTTGTGAGGAATGCTTTGGATTGTCGTATGCAATCATCCAATTCATTAACTTAAGGAAAACTTGACGGTTAATTTAAGCGGACCTAATTAACCCGGGGCGTTGAGAATTCATGGTTTATTGAAAAGCAATTAGACATCGTTTTGTATGCAAGTATAACATATGTGGAGATGAACCCCTTAGCTAGCTTCCCATCCATTCATTTCCGTCAAATCCATATTTACAATTTGTTTTGTTTCCAAGTTTCCATTTTTAGTTTAAAGTCGTCCAAATCCAATCCCCCTTTACTTTATTGTTCAATTTAGTTAGAAATCAATTTAGTTTGTGTTTTTAAAGCATTTTGAGTCTTTTGGTTTGTCTTAGTGTTTTAACGTTTAGTTTCACTTTCTTTGAGTCTAGTTTAGTGTTTTATCTTGTTTTTACATTTTTGAAGTCAAATCCAAGTGGTTAACAATCCCTCCTAATCCCCGGTCCAGAACGATCCCTACTTACATCCATACTACAATTGTCAAAAAGAGGGTTTAATTTGTGCGCATATAATTCTCGCATCACTTAAGGAAACTACCGCTTTCTTGAAATCAGAATTTGAGATGAAAGATCTTGGGAAAACTCGACATTGCCTTGGCTTGGAGGTCGAGCACTATTCGGATGAAATCCTAGTACATCAATCAAATTACACTAGAAGGTACTGCAAAGTTTTAATGAGGATAAAGCGAAGCCTTCAAGTACTCATTTGATTATTCCGACTCTAGATGCTAAATGAGATCTCTTCCATCCTCAAGAGGTGAAGAAGAGATTTTGGTGCTTGAAGTTCCATACCTAAGTGCAATTTGGCGCTTTATTATACTTGGCTCAATGCACTAGACCCCAAATCTCATTCGTTGTGAATCTTTAGGCAAGATGTAGCAATGTTCCTATAAGCATACACTGGAATGGTGTTAAAGACATTTTGCTACCTTAACGGTACGACAAATTTAAGCTATACCCATGAATCCTCGAGATGAGCCGCCACCCCCTTCAGTCTTCGAGTTGATTCTCGCCTTGTTGATTATGTTGATGCAGATTATTTGTCTGACCCACATTGGGCACGTTCTCAAATGGGTTATGTCTTTACTACTAGGGACATCACAATTTCTTGGAGGTTTACTAAGTAATCATTAGTTGCGACTTCTTCAAACTATGCTGAGATTCTCGCCTTGCATGAAGCCTTGCATGAATGCTTTTAGTTGAGAGCAGTCATGGAACATATTTGAAGCACGAGCGGTCTTTCTACTGTTATTAATGTTCCTATGATGATCTTTGAAGACAATGCTGCATATATTGATCAACTGAAGAAATGATACATCAAGGGAGACAAAACCAATATCATTGCGCTGAAATTCTTTTATTCTCACCAGCAATAACATTATCACAACATTGAAGTCAATCACATTCGTTTCTAGAACAACCTGGCCAATCTCTTCACGAAGTCATTGTTAAGGTCTACTTTTTAGATGCTCGCCTAAGGAATCAGTATGCGTAAACTTTCTGAGTTGAATAACTTGTAGTTCTCTTATTTGGAAGTTATGTCAAACTTAGGTGGAGTATCCAAAAACATACTCACTTGATCTTAATGTACTCTTTTTCCCTACGGTTAGTAGCATTTTTCTCACTGGGTTTTTGCTACCCAACGAGGTTTTGATGAGGCACCCATCCTGGGCTAATCATACTTCTTTGAGGTTTACTACTTTCATCTCGTATGACGTTTGTTTTTGACATATGTATACTTCTCACTTTTCTCCTTAGTCTATGGGTTTTGCACCTACTTTAAGTTTTACCTTAGCAAGGTTTTATGAGTTTTACTACCAATACATACTTTCTTTAATTTGAGATTCACATTCACCTGTTGTGCCTATGACTTCATCAACTGATCTACTTCATTCAATATAGACCTGATGTGATGTTTTGTTTGAGTATTTACATACTTAATGGGGGGGGTGTGTTGCATTCCTATTTGATATAGGAATTAGATTGTGTAAACCCTATCACATCTCGGATATCCTTAGTAGATTCTATCATATCTCTTAGACTATATATTATCATATTAGAGTTGTAATCTTATTGGGGTAAAGAGTTTACCTTTTCTAGTGCTATAAATAAAGGCACAATGAGGTGGAATACCACACACCTCACAATTACTCATCTCTTTCTTCTCTCTCTGTGCTATCGGCCACCCCCTCTCTTTGTCCTGTATAATTGTTTAGTAATTTAGCTTACAACAATGGGTTGTTTTATTGGCACTCCATATATTGTTGACACACCTCATATACTTAATAAACTCCACATCTACTTTTTAAAATACAATTTATTTAAATACACCCCCACATAGTTTTCAATACTATTCTCACACCCCACACACCATCTTTCATAAGATTTGACTATGGTTGTCAGTGGTACAGTGGTTCTCTGCTCAAGAAATAGGCTAAGTGCAATTTGCACAACACTAATATTTGAATTGTGAAATTTAACAACTCCGTCAGGAAATGAAAAGATTGGAGAGGAGGTGTGATAGCCCGTCCCGAATTAATTGTACTGTAGGTGTGAAATGATGATAATGCCCTTGGTGGGTATTTGCCATTTTGGTGTGTTGTTTTGTTGTTTTTAGTGGTTGACTCTACAGAACACACACATACACCCATACCATACACTCCCGTGACTCCCTCTCTCTTCTTTCTCTTGGATTTTCTTCCATTTCCTTTAGAAGTGTACGGACGAACTTCAAAACCAACCTTTCATGCACAAATCGACGCCTAGAAGGTAAGATTCGAACTCCTTGCAAGCTCCGGAGTTCATCCATACCACTTTCATGCACTGTTCATGCACTAATCATTGCGAAGGTTTCAGTGGATTTTAAGGTCTTAGGGAGCTTTAGAATACTCTCACGAAACTCGAGGAACAAGTTTGAAGGATTTTGGACGTCGAGATAACAAGTTCTAAGGTTGGCTAGATTTTGCGAAGTTTCTCCGGTGAGATTCCGTGAATTTCAAGGCTTGAAAGTGGTAAGGTTTTGTTCTACTTGTTGTAAACTTCATTATGGTACCAATTTCATGGAATTTTGGTTGAGAAATGAAGAAGATATGCAGTTTTGAAAATTTTCCAGTTTCCAGCGAGAATTCGAGTTACAGACGGCGGCGCTGACGGCGACAGTCAGCGACACTTACCGGAGAAGACAAGGAATATTTCGTCAATTTTGACGGAATATACTAACGGCGTCAGGTATATGTAACGGTATATTCCATTTTTAGACGGAATATTCCCTAACGCCATTAGGGTTACCACACGTGTGCCAGGCACATGCTTGCGCATGGGCGGTGCGTGGGAGGTCAGAAAATTATTTTAAAAATATGGGGATGTTCGTGAGGTTGAGTAGATCACGTTGATGTATCCAAACACCCCATTTGAGCATTGTATGAGAAGTTATTACCTAGTTTTGGTTATGTGCTTTAAATTGACGTTTTTATAGTTGTTTCGCATATAGGTGAGACCTATTCTGATGATGAGCGCAGTCACTCAAGGCAAGGGGGTTACGACCCTTCCACATATTAGTGAGTGGGCTTTTGGTTTTCCGTATATACCTATATACTTGTGGTTTTTCCTAGAAAATGAAATGGAATGTTTATATGTTTTAAATGCCATGCATAGTCTTTGCCTACTTTAATTATGCATTAATAGTTGCATATGTTTATGATTGGTGCTACGGATGCAAAAGTAGGTGTCAGGTAAGTTTATAGATTATGATTGTGAATTAGTGGTTATGTAAGATGCATAGAGAGCTCATAACTTGCACCCCCGGTGTTAGTGCTCCCACCCAGAGTAGGGCACAGTCCTTCACGTTATGTTCACCTCCCGCACCACACACTCATCTTGGATCTAAGTTAGGTGCACAGTCTTGTCGTACAGACCACTATAGGTGGTTCCGACTAGTAGGTGACCTGCGATTATTCGCCCAGTCTTCACGTGATCGTAGCACTTAAGCGTATTTATATACACTCAGTCCTGTCGCACAGACCACTTTAGGTGGTTCCGACTCGTGTGTAGGTATAGTTAGTGAGTTAGGGATTTGAGCTTTAGATTCAGCCGCATAGGTCACGTTAGGTGACTCCGGTTGACATGTTAATTGCATTAATCGACATTACCTGGGTTACTTACATTTTATGTGGAGGCATTCGACATGGCATATTTCTGAACATGTTCTCTATATATGTGTATATTCTATTTTTTGGGAAACTATATAGGTTTTACGGTGAGGGGTTAGAACTTTTAATAATGAAATGATTTTGAAAAGCTTTGTTTTTGCCCACTCACACTTTCTGTTTTGCGGCCCTCCAGGTTCTAGTTAGAAGCAACTTTGGTGGTTCACGAGGACTTGATGGTGGTTCTGACAGAACATCACAAATACCTTTGGGTGTTGTGTTTTTAGTATTCATTCTTCTGGATTGCACTTAGGCTTTATGTGCTCTAATTATGTTTATCCCACTTGGTCTCACACTAGTGTGTTACTTTAACTAGTTTATTTAGTAGTTTGGTTTTTATTTATTCGTACTTTTACTATTATCTTTTGCTTCCACACTGTGCACATGGCTACGTCACCCTCACGTGACGGCCATAACGCCTTGATTTCGGTCGGGGTGTGTCAGGAGGCAAACATCACAAACTAATATTAATCACATCACACAAATGAATGAATCAAAGGAAAAACTTATTTAGATTTTCAAGTCTATATATTATTTTACTTTAATAAAAATCGAAGTTGCTACATATGGAGATGCAAAAAACAATGTAAAACCCTGGTTGCAGTTTAGAGGACTCATCTTCACTAGATTTCAATAACACCCTCCACGCTACCAAAATAGTTTTGACAAGCATTACGACATCGTTGGATCGCTTGAAGAATGAAAAAAAAATATATAAAATCACCCAAAACGTTGATTTCATGTTTTATTCAATGAACTTTTTCATCAATGTATTTGTGCTTTTAGTGGTTAGGATTTTGTTTTGCAATGGAATATGGGAGCTTAAAGAAAAATAATCTTAGAATATACGGTGAAATACCTTATGGGGTAATAATCATTTCATATTAGGGTATATAAGTTATTTTCTAATAAATCTTTACGTAAGGTGTATTCAACAATATGTGGGGTGCTAATAAAATAATCCATAATTTATAAATGTTGAGTTTTGATTATAATTAGTATTTAACTGTTGGGTCTTGAATAATTTTGTAGACAAGGCAAAGATTCGTACCTCCAAGGCTTGCGCGCTCGTTGGGATAAAGAAGAATTTGTAGATTGTCGAAGAAAACCTGATCCCGATTGCGTTGCAAATGGAGCTCAGCGGCCTGGATGTGGGTGGAGATTTCGCAAAAGAAGGAAAGAGGCACAAATGGAAGAAAGAGCTCCACGTGGCACAAATATTTTAACCACATGCATAAATTCAATTCCAAACATGCAAAATATGGGCTCCGTCCTTGCCACATCCTTATTTAATGACTAATTTAACAGATTGATTTACAGTTGCACTAAATTGAAATAAAACAAAAGTAAGTGTATCAGATTGAAATATTTTAAAAGTTTTGTATGAGGTTGCAATTAAACACAAATCTAAGGGGACAAAATATAATTTACCCTAAAGGAAATATACTTTTACTTTTGGTCAGTGGTGATGCCATTTGGGCAGTGGCTTTATATTAATTATTTTTTTCTTAATATCGTTTCCCATGCAAAGCGGAGTTGGTAGGCAGTGGAATTTGTCTTGACAAATGAAGACCTTAGCAAATGCTTTTGTTCCCCATATAAAGTAGCCAATGGAGAGAGGTGAAAGGACACTCAAACAATCAAACAACTCAATCTCCCAAAACCAACAGATGCACCCTTACATTTATCCTTTCATCCCAAAGGTTTGTTTAACTTAGCAAGCTTTATAGAAAGAAAGTAAAGAAAGAAAACTCATCACACTTTCATTGATGCAAAATTGCATCATTTGAACTGTACATATCATGGCACTACTGCATTAAATAGTTCTCACAACGAACCAAACTTTGTCACACAAAGACAAATTCCGTCTATTAAATATTAACACGATGAATCCTTCATCGCAAAGATGTTGTAGCACAAAGGTCGCGAAAAAAATGTTTACACGACGAATGAAAATTGTTTCATCGTGCAAGAGTTCTTGTGCGACGAAGCTATACTTCGTCAGGCAAAATAAAAGGGATCAAAGCCTATTGGTGTAGAGACCTCAAGGGTATGATGCCATGTCATCGCGTTGGGTTTATAGCAACGACAAACCATCATTAGGTAAGACTATGTGCGACAAACGTTTTCGTCGAGTAAATGTTTATGCAACAAATTTGTCGCATAGTGTTTGGTTTTCAAGTAATTTTAATATTATTTAATTATAAAATTTTCGTCGTTTGGTATTCTGCTCAACAAACTTCTTTCTTGCATTTAATCATATGCGACGAAGGCTTTCGTTGAGCAAAGGAATTTATTTTTTTTTTTACTTTTACTTTATTTATTTATTTATACTAAATTACAAATTTTAATTATTTTTTTTTGTAATTATTTTAATTAAATTATAAACAACAATTAATAAACAAGAAAATCATTTATCAATATATATATATATGAAAATGTACGTATAAGACGATTTTTTTTTTTATTTATTTTATATCTTCTGAATATAATTAAACAAAACTACATAAAAAGGTCGGCAAGGTCTTTTGCGTCGGCATCGGCATGTTGCGGATTTTCTGGGTTGAGGGGCTAGGAGCTCGAAGGTGGATAAGAAGTATGTGGGAAATGGGTGTCGAACAATTGAAGGGCCTATAAGATCTGGGTCACCTTACCCTATTGGGCAACAATCTGGACATCATAGGTTGCAAGATTTTGCTTTAGGTTCACAACTTCCTGTGTCAAAGTGGTGACCTGTCATGTGCAATGTCTGGAGGAGGATGCCGCAATGTCTTGAGTTTATGCATTCCCAATCGCCTGTACGACCTTACCAGGCTTGTGACTAAGGGTTTGATCCAAGGTCTCAGTCAAAATTTGAAGCCTTGCATTTTTTATCGAAGCTATATCCTTGATTGGGGTCTCTGGGAAGCTGCGATGCCACTTCCTCGAGAGCAACCTTGCTTCTCTCCACCATAATAGCCTGTAATAATAAGAAAAACATATTAATATTTAATTAATTTTATACTACTTACAAGTGTAAGAATGCTAAGAATTAAATATCTTACATGGAGCTGCTTAATGGTCATATCCTCGGATCGAACATATACGTCCTTGAACATGTCGATCTCTAGAAACTTAGAGCCTGCCTAAAACAAATAGCTAAGAAAAATGTTAGTAATCCAAATAGAAATTAATGTCTATTATAATTTAAAACTAATATTATACGCTTAATTACCTTTTGTCGCTCTTCCAGCCTATAAGAGAAGGGCACTGAACCTGACCAGTGGAGAAGCTTCTTCTTCAACTGGTTGATTTTGTTGGCCTTGGTTCTCTTCTGTTAAATAGAAAATTAACGTATTAGTTTGTCCATTTCAAGAAAAATATTTAAAAAATTACTAAAAATATGAAATTAATATTAAATTCTTATTAATATATGTATCAAATAGATCCTATCCTGAAAATGCTTATAGAGCCACTCTCCAACCTCCACCGACTCCTTGGGGCACCTCTCTAGGAAAACAACCTCCAAATCATCATATAACTCATAAAACTTGTAGTCTTCCATTGTTTGTATCGGGCTGCAATGTCAGTCACTTTCTTGTGAGTTACCTTGGTCTGTTTTCCCAACTGACAAGTCCATTAACATACGAGTTAGAGACTGAAAGATGAGGTAGACCTCTTACAACCTCTAGTTTGGACAATTTCTAGAGGTCTTTGAAGTTTACACTGTCAAGTGTTCTACGCCTCAACACACTTGCATCATTAATTGCTTTGTTGCACATTGAGGAATCACCAACTTTCGAAGCATCAAGAATGTAATAGTTGTCTCTAGATCTTGGAAGAACCATTATATTCTTTCCATTTTTGTCCATAATTTGACAGCATTTCTTGGAGAATCAAACTTCATTAGCCACTTCATCACACAACTAGCTAATGCTAATGAGGCTTGACTTTAACCCTTCCACATAACTAACATCCTTGAGTTGAGGAATACTAGGGATATTGACAACACCATTTCCAGTGGTTTGGGACTTGTCTCCACTACCAGAAATAACACCACCGCCATTAACAGGTGAAAGAGATAGGAAGGCATCTTTATCCCTAGACATATAACGAGAACACCCACTGTCAAGATACCATACATTTGGTTCGGTGGCAGGTTGTGCATTGAAAACAACTAAACATCTGTTGGAGACTTTCTGAACCCATTTGGAGTAAGGCTTCACACTTTCCAAAATGGATGACTGCACAAGTTGAACGATTATGTTGACTTCATTAACCAATCGATCCACTTGATTCTTCAAAGTATTATTCTTCCCAGAGTGGAGTTTCCTACACTTAGGACAAATGTGGCCCAATTCACCATAGTAATGACATGTGAGAATAAACCTAGTCTTTAAACTTGGATTGACTTTAGGTGCCACAGGAATAGATTCTCTTACAAATTTTGACTTAGGGGTCATTGAGCTTGAGCCATTTTCCTCATAGCCAATACCACTTTTATCACCATGTGGTTTCCCAAAACTCAGTATCTTGTCAATTTTTTTAACCGTAATGGTAAGACAAATAACTTTGTCATTTGCCTCATTCAGCTCAAATAGCTGTTTTCGGTTAGCCCCACGATACAAAACATTATTTACCTTCAACACATGAATTTGATTCATCAAGTTTTCTTGAGATTCTAGCAAGTTTTGAACCTGAGCTTCAAGAGCAGTAATAACACCATATTTTTCATCTTTGTCATTGTAAGTGGAATCATTCTCATTCAGCTCCTCGACATGGGCCTTAAGATAATTAAACTTTTCATCCAGTTTAGTTCTGGCTAGATGAAAAAACTTGTTTTCTTTTTGTAACTCAGCAACCTTCTTAGTTAGCTCAATCTTCTCCACTTTTGTAGTACATGTCTCAATGAAGAGAGTATCATACTTAATGCATAATTCATCATAAGTCATATCCTCATTATCACTCAGCACTAGAGCGTCATTACTTGGAGACACTTCCTCCATTGGAGCAACAAAAAGGCAACAATTTTTTCTTCATCATCTGACGATTAGAATGCACAGATCCTTCACCTTCACTTTCACTCAAAGTAGCTATCATTGCTTTGTCCCTTTTCTGACTTGACTCTCTGTTGTTTGTATAACTGGCAGCACGATGTCCACTACCACCACAAGGAAAGCAAAGATTAGATTCTTCTGAGGAAGGTTTGTCCTTTGTACTTGTAAATATTCCTTGTTTTCTACTAAAAGAGAAATTTCTATGTGATTGGTAATTTGAATTTCTAGAGGACTCCCCAACATTTTTTATCTCCCTTCCTTTATAGTAAGGCAAAATCATCTTGTTGAGCTTGCTCACAAGGCATATTGACAGTCTTAGCATTTTCAACACTATAAAGAACAACATCTCTCCCTTTTTAGCATCATCCTTTTTCATGTCTAGCTCTATTTCATAAGTGATATGTTTGCCCACCAATTTGCCAAGTTTGACCTCATTCAAATCTTAAAGCTCTTGAATGGCCACCTTCTTAGCCATGAATCTCTTAGGCAAGAATTTCAAGATCTTCTGAACAATGGTAGTTTCATCAATAGACTTGCCCAACCCTAAAGCTTCATTGGTTAACATTCCAAGTCTTTCATAGAAAGCTGAGAAGGTTTATGATTTTTTCATCCTCAAGTCCTCAAACTTTGAGAGAGTTATTTGAAGGTTGAGATCCCTCACTTGTTTATCACCTTCATGAACTATTCTAAGATTGTCTCAAGCTTGCTTGGCTGTTGTATAATAACGAATGTGTGCAAATTGAGTTGGAGAAATGGCAGAGGTAACTTCACAAGGAGTCCATTCTACTTTAGGTTTAACCATGGATTCACCATTAACAATTCTTGACAGTGCCTTCCATTACAGGTAAGGTAGTCAACTGCAATTAAGTCTTGACCCTTGAGAAACACTTGAAACTTTTCACTCCATGCAACATAATTAGTTCCATCAAAGAATGAAGGTGAATTGAAAGAGGTATCAACCTGTTCACAATTGTAACTCTCAGATATCACTTTATGTATATCTAGAGTGCTTTGATACCAATTGAAATTGGTACCAGGTGGAATATCCTGTAATTTAAAATTCAATATATGCTTGACTGACTAGTCAACATCTTCAGTCAACTAAGTTCATATTTGTTAGTTTACCAAAAGTAAGAATAAACAATTATACTTGGTTTACTAACGTGTTCCTAGTTAACTAAGGTCCAGTTTAGTACACATTTATACTCTGAAAACCCTAGAGACCATATATCACAAGGAAGTGAACATGATATGTGAACTAAAGAAGCAATAAACAACACAAGAAGTTTTTGGTCGGAAAAAATTCATCTTCGAGTTAAAAAACCGAGGATTTTCCTCTAAGTCCAATCCACTAGTACAAATAAGGTTCTTACAAAGTACCACGCAAATCTTAATTCCTACACCTAGTTTACGCATCAGCTTTACCTTTGTGCAACCTTACTTTGCACAAGATGAGGATTTATTCGGTCTTCATAAGGTGGTATTTTCTCCTGAACTCTTCACATTGTGGCACCGAAACAAACACAACCAATTCATATGATGATATGCAAATCTGGATTCAATGTTCAGTTAGTTTCTCCATACAAATAGTTGAAGGAAGAAACTAACGAGAATCCAACAAATGGATCAATAATTAAATTTCAAACTTGAATAACTTGACCACAAATTTAATGCAAAAACCATGAATGCAATGCAACCTTATTCTACAATGACTGAGTGCTTAATGCATGAAAATGGTTTTGCAACTAAGGATTCATAAATGAAGAAGGTGAAGTCTTAATACTTTTTTCTCTCTTTAGAAAAATATATCTCGAAACCCCCCACAAAAAACAAAACATGACTGGAGATATATGCAAAATAGATGTTTCTTTTCAGCTAGCAACGACAAGGAACACATGTCAAGCTACAAAACAATCTGGGCATATCAACAACTAAAAGCTGGCAACCAGCAAAAATGTGTTAGTCAACCCATGTGCGCATGTCTTAAATTTTGTGCCTAGCTTGCTAGAAATTTGCGAGCAAAACTAACGGAACAACTAAGCTAGCAAGAATGTAACAAGAATGTAGATGTGAAATGCACATTCATGAACAAACCTTTTAAAGTTGCCACACCTTTGAACATTTATTCCAGCAGCAACCCATAACCAGAGTATAGCCTAAAACTAATTTGAGTATGCGTGGTATCATTACAATATTGACAAGGAAAGCCAACACACAAAAGACTAGCCTTCATCAAATTAAATTGGTTACCTTTTGGATGGTGATGAAGGTGGTGTACAGCGGAGATTGAGGTGGTGTTGTGACGAAGATGGTGGTGCTGTTGTGGTGGAGAGAGAGGGTGATAGTGAGTCCGATAGGTGATAGAGAGTGAGATAGCGGAGGATATGGGTCTCTGTAAACTGGAAGATGACTAGGTTTGAGTAAGAAGAGGACGAGTTCGAGAGGAAGAAGAAGAAATGACAAAAAAAAGGTTCTCTGTAAGATTTAATACGATAACCTTTGCATGATGAAGATTTGTCCTGCAAAAAAAACCTTAGTTGCGCAATTTTTAATGAAAAATTAAAAAATCCCACCCAAATTTTTCGTGCATTGCCAAATATTTCATATCATTATGGGACGAAATCACGTGAGTTCTTCTCGCTAATACTCCTTACATGATAACTTTCTTGCATTTTGTCAATAATAAATATTAAAAAACTTTGGCAAAAAGAATTAAATCCTCATGCGACAAGGCCTACGTCGCTTAAAGTAGCTTTGCACGATGAGTGCGATTGTTTTGTCGCGCAAAAGGTGTTTATTCGACTATTAGAACCCTTTCGTCGCAATGTGATAATTTAATTTTAGACCATCCCTCTTTTGGCTTCTATTAATTGACTTGTTTTTTTTTTCTCTTCTAATTAATGTTATTCTTTTCAAGAATATCATGAATATGAGATCTAAGTATTCAACGGTTTAGATTTTAAAAACGATAAATTTGTGTAATGATGCCTTTGTCATGCAAAACATATGCCGTCCATAAACCCTAATGAACTTTATGCGATGAAGAATTTGTCCCACGAAGAAGCTTTGCACGACCAAGGTCCAATTTTTCCCGCTAAGACCCTTTGTGCAACGAAGATGGGATTTCGTCGCGCTAGTTATTTATTTATTTTTTAAATTTAATTAATATGGAATAAAATTTTTAAACTAAATTAAAGAAAATAAAATATTTAACTAAGCTATTTAAATTGTCCATATGAGATAAATCAAATTAAGCAAATAAATACAAAGTAAATATTTAATCCAAATACAAATGAACAAAAAATTTAAAGCTACCGTACCCAAATAATAATATAATCCGATTAAATACTTTATTTTTCCATATATAATAGCTAATTAAAACATCTACTGCACTGGTAGTGCTTGTGCATTTTGATCGACGTCATGCTTCCACGCCCAGTACGGCTCTTGAATATATCATCAGGTTAGGGTCTGTTTCATCAAATAATATAATTAACCTGTTATGCACAAAATCTTTAAATATTAAACATTATAATATGTTATAGAGCAAAAATGTTATTTAAATTAACCTGTTATGCACAAAATATTTGTATATTATAATATATTATAGAGCAAAAAAGATTTTTAAATCACTATTTGGCAGTTTTTTCCAAGACGCCTACTCCTAGGACATTTGTTTTGCAATAATGATCCAATATCGTGCACAAGCATGACGTTCGATTCCCGCTCAAATCCCCTCAACTACATGTCATGGTTGATTTGTTTTGGCCTGTCATTATTACTAGGCCAGGCAAACGGGTCATGTCTATCGTGTTCGTGTCGTTTTCGTGTAACACATGTTATCTTAACGGGTCGTGTCGTGTCACACCCATTATCTTAACGGGTCCTTAACAGGTCGTGTCACTTTACTCAACGGGTAAAGTGACCCGACCCGTTATGACCTGTTAAGAAAAAAAATATATTTTTTTAAAATTTGCACATACCACACATTGCCACATAAATATTACTTCAAAACATTAAAACATTTCTCGTTCAAGTACTATATCTACACTCGAAAATAAAAGCCTAATAAAAAAAATAATACATACACTACTAATCTATTACAAATATTAAATGTGCAAGGATAAAGAGTTTTTGTTTTTAAGATTGTAAGTCTTTCTCAAAAGTTTACACCTCCATTTACAAAATCTCCAAGCATATACAAACAATTTTGACGGTTTGGATCGTTGAAATTAGTTTTGGAGAATTCGTAAAACGATAGGTTGACTAACACTAGAGTTTATTTATACTTTCATTAAGTATAACATAAGATTTTGTGGTATCCACTTGTGTAAATATTTCAAATTGAAGATCGAATTCATTCATTGTATTCATATAGGGTCAAGGAGTGTAGTTATAAAAAAATCATCAAAATCGGAGTTAAAATAACCGTTAAACCGTGATTTTTCGTTTATAACCATTGAAAAGATTGTCCCGTTACTTGATCTTTGAATGTTTTTTTTTGTGATTTTTTGCTGATGTGATCTCCAAGCATATACAAACAATTTTGACGGTTTGGATCGTTGAAATTAGTTTTGGAGAATTCGTAAAACGATAGATTGACTAACACTTAGAGTTTATTTATACTTTCATTAAGTATAACATAAGATTTTGTGGTATCCACTTGTGTAAATATTTTAAATTGAAGATCGAATTCATTCATTGTATTCATATAGGGTCAAGGAGTGTAGTTATAAAAAATCATCAAAATCGGAGTTAAAATAACCGTTAAATCGTGATTTTTCGTTTATAACCGTGGAAAAGCTTTGTCCCGTTACTTGATCTCTGAATGTTTTTTTTTGTGATTTTTTGCTGATGTGATCTCCAAGCATATACAAACAATTTTGACGGTTTGGATCGTTGAAATTAGTTTTGGAGAATTCGTAAAACGATAGATTGACTAACACTTAGAATTTATTTATACTTTCATTAAGTATAACATAAGATTTTGTGGTATCCACTTGAGTAAATATTTTAAATTGAAGATCGAATTCATTCATTGTATTCATATAGGGTCAAGGAGTGTAGTTATAAGAAATCATCAAAATCGGAGTTAAAATAACCGTTAAATCGTGATTTTTCGTTTATAACTGTTGAAAAGCTTTGTCCCATTACTTGATCTCTGAATGTTTTTTTTTGTGATTTTTTGCTGATGTGATCTCCAAGAATATACAAACAATTTTGATGGTTTGGATCGTTGAAATTAGTTTTGGAGAATTCATAAAACGATAGATTGACTAACACTTAGAGTTCATTTATACTTTCATTAAGTATAACATAAGATTTTGTGGTATCCACTTGTGTAAATATTTTAAATTGAAGATCTAATTCATTCATTGTATTCATATAGGGTCAAGGAGTGTAGTTATAAAAAATCATCAAAATCGGAGTTAAAATAACCGTTAAATCGTGATTTTTCGTTTATAACCGTTGAAAAGCTTTGTCCCGTTACTTGATCTCTGAATGTTTTTTCTTGTGATTTTTTGCTGATGTGATCTCCAAGCATATACAAACAATTTTGACGGTTTGGATCGTTGAAATTAGTTTTGGAGAATTCGTAAAACGATAGATTGACTAACACTTAGAGTTTATTTATACTTTTATTAAGTATAACATAAGATTTTGTGGTATTCACTTGTGTACATATTTTAAATTGAAGATCGAATTCATTCATTGTATTCATATAGGGTCAAGGAGTGTAGTTATAAAAAATCATCAAAATCGGAGTTAAAATAACCGTTAAATCGTGATTTTTCGTTTATAACCGTTGAAGAGCTTTGTGCCATTACTTGATGTCTGAATGTTTTTTTTTTTTGTGATTTTTTGCTGATGTGATCTCCAAGCATATACAAACAATTTTGATGGTTTGGATCGTTGAAATTAGTTTTGGAGTATTCGTAAAACGATAGATTGACTAACATTTAGAGTTTATTTATACTTTCATTAAGTATAACATAAGATTTTGTGGTATCCACTTGAGTAAATATTTTAAATTGAAGATCGAATTCATTCATTGTATTCATATAGGGTCAAGGAGTGTAGTTATAAGAAATCAACAAAATCAGAGTTAAAATAACCGTTAAATCGTGAATTTTCGTTTATAACTGTTGAAAAGCTTTGTCCCATTACTTGATCTCTGAATGTTTTTTTTTGTGATTTTTTGCTGATGTGATCTCCAAGAATATACAAACAATTTTGATGGTTTGGATCGTTGAAATTAGTTTTGGAGAATTCGTAAAACGATAGATTGACTAACACTTAGAGTTTATTTATACTTTCATTAAGTATAACATAAGATTTTGTGGTATCCACTTGTGTAAATATTTTAAATTGAAGATCTAATTCATTCATTGTATTCATATAGGGTCAAGGAGTGTAGTTATAAAAAATCATCAAAATCGGAGTTAAAATAACCGTTAAATCGTGATTTTTCGTTTATAACCGTTGAAAAGCTTTGTCCCGTTACTTGATCTCTGAATGTTTTTTTTTGTGATTTTTTGCTGATGTGATCTCCAAGCATATACAAACAATTTTGACGGTTTGGATCGTTGAAATTAGTTTTGGAAAATTCGTAAAACCATAGATTGACTAACACTTAGAGTTTATTTATACTTTTATTAAGTATAACATAAGATTTTGTGGTATTCACTTGTGTACATATTTTAAATTGAAGATCGAATTCATTCATTGTATTCATATAGGGTCAAGGAGTGTAGTTATAAAAAATCATCAAAATCGGAGTTAAAATAACCGTTAAATCGTGATTTTTCGTTTATAACCGTTGAAGAGCTTTGTGCCATTACTTGATGTCTGAATGTTTTTTTTTTTTGTGATTTTTTGCTGATGTGATCTCCAAGCATATACAAACAATTTTGACGGTTTGGATCGTTGAAATTAGTTTTGGAGAATTCGTAAAACGATAGATTGACTAACACTTAGAGTTTATTTATACTTTCATTAAGTATAACATAAGATTTTGTGGTATCCACTTGAGTAAATATTTTAAATTGAAGATCGAATTCATTCATTGTATTCATATAGGGTCAAGGAGTGTAGTTATAAAAAATCATCAAAATCGGAGTTAAAATAACCGTTAAATCGTGATTTTTCGTTTATAACCGTGGAAAAGCTTTGTCCCGTTACTTGATCTCTGAATGTTTTTTTTTTTGTGATTTTTTGCTGATGTGATCTCCAAGCATGTACAAACAATTTTGACGGTTTGGATCGTTGAAATTAGTTTTGGAGAATTCGTAAAACGATAGATTGACTAACACTTAGAGTTTATTTATACTTTCATTAAGTATAACATAAGATTTTGTGGTATCCACTTGAGTAAATATTTTAAATTGAAGATCGAATTCATTCATTGTATTCATATAGGGTCAAGGAGTGTAGTTATAAAAAATCATCAAAATCGGAGTTAAAATAACCGTTAAATCGTGATTTTTCGTTTATAACCGTGGAAAAGCTTTGTCCCGTTACTTGATCTCTGAATGTTTTTTTTTGGGATTTTTTGCTGATGTGATCTCCAAGCATATACAAACAATTTTGACGGTTTGGATCGTTGAAATTAGTTTTGGAGAATTCGTAAAACGATAGATTGACTAACACTTAGAGTTTATTTATACTTTCATTAAGTATAACATAAGATTTTGTGGTATCCACTTGAGTAAATATTTTAAATTGAAGATCGAATTCATTCATTGTATTCATATAGGGTCAAGGAGTGTAGTTATAAAAAATCATCAAAATCGGAGTTAAAATAACCGTTAAATCGTGATTTTTCGTTTATAACCGTTGAAGAGCTTTGTGCCATTACTTGATGTCTGAATGTTTTTTTTTTTTGTGATTTTTTGCTGATGTGATCTCCAAGCATATACAAACAATTTTGATGGTTTGGATCGTTGAAATTAGTTTTGGAGTATTCGTAAAACGATAGATTGACTAACACTTAGAGTTTATTTATACTTTCATTAAGTATAACATAAGATTTTGTGGTATCCACTTGTGTAAATATTTTAAATTGAAGATCGAATTCATTCATTGTATTCATATAGGGTCAAGGAGTGTAGTTATAAAAAATCATCAAAATCGGAGTTAAAATAACCGTTAAATCGTGATTTTTCGTTTATAACCGTGGAAAAGCTTTGTCCCGTTACTTGATCTCTGAATGTTTTTTTTTGGGATTTTTTGCTGATGTGATCTCCAAGCATATACAAACAATTTTGACGGTTTGGATCGTTGAAATTAGTTTTGGAGAATTCGTAAAACGATAGATTGACTAACACTTAGAGTTTATTTATACTTTTATTAAGTATAACATAAGATTTTGTGGTTTTCACTTGTGTAAATATTTTAAATTGAAGATCGAATTCATTCATTGTATTCATATAGGGTCAAGGAGTGTAGTTATAAAAAATCATCAAAATCGGAGTTAAAATAACCGTTAAATCTTGATTTTTCGTTTATAACCGTTGAAAAGCTTTGTCCCGTTACTTGATCTCTGAATGTTTTTTTTTTGTGATTTTTTGCTGATGTGATCTCCAAGCATATACAAACAATTTTGACGGTTTGGATCGTTGAAATTAGTTTTGGAGAATTCGTAAAACGATAGGTTGACTAACATTTAGAGTTTATTTATACTTTTATTAAGTATAACATAAGATTTTGTGGTTTTCACTTGTGTAAATATTTTAAATTGAAGATCGAATTCATTCATTGTATTCATATAGGGTCAAGTAGTGTAGTTATAAAAAATTATCAAAATCGGAGTTAAAATAACCGTTAAATCGTGATTTTTCGTTTATAACCATTGAAAAGATTGTCCCGTTACTTGATCTTTGAATGTTTTTTTTTGTGATTTTTTGCTGATGTGATCTCCAAGCATATACAAACAATTTTGACGGTTTGGATCGTTGAAATTAGTTTTGGAGAATTCGTAAAACGATAGATTGACTAACATTTAGAGTTTATTTATACTTTTATTAAGTATAACATAAGATTTTGTGGTTTTCACTTGTGTAAATATTTTAAATTGAAGATCGAATTCATTCATTGTATTCATATAGGGTCAAGGAGTGTAGTTATAAAAAATCATCAAAATCGGAGTTAAAATAACCGTTAAATCGTGATTTTTCGTTTATAACCGTTGAAAAGCTTTGTCCCGTTACTTGATCTCTGAATGTTTTTTTTTTTGTGATTTTTTGCTGATGTGATCTCCAAGCATGTACAAACAATTTTGACGGTTTGGATCGTTGAAATTAGTTTTGGAGAATTCGTAAAACGATAGATTGACTAACACTTAGAGTTTATTTATACTTTTATTAAGTATAGCATAAGATTTTGTGGTATTCACTTGTGTAAATATTTCAAATTGAAGATCGAATTCATTCATTGTATTCATATAGGGTCAAGGAGTGTAGTTATAAAAAATCATCAAAATCGGAGTTAAAATAACCGTTAAATCGTGATTTTTCGTTTATAACCGTTGAAGAGCTTTGTGCCATTACTTGATGTCTGAATGTTTTTTTTTTTTTGTAATTTTTTGCTGATGTGATCTCCAAGCATATACAAACAATTTTGACGGTTTGGATCGTTGAAATTAGTTTTGGAGAATTCGTAAAACGATAGATTGACTAACACTTAGAGTTTATTTATACTTTCATTAAGTATAATATAAGATTTTGTGGTATCCACTTGAGTAAATATTTTAAATTGAAGATCGAATTCATTCATTGTATTCATATAGGGTCAAGGAGTGTAGTTATAAAAAATCATCAAAATCAGAGTTAAAATAACCGTTAAATCGTGATTTTTCGTTTATAACTGTTGAAAAGCTTTGTCCCATTACTTGATCTCTGAATGTTTTTTTTTGTGATTTTTTGCTGATGTGATCTCCAAGAATATACAAACAATTTTGATGGTTTGGATCGTTGAAATTAGTTTTGGAGAATTCGTAAAATGATAGATTGACTAACACTTAGAGTTTATTTATACTTTCATTAAGTATAACATAAGATTTTGTGGTATCCACTTGTGTAAATATTTTAAATTGAAGATCTAATTCATTCATTGTATTCATATAGGGTCAAGGAGTGTAGTTATAAAAAATCATCAAAATCGGAGTTAAAATAACCGTTAAATCGTGATTTTTCGTTTATAACCGTTGAAAAGCTTTGTCCCGTTACTTGATCTCTGAATGTTTTTTTTTGTGATTTTTTGCTGATGTGATCTCCAAGCATATACAAACAATTTTGACGGTTTGGATCGTTGAAATTAGTTTTGGAGAATTCGTAAAACGATAGATTGACTAACACTTAGAGTTTATTTATACTTTTATTAAGTATAACATAAGATTTTGTGGTATTCACTTGTGTACATATTTTAAATTGAAGATCGAATTCATTCATTGTATTCATATAGGGTCAAGGAGTGTAGTTATAAAAAATCATCAAAATCGGAGTTAAAATAACCGTTAAATCGTGATTTTTCGTTTATAACCGTTGAAGAGCTTTGTGCCATTACTTGATTTCTGAATGTTTTTTTTTGTGATTTTTTGCTGATGTGATCTCCAAGCATATACAAACAATTTTGACGGTTTGGATCGTTGAAATTAGTTTTGGAGAATTCGTAAAACGATAGATTGGCTAACACTTAGAGTTTATTTATACTTTCAATAAGTATAACATAAGATTTTGTGGTATCCACTTGTGTAAATATTTTAAATTGAAGATCGAATTCTTTCATTGTATTCATATAGGGTCAAGGAGTGTAGTTATAAAAAATCATCGAAATCGGAGTTAAAATAACCGTTAAATCGTGATTTTTCGTTGATAACCGTTGAAAAGCTTTGTCCCGTTACTTGATCTCTGAATGTTTATTTTTTATGATTTTTTGTTGATGTGATCTCAAAGCATATACAAACAAGTTTAACGGTTGGGATCGTTGAAATTAGTTTTGAAGAATTCGTATGCCATCAATTAAGTTCTCTGTGTGTGTGTGTGTATAACCATATATATATATATATATATATATATATATATATATATATATATTTATTAAGTAGATTTAAATCTATTTATTTTGTACGTATAAATTATAATTGACTGGTACACGGAATAGTACATACATCACGTGTCACGTGTGTCATTATAAAAATAGTGAGATATGTCATGACAGACATGTGTGTGATAAAAAGTTAATAACTTAAAAAAAAAAAAAAATTTCGCACCACTTCTATTAATTTTCATTTTTCCCTCTCTTTTTTGTTTCCTTTTCAACTTTTTCTTATCATTTTTACTTTTCCCTCCTATATCTTTCCTTAATTCCCTCACTTTTTTGTTTTATTTTAAACTTTTCTTAACATTTTCATTTTCCCTCCATTTTTTTTTTTCAAAAATGGCGGCAAGTTGGCAATGTCAAGAAATTGATTATTGAAATTTGAATGGAAACAAATCACGTCAAATTTCAATGGATGCAAAATCATGCAATGCATCATGCATATTAAATTATTAATTAATAATTATTATAGTTTTTATAAAATTTAAAATATATATATATATAATTATTATAGATAGACTTAATATTTTGGGGGTATAATTATTATAGTATATATAATTATTATAATTATTATAAATTTTATTGTTAATTTAATATATATATATATATATATATTTATTATAATTTTTAGGGGTATAAAATTGTAAAATTAATGTATATAATTATTACAGTAATTTTTTAGGGTTATAAAATTATAAAAATAATATTCTGCTTATCGTGTATCGTGTTACCCACGTGTATACCCGAACCAACCCGTTATCTTAACAGGTGCTTATCGGGTTACCCGATAATGACCCGATTCGTTATCGTGTCGACCCAAACACCTGTTAATTTCGTGTCGTGTCGTGTCGGGTTATCGAGTCGTGTCAGAAATTGCCAGGTCTAATTATTACCCCTTCTGACCCGCCCAGACATTCTCTTGTTTTTTTATCAACGGAAAAAAAAAAAATCATAATCAAACTAAGTAATTCATCCATTTTTATGATAATAATCCAATAAATTTATATGACACAAATCAAAGCCAAATCCTCCCAAAGGCAAGCCTTGAGAAACCTATAAATACAAGGTCCTCCCACAAGCATTGGATTCGGAAAAAATATCTACACAGAAGAACCTCTGCCAAACCTTTGCAGACTAATACACTGCCAAAACCCTTTTCGAAGAACATTCAACCAAAGCCGAAGCTTTTTCTCGACCAAAGCCGAAGCACTTCCTTGAAGAATCAACAAGCGCTTGAGCGGATTCCTTCAAGAATTTGTTGGAAGCTTATAAACTTATAGCAATGTTCGTTTCAAGATCAAGTTGCCAAGACCCATAAAGCAACGAAATCCTGCATCAAACACTACCCTTGCTGCACCCTTGAGGTGAAGACCATCCATGCGTTGTTTTCAAGCTCAAAACTTGAAGCAATCATTCAACCGTTCGTCCGAGATCAAATCATTGAGACCCTTGGATCAACAATGAACCATTTACGTCAAATTTGAAGACTGAATCGGAGGAAAATTGTAAATAGAGATTGTAACCTACAAATTCAAATCAATACAAATCTACTTTGTACACGTGTTCTCATTTCACTTGATATAGCATTTTCATGTTTACAAGTTTGGCATGCCCAAATGGGACCTCTCTGCCTCTCATCTTTGTCTTAAAAAACCGCATAAATGGCATCAAGAGATGATTAAGCTGTTCCCGCTACCAATGCGAAGAACAAGGGCATCCTTGCAACAAGTAGTGGTGTTTTGGGCGTCACAACTCGAAGCAAGGTAAGAACTCTTTCTGCAGTGGCTTCCACCCCTCTATTAACTTTGTTGAAGGAGCAAGAACACCTAAGGCATTAACTTGTGATCACCCTGACCTTGCTAAGAGCGCTAAAGGAAGGAAGCTCAATGAGGTACTCTAAGTCTTCGACTTCTGACGCCGACTCAAGCAGCTCATGTCTTTTAGCTATTCAAGTCATGACTACTGGCGCAACTTCCATCGAGGAGTAGCTGGCTCAAATGAGTAAAGCAATTGCAAGGCTGACAAGGACCGTGGAGGAGAAGGACTTGCAAATTGGTACGCTCGTTAACCGTCTGGAGACGCAGCATGACCATAAAGCTAACCCGAAGGTTGACCCACAAAATGAGGAAACCAACGAAAAGAAAGAGCCACTAGTGGAGAAAGCCGAAGAGAAGCTGGACCAAGCAACAACGCTCATAGGATCTTTCTCTATCTAGCAGTTGTAAGAGATGATCATTAGCACCATCAAGGCGCAATACCAAGAAAGCTCGCATGACTCTGTGTTGTACTCAAAGCCCTACTCCAAGAAGATTGACGCCTTAAGGATGCCAAGGCGTTATCAGCCGCCAAAGTTCATGCAGTTCGATGGAAAGAGCAATCCTAAACAACATATTGCTCATTTCATGAAACTTGCAACAATGCTGGGACAGAGGGAGACTACCTAGTCAAGTAGTCATGCACTCGCTGAAAGGTAATGCCTTTGACTGGTACACCGACCTCAAGCCCAAATTCATGAACAGTTGGGACCAGCTTGAAAAGAAATTCCTCAATCGCTTCTACAGCACATGTCGCACCATAAACATGTTGGAGTTAACAAGTACAAAGCAATGGAATGATGAATTGATCGTCGACTACATTAATAGATGGTGCTCATTAAGTCTGGATTACAAGGATCGCCTTTCTAAAACCTCCTCCAATAAGATTTACATTCAAGGCATACACTAGGGCTTACATTACATTCTCCAAGGCATAAAGTCGAGGACATTTGAGGAACTGGCAACTCGTTCCCCTAACATGGAGCTAAGTATCGCTAACTATGGAAAATAGGAGCCAATCACCGATTTCAAGAAGGACAAGGTGTTCGCTCTTAATGTAAACAAAACTGGGAAGAAGCCCACCAATGAAGCTTTTACCGTCAACACTACTCCTTTCAAGACCTCCCCTACGCCTGTTAAGATTTCTTCTAAGAACAAAGTGAAGGAGATAAAAAGAGGTGAACCTTTTCGCACCCAAGATAGGCACAAAAACACCTTGAAGAAGATGGAGCAAAAGACGTACCCTTTTCTGGACTCTGACGTGGCCACAATACTAGACGACCTACTAGAGAAGATATTGATCAATTTGCCTGAATGCAAGCATCCCGAAGAGATAAATCATGTAAACGATCTTAAGTACTACGAATACCATCGTATCGTGAGCCATCATGTTGACAAGTGCTTCGTCTTTAAGGAGTTCATCATGAAGCTAGCACAACAAGGGTAAATTAAACTTGATCTTGAAGACATGGCTGTAATACACAATACTGCGATTGTGTTTAGATCATTCGATCACGTGCCTCTCCAAGTGACGTACAATAAGACAAGGAAGCCACACATGCTCAAGCCACACATCGTTTTTTACATAATCATCCCTAGAGGCAAGTGACCAAAATGCACTTATCGACGATGAAGAGGGGTGGACACTGGTGACCTACAATAAGACAAGGAAGCCAAGACCACAAGCTATCAAACCAAAAGTTGAACAAGCGAGAAAGCACTGCCCCCGCAACAATAGGAAGCCCAAGATAAACGTAAGAGCTGTTAAGCTGATGTACGTTGGGGGAACCTATGAAGTGAGAGCCACGCATGCCCGTCTCCTTGCACAAGTACTTCTTGAATGATTTCTTCCAACAGTGCACTACCGCTGCTTGTCACATGGTTGAAGTAGAGATAGAAAAACCCTCAAAGGGCAAAGCTATAGACGTCGAGGAAGAGAAAACTCCCGCGCCTGAAGAAAGCCTGGTGTCATACTTTAGCTTCAAGGAGGCACTACGATTGCCCAAGAAGATGAGAAGAGCACTAATAGCGATCTTGGTGAGTCTCGACGACCACAAAGTGCAAGAAAGCAAAGACAAAGGCTTGGAGCTTTGTCCACATAAATACGCCACATGTTGTTCCGCCCATGACACAATCACCATCACTGATGAAAACTTGCTGCTAGGGTTAAAGCCTTACAACTGTCCTCACTTCATCTCTGGGTACGTGAAGGAGCACAAAGTCAACCGCATGCTTGTGGATGGTGGTTCAGCCATAAACATCATGCCAAAGTCAACAATGACTACAATCAGCATAAAGGTGGGCGAAATGTCCCGAAGTCGTATGCTAATCCAAGGTTTCAACCAAGGAGGACAAAATGATATGGGTATGGTCCGCGTCAAGATGACCATTGGCGAACTCAAGTCGAGCACGATATTCCATGTGATTGACGCGAGAACTTCCTACAATTTGCTATTGGGAAGGCCTTGGATCCATAAGAATGGACTGGTACCATCCACCCTCCACCAATGCTTAAAATATTACCGAGAAGGAGTAAAGGTGATACAATGCGTCACCAAGCCATTCACTGAAGCTGAACCACACATTGCAGAAGCCAAGTTTTAAATGGATGAAGATACGGTGCCTGAAGCTTTTCCAAAAGAGATTAAGTCTATAGGCAAAGCTGCACCCAAAAAGAAGAAGTGGCAAGCCGTGCCCAAAGAGCAAGAAGGGGAAGCCGTGGTATCTTCAAGCAAAAACAATGATGAGCCCACTAAGCCTGTAACAACCAAAGGGAATGTGATGCCCTTAAAAGGATCAAACACACCCATTTTCCGATACATCCCTATGTTGAGAAGGAAGAGGAGGCAATCCCCATTCGAAACAAGCAAAACCGATATACAACTACAAAAGGATGACATAAAGTTGCTCAAGGAAAATGTAATTTTACCTTTGACACAGCTAGGCAATGCTAAAATATCAAAGCCACTGCAAGGCTTCATACAACCCCTACCAAAAGGGACGAAACCAAGCACTCTTCCAACCAAGAGGATCGAAGAATGCTTTAACCCAAACGCCTACAAACTTGGAAAGAAGAATGCAAACATTGTCAATGACAAAGAACGTGACCTTACTGAGACTCAAAAGAGGTTGAAGGAGCATGGTTACATAGTTGACAACAACAAAGCTGGACTTAGCTTCACACCAAATACACCCATAAAGATTTCAAGAAAAGCGAAAAATGCTAGCGCTCAACACATCAGCATAAACTTGCCCCTCGAACATCAGTCTTTGATAGGTTAAATCGTTCAAAACCTAGAATTTCAGCACTTGATCGCATTAGAGGTCAAGAACGAACTTCTATCCTCAAACGGCTTAACACGTCAACACCCCAAAGCTTTGTCTTCGAAAGGTTGTCAAAACTTGGGAAACAAAGCAACACGACTAGCTCTGCTCCATGACAGTCTGCCTTGGAAATACTTATAGAGACTAAGAAGACTTCTAGGAAATAGATGACAATGACAAAAGAAGAAAAGCTCGACGGTCTAGCAGAAAAAGATGACATTCGCAGCTCGATTCCTTCAAGGATGAAGCGCCAAGCAACCTCAGAAGTGGACACAATAGGACACCCGAAGGTAAAGAAGTGCACCATCATCCACATTGGCCAATCTTCACGCCAACAAGCCTAAGTGGACGACACTAAAGAAGAGGTCCAAGACGTTTTCCACATCACGATCCAAGAAGATGAGGAAGACAAAGTTCCCTAGGACGATGTCACTGCTGCGCCACCATAACTCGAAGACCGAGGGCAAGCCACGGTAGATGATCTCAAGGAGCTCAATCTAGGCACAATCGATGAGCTAAAGCCTATCTTCGTAAGTGCACTACTAAGCGCAGATGAAATCAAGGAGTACTACCAACTGCTGTTTGACTACAAAGACGTCTTTGCTTGGACCTACAAGGAAATGCCCGGCCTTGACCCTACCATTGCCGTGCATCACCTGGCAGTTAAGCCTGAAACGCGACCGATAAAGCAAACTCAAAGATGATATCGATCCGAACTCATCCCACAAATTGTGGCCGAGATTAACAAGCTAATCGAAGCAGGCTTCATTCGAGAGGTGTAATACCCTAAGTGGATCTTTAACATCGTCATTGTCCTTACGAAGTCTAGACAAAAACGTGTTTGCGTAGATTTTTGCGACCTCAACAATGTTTGCTCGAATGACGAATCGAAATCATGGTGGACACAACCACTGGCCATGAGGCGTTATCATTCATGGACGGCTCACCTAAGTACAATCAAATCCGTATAGCTCTCAAAGACGAGGAATTAATAGCCTTGCGCACTCTAAAAGGTATCTACTGCTAAAAGGTAATGCCCTTTGGCTTGAAGAATGCTGGAGCTACATATGAACGTGCAATGCAGTGGATCTTCAACGACATGCTGAACAAAAACGTAGAATGTTACGTAGATGATGTAGTTGTCAAGACCAAGAAGAGATCCGATCACTTGAAGGATTTACGAATGGTGTTTGACAGACTACGACACTACAACCTCAAGATAAACCTGTGAAAATGTGTATTTGGTGTCACTTCTGGGAAGTTCCTTAGCTTCATTGTTAAGCAACATGGCATTGAAGTGGACCAATCAAAGATTAAGGCCATTCAAAGCATGCCCGAGCCAAGGAATTTACATAAGCTGAAAAGTCTACAAGGATGACTTGCCTTCATCTGACGTTTCATCTTTAACCTCGCTGGATGCTATTAACCTTTCAGTCGACTCATGAAGAAGAACGTTCCATTGGTATGGGATGACGTCTGCCGTAATGCCTTCGAAAACATAAAAAGGTACCTGGCAAACCCACCTGTCCTAGGAGCTCCCATGCTTGGAAAGCTGCTCATCCTATACATTGCTACATAAGAAGGTTCCATTGGAGCACTCTTAGCGCAAGAAAATGAAGACAAAAAAGAAAGAGCACTCTACTACCTAAGTAAAACCTTCATGAGGGCCGAGCTCAACTACACCCAAATCGAGAAGAAGTGCCTTGCTGTAGTCTTTGATGTCTAAAAGCTCAGACACTACATGCATGCTTACACCATCTACTTGGTTGCCAAAGTTGACCGAGTGAAATAGGTGATGTTCAAGCCAGTTTTGACGAGGCGACTAGCAAAATGGGCATTGCTTCTCAATCAATACGAGATCATCTACGTTCCGGCTAAAGCCATCAAGGGACAAGTGTTAGTAGACTTCATTGCTGATCATCCAATCCCAGCTGATTGGAAAATATCAGATGACTTGCCTGACAAAGAGGTGTTCTACGTTGACATCTTCTCGACATGGAAAATGTTCTTCGATGAATCCATACTAGCAGACGGAGTAGGGGCAAGAGTAGTAGTATTCATGTCACCACAAAGACAAATACTACCTTATTCCTTCCAGCTAAGCGAGCTATGCTCCAACAACGACGCTAAATACCAAGCGCTAATTATCGGACTCCAAATGGCGATCGACATGGAAATCATAACGCTAGAAGTATATGGCAACTCTAAGCTCATAATCAATCAACTCTTGACTGAATATGAAGTGAGTAAAGATGATCTTGTCCCATACTTCCGGCTAGCAACTCAACTGCTCCGAAAGTTCGATGCCATGACGTTAGAATATGTGCCAAGAAAAGAAAATCAAATGGCAGACGCTTTTGCTAACTTAGCCTCAAGTATGGCGCTAGGAGAAGACGAAGCTACAGACATGCCAGTTTGCCAAAGATGGGTGATCTCGCCTGTCACTGAAATGCTGTTAGATGATACAAACATCATCTCAGTACTTTGATGCGAACATTATACGCACACAAATTAAACCCTCTTTTTATCAATTGTAGTAAGTATGTAAGTAGGGATCGTTCTGGACCAGGGATTAGGAGGGATTGTTAATCACTTGGATTTGACTCAAAAACATAAAAACAAGTTTAAAACATTATAGTAGACTCAAAGAATGCAAAACTCAAAATAAGATAGATTGTAATGACTAAGACTAAACAAAATATGGGGGGGATTGAGGTTTTGACGAAATTAAACTAAAATGAACAGATTGTAAAGAAAACAAATTGTAAATACGAATTTGATGGAATTGAATGGATGGGAAGCTAGCTAAGGGGTTCATCTCCACACATGTTATACTTGCACACAAAACGATTTCTAATTGCTTTTCAATAAACCATGAATTCTCAACGCCCCAGATTAACCGTGAATTGCACTAATTAACCCTCAGATTTTCCTAACGTTATTGAATTGGATGATTGCATACGACAACCCAAAACATTCCCCACAAGTCCTCTACATGATTGCATAATAGAGATACAAGCAAGAATCATTAAGTTCTATGAAAACCATAAGCATTGACGAAGCACTTGTTACTATGATTGCATGAAACTTATGCCAAGAATTTACTTAACGCGATTGAGATCATCAACCTTTACTACTTGTGAATATAATTCCATAACGATTAGGTGAAATTTCCTTATATCCTAGCATCCAATTTATGCATGATAATTAAGCGTGCACTCTCAACCAACACACACAAATCAATGTAATTCACATAGATAAGTAAATCGAATTCACAACTTATGAAACGTAATTAGAAGTAATCAAATCATATTGCAAGCATAAACATGTATTTCGAATCCCCCCTAGCCAAAGGGGGGTTTAGTTCCTCATATGTACAAGACAAAGAGAATTGAAATTAAACATTGAAATCGAGGAAAAGCAACACCTAAAAATTCCAACAACTCAAACTTGAATTGTATGAACGTTTAGGCACTCTTCTCCTCCTCTTTGTTGTGGCACAAGGTCTAAGGATAGGTTTGTAGGGATGGGGAGTGGTTGGAGTGGCTGCAATGGAGGAGATATGGTGCAGAGATGGAAGGGAAGAATGCTGGAATTGGAAGGGGTGCACGGCAATGAAGTTTGAGGATGTGTTTTTGTGTTGTGTTGTGTGTGAATGAAGGTGTGGAATGAATGACAATTGAATGAATGTTTTGTGGCTGCAATGGATGCTTATTTATAGGTGGATGAATGATTAAAAGAGGGAATATGACAGCTAGGAGAGAATGTGGCTGCCATCATGAAGAGTGAAGCTGGAAATGCAAAGGGGAAAGCTGGAAATGGGATGGAAGTGCACGGCAAAGGTATTCTAAGGTGATGGGTGCATGTGTTGGCTGAATTAATGAAGGGAATGCATGTGAAAAACAACTAGGGTGAATGATGATGAATGCATGTGGATTAAAGAATGAATGGTGGCTGCAATAATGAAATGGAATGCTGGAAATGTTGAATGTTATGCACGGCAATGAAGGGAGAATGTGGCTGTTTGTTTTTGGAAGAATGATATTGAAATGGGAAGGCATGTGGTTGCCAACTAGGGTGAATGATTGAAGTGGGAATGGAAGAATGTGGCTGCTATGATGAATACATGTGGCTGAAATGAAAGGGAAATGCAAACCCAACACACGGCAAGGGATGTGTTGGTGTGTGTATGGGAATTTCTGGTTCTAAGGCTTTGTTTGATTGGGCTAGGCCCTTTGTTTTATGTCCTAAAGTGCATACAAGGCTTCAATTTCGTCCAACACTTTGGCTCCAAGCATAAGTTATCCATTCTAAGCCCAATTTTGCTCCAAAATGCTCCAAATTGCACCTTTTTGCTTCCTTAGCCATATGAACCAAGAAACACACGAAAATGGCATAAAGGACTAAAATGACTAAAGAAACACAACGTAAATGCATGAGAACAAGCTAATTAAGTCGCATAAATATGCTCCTATCAAATTCCCCCACACTTAGCTTTTGCTAGTCCTCGAGCAAATCAGAAAAACAAAACAAAACGAAACAAAACAAAACAAACAAAAGATAATCTAAACCTTCCAACGTTGCCTCAGGGATTTCCAATGCACATGACATGTTAAAAATTCATTATCTCCACAGATTTTAGTCATCTTCATACTTAAGTACATTCTTAATCATAGTCACCACATACTAGTTCACAATTAAGCATTTAAAACCATGTTTTGAATGTAGTAACATGCCTTAGAGAATTTGCTCAATTCTTTACAAGATATGCACTCAATTTTCACTCAGATTTTCTAACTACACACCCTAATCTAGTCATATGTGAGAAGATTGATGTAAACATGAAAACGAACACTCACATATATGTATCGCAAAGAAAGCAATTTCTGGAGTTAATAAGCATGTTTAGATATGATCTCATGAATGGAATGCTACCACTTAGATGCGAGAACCAGTGACACCATATGCTCATACCAACTTCAAACTCCACAAATTGAAATGCACAACACTCAAAATAGAAGTCAAGGGTTGTAATGGGGCTTGGGGTATTGGTTAACAATGGAAGGATAAAGGAAAACAAAGGTTCTTAAAGCAATAGCAAGCGAAGTAATGAAATTGAGACTTAGAACTCACTTTAAAACACAGAAATCAACTTTTAACACAAAGGGAAGATCTAAGCAACACTCAGGGTCATATTCAACATTTTGGACCCTTTCTTCAACTACCACAAACATGTGAACTTATTTTCATTTATTTCATACTCTTTTTTCTTTCTTTTTCCTTTTTTTTTTTTTTTTTTTTCTTTTCTTTCTTTTCCACCCGTGCCTATGGCGCACTAACTCACATGAAAACTACTTCCCCCACACTTGTTTTCTGCCATACATTAATCAAAAGGAGTTCAATTCAAATCATGCTTTGCTATGCTTTCAAGAATAAGGGTGTGGATGGTCCTAATCTAGGCTAGGTGAGGATAGTGTGGGTTAACAAAGAACGTAAGCTTAACAAGGCTCAATGGGGTTAACTTAAACATATAATGAAATAGGATACACGGCAATTTGGCTTTGGTGGTGGTCACTACACAACTTCTTCTTGAATATGTGTTATGCAAATCAATAACATGCTTTGAATGAAATGGGCATGAGTTCTAGCATTTGGAACTATATGATGAAACGCCTTCTAAGTAGTAACCAAGCAAAGAATAATGAGATCATGCAACGACTTTAGAAAACAAATGCACAGATTTTAACTCTCCAAATAACGTTTAGGCTCAAGTCTCACAAGGTTGTAGCGTTTGTTTGAGTTCCTTCTTTCAAGCATGTTACAAAAACCAATTTTTCTTTTATGATTGCATGTGAAGTCATACATTATAACCATAACCAAGCATATACCAAGAGTAAATCAAACTTTTCTCCATGTTTATAACTCTTTTTAACAGTCTTGCAATTAAAAACCAAATCCTCATCATTGTGTTGGAAGGTACCCTAAGACACAAACACACAAAAACGACTCAAAACACTCTTTTTAGGCTTTTCAAAACATGTTTTTCAAATTTTTATGTGATTTTCGGAGTTATAAAACAAAACACACTAGGGTGAATGATTGAAGTGGGAATGGAAGAATGTGGCTGCTATGATGAATACATGTGGCTGAAATGAAAGGGAAATGCAAACCCAACACACGGCAAGGGATGTGTTGGTGTGTGTATGGGAATTTCTGGTTCTAAGGCTTTGTTTGATTGGGCTAGGCCCTTTGTTTTATGTCCTAAAGTGCATACAAGGCTTCAATTTCGTCCAACACTTTGGCTCCAAGCATAAGTTATCCATTCTAAGCCCAATTTTGCTCCAAAATGCTCCAAATTGCACCTTTTTGCTTCCTTAGCCATATGAACCAAGAAACACACGAAAATGGCATAAAGGACTAAAATGACTAAAGAAACACAACGTAAATGCATGAGAACAAGCTAATTAAGTCGCATAAATATGCTCCTATCAAATTCCCCCACACTTAGCTTTTGCTAGTCCTCGAGCAAATCAGAAAAACAAAACAAAACGAAACAAAACAAAACAAACAAAAGATAATCTAAACCTTCCAACGTTGCCTCAGGGATTTCCAATGCACATGACATGTTAAAAATTCATTATCTCCACAGATTTTAGTCATCTTCATACTTAAGTACATTCTTAATCATAGTCACCACATACTAGTTCACAATTAAGCATTTAAAACCATGTTTTGAATGTAGTAACATGCCTTAGAGAATTTGCTCAATTCTTTACAAGATATGCACTCAATTTTCACTCAGATTTTCTAACTACACACCCTAATCTAGTCATATGTGAGAAGATTGATGTAAACATGAAAACGAACACTCACATATATGTATCGCAAAGAAAGCAATTTCTGGAGTTAATAAGCATGTTTAGATATGATCTCATGAATGGAATGCTACCACTTAGATGCGAGAACCAGTGACACCATATGCTCATACCAAATTCAAACTCCACAATTGAAATGCACAACACTCAAGATAGAAGTCAAGGGTTGTAACGGGGCTTGGGGTATTGGCTCACAAGGAAAGGTAGGGATAAACAAAAGTTCTTTAAACAATAGCAAGCAAAGTAATGAAATTAAGACTTAGAATTCACTTGGCATGCAGAAATCAACTTTTAACACAAAGGGAAGATCTAAGCGACACTCAGGGCCATATTCAACATTTTCGACCCTTTCTTCAACTACCACAAACATGTGAACTTATTTTCATTTATTTCATACTTTTTTTTTTCTTTTTTTCTTTTCCACCCGTGCCTATGGCACACTAACTCACATGAAAACTACTTCCCCCACACTTGTTTTCTGCCATACACTAATCAAAAGGAGTTCAATTCAAATCATGCTTTGCTATGCTTCAAGAATAAGGGTATAGATGATCCTAATCTAGGCTAGGTGAGGATAGTGTGGGTTAACAAAGAATGTAAGCTTAACAAGGCTCAATGGGGTTACTTTAAACATATAATGAAGTAGGATACATGGCAATTTGGCTTTGGTGGTGGTCACTGATGCGAGATTTTTATACGCGCACAAATTAAACCCTCTTTTTGACAATTGTAGTATAAGCATAAGTAGGGATCGTTCTGGACCGGGGATTAGGAGGGATTGTTAATCACTTGGATTTTTGACTCAAAAACGTAAAAACAATATAAAACACTAAACTAGACTCAAAGAATGTGAAACTAAACGTTAAAACATTAAGACAAACAAAAAGACTCAAAATTCTTTAAAAACACAAACTAATTGATTTTTAACTAATTTGACAATAAAGTAAAGGGGGGATTGTGTTTGGACGATATTAAATTAAATGGAAACTTGGAAATAAAACAACTTGTAAATATGGATTTGACGGAAATGAATGGTTGGGAAGCTAGCTAAGGGGTTCATCTCCACACATGTTATACTTGCATACAAAATTGATTCTCAGTTGGTCTTTCGATAAATTATGGAACTCGACACTTCAAGTTAATTAGGTCCGCTTAAATTAACTTTCAAATTTCCCTAGAATCATTGAATTGGATGAATATGCATCGCAAACAAATTATTCCTAACAAGTTCTCTATATGAACAGCATGATAAAGATACAAGTTAGAATCATTACGTTCTTTGGAAATTATAAGCATCGACAAGGCATTTGTAACTATGAAAAGCATGATACTCTTGCCAGGAATTCAGTTAACGCGATTGTTTATAAGCAACCTTCACTACTTGTGAATATAAGTTCATAACGATTAGGTGAAATTCACTTATATTCTAGCGTCATATTTATGCATGAAAATTAAGCGCGCATTCTTAATAAACATTCATAAATAAGTTATCAATCAAACGGTTAAACAAATTGAATCCACAACTTATGAAATTCCAACGAAATATAATCAATTCATATTGCAAGTATAACCATGGTTTCGAATCACCCCCTAGCTAACTAGGGGGATTAGTTCCTCATAACTTTGAAATCAAAGAAACACCTAAACATCCCAACAACTCAAAACTTGAATTGTATGAACGTTTAAGCACTCTTTTCTTCCATTTCTCATACGTACAAAACAAAGAGAATTAAAATGAAACTTTGAAATCAAAGAAACACCTAAACATCCCAACAACTCAAAACTTGAATTGTATGAACGTTTAGGCACTCTTCTCTTCCTCGTTGTTGTAGCACAAGGTTTAAGGATAGGTTGGTTGGGGGGATGGAAGTGTAGAATGGAGTGGAAATGGAGGAAATGGAGAAGGGGAAGTGTTTGTGTATTACAATGGAAAATGAGATGATTTGGTGAATGGAATGAATGGGTATTTATAGGAAGAGAATGGGTGTTAATGGATGTTTGTTTAAGGTATTTGGTGGATGGGAAAAGGTGTGGATGGTGGGAATTATGGTGGATGGATGGTTTAGTGGATTTAATTTAGGGTTTATTTAGGTGAATGTGGATGCATGGTTTAGTGGATGTAAAGGATAATGGGATGGTGTGGAATTAAAAGCTAAAAAAAAATGGGATAATGGGCATTTAAGTGTGAATGGAATGGTGGGATGCACTAATGGAAATTATGAAATGGAATGGTGGGATGCACTAATGGAAATTATGGAATGGAATGGTGGGATGCACTAATTAGGAGGAAGAATTAGGGTGAAGGGCTTAATGCATGGATTTGGGCCAATTAGGGTGAAGGGCTTAATGCATGGATTTGGGCCTAAAATGCCTCCCCTTGCATGGCAATGGAAAGGACTTGGGCTAAAGCCCATGGCAATGGCTCTAAAATGGGCTAAGGTTAGGGTTTAGGTCATCTAAAAGCCCAAAGCCAAGAATAGAAACTCACGACAATGGAAACCTCCAAGAATAGAAACTTCCAACTTTAGAAACTTTGGTTACCAATTCCGACTTCCTTGCTCTTCACTTTCATTTCTTCATTTCTTAAGCTCCTTTGACCTTCAACCTCGTTCATTCCTCGTGCTCCATTTGCATACACCACATTCCAGCTCAGTTTTACTCCAAAAGCTCCCAATTGCATCATTTCATGTAATATGTCCTTTAAACCTGAAAACACATGAAAGTAGCTTAAAAGACTACTTTAACAAATAAAACATAACAAAAATGCATAAGAACTAGCTAACTAAGGCGCATAAATATGCTCCTATCAAATTCCCCCACACTTAGCTTTTGCTAGTCCTCGAGCAAAACAAATAAAAGAAAGAAAACAAAACGAAACAAACTAACCAAAACCAAAAACTAAACCTTCCAACGTTCGCCTCAGGGATTTCCAATGAAACATGACATGTCAAAATTCATTACTCACATGGCTTTTAGTCTTCCTTTCCCTCAAGCACATACTTAATCATAGTCACCATTCACTAGTTCGCATTTAATCAATTAAAACATATTTTGAATGTAGTAACATGCCTTAGAGAATTCCCTCAATTCCTCACTCGTTATGCACTCAATTTTCACTCAAATTTTCTGACTACACACCCTACACTAGTTATATGTGAGAAGATTGATGTAAACATGAAAGACTAGTACTCACATACGTTATACAAGGAAAGCAATTTCGGGAGTAATTAAACGTGTATGGATATGATCTCATGAATGGGATGCTACTACTTAGATGCGAGAACCAGTGACACCATATGCTCATACCAAATTCAAACTCCACATTTGAAATACACAACACTCAAGATAGAAGTCAAGGGTTGTAACGGGGCTTGGGGTTTTGGCTAACAAGGGAAGGTAAGGAATAACAAACGTTCTTTAAGCAATAATAAGTAAAGTAATGAAATTAAGACCTAGAATTCCCTTAGAATGCAGAAATCAACTTTTAAACAAATAGGGGAGATTCAAACAACTTTTAGGGCCTAATTCATTGTTTTGGGCCCTTACTTCAACAACCAATACTTTTCAACTATTTTCAACTCTTTTTCCATTTTTTTTTTTTTTTTTTTTTTTACCGTGCCTATGGCACAAAAACTCACATGAATACACTTTCCCCCACACTTATTTTCTGCACACATTAATCAAAGGGAATTCATTCATGCTTACTATGCTTCAAGAACAAGGGTACGGATGGTCCTAATCTAGGCTAGGTGAAGATAATGTGGGTTAACAAAGAAAGTAGGCTACACAAGGCTCAACGGGGTTAAATCCTATAAAACAAATGAAAAGGGAAATATGGCAATTTGGCTATGGTGTTCACTACACAACTTCATCTTGAATACGTATTATGCAAATCAATGACATGCTTTGAATGAAATGGGCATGAGTTCTAGCATTTGGAACTAAGTGATGAAACGCCTTCTAAGTAGCAACCAATCAAAGAATAATGAGATCATGCAACGACTTTAGAAAACAAAGAATGCACAGATTTTAACTCTCCAAATAAACGTTTAAGCTCAAGTCTCACAGGGATGTAGTGTTAGTTTGAGCTCATTCCTTCAAGCATGTTATAAAAACTAATTTTTTTCTTTGTGATTGCATGTGAATTCGTGAACTATAACTACAACCAAGCATAAACCAAAGAGTATATCAAACGTCCATCCATGTTTGTAACTTTCTTTAACCATCATGCAATTAAAAACCAAATCCTCATCATTGCGTTGGAAGGTGACCTACGACACAAACACACAAAAACAACTTTAAAACAACTCTTTTTGGGTTTTTCAAAACAATTTTTCAAATTTTATATTGGATTTTCGAATTTTTAAGTCAAAACACACTAAAACAGTTTAAAAACATTTTAAAACAGCAAGGAACAACACTTGAAGTTATGGGTGATAAAATCCAACAAATTTTGCATCAACATACTTAGTTACCCCCCCACACTTAAATCAAACATTGTCCTCAATGTTTTAAGCTTAAAACACACCAAACAAAAGAAAACATATAAAACAACAACTAAACATACTAAACATACTAAACATACTAAACATACTAAACATACTAAACATACTAAACATGGCAGAATGTATCTATCAAAGAGAAGAGTTTTAGAGATGCAAATCTGGTTGTTGAGTGTAAATTTCATCTTCTCCTTGGTGATTGCAGTGAGGCTTCATCTTGAGTGATTCCACAGGCTTACTCTTGAAATGCGCTGCTCCCATCGTTGATTTTCCTTTGTGCTACTCGTGAACTGGGTAGCAGGCTTCCTTTGGTCTCCCCCGAAGGTCTGAGCTTCCTCCTTTTATCTGTTTCTTTGTTCAATCTCTCCAATTCGTATTGAAGAGGGTTAGAGGATAGCTCGGCAAAGCTAGGTAAGCAACCAGGGAATAGAGTCCAGATAGACTCCAAGTGTCGGCTGATTGCTTCTTTCACTTTGCCATGCAAGTAATATCAAGGACAAAGGAAAAGACAGGGAAAGAGCATGATATGATATACCTTTGCTTTTGCCCTTGATGATATGAGATACCTTTGCTTTTGAAGAAGCGGTGAATGAATCAGCACATGTATTTGTGGTGCTGTTTCCTCCTGGGTCATCTGTACTCCAGGCATCTGGTATCATCTTTGGGGAAGAAGAAAGAATGGAGTATTTCAAAAGGTTTTGTTGGGAGTGCGCCCTCAGAGGTGAGAAAGAGTTGGGCATTTTCTTCAGTTCTGTCTTGCCAAAAAATGAAGGTCGACATATATAGGGAATTCAATAGCAAGTGGTGGTACTGTTCTTTTACCGTTGTCGACAAACGTTTTGATCCCGCAAATCCGGCTTTTTGAAATAGTGACGACTCTTCGATCTTTGAATTTGCCTCTTCGATTTCTGAGCAGTCGTCCCTTCGATTTCTGAACGATGCCCTTCGCTTTCTGAACGACACGTAGCAGCGCGGATGCGGCTCTGTCTGAGATCTTTTGACAAGTGGCACGCGTTTTCTGCAAAGCCGGGAGTTTTCGACAAATATGCACACGCTTTCTGGAAAGCCGGGAGCTTTCGGCTTTGTCTCCCACATTTGTCAGCTAAAGTGTGCAGCTGATTTCTCGCCTTCCACGCGTCTTCTGAAAAGCTGGGATTGCGTCTGACGAGAAGAGTGGTGTCTCTTCATTCTGAATTGGTGAACGCCTCTCCTTTAATAGAGGTGATTGATCACCTTCTAGCATGCCCACTTGAAAATTGCCCAGAAATCGTCTCCGGCCCGTTTGAAAATCTACTCCGTCCACCCCTTCTCTTTTAACTTCGTGAACAATGGCTAGCTCATCCAACCCATTAAATCTTTGCTTAGATTTGAGTCTAAGCAGTGATCCGGTCGCGTCTCGTCAGGGTAAGGTATGGTGTCCGTCTTTCTTATCTTCCCATGGCCCTCTTACAGATGAGGACTCTGTGATGACGGATCCCACAACGGCTACGATAGTGGCTCGGAACCTCCTCACTCCCAAAGACAGTCAGCTGCTTTCTGGACGGTCCGATGAGTTAGCCGTTCAAGAGTCCTTGGCTCTTAGCGTTCAGTGCGCTGGCTCTGTGTCCAACATGGGCCAACGCCTTCTTGCTCGCTCCCGTCAGGTTGAATCCTTGATGACGGAGGTGGAGAGTCTTAAGCAGGAGATCAAACAGCTTAAGTACGAGAACCGAAGTTTGCACGTGCTTGCCAACAATTATTCAACAGGCATGAAGAGGAAGCTTGATGAGCTTGATGACCGTCAAAAGCTTGCGGCTTTCTTCCAGAGGCACCTCTTTCCTGGGTCATCCAGCGTTCCACCAAGGTTTGAGGCCTTGAATGATCTATCTTTGGTACCTCCTGCTCCGATGCCTTCCGCTCCGATGCCTCCTGCTCCGATACCTCCTGTTCCGAGAGTGTTGCCACGTAGTGGGGCCTCAAGTACACAACCTTTGTGAAGACTCCATCTTTCTGCCATGTTTTTTTTTTTTTTTTTTTTTTTTTTTTTTTTTCATCACTCGGAAATCAATAAACAAGCTTTATTCACTGTATTGGGTTGCCTCCCAAGTAGCGCTTTCTTTTACGTCTTGCAGCCGGACGAAGAACCCAATCACTCCAGGATATGTTCACGAATCGGATGAGAACTCCGAGTCATGAACTAGTACCTAAAACAAGAAACAAAACAAAACAAATTTAAGAATCTAGAAAAATAAAAACAAACGAAAATAAAACAATTCAAGGGATTAGCAAAGTTGCTAATCCCCGGCAACGGCGCCAAAATTTGATGCGAGATTTTTATACGCGCACAAATTAAACCCTCTTTTTGACAATTGTAGTATAAGTATAAGTAGGGATCGTTCTGGACCGGGGATTAGGAGGGATTGTTAATCACTTGGATTTTTGACTCAAAAACGTAAAAACAATATAAAACACTAAACTAGACTCAAAGAATGTGAAACTAAACGTTAAAACATTAAGACAAACAAAAAGACTCAAAATTCTTTAAAAACACAAACTAATTGATTTTTAACTAATTTGACAATAAAGTAAAGGGGGGATTGTGTTTGGACGATATTAAATTAAATGGAAACTTGGAAATAAAACAACTTGTAAATATGGATTTGACGGAAATGAATGGTTGGGAAGCTAGCTAAGGGGTTCATCTCCACACATGTTATACTTGCATACAAAATTGATTCTCAGTTGGTCTTTCGATAAATTATGGAACTCGACACTTCAAGTTAATTAGGTCCGCTTAAATTAACTTTCAAATTTCCCTAGAATCATTGAATTGGATGAATATGCATCGCAAACAAATTATTCCTAACAAGTTCTCTATATGAACAGCATGATAAAGATACAAGTTAGAATCATTACGTTCTTTGGAAATTATAAGCATCGACAAGGCATTTGTAACTATGAAAAGCATGATACTCTTGCCAGGAATTCAGTTAACGCGATTGTTTATAAGCAACCTTCACTACTTGTGAATATAAGTTCATAACGATTAGGTGAAATTCACTTATATTCTAGCGTCATATTTATGCATGAAAATTAAGCGCGCATTCTTAATAAACATTCATAAATAAGTTATCAATCAAACGGTTAAACAAATTGAATCCACAACTTATGAAATTCCAACGAAATATAATCAATTCATATTGCAAGTATAACCATGGTTTCGAATCACCCCCTAGCTAACTAGGGGGATTAGTTCCTCATAACTTTGAAATCAAAGAAACACCTAAACATCCCAACAACTCAAAACTTGAATTGTATGAACGTTTAAGCACTCTTTTCTTCCATTTCTCATACGTACAAAACAAAGAGAATTAAAATGAAACTTTGAAATCAAAGAAACACCTAAACATCCCAACAACTCAAAACTTGAATTGTATGAACGTTTAGGCACTCTTCTCTTCCTCGTTGTTGTAGCACAAGGTTTAAGGATAGGTTGGTTGGGGGGATGGAAGTGTAGAATGGAGTGGAAATGGAGGAAATGGAGAAGGGGAAGTGTTTGTGTATTACAATGGAAAATGAGATGATTTGGTGAATGGAATGAATGGGTATTTATAGGAAGAGAATGGGTGTTAATGGATGTTTGTTTAAGGTATTTGGTGGATGGGAAAAGGTGTGGATGGGGGGAATTATGGTGGATGGATGGTTTAGTGGATTTAATTTAGGGTTTATTTAGGTGAATGTGGATGCATGGTTTAGTGGATGTAAAGGATAATGGGATGGTGTGGAATTAAAAGCTAAAAAAAAATGGGATAATGGGCATTTAAGTGTGAATGGAATGGTGGGATGCACTAATGGAAATTATGAAATGGAATGGTGGGATGCACTAATGGAAATTATGGAATGGAATGGTGGGATGCACTAATTAGGAGGAAGAATTAGGGTGAAGGGCTTAATGCATGGATTTGGGCCAATTAGGGTGAAGGGCTTAATGCATGGATTTGGGCCTAAAATGCCTCCCCTTGCATGGCAATGGAAAGGACTTGGGCTAAAGCCCATGGCAATGGCTCTAAAATGGGCTAAGGTTAGGGTTTAGGTCATCTAAAAGCCCAAAGCCAAGAATAGAAACTCACGACAATGGAAACCTCCAAGAATAGAAACTTCCAACTTTAGAAACTTTGGTTACCAATTCCGACTTCCTTGCTCTTCACTTTCATTTCTTCATTTCTTAAGCTCCTTTGACCTTCAACCTCGTTCATTCCTCGTGCTCCATTTGCATACACCACATTCCAGCTCAGTTTTGCTCCAAAAGCTCCCAATTGCATCATTTCATGTAATATGTCCTTTAAACCTGAAAACACATGAAAGTAGCTTAAAAGACTACTTTAACAAATAAAACATAACAAAAATGCATAAGAACTAGCTAACTAAGGCGCATAAATATGCTCCTATCAGTCACTACACAACTTCTTCTTGAATATGTGTTATGCAAATCAATAACATGCTTTGAATGAAATGGGCATGAGTTCTAGCATTTGGAACTATATGATGCGAGAATTATACGCACACAAATTAAACCCTCTTTTTGTCAATTGTAGTAAGTATGTAAGTAGGGATCATTCTGGACCGGGGATTAGGAGGGATTGTTAATCACTTGGATTTGACTTCAAAAACGTAAAAACAAGTTTAAAACACTATTTGATGCAAAGAATGCAAAACTAAAAATAAGAAAGATTAAGATTAAGACTTAAACAAACTATGGGGGGGGGTTTAGGTTTGGACGAGATTAAACTAAAATGGATAGATTGCAAAGAAAACAAATTGTAAATACGAAATTGACGGAAATGAATGGATGGGAAGCTAGCTAAGGGGTTCATCTCCACACATGTTATACTTGCATACAAAACGATTTCTAATTGCTTTTCAATAACCCATGAATTCTCAACACCCCGGGTTAATTAGGTCCGCTTAAATTAACCGTCAAGTTTTCCTTAAGTTAATGAATTGGATGATTGCATACGACAACCCAAAGCATTCCCCACAAGTTCCCTACATGAATTGCATAATAGAGATACAAGCAAGAATCATTAAGTTCTTTGAAAACTATAAGTGTTGACGAGGCATTCGTTATTATGATTGCATGAAACTTAAGCCAAGAATTTATTTAACGCGATTGTTTATAAGCAACCTCCACTACTTGTGAATATAAGTTCATAACTAATAGGTGAAACTCACTTATATTCTAGCGTCATATTCATGCATGAAAATTAAGCGTGCACTCTCAATAAACATACATAAATAGGTTATGAATCAAATAGTTAAACAAATTGAATTCACAACTTATGAAACGCAATTAGAAGTAATCAAATCATATTGCAAGCATAAACATGTATTTCGAATCCCCCCTAGCCAAGGGGGGTTTAGTTCCTCATACGTACAAGACAAAGAGAATTGAAATTAAACATTGGAATCGAGGAAAAGCAACACCTAAAAATTCCAACAACTCAAACTTGAATTGTATGAACGTTTAGGCACTCTTCTCCTCCTCTTCGTTGTAGCATAAGGTCTAAGGATAGTGTTTTGGAGGGATGGAAGTGTGGAATGGAGTGGGGAGTTATGGAAATGGAAGTGGAGGAGAGAATGATGCAGAAAATGGATGGGGAGCTCACGGCAACAAGGTTGCTTGTTGTGTTGTGGTGTGTTGTGAATGGAATATGGAGAGTGAATTGAATGACAAATGAATGAGAATGCAAGGGTTTTTATAGGAGGAATGGAGGTGTAAATGGCTGTTTGTTTAGGATGCATGTGGCTAGTTAATGATGGAAAAACAGCTAGGAAAGCATGTGAAAGCTGGAATTGCATGTGAAGGTGTGTGTATGTGCTGGAATGGTGTGTGAAATGCACGGCAAGGGTGTTTTCTTGCTTATTTTCTGGCTACATGATGAAAGGTTAATGAATAATGCATGTAGGTGGCTGTAATGATGAAAAGTGAGAGCTGGAAAGGCAATGGGATGCACGGCACAAGGGAAAATGAAAGCTGGAATTGCATGTGAAGACCATGGCAAGGATGTTTTCTTGCTGGAAATGCAAAATGGACCTGGAAAGGCAATGGGAGTGCACAGCATTGAGTTGTTGTTGGTGTGTTGATGTATGTGTTGAATGATTAAAGTGCATGTGGGTGAATATGTGGCTGAAATGATGAAGTAAGAAGGTGGAAATGCATGTGAAATGCTGGAAAGGGATTGGGAATGCACGGCACAAAGGTGGAAGGGTTTAGGGTTTAGGTTATGCACGGCAAAGGGTGAATGTTTGGTGCTTGAAATGCATGTGAATGTATGTGAGTGCATGTGTGTGTGAATGGTGGTAGCTAGGGTGAATTATGATGAATGCATGTGGAATTGCAAGGAGGAAAGGTGCAGAAAATGGAAGGGGATGCACGGCAAAGGATGGGCTGTTTTGTGTTGGTGTGTTGTGTGATTGTTTTGTGGTGAATGAGAATGTGGTTGAATGATTAAAGGGACATGTGGGGTGTAATGCATGTGGCTTGTTTGATTTCTTGGTGAGAGGATGCACGGCACAAGGGATAGAAAAGGGGTGAATGGCTGCATGTGTTGAATTGGTGGAAGTGCATGTGGATTAAAGGGGGAAGGTATGTTTATGGTTATGATAAGTGATAAGTGAATGGTTATGATAAGTGATAAGTGAATGGTTTGGTCTTCAATTTCGTCCATCTACTTGGCTTTAAGCATATGCAATCCATTCCAATCTCTAATTTGCTCCAAAAGGCTCCAAAATGCATCCTTTTGCATACTTTGCCTTTAGAACCTGAAAACACACAAAAGAAGCATAAATGACTAAAATAACTAAAGAAACATAACGTAAATGCACGAGAACTAGCCATTTAAGTAGCATGAATATGCTCCTATCACTATATGATGAAACGCCTTCTAAGTAGTAACCAAGCAAAGAATAATGAGATCATGCAACGACTTTAGAAAACAATAATGCACAGATTTTAACTCTCCAAATAACGTTTAGGCTCAAGTCTCATAAGGTTGTAGCGTTTGTTTGAGTTCATTCCTTCAAGCATGTTACAAAAACCAATTTTTCTTTTATGATTGCATGTGAAGTCATACATTATAACCATAACCAAGCATATACCAAGAGTAAATCAAACTTTTCTCCATGTTTATAACTCTTTTTAACAGTCATGCAATTAAAAACCAAATCCTCATCATTGTGTTGGAAGGCGACCTACGACACAAACACACAAAAACGACTCAAAACACTCTTTTTAGGCTTTTCAAAACATGTTTTTCAAATTTTTATGTGATTTTCGGAGTTATAAAACAAAACACACTAAAACACTCCAAATCAGCTTAAAAACATTTTAAAACAGCAAGGAACAACACTTGAAGTTATGGGTGATAAAATCCAACGAATTTGCATCAACATACTTAGTTACCCCCCACACTTCAATCAAACATTGTCCTCAATGTTTTGAGCTTAAAACCACACTTAAACACAAGTAAACACATAAACAGCAACTAAACATACTAAACATGGCAGAATGTAACTAACAAAGAGAAGAGTTTAGGGACGCAAATCTGGTTATGGAGTGTAAATTCCATCTTCTCCTTGGTGATTGCATTGACGCTTGATCTTGAGTTTTTCCACAGGCTAATCTTGAACTGAGCTGGAGGATTCTGACACATGGCAGGCAAGCACGAGGTGGAGGTGATGACCTGTTTCTTTGTTCAATCTTTCCAATTCGTATTGAAGAGGGTTAGAGGATAACTCAGCATATGCAGTTGTTGCGTTTGCTGACTATCCACAAGATTGATATTTCCTCGTCACTCGTCTTAGCTGTTCTCCAAGCAGATGTGGTCCCTTCTCTGGAAGTGTATCAACCTTTGAAGATGACTACTCGAGAGCAACGCTAGGTAAGCAACCAGGGAATAGATTCCAGGTAGTCGGTTCCAGATCGGAAGACTGACTCCAAGTGCCGGCTGATTGCTCACTTTACTTTGCCATGCGAGTAATAACAAGGACAAAGGAAATGACAGGGAAAGATCATGATATGAGATACCTTTGCTTTCGCCCTTGATGATATGAGATACTTTTGCTTTTGCAGAAGCAGCGAATGAATCAGCACATATATTTGTTGCGCTTGTCTCCACATGTTTCGATCCACCGTTTCCTCTTGCCTTATCTGTACTCCAGGCATCTGGTATCTTCTTTGGGGGATACATCAATGGTTGAATATGTGTTCTCAAGAGAAGAAGAAAACTGAGCATGTTTGAGAGGTTTGGTTGCAGCTACATTCTCGGCCGAGAAGGAAAGTCATGCGTTTTTGGATGTATGCCTTGCCATGAATGTTGATGTATATAGGAATTGTAATGGCAAGTAGTAGTGCGGATGTGGCAATGACCTCCATGCGTCTTCAACTTTGTCAGAGATCTTTTGACAAAGTTGCACGCGTTTTCTGAAAAGCCGAGATTTCGGCTTTGTCACCCACGCTTGTCGGCAAAAGTGTGTAGCTGCATTCTCGGCCTCCACGCGTCTTCAACTTTGTCAGAGATCTTTTGACAAAGTTGAACGCTTTATCTGAAAAGCCAGGATTTCGTCTGAAGAGTTGGCGAACTTTACGCAGGAAAATCCGGCTTTGAAGATTTGAAGAGTGGTGTCTCTTCAATTTGAATTGGTGGTTGTGTCGCCTCTCCCTTTATAGAGGTGATCGATCACCTCTAACATGCACACTTTGAAGATTGCCCATCCGTGAAAATCGTCTCCGGCCCTTTGAGATTTTACTCCATCCAACCCTTCTCTTTTAACTTCTTGAAAAATGGCTAACCCATCTAACCCATCTAGCATTTGCTTAGATTTGAGTCTCAGCAGTGATCCGGTCGCGTCGCGTCAGGGTAAGGTATGGTGCCCGTCTTTCTTATCTTCTAATGACCCTCTTACAGGTGAAGACTCTGTGATGACGGATGCAACAACAGCTACGATAGTAGCTCGGAACCTCCTCACTCCTAAAGATAGTCAGCTGCTTTCAGGACGGTCCGATGAGTTGGCCGTTCAAGAGTCCCTAGCTGTCAGTGTTCAGTGCGCGGGCTCTGTGTCCAACATGGGCCAACGTCTACTTGCTCGTTCCCGTCAGGTTGAATCATTGATGGCAGGGGTGGAAAATCTCAAGCAAGAGATCAAACAGCTTAAGTACGAGAATAGAAGTTTACACGTGCTTGCCAATAATTATTCGACAGGCATGAAAAGGAAGCTTGATGAGCTGCAAGAATCTGAAGGTCGAATTCAAAGTGACCGTCAAAGGCTTGCGGCTTTCTTTCCGAGGCACCTCTTTCCTGCATCATCTAGCGTTCCGCCAAGTATTGGGGCCTCGAATGATCTATCTTTGATGCCTCCTGCTCCGATGCCTCCCGCTCCGATGCCTCTTGCTCCGATGCCTCCCGCTCCAATGGCTCTTGCTCCGATGCCTCCCGCTCCGATGCCTCTTGCTCCAATGCCTCCCGCTCCGATGCCTCTCGCTCCGAGAGTTTTGCCACGTAGTGGGGCTTCACGTAAACAACCTTTGTGAATGCTCCATCTTTCTCTTTCTTTGTTAGATACAATTTTTTTTTTCGCACTTGTAATTTCTTGGAAATCAATGAACATGCTTTGTTTTATTCAGTGTATTGGGTTGCCTCCCAAGTAGCGCTTTCTTTTACGTCTTGCAGCCGGACGAACATTCTTCTTAGGCTCACTTAGGACCCACGACATGGAATTGATCTTTGAATGGGGGATGATACTTGAGATGATCCGGTAATGGTTTAAATTCTAGAGTGGGTGCCTGAATCATTAACAACATATTATTATAAAACAAAATTGAAATTCGGGGAGGTGGCTTACCTGTGTGCTCCGACATAAACTCAAGAATAAACACCCCTTCGAAAGTTGTAGGATTAGAAAATTCAGCTAGATTTGGTGTTTTGAGAGTTATGACTTGTCCTGTGTCATAAAATCCAACTTCTTTGGGGTTGTTTGCCTTAAGAACATCCTCTTTGACGAATTCTTGATATTCCATACTTTGCACCTTTGGAAGGGCTTCCAAGATGTCTTTTTGACTTTCTTCTTCCTTGGAATTCATGAACCTGCAAGGAATAGGGACATTGGGTGGAATGGGGTTAGAAAGAATTAAATTTGGAACAACCTTACCTGAATTGGATGGCGTAGGAGCAATAGGTGCCTGCGGCAAAGGTGTTTCCACCCTTGCCGTGTGTTGGGTGTGTTCCTCTTCCTTAAATTGCAATCTTTCTTCTTCCTTGTAATTTGATTTTGATGGTTTAGGGTCTGTTCCAACCTCCTTGCTATTTCTCAAGATGATTTCCTTGGCAGTTTCAAATCCTTCCTTCGGATTTGCAATGGTTGAAATATGGAGTTTGCCTTGGTCTTGAAATTATCCTACGAACTCCGCTATCTGCCCAATTTGCTTTTCCAAGTGGTCTAACCTTTTGTCTTGATTTTGCATTGCTTTGTTTCGATCTTCTTGCCCCTGAGACAAATTGGTGAGTAACTTACTAACCGTATCATTATACAAAGACTTACTTGAATTTGTTTGGGGAGGTTGTGGTGGCTGCATAGGTGTTGTATAGAACTCCTCATATGGTTGCCAATATTCTCCTTGTTGAGCCTCTTCGACTTGGTTTTGTGAGCCCTGCACCGAAGAAATTAATTCATTAAGAACTTTATCATAATCTATTGACAAACCTGAGTTTGGTTGGGCATATTGTATATGAGGTTGTAGTGGCTGCATAGGTGTTGTATAGAACTCCTCATATGGCTGCCAATAACCTTCTTGTTGAACATGTTGAGGTTCCCACCACATAGAGTTTGAATGATCACTCCAATCTGAATTGTAAGTATTGGAAAACACGTCATTCCTTGATTGATTATGATCAAATGTACCAACTCTTTGCATTTGGGACCTTTCCATAAGCTGTGACAAAAGAGAAGCATTATCAAGTGCGATGTCTTTCTTTTCTAGTACCTAAAATCAACAAAACAAAACTAAAATATATACACAGAAACAAAATACAACTAAACAGGAAGTAATAATCCAAGGGATTAGCAAAGTTGCTAATCCCCGGCAACGGCGCCAAAATTTGGTGTGAGAATTATACGCACATACAAATTAAACCCTCTTTTTATCAATTGTAGTAAGTATGTAAGTAGGGATCGTTCTGGACCAGGGATTAGGAGGGATTGTTAATCACTTGGATTTGACTCAAAAACATAAAAACAAGTTTAAAACACTATACTAGACTCAAAGAATGCAAAACTCAAAATAAGATAGATTGTAATGACTAAGACTAAACAAAATATGGGGGGGATTGAGGTTTTGACGAAATTAAACTAAAATGAACAGATTGTAAAGAAAACAAATTGTAAATACGAATTTGATGGAATTGAATGGATGGGAAGCTAGCTAAGGGGTTCATCTCCACACATGTTATACTTGCACACAAAACGATTTCTAATTGCTTTTCAATAAACCATGAATTCTCAACGCCCCAGATTAGCCGTGAATTGCACTAATTAACCCTCAGATTTTCCTAACGTTATTGAATTGGATGATTGCATACGACAACCCAAAACATTCCCCACAAGTCCCCTACATGATTGCATAATAGAGATACAAGCAAGAATCATTAAGTTCTATGAAAACCATAAGCATTGACGAAGCACTTGTTACTATGATTGCATGAAACTTATGCCAAGAATTTACTTAACGCGATTGAGATCATCAACCTTTACTACTTGTGAATATAATTCCATAACGATTAGGTGAAATTTCCTTATATCCTAGCATTTACGTGTGGGGGAATTTGATAGGAGCATATTTAGGCAACTTAGTTGGCTTGTTCTTGTGCATTTACGTTGTTATTTCTTAGTTCTTTAAGTCTTTTAAGTTATTTTCGTATGTTTTCAGGTTCTCAGGGCTAAAGGAGCAAAGAAGTGCATTTTGGAGCCTTTTGGAGCACTTTTGGGCTAAGAATGGATAGCTTATGCTTGGAGCCAAAGTGTTGGACGAAATTGAAGGCCTTATATGCACTTTAGGACATAAAACAAAGGGCCTAGCCCAATCAAACAATCCTTTGAGCCATGCAAAACCTCTGGCCCAATCAAACAATCCATCAAAGCCATGCAAAACCACCATTCACACACACTTCACACAAACAACAATCATTTGCCGTGCATCCTCTTCATTTCCAGCATTCCACACCATCATTGCAGCCACATTCTTCCATTCCCACTTCATCATTGCACCACATATTCCCTCTTTAATCCACATGCATTCTTCATCATTCACCTTAGCTTTAATTCACATGCATTCACATTCAATTCCAGCACCAAACATCCCTTTGCCGTATCCCCGTTTGCATTTCCAGCTTCCCACTTCATCATTGCACCATATTCTCTTCCATATTCCCTCTTTAATCCACATGCATTCTTCATCATTCACCTTAGCTTTAATTCACATGCAAACACATTCATTTCCAGCACCATTCAACCCCTAGCCGTGCATCACACATCCATTCCAGCTTTTCTCCTTCATTCCCCACTCCATTCCATATGCATTCACTCTTTAATCATTCTTTTCCTAGCTGTTTTTCCATCATTATTTCAGCCATATGCACTCTCAATCATAAGAGCCACATGCACTCTTAAACAATCAGCCACATATTCTCCCATTCCCCCTATAAAAACCCATGCATTCATACACATTAGAGACAACAACAACACAACACAAAAACAGCAAGCTTTGCCGTGCAATTCCAGCATCCTTTCCTTTGCATTTCCAGCATCTACTCTTCCATTTCAACCACTCCCCATCCCTCCAAAACACTATCCAACCATCAACCTATCTTTAGACCTTGTGCCGCAACAAAGAGGAGGAGAAGGGCCTAAACGTTCATACAATTCAAGTTTGAGTTGTTGGAATTTTTAGGTGTTTCTTTTCCTTGATTTCAATGTTTAAATTTACTTATCTTTGTTTTGTACGTATGAGGAACTAAACCCTCCCATTAGCTAGGGGGTGATTCGAAACCATGTTTATGCTTGCAATATGAATTGATTACCTTTGGTTGGAATTTCATGAGTTGTGGATTCAATTTGTTTAACTGTTTGATTGATAGCTTATTTATGTATGTTTATTGAGAGTGCACGCTTAATTTTCATGCATGAATATGACGCTAGAATATAAGTGAGTTTCACCTAATAGTTATGAACTTATATTCACAAGTAGTGGAGGTTGCTTATAAACAATCACGTTAAATGAATTCTTGGCACTAGTTTCATGCTCATCATAGTAACGAATGCCTCGTCAACACTTATAGTTTTCATGATGCTTAATGATTCTTGCTTGTATCTCTATTATGCAATTCATGTAGGGAACTTGTGGGGAATGCTTTGGGTTGTCGCATGCAATCATCCAATTCATTAACTTAAGGAAAACTTGACGGTTAATTTAAGCGGACCTAATTAACCCGGGGTGTTGAGTTTCATAATTCATCGAAAGACCAACCGAAAATCATCTTGTATGCAAGTGTAACATGTGTGGAGAAGAACCTTCTAGCTAGCATTCATTCATATTTTCATCACATTCATATTTACATTTTGCCCTTAATTACAATCTGTGCATTTTAGTTCAATTTCGTCAAAACCTCATCCCCCCCCCCAATATTTTGTTTAGTCTTAATCTATCTTATTTTGTGTTTTTAAGTATTTGGAGTCTTGTGGACTTATTTTGAGTTTTCGTTAAGTGAATTAAGTGTTTAAAGATTAGTTTTATTTATTTAAGTCAAGTGTTTAGCACCCCTAGTTAATCCCCGGTTAGAACGATCCCTACTTACATCATTACTACAATTGTCACAAATAGGGTTTAATTTATGTGTCACATTCGTATCGCATCATGTACGCAGTGTAATAAAGGCCTACGTTGGTAAACACATCTTTGGATTGGCTCAAGACATCTTCAAGACACTCCTAATAAAACTCAACATAGGTGGCTTCTCCAGTAGTCGACAAGGCACTACTCCAAGTCACAGCTCTGCTACGAATGCGATCACCAAAAAGCTCAAACAAAATTGGTGAATTATCACGAACATGATGCGAAAGGTTCAAAACAAGAACCTTCGATGTACATGCCTTCTTCTTCATAATTGATTGTCCAAAGTCCGTCATCTCCAAAGACACTTCAGAAAATCACGACTTGATGTGCATTGAACTATCTTTTACAGGAACATCAAGCACCTTAGGTCCAGTCAATGGCACACAAAGCTTCAACGTCGTCCCCCTATCTCTCGAATCACCTTCCTTTGTGAGAATGGTGATGGTATTGTTCTTGAAACACTTGAAAAATACCATAGTAACAACAAAACAAACAAAGCAACATAAGCAAGAGTAGGGCATGGTAAGAAAAGGGAAAAAAAAAAAGAAATTTTGCTTCGCTAAAACAAAAGGCATGCAAGACTAACCTTGTGAGCATCAAAGGATGATGTTGATGAAGTCGCAGCAATGAAAGACATCAGCCACAAAGCTTGATCGAGCACAGCAAAGTGAGCAGCTCCAAGCAGCGGCAAGGGGTAGGCTAACATCACCACCGAGGAAAGTTGTGACCAAAAGGCATTAAGCAACATAAAAACGCTACAGCCTTTTGCACAACTCCACATGGTAAAAGTGACTGATGTGAGAATTATACGCACACAAATTAACCCTCTTTTTATCAGTTGTAGTGAAGTATGTAAGTAGGGATCGTTCTGGACCGGGGATTAGGAGAGATTGTTAATCACTTGGATTTGACTCAAAAACGTAAAAACACAATATAAGACACCAAACTAGACCCAAAGAATGCAAAACTAAAGTTTAAAACACTAAGACAAACCAAAAGACTCAAAACAGCAAGAAAACATTCAAAACAGCATTAAAAATACTTTCTGAGAAGTTTTAAGCACTAGAGAAGAATTTGGACGAAAATAGTTATAACTTGACTCAAGATACTCTAAAAACACAAACTAAATTGATTTCTAACTAATTTGACACTCCAAGTAAAGGGGGATTTTGATTTTGACGAATTTGGAAACAAAACTTAATACTTTGTAAAACGAACAGATTTTAAAAACGAATTTGATGGAATTTAATGGATGGGAAGCTAGCTAAGGGGTTCATCTCCACACATGTTATACTTGCACACAAAACGATTTCTAATTGTTTTTCAATAAACCATGAATTCTCAACGCCCCAGATTAGCCGTGAATTGCACTAATTAACCCTCAGATTTTCCTAACGTTATTGAATTGGATGATTGCATACAACAACCCAAAACATTCCCCACAAGTCCCCTACATGATTGCATAATAGAGATACAAGCAAGAATCATTAAGTTCTTTGAAAACCATAAGCATTGACGAAGCACTTGTTACTATGATTGCATGAAACTTATGCCAAGAATTTACTTAACGCGATTGAGATCATCAACCTTTACTACTTGTGAATATAATTCCATAACGATTAGGTGAAATTTCCTTATATCCTAGCATTAGATTTACGCATGATGATTAATCGTGCACTCTCAACCAACACACACAAATCAATGTAATTCACAAAGATAAGTAAATTGAATTCACAACTTATGAAACGCAATTAGAAGTAATCAAATCATATCGCAAGCATAAACATGTATTTCGAATCCCCCCCTAGCCAAGGGGGGGTTTAGTTCCTCATACGTACAAAACAAAGATAAGTAAATTTAACCATTGAAATCGAGGAAAAGAAACACCTAAAAATTCCAACAACTCAAACTTGAATTGTATGAACGTTTAGGCATTCTTCTTCTCCTCTTTGTTGTGGCACAAGGTCTAAGGAAAGGTTTTGGGGTGGCGTTTGTATGTGGAATGGAGTAGGGAGTGGTTGAAATGCAAGGGGATGCACGGCAAGGGGAGAATGGTGCTGGAATTGTTAGGGGAAATGCTGGAAATGAATGTGTTTTGCACGACAAAAGGGAAGTGTGATGGTGTGTGTATGTGAATGATTGAAAATATGTGAATGAATGAGAATATGGTGCAGCTGCAAGGTTGTAGTTTAGGGTGTTTGAGTGAATGGCTGAGATGGTTTGATGAATGAATGTGTTTAAATGGTTTAAAACAGGAAACAAGGCCCTTCCTTGCACGGCAAGGAAGGGAAACACCAAGGGACACACGGCAAGGGTTTTAATGTTGCAAGGGACATTGTTTTGTGACCTAGAATAGGTAGGAGTCCTTGATATTGCTCAAACATAAGATCTTTAGGTCTTCAATTTCGTCCATTCCTTTTGCTCCAAGCATATGCTATCCATTCCAAGCCCAATTTTGCTCCAAAATGCTCCAAAATGCACCTTTTTGCTTCCTTAGCCATATGAACCTAGAAAGACACGAAAATGGCATAAAGGACTAAAATAACTAAAGAAACACAACGTAAATGCATGAGAACAAGCCAATTAAGTCGCATAAATATGCTCCTATCAAATTCCCCCACACTTAGCTTTTGCTAGTCCTCGAGCAAAACAGAAAAACAAAACAAAACCTAAACCTTCCAACAATCGTCTTAGGGATTTCCAATGCACATGACATGTTAAAAATCATTATTCCCACAGATTTTAGCCATCTTTACACTCGAGCATATGCTTAATCATAGTCACTACTTACTAGTTCACAAATAACCACTTAAAACGATGTTTTGAATGTAGTAACATGCCTTAGAGAATTTGCTCAATTCCTTACAAGATATGCACTCAATTTTCACTCAGATTTTCTAACTACACACCTTAATCTAGTTATATGTGAGAAGATTAATGAAAACGAACACTCACATATATATATATATATCACAAAGAAAGCAATTTCTGGAGTTAATAAGCATGTTTAGATATGATCTCATGAATGGAATGCTACGACTTAGATGCGAGAACCAGTGACACCATATGCTCATACCAACTTCAAACTCCACAAATTGAAATGCACAACACTCAAAATAGAAGTCAAGGGTTGTAATGGGGCTTGGGGTATTGGTTAACAATGGAAGGATAAAGGAAAACAAAGGTTCTTAAAGCAATAGCAAGCGAAGTAATGAAATTGAGACTTAGAACTCACTTTAAAACACAGAAATCAACTTTTAACACAAAGGGAAGATCTAAGCAACACTCAGGGTCATATTCAACATTTTGGACCCTTTCTTCAACTACCACAAACATGTGAACTTATTTTCATTTATTTCATACTCTTTTTTCTTTCTTTTTCCTTTTTTTTTTTTTTTTTTTTTTTTTTCTTTTCTTTCTTTTCCACCCGTGCCTATGGCGCACTAACTCACATGAAAACTACTTCCCCCACACTTGTTTTCTGCCATACATTAATCAAAAGGAGTTCAATTCAAATCATGCTTTGCTATGCTTTCAAGAATAAGGGTGTGGATGGTCCTAATCTAGGCTAGGTGAGGATAGTGTGGGTTAACAAAGAACGTAAGCTTAACAAGGCTCAATGGGGTTAACTTAAACATATAATGAAATAGGATACACGGCAATTTGGCTTTGGTGGTGGTCACTACACAACTTCTTCTTGAATATGTGTTATGCAAATCAATAACATGCTTTGAATGAAATGGGCATGAGTTCTAGCATTTGGAACTATATGATGAAACGCCTTCTAAGTAGTAACCAAGCAAAGAATAATGAGATCATGCAACGACTTTAGAAAACAAATGCACAGATTTTAACTCTCCAAATAACGTTTAGGCTCAAGTCTCACAAGGTTGTAGCGTTTGTTTGAGTTCCTTCTTTCAAGCATGTTACAAAAACCAATTTTTCTTTTATGATTGCATGTGAAGTCATACATTATAACCATAACCAAGCATATACCAAGAGTAAATCAAACTTTTCTCCATGTTTATAACTCTTTTTAACAGTCTTGCAATTAAAAACCAAATCCTCATCATTGTGTTGGAAGGTACCCTAAGACACAAACACACAAAAACGACTCAAAACACTCTTTTTAGGCTTTTCAAAACATGTTTTTCAAATTTTTATGTGATTTTCGGAGTTATAAAACAAAACACACTAAAACACTCCAAATCAGCTTAAAAACATTTTAAAACAACAAGTAACAACACTTGAAGTTATGGGTGATAAAATCCAACGAATTTGCATCAACATCCTTAATTACCCCCCCCCCCCCCCACACTTCAAGCAAACATTGTCCTCAATGTTTTAAGCCTAAATTCACACTAAACAAAAGTAAACACATAAACAGCAACTAAACATACTAAACATGGCAGAATGTATCTAACAAAGAGAAGAGTTTAGGGACGCAAATCTGGTTATGGAGTGTAAATTCCATCTTCTCCTTGGTGATTGCATTGAGGCTTGATCTTGAGTTTTTCCACAGGCTAATCTTGAACTGGGCTGGAGGATTCTGACACATGGCAGGCAAGCACGAAGTGGAGGTGATGACTTGTTTCTTTGTTCAATCTTTCCAATTCGTATTGAAGAGGGTTAGAGGATAACTCAGCATATGCAGTTGTTGCGTTTGCTGACTATCCACAAGATTGATGTTTCATTGTCACTAGTCTTAGCTGTTCTCCAAGCAGATGTGGTCCCTTCTCTGGAAGTGTATCAACCGTTGAAGATGACTACTCGAGAGCAACGCTAGGTAAGCAACCAGGGAATAGATTCCAGGTAGTCGGTTCCAGATCGGAAGACTGACTCCAAGTGCCGGCTGATTGCTCTCTTTCACTTTGCCATGCGAGTAATAACAAGGACAAAGGAAAAGACAGGGAAAGAGCATGATATGAGATACTTTTGCTTTCGCCCTTGATGATATGAGATACTTTTGCTTTTGAAGAAGCAGCGAATGAATCAGCACATATATTTGTTGCGCTTGTCTCCACATGCTTCGATCTACCGTTTCCTCCTGCCTCATCTGTACTCCAGGCATCTGGTATCTTCTTTGGGGGTACATTAATGGTTGAATAGGTGTTCTCAAGGGAAGAAGAAAACTGAGCATGTTGAGAGGTTTGGTTGCAGCTACATTTTCGGCCGAGAAGAAAAGTCATGCGTTTTTGGATGTATGCCTTGCCATGAATGTTGACGTATATAGGAATTGTAATGGCAAGTAGTAGTGCGGATGCGGCAATGACTGATGCCAGAATTATACGCACACAAATTAAACCCTCTTTTTGTCAATTGTAGTGAAGTGTATAAGTAGGGATCGTTCTGGACCGGGGATTAGGAGGGATTGTTAATCACTTGGATTTTGACTCAAAAATGTAAAAACAAGTTTAAAACACTAATTAATGCGAAGAATACAAAACTAAAAGTAAGAAAGACTAAGACTTAAACAAAATAAAGGGGGATTGGATTTGGACAAAAATTGAAATAACGAAACAAGTAAATAAACTAGATAGAATGTAAATATGAAATTGATGAAATGGAATGAATGGATGCTAGCCAAGGGGTTCATCTCCACACATGTTACACTTGCATAATAAAAAGATTTCTAATTGTATTTCAATAAACCATGAATTCTCAACGCCCCGGGTTAATTAGGTCCGCTTTAATTAACCGTCAAGTTTTCCTTAAGTTAATGAATTGGATGATTGCATACGACAACCCAAAGCATTCCTCACAAGTTCCCTACATGAATTGCATAATAGAGATACAAGCAAGAATCATTAAGCACATTGAAAACTATAAGTGTTGACGAGACATTCGTTACTATGATTGCATGAAACTTATGCCAAGAATTTGTTTAACGCGATTGTTTATAAGCAACCTCCACTACTTGTGAATATAAGTTCATAACTATTACGTGAAACTTACTTATATTCTAGCGTCAAATTCATGCATGAAAATTAAGCGTTCATTCTTAATAAACATACATAAATAGGTTATCAATTAAACAGTTAAACAAATTGAATTCACAACTTATGAAACGTAATTAAAAGTAATCAAATCATATTACAAACATAAACATAGTTTCGAATCATCCCCTAGCTAAAGGGGGTTTAGTTCCTCATAACTTTGAAATCAAAGAAACACCTAAACATTCCAACAACTCAAAACTTTGAATTGTATGAACGTTTAAGCACTCTTTTCTTCCATTTCTCATACGTACAAAACAAAGAGAATTAAAATGAAACTTTGAAATCAAAGAAACACCTAAACATTCCAACAACTCAAAACTTGAATTGTATGAACGTTTAGGCACTCTTCTCTTCCTCGTTGTTGTAGCACAAGGTTTAAGGATAGGTTGGTTGATGGGGTGGAAGTGTGGAATGGAGTGGAAATGGAGAAAATGGAGAAGGGGAAGTGTTTGTGTATTACAATGGAAAATGAGATGATTTGGTGAATGGAATGAATGGGTATTTATAGGAAGAGAATGGGTGTTAATGGATGTTTGTTTAAGGTATTTGGTGGAAGGGAAAAGGTGTGGATGGTGGGAATTATGGTGGATGGATGGTTTAGTGGATGTAGTTTAGGGTTTATTTAGGTGAATGTGGATGCATGGTTTAGTGGATGTAAAGGATAATGGGATGTTGTGGAATTAAAAGCTAAAAAAATGGGATAATGGGCATTTAAGTGTGAATGGAATGGTGGGATGCACTAATGGAAATTATGGAATGGAATGGTGGGATGCACTAATTAGGAGGAAGAATTAGGGTGAAGGGCTTAATGCATGGATTTTGGGCCTAAAATGCCCCCCCTTGCATGGCAAGGGAAAGGACTTGGGCTAAAGCCCACAGCAATGGCTCTAAAATGGGCTAAGGTTAGGGTCCACAAAGAGTTAGGGTTTAGGTCATCTAAAAGCCCAAAGCCAAGAATAGAAACTCACGACAATGGAAACCTCCAAGAATAGAAACTTCCAACTTTAGAAACTTTGGTTGCCAATTCCGACTTCTTTGCTCTTCACTTTCATTTCTTCATTTCTTGAACTCCTTTGACCTTCAACCACGTTCATTCCTCGTGCTCCATTTACATACACCACATTCCAGCTCAGTTTTGCTCCAAAAGCTCCAAATTGCATCATTTCATGTAATATGTCCTTTAAACCTGAAAACACATGAAAGTAGCTTAAAAGACTACTTTAAGGAAGAAAACATAACAAAAATGCATAAGAACTAGCTAACTAAGGCGCATAAATATGCTTCTATCAAATTCCCCCACACTTAGCTTTTGCTAGTCCTCGAGCAAAACAAAACAACTAAAGTAAACAAGCTGAAACAAAATAAACAAAACATAACCTAAACCTTCCAACGGTTGCCTCAGGGATTTCCAATGAAACATGACATGTCAAAAATCATTACTCACATAGCTTTTAGTCTTACTTCCCCTCAAGCACATACTTAATCATAGTCACCATTCACTAGTTCGCATTTAATCAATTAAAACACATTTTGCATGTAGTAACATGCCTTAGAGAATTCCCTCAATTCCTCACTAGTTATGCACTCAATTTTCACTCAGATTTTCTGACTACACACCCTACACTAGTTATATGTGAGAAGATTGATGTAAACATGAAAGACTAGTACTCACATAGGTTATAACAAAGAATGCACTTTCTGGAGTAATTAAACGTGTTTAGATATGATCTCATGAATGGAATGCTACTACTTAGATGCGAGAACCAGTGACACCATATGCTCATACCAAATTCAAACTCCACAATTGAAATGCACAACACTCAAGATAGAAGTAGAGGGTTGTAACGGGGCTTGGGGTGTTGGCTAACAAGGAAAGGTAGGGATAAACAAAAGTTCTTTCAGCAATAATAAGTAAAGTAATGAAATTAAGACCTAGAATTCCCTTAGAATGCAGAAATCAACTTTTAAACAATTAGGGGAGATTCAAACAACTCGTAGGGCCTAATTCATTGTTTTGGGCCCTTACTTCAACAAACAATACTTTGGAACTCTTTTTCAAATTTTTTTTTTTTTTTCTAGCCGTGCCTATGGCGCATCAACTCACATCAATAAAAATTCCCCTACACTTATTTCCTGCAACACATTAATCAAAAGGAATTCCTTGCTTACTATGCTTCAAGAACAAGGGTAAGGATGGTCCTAATCTAGGCTAGGTGAGGATAATGCGGGTTAACAAAGAATATGGGCTAACATGGCTCAATGGGGTTAAACTTAAACACAAAATGAGTGAAGGGCACATGGCTGTTTGGCTTTGATGGTAGTCACTACACAACTTCATCTTGAATATGTGGTATGCAAATCAATGACATGCTTTGAATGAAATGGGCATGAGTTCTAGCATTTGGAACTAAGTGATGAAACGCCTTCTAAGTAGTAACCAAACAAAGAATAATGAGATCATGCAACGACTTTAGAAAACAATGACGCACAGATTATTACTCTCCAAATAACTTTTAGGCTCAAGTCTCACAGGGATGTAGCGTTTGTTTGAGTTCCTTCCTTCAAGCATGTTACAAAAACTAATTTTTATTATTTGTGATTACATGTGAATTCGTAAACTATAACGACAACCAAGCATAAACCAAAGAGTATATCAAACGTCCATCCATGTTTGTAACTTTCTTTAACCATCATGCAATTAAAAACCAAATCCTCATCATTGTGTTGGAAGGTGACCTACGACACAAACACACAAAAACAACTCTTTTTGGGTTTTTCAAAACAATTTTTCAAATTTTTATGGTATTTTCGGATTTTTAAGTCAACACACACTAAAACAGTTTAAAAACATTTTAAAACAGCAAGGAACAACACTTGAAGTTATGGGTGATAAAATCCAACAATTTTGCATCAACATACTTAGTTACCCCCCCCCCCCCACACTTAAATCAAACATTGTCCTCAATGTTTTAAGCTTAAAACACACCAAACAAAAGAAAACATATAAAACAACAACTAAACATACTAAACATACTAAACATGGCCGAATGTATCTATCAAAGAGAAGAGTTTTAGAGATGCAAATCTGGTTGTGGAGTGTAAATTCCATCTTCTCCTTGGTGATTGCAGTGAGGCTTCATCTTGAGTGATTCCACAGGCTTACTCTTGAAATGCGCTGCTCCCATCGTTGATTTTCCTTTGTGCTACTCGTGAACTGGGTAGCAGGCTTCCTTTGGTCTCCCCCGAAGGTCTGAGCTTCCTCTTTTTATCTGTTTCTTTGTTCAATCTCTCCAATTCGTATTGAAGAGGGTTAGAGGATAGCTCGGCAAAGCTAGGTAAGCAACCAGGGAATAGAGTCCAGATAGACTCCAAGTGCCGGCTGATTGCTTCTTTCACTTTGTCATGCAAGTAATATCAAGGACAAAGGAAAAGACAGGGAAAGAGCATGATATGAGATACCTTTGCTTTTGCCCTTGATGATATGAGATACCTTTGCTTTTGAAGAAGCGGTGAATGAATCAGCACATGTATTTGTGGTGCTGTTTCCTCCTGGGTCATCTGTACTCCAGGCATCTGGTATCATCTTTGGGGAAGAAGAAAGAATGGAGTATTTCGAAAGGCTTTGCTGGGAGTGCGCCTTCAGAGGTGAGAAAGAGTTGGGCATTTTCTTCAGTTCTGTCTTGCCAAAAAAAAATGAAGGTCGACATATATAGGGAATTCAATAGCAAGTGGTGGTACTGTTCTTTTACCGTTGTCGACAAACGTTTTGATCCCGCAAATCCATCTTTTTGAAATAGTGACGACTCTTCGATCTTTGAATTTGCCTCTTCGATTTCTGAGCAGTCGCCCCTTCGATTTCTGAACGATGCCCTTCGCTTTCTGAACGACACGTAGTAGCGCGGATGCGGCTCTGTCTGAGATCTTTTGACAAGTGGCACGCGTTTTCTGCAAAGCCGGGAGTTTTCGACAAATATGCACACGCTTTCTGGAAAGCCGGGAGCTTTCGGCTTTGTCTCCCACATTTGTCGGCTAAAGTGTGCAGCTGATTTCTCGCCTTCCACGCGTCTTCTGAAAAGCTGGGATTGCGTCTGACGAGCTGGCGATCTTTACGCCGGATATTCCGGTTTTGAAGAGTGGTGTCTCTTCATTCTGAATTGGTGAACGCCTCTCCTTTAATAGAGGTGATTGATCACCTCTAGCATGCACACTTGAAAATTGCCCAGAAATCGTCTTCGGCCCGTTTGAAAATCTACTCCGTCCACCCCTTCTCTTTTAACTTCGTGAACAATGGCTAGCTCATCCAACCCATCGAACCTTTGCTTAGATTTGAGTCTAAGCAGTGATCCGGTCGCGTCTCGTCAGGATAAGGTATAGTGCCCGTCTTTCTTATCTTCCCATGGCCCTCTTACAGATGAGGACTCTGTGATGACGGATCCCACAACGGCTACGATAGTGGCTCGGAACCTCCTCACTCCCAAAGACAATCAGCTGCTTTCTGGACGGTCCGATGAGTTGGCCGTTCAAGAATCCTTGGCTCTTAGCGTTCAGTGCGCTGGCTCTGTGTCCAACATGGGCCAACGCCTTCTTGCTCGCTCCCGTCAGGTTGAATCCTTGATGGCGGAGGTGGAGAGTCTTAAGCAGGAGATCAAACAGCTTAAGTACGAGAACCGAAGTTTGCACGTGCTTGCCAACAATTATTCGTCAGGCATGAAGAGGAAGCTTGATGAGCTTGATGACCGTCAAAAGCTTGCGGCTTTCTTCCAGAGGCACCTCTTTCCTGGGTCATCCAGCGTTCCACCAAGGTTTGAGGCCTTGAATAATCTATCTTTGGTACCTCCCGCTCCGATGCCTTCCGCTCCGATGCCTCTTGCTCCGATACCTTCTGCTCCGATACCTTCTGCTCCGAGACCTCCTGCTCCGAGAGTATTGCCATGTAGTGGGGCCTCACGTACATAACCCTTGTGAAGGCTCCATCTTTCTGCCATGTTTAGATACAATTGTAATTTCTCAAAAATAAATGAACAAGTTTTTTTTTTTCTTTTTTTTTTTTTTTAATTACAATCACTCGAAAATCAATGAACAAGGTTTATTCACTGTATTGGGTTGCCTCCCAAGTAGCGCTTTCTTTTACGTCTTGCAGCCGGACGAAACCTTCTTAAGCTCATTTAGGACTCATGACATGGAATTTATCTCTGAATAGGGGGTGATACTTGAGATGATCCGGTAATGGTTCAAATTCTAAAGTGGGTGCCTGGATCATTAACAACATATTAGTATAAAAGAAAATTGAAATTCGGGGAGGCGGCTTACCTGTGTGCTCCGACAAGAACTCAAGGATAAACACATCTTCTTTGAACGTTTCAGGGACTTTGCACTCGCCCAGATGTGGTGTGAGGATTGGTCCTTGTCCTGTGTCATAAAATTCAATTTCTTTGGGGTTGTTTGCCTCAAGTATATCCTCTTCTAGACATTCCCCAGTCACATCTTGCTCTTGATTCTTTGGAAAGGATTCGAAGATGCCTTTCTCACCCTCTTCTTCCTTGGATTGCATGATCCTGCAAGGAATAGGGACATTCAGTGGAATGGGGTTAGAATTAATTAAATTTGGAACAACCTTACTTGAATTAGATGGCGTGAGAGCAATAGGTGCCTGCGGCAAAAGTGTTTCCACCCTTGCCATAGGTTGCGTGTGTTCCTCTTCCTCAAATTGCAACCTTTCATCTTCCTTGTAATTTGATTTAAGGTCCGTTCCAACCTCCATAGCATTTCCCAAAGTTATAGCATTATGGATTTCAAAATCTTCCTTCGAGTTTTCAATAGTTGAGTTGGAGAGTTCACTTTGCTCTTGAATTTGTTTCATGAACCCCATAATCTGCTCAAGCTCCTCCAATTTACCCAACTTCTTGTCTTGATTTTGTTCGTCCTTGTTTTGAGTTTGGACTTCATTGCTTTGGGCAGGTTGTGGTGGCTGCATAGGTGCTGTATAGAACTCCTCATATGGTTGCCAATATGCTTCTTGTAGAGCCTCCGTGGCTTGATTTTGTGACCCCTGCACCAAAGAATTTAATTCATTAAGAATTTGAATATAATCTATTGACGAACTTGAATTTAATTGAACATATTGCATATCAAGTTGTGGTGGCTGCATAGGTCTTGAATAGAACTCCTCATATGGCTGCCAATATGCTTCACGTTGAACTTGTTGAGCTTCCCACCACATAGAGTTTGAATGATCCCTCCAATCTCTTTGTGGACATTGATTGGTTTGAAATCCTTGCCTATATGAAGCACCAAATGTAGGGATACTCTGCATTGTGGTCCATTCGGCATACGGCGACAATTGAGAAGTAAGATTTGCCAATTGAGCTTGAATGCTAGCAAAATCCATTTCTTAACATCAAAGAAAGAGAACTAAATCAACTATCAAAAGTAGCAACAAACAAAGAAAACAACACTAAGTTAGAAACTAAAACGAAAACAACTAAACCAAAAAGAAAAGAACCAAGGGATTAGCAAAGTTGCTAATCCCCGGCAACGGCGCCAAAATTTGATGCGAGAATTATACGCACACAAATTAAACCCTCTTTTTGTCAATTGTAGTGAAGTGTATAAGTAGGGATCGTTCTGGACCGGGGATTAGGAGGGATTGTTAATCACTTGGATTTTGACTCAAAAACGTAAAAACAAGTTTAAAACACTAATTAATGCGAAGAATACAAAACTAAAAGTAAGAAAGACTAAGACTTAAACAAAATAAAGGGGGATTGGATTTGGACAAAAATTGAAATAACGAAACAAGTAAATAAACTAGATAGAATGTAAATATGAAATTGATGAAATGGAATGAATGGATGCTAGCCAAGGGGTTCATCTCCACACATGTTACACTTGCATAATAAAAAGATTTCTAATTGTATTTCAATAAACCATGAATTCTCAACGCCCCGGGTTAATTAGGTCCGCTTTAATTAACCGTCAAGTTTTCCTTAAGTTAATGAATTGGATGATTGCATACGACAACCCAAAGCATTCCTCACAAGTTCCCTACATGAATTGCATAATAGAGATACAAGCAAGAATCATTAAGCACATTGAAAACTATAAGTGTTGACGAGGCATTCGTTACTATGATTGCATGAAACTTATGCCAAGAATTTGTTTAACGCGATTGTTTATAAGCAACCTCCACTACTTGTGAATATAAGTTCATAACTATTACGTGAAACTTACTTATATTCTAGCGTCAAATTCATGCATGAAAATTAAGCGTTCATTCTTAATAAACATACATAAATAGGTTATCAATTAAACAGTTAAACAAATTGAATTCACAACTTATGAAACGTAATTAAAAGTAATCAAATCATATTACAAACATAAACATAGTTTCGAATCATCCCCTAGCTAAAGGGGGTTTAGTTCCTCATAACTTTGAAATCAAAGAAACACCTAAACATTCCAACAACTCAAAACTTTGAATTGTATGAACGTTTAAGCACTCTTTTCTTCCATTTCTCATACGTACAAAACAAAGAGAATTAAAATGAAACTTTGAAATCAAAGAAACACCTAAACATTCCAACAACTCAAAACTTGAATTGTATGAACGTTTAGGCACTCTTCTCTTCCTCGTTGTTGTAGCACAAGGTTTAAGGATAGGTTGGTTGATGGGATGGAAGTGTGGAATGGAGTGGAAATGGAGAAAATGGAGAAGGGGAAGTGTTTGTGTATTACAATGGAAAATGAGATGATTTGGTGAATGGAATGAATGGGTATTTATAGGAAGAGAATGGGTGTTAATGGATGTTTGTTTAAGGTATTTGGTGGAAGGGAAAAGGTGTGGATGGTGGGAATTATGGTGGATGGATGGTTTAGTGGATGTAGTTTAGGGTTTATTTAGGTGAATGTGGATGCATGGTTTAGTGGATGTAAAGGATAATGGGATGTTGTGGAATTAAAAGCTAAAAAAATGGGATAATGGGCATTTAAGTGTGAATGGAATGGTGGGATGCACTAATGGAAATTATGGAATGGAATGGTGGGATGCACTAATTAGGAGGAAGAATTAGGGTGAAGGGCTTAATGCATGGATTTTGGGCCTAAAATGCCCCCCCTTGCATGGCAAGGGAAAGGACTTGGGCTAAAGCCCACAGCAATGGCTCTAAAATGGGCTAAGGTTAGGGTCCACAAAGAGTTAGGGTTTAGGTCATCTAAAAGCCCAAAGCCAAGAATAGAAACTCACGACAATGGAAACCTCCAAGAATAGAAACTTCCAACTTTAGCAACTTTGGTTGCCAATTCCGACTTCTTTGCTCTTCACTTTCATTTCTTCATTTCTTGAACTCCTTTGACCTTCAACCACGTTCATTCCTCGTGCTCCATTTACATACACCACATTCCAGCTCAGTTTTGCTCCAAAAGCTCCAAATTGCATCATTTCATGTAATATGTCCTTTAAACCTGAAAACACATGAAAGTAGCTTAAAAGACTACTTTAAGGAAGAAAACATAACAAAAATGCATAAGAACTAGCTAACTAAGGCGCATAAATATGCTTCTATCAATGACCTCTACGCGTCTTCAACTTTGTCAGAGATCTTTTGACAAAGTTGCACGCTTTATCTGAAAAGCCGAGATTGCGGCTTTGTCATCCACGCTTGTCGGCAAAAGTGTGTAGTTGGGATAATGACCTCCACGCGTCTTCAACTTTGTCAGAGATCTTTTGACAAAGTTGCACGCTTTATCTGAAAAGCCGAGATTGTGTCTGAAGAGTTGGCGAACTTTACGCAGGAAAATCCGGCTTTGAAGAGTGGTGTCTCTTCAATTCTGAATCGGTGGTTGTGTCGCCTCTCCTTTTATAGATGTATCGATCACCTCTAACATGCACACTTTGAAGATTGCCCATTCGTGAAAGTCGTCTTCGGCCCTTTGAGATTTTACTCCATCCAACCCTTCTCTTTTAACATCTTTGAAAATGGCTAACCCATATAACATTTGCTTAGATTTGAGTGTCAGCAGTGATCCGGTTGTGCTGCGTCAGGGTAATGTATGGTGCCTGTCTTTCTTATCTTCTAATGGCCCTCTTACAGGTGAAGACTCCGTGATGACAGATGCAACAACAGCTACGATAGTAGCTAGGAACCTCCTCACTCTTAAAGATAGTAGGCTGCTTTCAGGACAGTCCGATGAGTTGGCCGTTCAAAAGTCCCTAGCTCTCAGTGTTCAATGTGCGGGCTCTGTGTCCAACATGGGCCAACGCCTACTTGCTCGATCCCGTCAAGTTGAATCATTGATGGCGGAGGTGGAAAATCTTAAGCAAGAGATCAAACAGCTTAAGCACGAGAATAAAGGTTTGCACGTGCTTGCAAATAACTATTCGACAAGCATGAAGAGGAAGCTTGATCAGTTGCAAGAATCTGAAGGTCGAATTCAAAGTGACCGTCAAAGGTTTGCGGCTTTCTTCCAGAGGCACCTTTTTCCTGCGTTATCTAGCGTTCCACCAAGTATTGAGGCCTCGAATGATCTATCTTCGATGCCTCCCGCTCCGATGCCTTCCGCTTCGAGAGTTTTGCCACGTAGTGGGGCTTCACGTAAACAACCTTTGTGAAGGCTCCATCTTTCTCTTTTTTTTTTTTTTTTTTTTTTTTTTTTTTTTTTTGCACTCACTTGAAATTTCTCGGAGATCAATGAACATGCTTTGTTTTATTCAGTGTATTGGGTTGCCTCCCAAGTAGCGCTTTCTTTTACGTCTTGCAGCCGGACGAAGAACCCAATCACTCCAGATTGGAGCCCACGGCACCCAAGGGGGTGTCATCCACGGTGTGCTCCACAAAGTTCTTATAATAGGGCTTCAAACGATGCCCGTTTACCTTAAATTCATGTGCCGTTTTCAAGCTTTGGATTTGGACTGCACCATGAACAAAAACGTTAGTAATAACAAACGGTCCAATCCACTTGGAACGTAACTTACCGGGAAACAAACGTAAACGGGAATTGAACAATAACACTTTCTGCCCAATTGAGAATGATTTCCCACGGATCATGTTGTCATGGAAAGCTTTGGTCTTTTGCTTGTAAATGCTTGCATTATCGTACGCTTTGTGCCTTATCTCATCAAGCTCATTTAATTGCAATCTCCTTTGACTTCCCACTTCATCGAGGTTCATGTTAAACTTCTTGATGGCCCAAAGTGCTTTGTGCTCCAATTCAACGGGAAGATGGCACGCCTTGCCATAGACAAGTCGAAAGGGGGACATCCCAATGGGGGTTTTGTACGCCGTACGATACGCCCAAAGTGCATCATCTAACCGTAAGCTCCAATCATTCATTGTTGGCCCAACGGTCTTCTCAAGTATTTGCTTGATCTCTCGGTTGGAAACCTCGGCTTGGCCATTCATTTGAGGATGGTAAGGTGTAGAAACCTTATGGGTGACATGGTATTTCCTCAATAACGCTTCAATGGTCCGATTGCAAAAGTGTGACCCTCCATCACTAATGATCACTCGTCGCATTCCAAACCTTGCAAAAATGTTAGTTCTAATAAAATCTGCAACCACTTTAGAATCATTAGTCCGGGTGGCCTTGGCTTCCACCCATTTTGACACATAATCAACCGCAAGCAAAATATACATGAAACCATACGATGAAGGGAAGGGACCCATAAAATCAATACCCCAAACATCAAAAATTTCAACATTTAGGATAGAAACCTGCGGCATTTGGTCCCTTGCACTAATTCCACCCATTCGTTGGCATTTATCACATGTTAAGCAAAAAGTTTTAGCATCTTTAAAGATACTAGGCCAATAAAATCCACATTGTAACACTTTGAGGGCCGTGCATTGTGTGCCAAAGTGCCCTCCACATGCATATGTATGACAAAAACTCAAAATTGAATGACATTCAGAATCATGCACACAACGACGTATAATCTGATCGGGACAAAATTTCCATAAGTACGGATCATCCCACACATAAAACCGTGCATCATGCCTAAGTTTATCACGTTGGTGCCTAGTGAACTCACTTGGAATACGTTTTGACACCAAAAAATTAACAATATCGGCATACCAAGGTGCACTAACCTTAATGGACAGCAATTGTTCATCGGGGAATGTCTCGGCAATGGGTAGGGCCTCTTCATTGTGCACTATTCGGCTTAGGTGGTCAGCCACCACATTTTCACTTCCCTTCTTGTCCCGAATCTCTGTGTCAAACTCTTGAAGTAGCAACATCCATCGAATTAGCCGTGGCTTGGCCTCCTTTTTAGTGAGAAAGTACTTCAGAGCTGCATGATCAGTGAAAACAATTACTTTAGTACCAATTAGATATGATCGAAATTTATCTAAAGCAAAGACAACGGCAAGAAATTCTTTTTCCGTAGTGGAGTAGTTCAATTGTGCATCGTTCAATGTCCGTGAGGCGTAGTAGATGACATGCGGCCTCTTGTCCTTTCTTTGTCCTAAAACAGCTCCTAAAGCATAGTCGGACGCATCACACATGAGCTCGAAAGGTAGACTCCAATCCGGTGGAACAATGATGGGTACCGTGGTTAACAACTCCTTAAGTTGGTTGAATGATGCCGTGCACTCCTTGGTGAATTCAAACGTCACGTCTTTTTGTAGGAGACGGCAAAGAGGTTGTGCAACCTTCGAGAAATCCTTGATAAACCTACGATAGAATCCTGCATGGCCAAGAAAAGAACGAACCTCTCTAACCGAAGTTAGAGATGGTAAATGACGTATAAGATCTATTTTCGACTTATCAACCTCAATACCGTTTTTAGAGACTATATGACCTAAAACTATGCCTTGTTTAACCATGAAATGGCATTTTTCCCAATTAAGAACAAGGTTAGTTTTAACGCAGCGTTTTAAGATTAAACTAAGATTATGCAAGCAACCATCAAAAGAATCACCAAACACGCTAAAATCATCCATAAACACTTCAATGATTTTCTCAACATAATCAGAAAATATGCTCATCATGCATCGTTGAAATGTAGCAGGTGCATTACATAAACCAAAAGGCATGCGACGATATGCAAAAGTACCGAAGGGGCATGTAAAAGTGGTTTTTTCTTGATCTTCGGGTGTTATGACAATTTGATTATAACCAGAATAACCATCAAGAAAACAATAGAAAGCATAACCGGCTAACCTCTCAAGCATTTGGTCGATGAACGGCAATGAGAAGTGATCCTTCCTTGTTGCGGCGTTTAGCTTCCTATAATCGATGCACACCCTCCAACCGGTTTGAATGCGTTGAGGAACAAGTTCATTCTCGGCATTTGCAACCACAGTCACTCCAGATTTCTTCGGAACGCATTGAACGGGTGAGACCCACTTACTATCCGAGATTGGATAGATTACTCCACAATCCAAAAGCTTGATTACTTCCTTCTTCACAACTTCCATCATCGGAGGGTTGAGACGGCGTTGAGCCTCTCGGGATGTTTTGGACCCCTCCTCTAGAAGTATGTGATGCATGCATGTAGTAGGGCTAATTCCTTTAATGTCGGCCAAGGTCCATCCAATTGCCGTTTTGTACTCCTTAAGCACTCGCACCAATTTGCTCTCTTGTTGTGCCGTGAGTGAGGATGAAATAATGACGGGCAACATGTCATCCTCGCCCAAGAAAACGTACTTCAAATGACTAGGCAATGGCTTAAGTTCAAGTGTAGGTGGCTGCACAACTGAGGGAAGCATTTTATTAGTCGAAATTGAACTTAAAATAGGGTTCGAATACTTACCCGATTGTGTTGGCAATGACTCGAGGGCAGCCACCATCTCAATGACCTCATCATTAGGGGGCACGGCAAAAGAATGATCATGCATGCCGTAGGTTCCCATGGTTGTGGCTTCAATGTTTTGCTTGTCCATGCCTTGTGCAATGACCAATTCAAGTGCATCGTTGTTCAATTTGTCAAAATAGTCCTGCGACAAAGAGTCAATTACATCAATAGCAAAACATGAATGATTCTCACTAGGGTACTTCATAGAATCAGAAAGATTAAAATTAATAACTTCCCCATCAAATTCCATCGTCAACGTGCCATTATAGACGTCAATCTTTGTCCGAGCAGTTTTCATGAATGGCCTTTCGAGGAGGATGGGCAATGAAGGGGCATGGTCCGATTCATCCATCTCAAGTACGTAGAAGTCCGCCGGGAAGATCAAATGATTAACCTGCACTAACACATCTTCCAAAACTCCCTTTGGATAGGCATTAGATCTATCGGCTAATTGTATGATCACACCATCGTTTTTCAACGCTCCTAGGTTCATAGATGCATAAATTGAATATGGCATGACATTTATAGATGCACCTAGGTCTAACATGGCAGATTCAAACCTAGAATTACCAATAACACACGGAATTGTAAAACTACCCGGATCTTTGCATTTTGGGGGCAGCTTGCGTTGTAAGATGGCTGAGACTCCTTGGTCGAAATCCTCCTCCTATTGGTGCAAAGTTCCTTCAAGAACTTGGTGTACCTCGGGACTTGCTTGATTGCATCTAAAAGGGGGATATTGACTTGAACTTTCCGAAACGTCTCCAAAATGTCCTTTTCCGCTTCTTCTTTCTTTGTTTGCTTAAACCTACTAGGAAAAGGAAAATTCGCAGGAAAATCATTAGTAGGAACCGAACTTGACACGTTTTTACCATTATTGGATGAATTGGACGACTTGGGATCACTTGGAACTTGCGGCACATTTGGTTCCACCTTGGTCGTGAGTGGCCTTTGCTCCTCCTCTTCAATTCTCAACTCGTCCTCCTCGTTGGAACGTGATTTGGATGGTTTGAGGTCAGATTCGACTTGCTTTCCACTTCGCAAATGCATAGCTTTTGCAGATTCGAATCCACCTTTCGGATTGACCACCGTTGAGCTAGGCAACCTTCCTTGCTCACGAAATTGCCCCATGAACTCGGCAATTTGTCCCACTTGCTTCTCCAAGTTGTCCACCCTTTTGTCTTGGATTTGCCTCTCTTTGTTTTGAGTTTGGACTTCCTGCGTCAAAGTAGTAAGTAATTGAAAAATCTTATCATTATCACTTGAATTACCTACATTGCTTTGGGCAGGTTGTGCTTGGGCTTGTGGTGGTGCCAACGGCTTTTGATAGAAACCCGGGGGTTGTTGCCTAAATCCGCTATGTTGTTGACCTTGTTGGGGGTCTCGCCATTTGAAATTCGGATGATCACGCCAACCGGGATTGTAAGTATTAGAAAACGGATCACCACGTGATTGGTATTGGTTGCCATATCCCACGGCATTGAGTGTCTCCCACCCTCCAGTCTCGATCAATTGTGGGCACGTGTCCATAGGGTGTCCTTGCATGGAGCATACACCACAAGAAGCTACGGTTTTGACTTTTGGACCTTCCACCACCTGAGAAAGCAACGTAGTAAGGTTAGCCATTTGATTTTGAAGTTCGGTTATGGCACTTACCTCATTGACTTGGTGTTGCCGTGGGGTACTCCTCTGTCCAACGCCTTCATATTGTTGAGCGTTCAATACTCGATTAGCAATCAAGGTCTTTGCAGCCGTGGGGGTCTTGTCCACCAAGGCTCCTCCCGCTGAGGCATCTAGCATTTGACGTTCGATTGGTAGAAGTCCCTCATAGAAGTATTATAAGAGAAGTTCCTCCTTCATCTGATGCTGTGGACATGAAGCAACAAGAGATTTAAAACGTTCATAATAAGTAGGAAAAGATTCACCTTCATCTTGTTGAATTCCACTTATCCTTTTTCGTAGGAGGATGACTCGAGAAGTTGGGAAAAACTTCTCCAAGAAAGCTTGTTTCATGCTCTCCCAAGATGTGACAGTTCCGGGAGCCAATTCATACAACCAATCTTTAGCTTTATCCATTAGAGAGAATGGAAAAGCTTTCATCTTCAAGATGCTTCCATCGACATTCACCGAGGTCATGCTCGAACAAACAACTTCGAAATCCTTTAAGTGTTTGTTTGGATCTTCCATGGACAGCCCATGGTACTTCGGAATGTGATGTAATAAACTTGACTTCAATTCGAACTCGGCAGTCTTATCTGGAGCTGCCCTAGGATATTGAATACATAGGGGTGCGGCATTGTCCAATCCCGAAGCGGAAAGCTCCTTGATTGTTCGGTTGTCCGCTGCCATGTCTACTTCACCCACTCTTGCCGTGGGTTTCTCTTCTTCAGATTCAGAAACGGACTCGGAGCTTTCACTTGATTCACTAGGTTCTGGGTTCTTTCTCTTTCATCTCAATTCTCGCTCGAAATCGTCGTCAAAGTCCGAGATATGTTCACGAATCAGATGAGAACTCCGAGTCATAAACTAGTACCTAAAACAAGAAACAAAACAAGATTAAGAATCTGGAATAAAATAAAAACAAACGAAAATAAAACAATCCAAGAGATTAGCAAAGTTGCTAATTCCCCGGCAACGGCGCCAAAATTTGATGTGAGAATTATACGCACACAAATTAACCCTCTTTTTATCAGTTGTAGTGAAGTATGTAAGTAGGGATCGTTCTGGACCGGGGATTAGGAGGGATTGTTAATCACTTGGATTTGACTCAAAAACGTAAAAACACAATATAAGACACCAAACTAGACTCAAAGAATGCAAAACTAAAGTTTAAAACACTAAGACAAACCAAAAGACTCAAAACAGCAAGAAAACATTCAAAACTGCCTTAAAACTACTTTCTGAGCAGTTTTAAGCACTAGAGAAGAATTTGGACGAAAATAGTTATAACTTGACTCAAGATACTCTAAAAACACAAACTAAATTGATTTCTAACTAATTTGACACTCCAAGTAAAGGGGGATTTTGATTTTGACGAATTTGGAAACAAAACTTAATACTTTGTAAAACGAATAGATTTTAAAAACGAATTTGATGGAATTTAATGGATGGGAAGCTAGCTAAGGGGTTCATCTCCACACATGTTATACTTGCACACAAAACGATTTCTAATTGTTTTTCAATAAACCATGAATTCTCAACGCTCTAGATTAACCGTGAATTGCACTAATTAACCCTCAGATTTTCCTAACGTTATTGAATTGGATGATTGCATACGACAACCCAAAACATTCCCCACAAGTCCCCTACATGATTGCATAATAGAGATACAAGCAAGAATCATTAAGTTCTTTGAAAACCATAAGCATTGATGAAGCACTTGTTACTATGATTGCATGAAACTTATGCCAAGAATTTACGTAACGCGATTGAGATCATCAACCTTTACTACTTGTGAATATAATTCCATAACGATTAGGTGAAATTTCCTTATATCCTAGTGATGCGAGAAGTATACGCACACAAATTAAACCCTCTTTTTATCAATTGTAGTAAGTATGTAAGTAGGGATCATTCTGGACCGGGGATTAGGAGAGATTGTTAATCACTTGGATTTGACTCAAAAACGTAAAAACAAGTTTAAAACACTATACTAGACTCAAAGAATGCAAAACTCAAAATAAGATAGATTGTAATGACTAAGACTAAACAAAATATAGGGGGGGATTGAGGTTTTGACGAAATTAAACTAAAATGCACAGATTGTAATTAAGGGCAAAATGTAAATATGAATGTGATGAAAATATGGATGAATGCTAGCTAGAAGGTTCTTCTCCACACATGTTACACTTGCATACAAGATGATTTTCGGTTGGTCTTTCGATGAATTATGAAACTCAACACCCCGGGTTAATTAGGTCCGCTTAAATTAACCGTCAAGTTTTCCTTAAGTTAATGAATTGGATGATTGCATACGACAACCCAAAGCATTCCCCACAAGTTCCCTACATGAATTGCATAATAGAGATACAAGCAAGAATCATTAAGTTCTTTGAAAACTATAAGTGTTGCAAGGCATTCGTTACTATGAATTGCATGAAACTTATGCCAAGAATTTACTTAACGCGATTGTTTATAAACAACCTCCACTACTTGTGAATATAAGTTCATAACTATTAGGTGAAACTCACTTATATTCTAGCGTCATATTCATGCATGAAAATTAAGCGTGCACTCTTAATAAACATACATAAATAGGTTATCAATCAAACAGTTAAACAAATTGAATCCACAACTCATGAAATTCCAACCAAAGGTAACCAATTCATATTGCAAGCATAAACATGGTTTCGAATCACCCCCTAGCTAATGGGGGGTTTAGTTCCTCATACGTACAAAACAAAGATAAGTGAATTTAATCATTGAAATCAAGGAAAAGAAAACACCTAAAAATTCCAACAGCTCAAACTTGAATTGTATGAACGTTTAGGCCCTTCTCCTCCTCTTTGTTGTGGCACAAGGTCTAAGGATAGGTTTTGGGATGTGTTTGTATGTGGAATGGATTGGGGAATGGTTGGGTAGTGTTTTGGAAGGATGAGGAGTGGTAGAAATGGAAGGGGAGAATGCTGGAAATGAAGATGAAAGGCACGACAATGAATTTCAGGATGTGTGTTTGTGTTGTGGTAATGGGAATGAATGAATGATCCTTTGTGGCTGCAATGGATGCTTATTTATAGATGGATGAATGATTAAAAGAGGGAATATGACAACTAGGAGGGAATGATTAAAAGAGGGAATGCATGTGGAAGTGTGGCTGCAATGAAGGAGAAAAGCTGGAAAATGGAATGGGATGCACGGCAAGGTGATGTGGATGCTAAAATTGAATGTGTTTGCATGTGAATTAAAGCTATGGTGAATGATGATGAATGCATGTGGATTAAAGAGGGAATATGGAAGAGAATGTGGTGCAATGATGAAGTGGGAAGCTGGAAATGCAAATGGGATGCACGGCAAGGGCTTGTGGATGCTGAAATTGAATGTGTTTGCATGTGAATTAAAGCTAGGGTGAATGATGATGAATGCATGTAGATTAAAGAGGGAATAGATGGTTTTGCTGGTTCTAAGGCTTTGTTTGATTGGGTTAGGCCCTTTGTTTTATGTCCTAAAATGCATACAAGGTTTCAATTTCGTCCAACACTTTGGCTCCAAGCATAAGCTATCCATTCTAAGCCCAATTTTGCTCCAAAATGCTCCAAAATGCACCTTTTTGCTTCCTTAGCCATATGAACCTAGAAACACACGAAATTGGCATAAAGGACTAAAATAACTAAAGAAACACAACGTAAATGCACGAGAACAAGCCAATTAAGTCGCATAAATCTGCTCCTATCAAATTCCCCCACACTTAGCTTTTGCTAGTCCTCGAGCAAAACAGAAAAACAAAACAAAACCTAAACCTTCCAACAATGGTCTCAGGGATTTTCAATGCGCATGACATGTTAAAAATTCATTATCTCCACAGATTTTAGTCATCTTCACACTTAAGTACATTCTTAATCATAGTCACCACATACTAGTTCACAATTAAGCATTTAAAACCATGTTTTGAATGTAGTAACATGCTTTAGAGAATTTGCTCAATTCCTTACAAGATATGCACTTAATTTTCACTCAGATTTTCTAACTACACACCCTAATCTAGTGATATGTGAGAAGATTGATGTAAACATGAAAACGAACAGTCACATATATGTATCACAAAGAAAGCAATTTCTGGAGTTAATAAGCATGTTTAGATATGATCTCATGACTGGAATGCTACTACTTAGACGCGAGAACCAGTGACACTATATGCTCATGCCAAATTCAAACTCTACAAATTGAAATGCACAACACTCAAGATAGAAGTCAAGGGTTGTAGTGGGGCTTGGGGTGTTTGGCTAACAAAGAAGGGATATGGAAAACAAAGGTTCTTAAAGAAATAGTGAGCAAAGCATTCGAATCAACTTAGAATTCACTTTTGAATGAAAACTCAACTTTTGAACAAAAAGGGAAAATTTAGACAATTTAGGGCCAGATTTGGTGTTTAGGACCCTTTCTTCAACATTCAACACTTTATCACTCATTTTTTTTTCTTTTCTTTTCTTTTGAATCTCAAAACATACATATAGACTTAAGAACAAACATTCCCTCCCCCACACTCATTTTCTTGCATAATGTAACTCAAAAGGAATTCATTTAAGTCATGCTCACTATCTTTTAAGAACAAGGGTGTGGACTGTCCTAAACTAGGCTAGGTGAGGATAATGTGGGTTAACAAGGAATAAAGGCTTAACAAGGCTCAACGGGGTTAACTTAAACAAATAATAAAGTAGGATACACGGCAATTTGGCTTTGGTGGTGGTCACTACACAACTTCTTCTTGAATATGTGTTATGCAAATCAATAACATGCTTTGAATGAAATGGGCATGAGTTCTAGCATTTCGAACTTATATATGATGAAACGCCTTCTAAGTAGTAACCACACAAAGAATAATGAGATCATGCAACGAGTTTGAAAACAAGAATCACATATTAATACTCTCCAAAGAATGTTTAAAGCTCAAGTCTCTCAGGGTTGTAATGTTTGTTTGAGTTCCTTCCTTCAAGCATGTTACAAAAACTAATTTTTCTTTTAGGATTGCATGTGAAGTCATACATTATAACCATAACCAAGCATATACCAAGAGTAAATCAAACTTTTCTTCATGTTTATAACTCTTTTTAACAGTCATGCAATTAAAAACCAAATCCTCATCATTGCGTTGGAAGGTACCCTAAGACACAAACACACAAAAACGACTCAAAACACTCTTTTTAGGCTTTTCAAAACATGTTTTTCAAATTTTTATGTGATTTTCGGAGTTATTAAACAAAACACACTAAAACACTCCAAATCAGCTTAAAAACATTTTAAAACAGCAAGGAACAACACTTGAAGTTATGGGTGATAAAATCCAACGAATTTGCATCAACATACTTAGTTACCCCCCCCACACTTCAATCAAACATTGTCATCAATGTTTTAAGCCTAAATTCACACCAAACAAAAGTAAACACATAAACAGCAACTAAACATACTAAACATGGCAGAATGTAACTAACAAAGAGAAGAGTTTAGGGACGCAAATCTGGTTATGGAGTGTAAATTCCATCTTCTCCTTGGTGATTGCATTGACGCTTGATCTTTAGTTTGACTGGAAGATTTTCTGGTTTCTTCCAATCGTTAATTTTCCACAGGCTACTCTTGAACTGGGCTGGAGGATTCTGACACATGGCAGGCAAGCACGAGGTGGAGGTGATGACCTGTTTCTTTGTTCAATCTTTCCAATTCGTATTGAAGAGGGTTAGAGGATAACTCAGCATATGCAGTTGTTGCGTTTGCTGACTATCCACAAGATTGATGTTTCCTTGTCACTCGTCTTAGCTGTTCTCCAAGCAGATGTGGTCCCTTCTCTGGAAGTGTATCAACCGTTGAAGATGACTACTCGAGGGCAACGTTAGGTAAGCAACCAGGGAATAGATTCCAGGTAGTCGGCTCTAGATCGGAAGACTGACTCCAAGTGCCGGCTGATTGCTCTTTTCACTTTGCCATGCGAGTAATAACAATGACAAAGGAAAAGATAGGGAAAGAGCATGATATGAGATACCTTTGTTTTCGCCCTTGATGATATGAGATACTTTTGCTTTTGAAGAAGCAGCGAATGAATCAGCACATATATTTGTTGCGCTTGTCTCCACATGCTTCGATCCACCGTTTCCTCTTGCCTCATCTGTACTCCAGGCATCTGGTATCTTCTTTGGGGGTACATCAATGGTTGAATATATGTTCTCAAGAGAAGAAGAAAACTAAGCATGTTGAGAGGTTTGGTTGCAGCTACATTCTCGGCCGAGAAGAAAAGTCATGCATTTTTGGGTGTATGCCTTGCCATGAATGTTGATGTATATAGGCATTGTAATGGCAAGTAGTAGTGTGGATGCGGCAATGACCTCCACGCGTCTTCAACTTTGTCAGAGATCTTTTGACAAAGTTGCACGCGTTATCTGAAAAACCGGGATTTCGGCTTTGTCACCCACGCTTGTCGGCAAAAGTGTGTAGCTGCATTCTCGGCCTCCACACGTCTTCAACTTTGTCAGAGATCTTTTGACAAAGTTGCACACTTTATCTGAAAAGCCGGGATTGCGTCTGAAGAGTTGGCGAACTTTACGCAGGAAAATCCAGCTTTGAAGAGTGGTGTCTCTTCAATTTGAATCGGTGGTTGTGTCGTCTCTCCCTTTATAGAGGTGATCGATCACCTCTAACATGCACACTTTGAAGATTGCCCATCCGTGAAAAATCGTCTCCGGCCCTTTGAGATTTTACTCCATCCAACCCTTCTCTTTTAACATTTTTGAAAATGGCTAACCCATCTAACCTTTGCTTAGATTTGAGTCTCAGCAGTGATCCGGTTGCGCCGCGTCAAGGTAATGTATGGTGCCCGTCTTTCTTATCTCCTAATGGCCCTCTTACAGGTGAAGACTTCGTGATGACGGATGCAACAACAGCTACAATAGTAGCTAGGAACCTCCTCACTCCTAAAGACAGTAGGCTGCTTTCAGGACGGTCCGATGAGTTGGCCGTTCAAGAGTCCCTAGCTCTCAGTGTTCAGTGTGCGGGCTCTGTTTCCAACATGGGCCAACGCTTACTTGCTCGATCCCGTCAAGTTGAATCATTAATGGCGGAGGTGGAAAATCTTAAGCAAGAGATCAAACAGCTTAAGTACGAGAATAGAAGTTTGCGTCTGCTTGCCAATAATTATTCGACAGGCATGAAGAGGAAGCTTGATGAGCTGCAAGAATCTGAAGGTCGAATTCAAAGTGACCGTCAAAGGCTTGCGGCTTTCTTCCAGAGGCACCTCTTTCCTGCGTCATCTAGTGTTCCACCAAGTATTGGGGCCTCGAATGATCTATCTTTGATGGCTCCTGCTCCGATGCCTCCCGCTCTGATGCCTCTTGCTCCGATGCCTCCCGCTCCGAGAGTTTTGCCATGTAGTGGGGCTTCACGTAAACAACCTTTGTGAAGGCTCCATCTTTCTCTTTCTTTGTTAGATACAATTTTTTTTTTTCGCACTTGTAATTTCTTGGAAATCAATGAACATGCTTTGTTTTATTCAGTGTATTGGGTTGCCTGATGCGAGTTTTATACGCACACAAATTAAACCCTCTTTTTGTCAATTGTAGTGAAGTGTATAAGTAGGGATCGTTCTGGACCGGGGATTAGGAGGGATTGTTAATCACTTGGATTTGACTTAAAAACGTAAAAACTCAATATAAAACACTATTTAATGCTCGAAGAAAGCAAGACTAAAAATAAGAAAGATTAAGACTAAGACTTCAACGAAATAGGGGGGAATTGGATTTGGACGAATTTAAACTAAAATGGATACTTGGAAACAAAACAAATTGTAAATATGGATAGATTGCAAACAAGTGTTGTGAAATTAGATGGTTGGTGAATTAGCTAGAGGTTCTTTCTCCACACATGATATTTATGCATATGAATCAATTTCCAGTTATTCCTTCATTGAATTATGAACGACAATGCCCCAAATTAACCGTGACATCACTAGTTAACCCTCAGATTTTCCTTATATTATTGGATTGGATGGCATCATTCGACAACCCAAAACATTCTCAAAAGTTCCCTACATGTCATCATAATAGAGATACAATCGAAGATCATTAAGAATAATGAAAACCATAAGCATTGACAAAGCACTTGCAACTATGACATCATGTTACTCATGCTAAGAATTTAAACTTAACGCGATCGTGACAAGCGACCTTCACTACTTTCAAGTATAAGTTAGTAACGATTATGTGAAACCTTCTTAAACTTTAGCCACATATTCATGCATGTAATTAAGTGTCGACCCTCAATCAACAAACACAAATAAGTTAATCATCAAATAGTTAAGCCAATTGCATTCACGAATCAAGAGTTCATAACTGGAATTCATCAATTCATATTACATAAACAATCATGGTATTGAAATCACCCCTAGCTAAGGGGGGTTTAGTTCCTCATAACTTTGAAATCAAAGAAACACCTAAACATTCCAACAACTCAAACTCGAATTGTATGAACGTTTAGGCACTCTTATCTTCCATTCCTCATATTACAAAACAAAGAGAATTGAATTTACAACATTGAAATCAAAGAAACGCGTAAACATTCCAACAACTCAAACATGAATTGTATGAACGTTTAGGCCCTCTTATCTTCCTCTTTATTGTGGCACAAGGACTAAGGGATGTTGTTGGTGTGTTGAATGGATTGGGGGATTATGGAAATGGAAGAAATGGAGGAGAGATGGAAGGGAAACTCACGGCCAATAGGGGGAAGAATGGATGATTTTGAAGAGTGTTGTGTTGTGAATGAGATGAGATGAATGAATGGGAATGCAAGGGTATTTATAGGAGGAGTGGAGGGAACATATGGATGTTTGTTTAAGCATTTGTGTGAAGGAATGATGAAGAATTGCATGTGGAATTAAAGAATGAGTGGTGGTGTAATGATGAAGTGAATGCATGTGGAATTAAAGAGGGAGAATGTGGTGAAATGATGAAGTAGGAAGGTGGAAATGCATGTGAGATGTTGGAAAGGAAATGGGAATATGAGTAGGCCATGGCATGGGAGTTGTTTTGTTGGTGTAAATGTGCCATGGTTGCAATGATGAAGAATAAAGGGTGCATGTGGGGTGGAATTGAATGAATGCAAAGTGAATGAATAATGAAATGAGTTAAAGAGGGAGAATGTGGTGAAATGATGAAGTAGGAAGGTGGAAATGCATGTGACTTGTTTGTGGAATAAAGAATGAATGGTGGAATGATGAAGAGTTGCATAAAGAATGCATGTAGGGTTAGCTAGGTTGGCTTTGTTTGGGTGCATGTGTGTTAATGGTGGTTTTGCATGTGAATTGATGGATTGTTTTTGATGGAATGGATGGTTCTTTGCATGGCTTTTGAAGTGATTGTGGGCTTTGGAATTGGAAGGAAATGCATGGCCTTGGGGTTGGTTTAAGAGAGAATGGGCTAGGCCCTTTGTTTTATGTCCAAAATGAATACAAGGCCTTCAAATTCGTCCAACACTTTGGCTCCAATCATATGCTATCCATTCCAAGCCCAATTTTGCTCCAAAATGCTCCAAAATGCATCTTTTTGCTTCCTTAGCCATATGAACCTAAAAACACACGAAAATGACTTAAACTACTAAAACAACTATGAATTAACAACATAGATGCACGAAAACAAGCTAAGTAAGTCGCCTAAATATGCTCCTATTATTGCCTCCCAAGTAGTGCTTTCTTTTACGTCTTGTAGCCGGACGAGACCTTCTTTTCTCACTTAGGACCCACAGCATGCAATGGGATTTCCTCCACAACATGCTCAATCAAGTTCTCGTAGTACGGCTCAATGAATGGGAGGGGATAGTGATCCTCCCTGATTCTGGCGTTTGGATTCCTAAAGTCCCTGTAAAAGCTCCCACCACCTTGAAATTGATTGGGTACCTGCACCAAACAAGGTAACAACCTATTAGTTGAAATGGGAATCAGAATTGGGATTGGAGACTTACTAGCATATTGTAGTGAAGGTTCAAAATCGGCAGCCCTATCAACAATGTCCCCATTTGAAGTTTCAGCCATATTGGGTGGTTGTAGGGCAATCACTCCAAGTTCTTCTCCAATGGTGGTGCTTGATACATCCTTCGTGGTAAGTGTGGATCCTTTCGGCCCTTTGTCCTTATGCACACCTACGACAAAACAAGAATGACTATTGTTAGAATTCTTACTAGAGTTATAAACATTGAATTTAATTATTTCACCACCAAACTCCATTGTTAATGCTCCCTTGGCCACATCAATCTTTGTTTGAGCTGTTTTCATGAACGGACGGCCTAGCAAGAGTGGCAATGATGGAGCATGGCTCGAATCCTCCATTTCTAAGACATAAAAATCTGCAGGAAAGATGAGATGATTGACCTGCACTAAAACATCCTCAAGAACTCCCTTGGGATAAACATTAGAACGATCGGCCAATTAAATTATAACACCATCTTGTTTTAACTCACCAAGATTCATAGATGCATAAATGGAATATGGCATGACATTAATAGAAGCACCTAAATCTAACATGCATTGTTCAAACTTAGTATTACCAATAACGCACGGAATTGTAAAACTACCCGGATCTTTGCATTTAGGGGGTAATTTCCTTTGTAACACAGCAGAGACATTTTCACTTACTTGAACCACCTCTTTGTTCGAGATCCTTCTCCTTGTTGTACAAAGTTCTTTTAAAAACTTAGCATACCTCGGGACTTGCTTAATCGCATCAATGAGCGGGATATTGACTTGAACTTTCCGAAAGGTCTCTAGAATGTCCTTCTCGGCTTCTTCCTTCTTTGATTGCCTAAACCTGCCAGGAAAGGGCAAATTTAGTGGAATAGAACTAGAAAAAGTCGAATTGGGACTTACCTTGGTGGTTTGGGATGGTTTAGGAGGACTAGATGAATTTGGCAAGGTTTGGTCATCCTTGGCCGTGGGCTTTGCTCCCTGTGCTTCTTCTTGCAGCAACTTGTCCTCCTCGTCTTGACTTGATTTGGATGTATTTGAGTTCGTTCCAACCTGTGTACCACTTCTCAACATGATGTCTTAAGTGGTTTCAAATCCTCCCTTTGGGTTCATAACGGTTGAACTAGGCAATCTGCCTTGTTCTCTAATTTGCCCCATAAATTCGGCAATTTGACCCATTTGCTTCTCCAAATTGTCCACCCGTTTGTCTTGGATTTGTCTCTCCTTATTTTGAGTTTGTACTTCCTGCATCAAAGTAGTAAGTAACTTAACAACGTGATCATTATCCAAAGACATACCTGAGGTTGTTGGGGCAGATTACACTTGGTTTTGATTGGGGACGAATGACTTTGTATAAAAGCCCGGTGGTTGCTGCCTAAATCCTCCTTGGGGTTGTTGAGGATCCCGCCATTTGAAATTTGGATGGTCCCTCCACCCTGGATTGTAGGTATTAGAGTATGGATCATGGCGTGGTTGATTTTGGTTCCCAAAACCCACGGCATTGGCAGATTCCCAACCCCCATTCTCAATTAATTTAGGGCATTGATCGTTGGCATGTCTTTGCATAGAGCACACGCCACACACACTTGGTCCATGAATCTTCATTCCCTCGGCCAACTGAGAAACAATAGAAGTAAGGTTAGCTAATTGGGATTGAATTTCGAGCATAGAACTTACCTCATTCACTTGTGGCCGTGGGGGGTCTCTTTGTCCAACACCTTCGTATTGTTGTGCATTATGTGCTCGGTTGGCAATTAGAACTTTTGCAGCCCCCAGAGTTTTATCCACCAATGCACCTCCCGCCGTGGCATCAAGCATTTGGTGTTCCATGGGAAGGAGTCCTTCGTAGAAGTATTGAATGAGCAGCTCTTCCTTCATTTGATGCTGTGGACAAGAAGCAACAAGTGATTTAAAACGTTCATAATAAGAAGGAAATGATTCACCTTGATTTTGTTGGATGCTACTAATTCGTTTCCTCAAGAGAATGACTCTTGAAGTTGGGAAAAACTTCTCCAAGAAAGCTCTTTTCATACTATCCCAAGATGTAACCGTTCCGGGTGCTAACTCGTAAAGCCAATCCTTCGCCTTTTCCAAAAGTGAGAATGGAAAAGCCTTCATCATCAGAATGGTCCCGTCGACATTTATGGGTGTCATGCTCGAATAAACAACCTCGAACTCCTTGAGATGCTTGTTGGGATTTTCCATGGAAAGCCCATGGTATTTCGGAATGTGGTGCAACAAGCTTGACTTCAACTCGAATTCATCGGTCTTGCCTTGGGCAGCCGCGGGGTATTGAATGCTTAATGGTGCGGCATTGGCCAAACCCGAGGCAGAAAGCTCCTTGATGGTTCGATTGTCCGCTGCCATGGTTGGTACTTCCTCTTCAAACTTTGCCGTGGCCTCCTCTTCAACCTCAACTTCTTGCTTTTCTACTTCAGGTTCGGGACTAGGAGGATTAAACTCTTGCAATTTCTTTTTCCTTCTCAAAGTCCTCTCGAAATCGCCGTCAAAGTCGGAGATATGCTCACGAACAGGTTGTGAGCTACGGGTTATAAACTAGTACCTACACACAAGAGCAAACAAGATAAGTAACCCACTTAATAGACTCGGCACAAGTAAGAAAATAAGTTGCCACACACGGCACAAAAACAAAACACATACACACGGTGCAAAATTTAAAACAAAACAGAAACCAAACAATTTAAACAAGACACAAGACAAGGGAATAGCAACTTTGCTAATCCCCGGCAACGGCGCCAAAATTTGATGCGAGAAGTATACGCACACAAATTAAACCCTCTTTTTATCAATTGTAGTAAGTATGTAAGTAAGGATCGTTCTGGACCGGGGATTAGGAGGGATTGTTAATCACTCAGATTTGACTCAAAAACGTAAAAACAAGTTTAAAACACTATACTAGACTCAAAGAATGCAAAACTCAAAATAAGATAGATTGTAATGACTAAGACTAAACAAAATATGGGGGGGGGGGATTGAGGTTTTGACGAAATTAAACTAAAATGCACAGATTGTAATTAAGGGCAAAATGTAAATATGAATGTGATGAAAATATGGATGAATGCTAGCTAGAAGGTTCTTCTCCACACATGTTACACTTGCATACAAGATGATTTTTGGTTGGTCTTTCGATGAATTATGAAACTCAACACCCCGGGTTAATTAGGTCCGCTTAAATTAACCGTCAAGTTTTCCTTAAGTTAATGAATTGGATGATTGCATACGACAACCCAAAGCATTCCCCACAAGTTCCCTACATGAATTGCATAATAGAGATACAAGCAAGAATCATTAAGTTCTTTGAAAACTATAAGTGTTGACGAGGCATTCGTTACTATGAATTGCATGAAAATTATGCCAAGAATTTACTTAACGCGATTGTTTATAAACAACCTCCACTACTTGTGAATATAAGTTCATAACTATTAGGTGAAACTCACTTATATTCTAGCGTCATATTCATGCATGAAAATTAAGCGTGCACTCTCAATAAACATACATAAATAGGTTATCAATCAAACAGTTAAACAAATTGAATCCACAACTCATGAAATTCTAACCAAAGGTAATCAATTCATATTGCAAGCATAAACATGGTTTCGAATCACCCCCTAGCTAATGGGGGGTTTAGTTCCTCATACGTACAAAACAAAGATAAGTGAATTTAATCATTGAAATCAAGGAAAAGAAAACACCTAAAAATTCCAACAACTCAAACTTGAATTGTATGAACGTTTAGGCCCTTCTCCTCCTCTTTGTTGCGGCACAAGGTCTAAGGATAGGTTTTGGGATGTGTTTGTATGTGGAATGGATTGGGGAATGGTTGGGTAGTGTTTTGGAAGGATGGGGAGTGGTGGAAATGAAAGGGGAGAATGCTGGAAATGAAGATGAAAGGCACGGCAATGAATTTCAGGATGTGTGTTTGTGTTGTGGTAATGGGAATGAATGAATAATCCTTTGTGGCTTCAATGGATGCTTATTTATAGATGGATGAATGATTAAAAGAGGGAATATGACAGCTAGGAGGGAATGATTAAAAGAGGGAATGCATGTGGAAGTGTGGCTGCAATGAAGGAGAAAAGCTGGAAAATGGAATGGGATGCACGGCAAGGTGATGTGGATGCTGAAATTGAATGTGTTTGCATGTGAATTAAAGCTAGGGTGAATGATGATGAATGCATGTGGATTAAAGAGGGAATATGGAAGAGAATGTGGTGCAATGATGAAGTGGGAAGCTGGAAATGCAAATGGGATGCACGGCAAGGGCTTGTGGATGCTGAAATTGAATGTGTTTGCATGTGAATTAAAGCTAGGGTGAATGATGATGAATGCATGTGGATTAAAGAGGGAATAGATGGTTTTGCTGGTTCTAAGGCTTTGTTTGATTGGGTTAGGCCCTTTGTTTTATGTCCTAAAGTGCATATAAGGCTTCAATTTCGTCCAACACTTTGGCTCCAAGCATAAGCTATCCATTCTAAGCCCAATTTTGCTCCAAAATGCACCTTTTTGCTTCCTTAGCCATATGAACCTAGAAACACACGAAATTGGCATAAAGGACTAAAATAACTAAAGAAACACAACGTAAATGCACGAGAACAAGCCAATTAAGTCGCATAAATATGCTTCTATCACCTAGCATTAGATTTACGCATGATGATTAATCGTGCACTCTCAACCAACACACACAAATCAATGTAATTCACAAAGATAAGTAAATTGAATTCACAACTTATGAAACGCAATTAGAAGTAATCAAATCATATCGCAAGCATAAACATGTATTTCGAATCCCCCCTAGCCAAGGGGGGGTTTAGTTCCTCATACGTACAAAACAAAGATAAGTAAATTTAACCATTGAAATCGAGGAAAAGAAACACCTAAAAATTCCAACAACTCAAACTTGAATTGTATGAACGTTTAGGCACTCTTCTCCTCCTCTTTGTTGTGGCACAAGGTCTAAGGAAAGGTTTTGGGGTGGCGTTTGTATGTGGAATGGAGTGGGGAGTGGTTGAAATGGAAGGGGATACACGGCAAGGGGAGAATGGTGCTAGAATTGTTAGGGGAAATGCTGGAAATGAATGTGTTTTGCACGGCAAAAGGGAAGTGTGATGGTGTGTGTATGTGAATGATTGAAAATATGTGAATGAATGAGAATATGGTGCAGCTGCAAGGTTGTAGTTTAGGGTGTTTGAGTGAATGGCTGAGATGGTTTGATGAATGAATGTGTTTAAATGGTTTAAAACAGGAAACAAGGCCCTTCCTTGCATGGCAAGGAAGGGAAACACCAAGGGACACACGGCAAGGGTTTTAACGTCGCAAGGGACATTGTTTTGTGACCTAGAATAGGTAGGAGTCCTTGATATTGCTCAAACATAAGATCTTTAGGTCTTCAATTTCGTCCATTCCTTTTGCTCCAAGCATATGCTATCCATTCCAAGCCCAATTTTGCTCCAAAATGCTCCAAAATGCACCTTTTTGCTTCCTTAGCCATATGAACCTAGAAAGACACGAAAATGGCATAAAGGACTAAAATAACTAAAGAAACACAACGTAAATGCATGAGAACAAGCCAATTAAGTCGCATAAATATGCTCTTATCAGTGACACACTGCAACAAGCTCCAAGCAGCAACTGCAGGGCACAGCAGTGCCAGTAGCGGCAAGAAGCACGACTACGTCACCCCTCAAGGAAAGTCGTGACCAAAAGGCACTACCCCACATGGTAAAAGTGACGCATGGCAATAAGGTCCAAGCAGTAACTATTGGGCACGGTAGCAACAGCAAACCCACAACAAGCAATTGTGTGTGTGAAAAAAAAAAATACACACTCAATGGTCCTATATATAGGAGTCAATTTCTTCCTAATGCTATAAGGGAAATACATACCCAAATAGCAAAAGGAAAATAAAAAAAAACAAGGAAGTACATTCCCACCAAAAGAAGGAACCAAAATCTAAGAAAAATGGCAAGTTTCAGCCAATCTTCGCAGGCAGGACATTTTTGGTGATAATTTAGCTTTCCGAAAGCGTTTTGATGCAAGGCAAATGGAGAAGGAAGCTAAGTGGTTGAGGATCATTGTGTCCAAATTTCATAATTTTCCCTAAAGCCAAATGTTCCAGTTTTCAAAATTATTTTTTTAGATAAGAGACAAAGCTATGTTTCCCATATTTTTTTAGAATTTTCCAGAAGAGAAATTGACCTCAAAATGGTCAGACGACATGTTTCCCCCAAAAAAAAAAAAGAAAAAAAAAGGAAAGTAGGATACCTCCTTGCCATGAGGAATCAAAAGGGGAATTAAAATACTTCCCCGTTGCGGTAGAAAATCAAAACAGGGAAGAAAGACTCCTTCCTTGCTGTGGAAAATCAAAACAAGGAAAAAAAAATCTCCTTCCTTGTTGTGGAATCAAAAGAAGAAAGGAAAATAAAAATCCTTCCTACATGCCATGGGACAAAACAAGAAACAAAAAAAAAAAAAAAAAAAAAAAAAAAAATTCCCCTTGCCGTGGGATAAGAGAAAAAAAGGAAAGTAAAAATGCACACCCTACTCACCCAAGAATAAGCATTAAATTTTCCCAAAAGCTTGAAGGAAATCACCAAAGCTTTCCAACATTTTGAAGGAAGTCATCTTTGTTACCAAAATTGAAGAGGATTCCTATCGAAGGAAGGAAAAACGTTTTTTTTTTCTAACAACCACAAGGAAAAGCGTTTGTTGTCCCACAACCACAAGGAAAGACATTTGTTTTCCTACAACCACGAGGAAAAGTTTAGAATGCGCCAAATGCATTTTGTAAAAAATTATGGAAAATCAACATGCACAATAAGTACGTGCCGATTCATCCATTTTCAAGTTTTCCTTCAACATCAAGTCTCTACAACCCTTGAAGAAAGAAGCTCATTTCATTAAGATCAAGCCTTTACGGCCCTTGAAGAAAAGTTTTCATTTCTTTCAAGATCAAGCCTCTATGGCCCTTGAAGAAATGTTCCGTTCAAGAAATACGCCTCACCTGCCCTTGACGAAATTCACAACTTCAATTCAAGAGAAGCCTCTAGGGCCCTTGAAGATATGTTTTATTCAAGAAATACGCCTTTACAGCCCTTTGAAAAACGAACTAATTCAAGATCAAGTCTCAACGACCCTTGAGTTAGAACATTCAAATTGCAGAACTTCAAAACATGTTTCCTACATGTGACAATCACATGCCTACAACGCGCCTTGAAGTGGGGGCATTTTGTAGACATGTAAATTTCGTAGCATATAAAACGATGAATCACAAAGCTCCACGTGGCATATAACTCATCACAAATGGACAAGTCATCAATGACATGTGGCACAAATTAAGCAACGGAAGTATAGAACATTCCCTAAATTCGGCTAAAAGAAGAGACATCCTTTAAATTAGGCAAAGGAGGTCCAAAATCTTTCAAAATCGGAAAAAGTTAAAGCATCTTCATAAAACAAGTAAGAATGGAAGATTGCTCACAAAATAGGCAACAAGGTTCTTAAATTTGGCTAAAGTAAGGAAAGTAGCTGAAATTAATACACAAAACATGCCTAAATTCTCTCATGGACATATTAGGACACAAATCAAAGTCAAATCCTCCCAAAGGCAAGCCTTGAGAAACCTATAAATACAAGGTCCTCCCATAAGCATTGGGGTTGGAAAAAATCTCGACACAAAAGAACCTCTGCCAAACCTTTGAAGACTAATACGTTGCCAAAGCTCTCTTCGAAGAACATTCAACCAAAGCTGAAGCTTTCTGTTGACCAAAGCTAAAGCACTTCCTTGAAAAATCAACAAGCACTCGTGCTAATTCCTTCAAGAATTTGTTGCAAGCTTATAAACTTGTATCAACGTTCATTTCAAGATCAAGTCGCCAAGACCATTGAAGCAAATAAATCCCGCATCAAACACTACCCTTGTCTCACCCTAGAGGTGAAGATCATCTACTTCTTGTTTTCAAGCTCAAAACTTGAAGCAATCATTCAACCGTTCGTCTGAGATCAAGTCATAGCGACCCTTGGATCAACAATCAACTGTCTATGTCAAATTTGAAGACTGAATCAGAGGAAAATTGTAAACAGAGATTGTAACCTACAAATTCAAATCAATACATATCTACTTTGCACACGTGTTCTCATTTCATTCAACACATAATTTTCGTGTTTACAAGTTCGTTCTTGCGCAATGAAACCCTTTGTCGCATAATTTTTTTTAATTTATCTTTTATGATCATGACATTTTTGCGCAACAATGCCCTTCTTTCGTCGCACAAAGTTCCCTTACGTTACGAAACTTGATAGATCGCGCAAAGTTTGGTCACACAAATAGTTTGGTGGCATGAAACTCGTTGTAGAGAAAAAATTTATAAGAGAATAAATGTACGAAAAGAATTGAGAGCATCATGAAATCTAATAGTTGAGTATAAAAATACGGTAAACCATGCAACGACTCTAGCTCAGCTAAAAATCAAAATTCAACAAAAAGAAATTGAATCAAGAGTGCTGACGATGCATTAGAAATAAAGTATAAGAAGTACAGAGAACAATAGAGACGAGAGATTGGGAGGAGAAAATTGGAGTTCACTCCGTCTTATTAGACTGCCGCTTTATAGGCTTAGGATTTACATAGAAAAAAGTCTTAGCTAATTACATATTCGTATTGACCTAGAAAATAAACAGTCGCATTATAAATATTAATAATATATTGGATTTTAGATAAAGAGAAATTGTGTTAGAGGGGCTAAAATCATATTGTATAAAAGAAATGAAAATATAATGTAGACTATTGAAATCCAAAACTTATAACGTGAGTAGTATATTGTTTGTTAAATATTTGAGGGTTGCATTAAGCCATAATATGACCGAGTGACATATGTAATTTCAAACTAAATGACGTGAAGTTAGATTAATGAATTCAAGTGACTGATCCAAGTATACTTCTGTGAGAAAGCAATGCCGCACAGCATTCTTAACATCTAATTGTTGGCTTTTTAAATTAAAACGGTATTTGAGATTGACATAACTTCTCATTTTGGTGTTCAACAATGGAAATCGATAAAAATTGTCCCTGGCTTTATTCATCATAAATCATTTTGGTCATTTCGTGAAAAATTTGTCAATATCCTAGTAGATGGGTTTGTTTAACAATACCCTTAAAAAAAATGATCACGTGATCGTTCATGTGACAATTTAACGAAGATGTTGACGATTTTTTTTTTACGGTAAGATCAAAATAATTTACAATAGACAAAACTCATAAACCATTTCTATCAATTTTCATTTTTAGCTATCAAAATAAAGAATTATAGTAATCCAGCAACCATTTTTACTAAAAAGCCTCTAATTGTTTAATAGGGTCGTCGCTCACTAAGTTTTCACCAGATATGTTCAGTGGAGGATGTGTCATGGTACGATCTCCCTCTCGAGCTGGCATGCGCATGCGCATGCACTTTTGATGAGTTCCACGCAATTAATCTTAAAGGCTTGACTAGTAGACCACTTTATACTAAAAGCCAATTATCAAGATCTTGTCTAATTTTTTTTTGCCTGCCAAAGTCATATACTATATATTTCCCCAAAACCAAGTAATTGACCCTCATGTGTTCTGATATTATAATGTGGTCGTGAACTTTGTGCTCATCTTTCAGCACTCAAAGTAAAACAATTCCCTATATTTTCACATATACTAATGCTAGTGAGCGGAAAGGAAGTAGGTTATTTTGGTAATTCCATGATCAAACTTCGGTGTCTTGGTTATTTCCACGCATTTTGTGAGAGGTGAGAGAGGCTAATCATGTTTTATGAGTAAGCCTTATGAGGAGTTTGTCTCTCTTAATTCTTATAAGAGGCATTTAGACTTAAGAACATAAAGAAGATTATTTTTTCATTATAACCGGGATGCTTTTATAAATCTAGTTTTAGTCCCTAACTTTCAAACCCATAATCAATCATATTAAATACCCCTGCCCACTTTTATTATTTTCAAATTTTTTCTTCAAATTCCTAATTTAATCATCAATAAGGCCTTAAAAATAGGAATTTTTATTTCTACATATCAAATTTAGTAATTTAAAATGGAAGACTTTTTAAGTCATTATGCTCATGAGAATTAAACTATATAAAAATTTATACAGACAATCACAAAACCAAACAAATAAATTAATATGCAGACACAATAAACAATATACATTATAAACGTACATGAATATATACATAGGTGCATATATATTGGTACACATATATACATAGGTTCATATGTAAAGGTACACAAATGTATGTATAGGTGCATATATATAGGTACACATATACATAGGTTCATATGTATAGGTACACAAATGTATATATATGTGCATATATCTCAGTACATAAGTATATATTTATGTACATCTGCATAGGTACACAAATTATGTATACATATATATACATGCATATAAACATATATGTATTGTTAACACTTAACATTTTTTGTACCCATATTGAATACACATTAAGTAAAAATCTTCTATTTATAATACTAAAAATAAACAAAACAAAAGTTAATAATTATTAGCTAGATTTTAGGTGATATATAAAGTCAAGGGACCAAAATCAGTATTTAATCTTACACGCAACTTTAATAAAAAAAATAGATCTTATTTAGGGATTATAATCTAATTTTCTATTCTTATATAATATAGTCGATTTTTTTTATTATAAATTTATCTTGATGCTAGATTTTATCATCATATAATATCGTTGCTCTTAAAAAAATATTTTGGTGATTACTTTCATTCAGCAATATAATAGACATCAGGAAGTCCTATATTTTACTTTTTGGAAGTTCATGGATCATGAAGTACTAATTAATTACATGAAAAGATTTCGAGTGGAAGTAGTTGACAATTTGATGCGCATGATCTCTAAGTGCCTGATAGAAAGCAAGTCCATGAGTTCCAAACTCGTGATTGCAAAATCTAATTATTTAAGACAACAAATTGATTTGTTTTTTATTTCTAATTGAAGAGGTCAACTATCTTTGATTAAAGACCACCAAAATTATATGGTCTCGAAATTGCCATTTATTAGAATTATAGTTATTACGATATAGAACATAAACAGAATTAAATCAATTCAACATGAGTTTTGAAGATACATTCTTGGGGTTGTGATCACACGGCGCTAGGGTTGAGTTTGGCAATTTCTCTGAACGTAAGCATAGAGGCAACGCCAACGCTATTAAAAGTAGAATTCTGACATATTAAATGACGGATATCATCAAGTATGTTCTTTTTTCAAACGATATAATACTCTATATTAAATTTGTCTAGACTCAAGCAGTGAAATTCAAACTTGGTTGTACAGGAAGAAACACACTTGACAATATAAATGTTAAAAAATTTAGAGTAGATTTGGAAAAATTACATAAAACATATAATTATAAGTTTTAATTTTAGAGAAATACTTGATTTTATTTTTGTTACATAGAGAGACAAAACTCAATAAAAGATTAGCAATAAGGCAGGCTACATAGGCTACATTGGAGTATCTATCTCTTTAAACTTGCATATTAATAATTTAGTAATTAATTGTACTAATTTGTGTCTTTGATAGATCTAATGTTTGTAATTTGTAATTCAAAAACAAGAATGGTCACTAGTGTTGGATTTGTTGCTATTTTGTTTAGTGATTTGTATCTTGTTATGCAATTTTTCGACCCGGGTATCTGAGATATTTTGTATGTGGGTTACTTGATGCAATCAGGTCATTTGGAGGCTCCCCTGTACCAAGTCGTGTGACTTCTCAACTAATCTTTCTTCATTTGCTATGTGAGTATTATTCTTTTGTTTTATTGTTACAATCTACTCTAAGTTTTGTATCCGGGTTTTATACGGCTTTGTTGTGGGTTCCTTGATGCAATCCGGTCATTTGCTGCTCCTGCTGCCAATATGAGGAGACTAATTCAGTAATTCTGCTTGAGTTCTTCATTTTTTTTGTTTGTTGACTAACCAATTCATATTTCTTTTAATTGTCTCTCGTTGTTGACTTGGTGCTACTGATCAAAGACATTTGCATTAAAAAGGATATGTGTTGTATGCAACTTTATATATTAGTTTAGGAAGATGTATTTGAATGCATGATGATTTGGTGTTCAAATAATTTAGTATTCGAAATCATAAATTGGCAAGAACTGAATCAAAATTGATGTAGATCGAACCGTATGGTTCTAGTAATAAATTTAAACGAAATCACATTGAACCAAATAATTGATATTTTAAGGTTCCGGTTTCGGTTTAGGAATGGAACCGCTGCCCACCCCCACCCCCAATCCACTCCCAGTCCAATGACAAACAAGTTTCCAATTTGTAATTCCCTCAACAGAATCTTATGACTCGTCTCTTCGGTTGACAGACTGCGAGGGAATTTCTAAACCGTAGCCCGTTAATCCAGTCAAAATTTCTTTGTCATTCGTCTCTTCGTTTACCAAATTGCAGGCCTCCAATCCAGTCCAAGCCCAACCGTTAACTCCACTTCTACACCGTCAACGTCGTCTTCGAACTTCTTTGAACATTGAAGCTCTGTTTTCAATTTTTTTAGGAAGCAACTATGGGTCTAGATGTCGATGATGAGGGTGACATGGCGAGAAAGATGATGGGTCGCTGAGTTCGAAAACAGAGATGTCGTCGCCTTTGAATTCGATTTCTCGTGGTGGAGCTTGGAAACTAGTTTCAGGTCAGGAACCAAAACCCTGAGATGAGTTGAGTTCTGGAGCGACGCAGCGGTATATTGTCGCCGGAGGAAGGGTCGTCGATGATGCGTTGTGGATCATCGCCGATGATGGGTTCTCTATTTTCAAATTTCTGTATCATTTGTCAGGAAGATCGAGTTCTCTACCTTCAATTTGGGTATTGGAATGATGAGAGAGAGGAGGAAGAGGAGAAGGAGGAGGAGAACGGGATGCTTGTGTCCGATGGTGGTGGTCTGGGTTTTTACGTTTCATTTTTATTTTTATTTTTTTCAGATAGCTAACAGTGTTTAAAGTATGGGTAATGATAGGAGATTAAATTTGTAGATGCTGTGACCTATTTTATCTGAGAAAAAGAGATGGTGCATCACAAATAGGAAGAGAGAGATGGAGAGTAGGCTTGCAAAATTATGTGTGATATTTTTCAGCCTTTGTGCCTTTATTTATAGTAAACTAACGAAGACTCTTTGCCTTGCAAGTAATACAACCCTAATGGGAAAAAAATCGTCTAGTATTCTAAATACAATCTACTAATAATTTACACAAGCATATATGTGCTAGAACTATATTCATAACATTTTCCCTTGAGTGTGTAAATACTCAAGTAGATAACGCATCAGATCTGTAGGCAAATGTAGAAGTAGGTGATGAAGTCGCCTCGTTTAGTCGGCAAAGTAGCGAATGCGAGTCTCAAAACAAATAGAATGATGCATAGGTAGTAAAACTCACAAAACCTCCAGAGATCCTTCTCCCTCATATCCTTTAGTTGTAGGAGCAGCAAAATCACCATCATATAGAAAGTTAAAACAAGAATTGGGATATGAGGGGTTTGGGGAAGAACATAATGGGGAAAACTTTAGGATTTTGAGAAAAAAGTATGTGAGGAAAAGGGAGAGTGAATCTGTGATTTTAAAGAACCCATGGGACCTTTGCATGACGAAGAATTCGTTGCGCAAAGTCTGAAATAATTACTTCACCTTAAAAGCCTGATCGACTAATTTAGAAAAATGTTTTGCGCGCCAAATACTTCGTCGCACAAACCTTTTAGTAAATACTTCATCTTTAATGGGCCACCGACCATTTTAGAATCTTCATTGTTCAAGATTTTGGCACCAAATCTTCCCCTACCAACGTTTTTTCTCTACCTTTGTGGGACGAATATTTGGTGTCGTCATGCAAAGGCCTCTTGCACGACAAAACTTTTCGTCGCTCAGTTTTGCGCAACGAGTCCCTAATTACACTGTGTAATTTACCTTTGCGTGAAGAAATTTGTTGCGTCGCGTGAAGTTTCATCACACAAATAGTTTTTTGTACTAGTAGTACATTAATTATCATATGCATTGTTTCTACTACCCTCCCTTTTTCGGTCAACAACTATTAATTCGTTGTTAATAATTTGGTATAGCTCAGAATAAATGAGAGAATCAAATACATATAAAGAAGAATTAGGTGAACATTGAAAGGAACGCAAAATAGCAATATTTTCATGTGTTGTTTTGCTAGATATATATTGCATGCATATACAACGTACTGATCGAGGTTTGCTTGTAAGTCGGATAAAGAAAGTTGAGGGTATGAAGCCGAAGCAACCATGTGACCCATCTTAATGACAGTTCGGAAAGAAAGTAAAGTGTGGACCGATCGATGGAGGAGGAAATGATCATTGGCTAAACATAATATTATTTATGGACTGAGTTTCCTTCATTTTTTATCGGCCTTCACATGAGGATCAGCAAATTCATTGGAAAATTAATTACACACTCAAACTATTATCAATAGGACCATTAGATATCGATGGAAGAATTTCCCACCTCACCAAGTAATTTAAGCTCAATGTGTCAACATTGAAACAAAAGTTTAAATTCTTTAATTTACAGTACTTTATTTTGTTCAGAAGGCGATGAATTGGAAAAATGATTTTAAGTGATTGAATATGTAGACTTCGAAACAAAACATAAAAAAAATTCAATTCACGTTGATGTGACATTATTTATTTATTTATTTTCTCGTATACTCTTAATCTTGTGTGTTTTCAATAAATAAAATACCTCACTAACATTAAATAGTGGTTGATATTTTGAGAAAAGTTTCGTTGACTTTGGCGTCAGTGTTGTATAATTTTATTGAATGTTTGTAGGTCCAATCAACCGCAGAGATAGAAAGATTATAAAATTATACTAAGAAGAAGAGGAAGAAGAAAAGAGATTTGGATGGGAAAGAAAAAGGGGAGACGATGGCTACCGTTTCTTGTCAATTCAAGACCCCCAATGAGAGGGAGTTTTGTTGTTTTCTCATAAACGGCCAAAACACGTACAGTGCAAGAGGCCTTATCAGTTTGTGTACTACGGAGATATTTCACAAATTATACCGTGCTGGTCCAAAGCATGTGTAAGAAATATAAGTAAAATCAAGAATTCGGGAACTAAATGAATGGCCTAGAAGGAACAACATCCACTTAAAAATTCCCACTTAAGTTACGTACAAATTTTCTTTCGTTGTTTTCTTTTGAAGATACAACAATATATTATTGACTTAAAAAAAAAAGTTAATCTTGAATGAGGAGATCTTGCATAAAATTAAGAAAGTCCGCAAACCAAACTAATTTGTTTGCTGTTAGTATTCTTTTTTTATCTCGAAAATTAATAGTAGACTTAAAAAATCACTTACATACGCTATACAAATTATTAAGAATAATTAGAAGAATAACAATTTTCACCCTCAAGAGTATAAATATACTGGAAGTATCAAAATCGATATCCTGGTGAAATCCTTCTCTCCTACGAAAACCTTTTATTTTTTCTATATTCATTTTCTTGTCCCCTTTCCTCATATAATATATATACATAATACATACATATATATATATATATATATATATATATCATTGAGCAAGCACAATAATAGAGAGGGCCTAGCTTTCAGTGATCTGTAAAATTGAGCAGCAGGCTTTAGGTACTACGAATTCTTTGGTAAGAAGGCATGCCAAGAGTCTCAACAAAGCAAAGAGACGAACCCTACAGTACTACAAATACTCATCATCTACGTCCTCACAACACTGCTGTGACAGAGACAAACCCTACAGTACTACAAAATACTCATCACCTACGTCCTACACAACACTCCTCCCAAACAGAAAGGTACAATATATTGGATAAAACTCTTGTAAAAAAAATATATTATATATTGGATAAAACTGAAATTAATTAATTATGTTAGAATAGAATTAATTAAAGCTCAGCTTAATATTTGATTATAAAAAATAAAAATAAAAATAAAAGCAAAAAGCAAAAATTGCTAGTAGGTGTTAACAGGTGAAACGGGTGACCCATAAACTTCACGGATTGAATTTGGATGACTTCTTAACTTAACGAATTGAGTTTGGGTGATTCATTTACTTAACAGGTCAGTTTCAAACTGATATCTTGAATTGATCAATTGATTGTAGTTCATGCAGGAAAAAAAATTAAGCAGTTCATGCAAGAAACCTAGATAGTATAGCTAGTTCATAATGTATAAACCAATTTATGACTTTGGGTTTTTATTTCTGACCGAAATATAGAGACTGGACCAAAATATAGCGATTCATAGAGAGAGGCCTAAAGTCATTGGAAAACAAGCTTACCTTATTATTATTATTAAGAACACACAAAGGAACCCAAAAAACAATTAACACTCTAGATAGAAAGCAAGTACTAAATATGATATGTAATTTACATAATTGCTTCTATAAACACTTAAAAGCCTTTTATTTTTATGAGGCTGCTGATCGTTAAGGCTTAACCTTTTTGGTATCGCTCACACTCTCTAAATTAATATTCTTAACACATTACATCCTTGAGAAGCTTGTACCTGCGCGTAGCGGTTCTTGGTGACGGCACGCCACTGCTAGGGTGGTTCTTGGTGTTAACCTTCTCACCGCTTCCACTCTCTTGATTATGATCTTGTTGCTTGATCTTGTGATCCCCAGAGTATTCTGACCGGCTCGAGGCACTTCCGGTCTCGACTCCTCCTGCGGCCGCCATACTCGATTTCTTGGAAGAGCTACCGTGCCTTGTCGTGCTCCTTTCTTGATCACTTAAGCACCAATCACACAGTTCAGTTGGCTCCGCATATTCGCTATAATAATTGCTACAATACCTAGAATTAAACAACTGTCGTCTATAAGATTTGACCAGATTGATTGGGAAACTGATTCAAAAGCACATAAATGTATAACAAATTCACATCGGTATCATGCTTAATTAGTAAATGAGTTTTCTTTGTTATTGTCAGCAGTAATTGGAATATTGATATAATAGGACTAGGCATGGTTATAGCATTATAAACATGTTTATACAGATACATGGTGATGATTGATGATGGCATAGGATGCATGCCCCACGGTTTTATCATGGTACCATGACCATGACCATCAGATATCATATACATGGTACCAATAATAATTAGGTAGGTTTGGTGGGTGTTTTATGGAGATGGGTCTATTCAGTTATCAGTACCTGTCGCACCTATGAACCATGATCATGATCATGATGATACAAATATATATATATATATATATATATGATGCCTTTACATACATATAGCAAATAGCATATCGTCATGTTATGTATGATGCATGGCATATATATATATGATGGTGATGATGTTTATGATGATGGTGATGGTGAAAATACATACGAGTGTTGAAAGCGATTGCGGCATTTGTTGCAGCGGAAGAGCTTGTCAGGAAAACCCACGTCACCACACATGCAGCAAACAGTTTGAAGATCCACCATCTTCGTTCTTGAAGCAATTCAGGAGATACACAGAATAATATTTGTATATATCAATTATCAAGAAACACAATCCAAAACCCAAAACCAAGAGAGTCAGAGAGATAACTACAGGAAGAGAGAGAGAGAGAGAGAGAGAGAGTTAAATATAAAGAGATATACGAGGACTAATGGTTTTGGAGTCGGTGTGTAAATTCCATATTTATACATGAAGTTAATAAATATTCTCATATTTATTTATAATATTGGAGAGATATACACAGGTAGACCACAGGTTGCTTGCAGTCGTTTTCAGTTAGGGCAGAGGGGGAAAGAAAAGAGGTGAACCTTAAAATAGAGGTGGGGAAATGACACTTCTGCCCTCATGCGGAGAGCTTTGCTTCTTAATTCCGTTTCCCATCTTTTCTTTTGCGTTTGTAAAAAGAAAAACTAATGAAAAATGTTTCAAAATTTTGAATTTTAATAAAAAATCATCTAATAATTTTATTTAATGATAAAGATAAGAGGAAAACTAAAAAAAAAAAATTATCAAACACCCATGCGGTCTCCTTTGCTGCTGCATCTTCCAGTTGCTTCTTTTTCCAGTATTCATTAATTGGGGTCCAAAAATTGCCTTGCCAGAAGCAACTCCAATCATGGCTACTCCAATATTTATTTTACTGCACAAACCTCTATATATTTGTACTATATGTATATGTATATATATACACATATACATACACACCCTACTACATATTATATATTATGGACATTATGAAGCATTGAAGAGTACCATGTGCAACTTTATTTACCAAGCCACTACCTTTTATACCTATAATTTTAATTTACATGATGCACCATTGAGAAGAATCCGCTGTTCCCAACAATTTCCATCCACAAAACCGTCGGTGTTGTGAGATGCTTTGGAAATTGTATGGTAACCAAAATTCAGGGTTTTTAAGTCCACACAGATATTGGAATGATTGAAGACTTGAGATGCTTCTGAAATTAAAGGATATGAAGTGGGGGTCGATCTGGGTTCATATCCGTGGGTGTATCTGGGTTCATATCTATAGGTGTATTCGATTTTATTGATTTCATATGCGTTATTTTTTTTTATTTTGCAAAGGGAGAAGATGAGATTGTAGGTGGAGGAGAAGAGGAAGCTGCAGATGGGCAGACAATAGAAGAAAATTAAGTAATTGGTGTAGGAAGTTTAGAAATTGAAGAGATATAGAGACAATTTATGAGTATCGAAGAAAATGTGTTTGCAAGGTGGGAATGTGCCAAGAAAATTCAAGAAGAGAAGAGAGAAGAATGTAGTACCGTTAAGTTTCATAAACAGTGTAGCACCGTTAAGTTTCATAAACAATGTAGTACCGTTAAGTTTCATAAACATTTTGTGTGAAGACGTACGGGTCCTCTGGTCATTTGTTTTTTTACTATTAAAATTATGTCTTTTTTTTTCCTTAAATTTAAGTTCTTTTGTCATTTTTATTAAAATTTAATAGTTTTTCATTAAAATTTTAGTATTTTTCATTAAATAAAGTTGTAGCATAGTTTTTTTTATTAAAATAAACTTAGCCGAAACCCTTTTCATGAAAGTTTGTGTGTTATCCACACTCCATTTTACTTCTGTTGACCCTAAAAACTACACTACAACAAAATAGCTGTTTGGCGAGGACTTTTGTCCTCGTTGAAAGTTGCTGTTTTATCGCTGAAGGTTTTCAGCGAGGAAAAAAATTCCTCGCTCGTTCCTCGTAGTAGGCCCGTCAAGAAATATGTACAACGAGGAATTGTTTCCTCACAGAAATGATACAGCGAGAGTGGAACGTTTTCTCATAGTTGAGTTGGAGCAGTGACAAACTCCTCGCTAAAAGGGTTGGAATGTGATCGCCAAAACATTTTGACAACCTAAATATTGGCGTTCCATAACTTATATGAGGATAAAATTCCTCGCAAAAATAATCAAATTCCTCTCTGTAAATATCTTTTGGCGAGAAATTTGTAGGTGAGTTTTCAGCAGATCAGATGTTGCGAGAATAAATTTCCTCGTTGATAAGTATCTAGGAGACACTCGTTTCCTCGTTGTATCAAAGGTACTGAAAGTTAATTCATAGTAGTCCAAAACCAAAATAGCTTACAATGATAATTCATAGTCTACAAAATTAGTTACGCTTATTGTTAACAACTATAAAAGTTCACATTGTTTTCACAAAAAGTTCACATATTCCAGCAAAACAAAAGGACTACTTATGGAGGTGGTTGTTGCCTTTCCATTATTTTGTGTAGGAGTTCCTCAAATTTCTTTTGGTTCTCCTTCAATTCTTGGATCTCTTGTTTTGCTTCACCAAGCTCTTGTTTTGTTGTCACAAGCTCTTACTGTTGAGTCTCAAGTTTTTCTTCTCTTCACGAGAGATAGACTTTGAAGGACCTTTGAAGTACCCAGACTTGTGACCAAGAACACCGAGAACAATTTCATCATCTGTCAACGTCACCGTACCATCTGGAATAGTTGTTTTGTTTTTCATACTTAGCATCTCTTCCTACAAATGAAAAATAAGCTATCACGCTTAGCACCTTCATGTACACAAACATAAAATCTATCACATTTGGTTCCTTCATATATATATATATATATATATCATAAACATAAAAGCTTCACAGATTCTTCTATCTCGATTTAATCATAAATGACTGTCTATGATTATAATTGCTTATGATCAATAATACACCTTTACCAGCATAATGACATTATCAAACTCATACAAGCACAAAAAGCCTTGCAACTTATCAAGCCTTGAATTACATGTCAGCTCTTAAGCTAATAAGAGGTAATTATCAAACAATTATATTTTTTTCCCCAAGCAAAAACCTTAATGTGCCAAACTTGAGTCCGAGGAATGACAGAAAAGTGACAAAGGACACTGAACACCACAAGTCATGGACAACACCTTTTTATTTACACGTCTTATATAAGTGGCAAGACTCTTTTATGTAGGAGAAATAAGCAAGAAACAATACATACTTTCAAAAGTTTACATGTTATATTATGACATACACATAAACATTGAATACAAACATATACATTGACATAGCAGGACTAGAATATACACAACCAGCATGTACATAACTAACTTACCCACTTTAGTTTAGCTCCTTCATCCCAACCATTTTTGGTGTTTTTATGCACAGCCTCAAAGTAATTAATTGAACTTAGTTGTTCTCCGGTTTTGGCTTCCTAATACATGGATCACAAATTAAAGTTAATAACTTATTATCCACCTAGAATCTAGATTAAAATTATGAAAAACACATCTTACAATCTCTTCTTCATGGGCCCTAAAAGATTTGAGCCTCCTTTATGATTGTAAGTCAAATGAGACCTATTAATTGCATTTTTATTTGAGCGTTCCTGCATAGCAAAAATAAATTTGGTGACATGAAGAAGATAAACAACATACATGACAACCACAATTCAGTTCATTAATATACATGTGTACATTGAATTGAACACTTGCATAACGATCACAAAGAAAATTTCATTCCTCTTGACTAGTTACATCCTCATGTTTGTTTCATTTTGCTTCTTCTAGAGTTGGGAAGGAATCAAAATGCTTATTCAGCTTGTGTCGAAAATCAACAAACCGCCTTTGTAATGCATTCTTAATATATGTACTAACATGAGTTAGTGACATATCAATATCGTACTTGCTCTGCATGGAATTCAATTTATAATAAATCTAATTTAAGAAAGACTTTTACATACTGAATGTAACAAAAATGTGAAATGAAAATATTACTCACAGTTATTCTTTCAATCATCTTATCCACATCCTTCTTTTCTATATTCCTCTATTGCTTCACATTTAGTGGTGCATAGGTCTGAACCACAAAACCAATATCATTCACAAGAAATGAGGAATTCGGACCTGTGGGCTTCCGTTTTAGTTTTGTCAAAGTGATTGGTATTTTCAAACCACCAAGCTGCTCTTGTAGTTTATCAGAATTCTTCCCACGGGTATTTGACCTTTTTTTTTTCCATTCACCTAAAACATTATTAATGCAAAATTTATTTTACATATGATACAAGAACCTTTTACAGAAACAAAGATAATACAAAACAAGTGGAACAATAAGGCTGAGTACCAAGAAAACCATAAGAATAAAAAATCAATTGAACACACTAATAACATCGTAAAAGAAACGACTCGCATTTTCTTGCTATAAAATAGAACACCTTTTTAGGTTTATATCAAGCACTTGCTCTAACTTTTAATCCATTAATGAAAAGTTCAAATGGTTAGTAAAACATGTCATAACTCTTACACAGATTATATTCAAACACTTGGAGAAGAAAATCACTTCAATGAAGCAACCTAATATAGATAACATTCAAAATAAAAAGGCATACCATTAGCACTTCCCTGGGTATTGATTGATGATATAACAACAGCAACTATATTGCTTGAAGGTATCACAACAACAGCTCTAATTTGTGGATTATCAATTGATGCCTCACTTGAAGAGTCACAAGGGATTCGCTTCCTTTTTCCTACCATAGTGATATTCTTCGAGAAGAAAAAAACTAACAAAGTTAAAATATGCAAGTTATTTGAGAAAGCTTAACAACACGACAAATCAGTTATATGAATATGGACAATGAATAATTACAATTGATCAGGGGAAACTATCGCACCATACCCCTCAAATGCCAAAGACAATAACCATATGAAAATGAAAAAAATTAAAAACATGCAACCACATCATGGCACTACCAAAAATTCAAAAATCAGAAACTACATTAGAAAAATATTAGTAGTCACTGCCATCACTATCGTCACTTTCAAGAATTTCTTAATCTTCACCATCATCCAATGGATTATCTTCTTCAGAATCCTCCTTGTCGTGCCTTGAATTCACCCTATAAGTTGGATCACTTTCTACAACATAGACAGAAGGCTCATCTTTAGAATCTTCGTCCATCACATCATCACTTGATAAGAGATTTTCTTGATCTTCTTGAACAGCCCAACGAACTTCATTAAACTCATCCTCTTGGTAAACATTAATATCAGTAGTTGGTTTGATATCTTCGTCTACCTCTTCAGCCCGCATCATTTTCTGGAACATCCCATATATGTCTGCATTGCACTCTTTGCACGACTTTCCAACTAGAACCTAACTTGTAATCGTTGACTTAAAACACTTGTTGTGCTTGTTCAGCAAGTATATAAGGATCATCCTTATACCACACTGAATTTACATTGATGCTTAAAAGATGATAATCTTGATGTATCTTTCTTTTCTTAGGGTCTTTGTGAGTCAAGTCAATGTTAAACCACAAACATTTGAACAAAAATACCTTATTGCAATTGATGTAAGTCAATTCCAACACACTTTCTAAAACACCATAGTAATCATAACTACAATCACTATGTTCCCCAGAGACAAAAATTCCACTAATTTGTGTGGTATGATTATTGTCACAACTTTTTGTTTGAAAGCCAACTCCATTAACAATACACCCAGTGTATGTATGCACGCGGACATCAGGCTTGCATGACAAATAATGTAGATCATCAATGGCTTCCAATGATCCCATTTCTCTCAAGCCATATATCTATTAATATTATAAAAACACTACTTATTTAAAGGAAAATAATGACACATATATTTTCAAACATAAACATGTTACAAAACTTACCCGATTTTCAAACCATTTAGAAAACTCTTGTTCCTGCCTTTGACATAAATTTTCATTGCTTTTTAGCTTTAATTCTTCCATATGTTCACTAAACAAGTAAGAAAAACAAATACTTAATTAATGCTATAATACATAAAAATGAGAATATATAGATGACATAGAAGATTACTTACATAAGATATGGTTGAACCTCATCACAATTGTGGAGCAAAAACCAATGAACTTTATCAATTTCCTTTTTAGGCAATAATATAAACTTTCTACCTCCAAATGGACGTGCTTTTTGGGAGAATACTGCCAAACCACCCACATTTTGATCATTTCTTCTGTCATCATTTCACTTATTTGGATTGAAGCGTGTTTCAACCCCACGTAAGTACAATGAGCAAAACATCATTGATTCATTTACAATATATCCTTCTATTAGTGAACCTTCAAGACGAGCTTTTTTTTGCACATATTTTTTTAGTTTACCTAAGAGCCTTTCAATCGGATACATCTATTGATTGTTAACAGGACCGTCAAGTTTGACTTCACGAGGTAAATGGACAACTAGGTGAACCATTATATCAAAGAAGGTAGGAGGAAAAATCATCTCAAGTTTGCATAAAGTTATAACAATCTCCTTCTCCATACGCTCTAAGTCTGATACTCTTAATGTTCTAGCATAAATATTCTGGAAGAAAATAGATAATTCAATTAGAGCATTGCACACTTCTTTATCCAAAAATGGACGAATACCAACTGGGAGAAGGCGCTGAAGTAAAACATGGCAATCATGACTCTTTAAACCAGATATTTTTCTATCATTGATGCTCACATTTCTAGAGATATTGGCAGCGTACCCATCAGGAAATTTGACTAATTTTAGAAACTTACAAAATTCCCTACGTTGAGGCATTTTTAGTACATACCTAGCATGTGCTTTTCTCATTTTTCCACTTTCAAGTCTCAGATGTTGATTTGACCTGATGTTCATAGCTTTCAAGTCTCGACGAGCATTATCCATGTCTTTTATTTTGCCCTCAATATTCAACAATGTCCCAATTCAACTCTTTTTTTTTTTTTTTTTTTTTGCAACATGCATAACATCAATATTATGTCTTAACCTTAGCTTCGACCAATACTCTAACTCGAAGAAAATACTCTTCTTTGTCCAATTTAACACTTCAGCCACTCGTGGTTGATCCCTTTCTCTATTATTCTCATATTTTCCAGGACTGAAGCTTCTGACTTTATCTAATTGTTGCAATATTTGAGCACCAGAGAGAACTTTAGGAGGAAGCCTATGTTCAATATGACCATTATATTCAATACTCATTTCTCTCCAAGCATGACCACAAGGTAGAAATCTTCTATGGCCCATGTAAGATATTTTATTTGTTATCCTCTGTGATGTTATATCTTTATTGCAAGTCGAGCATGCCAAGTAGCTTTTTGTGCTCCAACTTGACAAATTACCGTAGGCAGGAAAGTCATTAATGGTCCATCAAACTCATGCATGCATACGAAAAATTTTCCTTGTAGATGCATCAAAAGTTTGAATACCATCCACCCACAATTCTTTTAACTCATCCATTAGTGGACGAAGATACACATCAATCTCCTTCCCAGGTGCATTTGGTCCAGGAATAAGTAAAGTCAACATAGAGTACATTGCCTTCATGCATTTCCAAGGTGGAAGATTGTAACACACGAGAATAACTGGCCACATACTATAAGGTTTACTTATATTTGCAAACAGATTAAAACCATCTGTAGCAAGGCCTAATCTAACATTTCGAGAATCTTGGGCAAACAAAGGATATTGCTTATCAAACTCTTTCCACTCATCTAAATCAGTTGGATGCCTAAGAACCCCCTCTTCATTAACCTTTCTCTCTTTGTGCCAATTCATGTCTTTTGCAATATGTCTAGACATATACAACCTTTGCAATCTCGGCTTAATGGGCAGATAACGTAACACTTTTTGTGGGATCTTCTTGCGCTTTCCAAAACAAGGCTTGTACCTTGGCTCGCCACACTTGGGACATTTATCAAGTTTCTCATTAGTCTTTTAGAATAATGCACAGTCATTCTTACAAGCATGAATTGATTCGTACCCCAACCCCAACTCTCGTAACATCGTTTTTGCATCATTATTTGTTGATGGAATACAGGCTTCTTTTGGATGAGATTTTTTTAACAAACTGAGTAGCATGTCAAAATGCTTGTTAATCATAAAAGAGAGACACTTAATATGCATCAACTTTACAATAAAGCTTAAAACAGAAAAGTTCTCACAACCAAGATAAAGCTCCCTTTGAGCTTTGCCAAACAAATACTCATATTTACTAGCGTGAGAGTTGTCATTGCCACTTGTGGCATCAACATTAGTTCCCATATATGTTGGGCCTTGAAAATCATGTAGCATCTCAAACATCTCATTATCCTCACTATCACTATCATTTTCACTATCATCCTCTATTTGGGCATTTGACCCACTTTCTTGAAATTCCCTATGTAAAGCCCAAACTTTATAGTGTGGTACAAACCCGCTATTATATAAATGGGAACGGATAACATGCAAAGAATGAAGATTCCCATTTAGGCAGTCTCTACATGGACAACGTGTCTTGTATTCCTCATTCAATGTTTCTTTGTAGGCAATATGAATGAGTTTACACCATTAGTGAATGCATCACAAAATCTATGTTTAAAGAACATCCAACTTCGATCCATTGCTAAGAACTATTAACAATCAAAGCATCATTATTTTTTGCCCCGACCTCATGACCCTCCAATACTAATAAAACAAAAAAGTATGACCTACGTCTTTAACACCTATCAAATAAGTCATATATCATGTTTATGATTCTAATTGCAAAAGATATTATGTTTATGATTCTAATTATCAATGATCCACATATATTTTACAACTTCAACAACATGAGAGGTTAAAACAATAAAATTAGAAGTCAAGCAACTTACCTAAGAGGAGATAAAGCATATGGTATACAGTTTCTCAATGTTTTCCAACTAGAAATGATAGTTCTCTCTGCTGCCAACTAAAAAGATATAAGTTAATAACACAAGTAGAATTGAAACTTACAAGAGGTCATGGTTAAAATAGTTGGGAGATAGAAATAAAGATACAATCCTGATTTCTGTTTTAAGTTCTGTAATTAAGTTTTTATTTGTTACAAAGTCATTTCTATTTTAAAGTATATGTCTCACTTTTGACTTAAAGGTAGCGTTTGGTACGCAGACGGGACGGGACGGGACGGGACGGGACGGGACGGAACGGGACGGAACAGATGTTCTGTGTTATGTTTGGTACGCGCAGGACGGAACAAGACGGTTGTTCCGTCCTGCGTTTGGTAGCACATGGACGGAATGGAACCAAAAGATTAAAATGACTATAATACCATGTTCCGTTTGTTGTTTGGTACAATTTTATGGGCGGAACGGGACATGACTCTTTTTTTTTTTTTTAATAAGTTGTTCAAATTTGAACACTATTATCCATTATTTGTTCTTCTTGGTCCAAATTTTAATAGGTATATGTTGTGTTTCACATGCAAACCCCTTTAAAATTTGTAATTTTTCCCGTTTTCTACACCTCCATTCGAATTTTCACCACAAACCCATCAAATTTTATTGTGCAAATTGCAAAACCCACACCCCAATTCAATTTTTAGTCCCTAATTTTGGTCCTTTCAATTGTGGGTTGTTGTTCAGGGAGTTTAGGTTCTACAAACATTAAAATTGGCCTTGTTTAGAAGGACACCCCTCTAAATATTCCCCATTGCAGGAACAAGGCAAACCACATAAGAGCACATGACAAATGTTGAAAAATATATAAGTTTAATGATCATGCATATCGTAAACATTTTAGGGTTTAAACATTTAGAACTTAAACAAAGAAAATGAAATATGCATAACTTAAACATGAAATATCCGAAATCAAACATTCGTCCTGACTTAAAAAACAAATAATGTCTTGCCAAAGTAATAATGAAAACACTTAGAAGTTGATAAAGTTCGCCATACTAAAACCACAAATACTAAAACCTCAAAGGCTCTCCATAAACACTTTAATGAAATGTGGCTTCTGTGAGTCATCCAAGGTGGTCCAAATACCCATCAGATCTCCATAAACACTTTTATAGATTCACTGAATGGTGTGTGTTGACTGTTCAAGTTAACTAAGTTCTGATCATATGCAGGCTGCAAATCCTGGTTGTATTTTGGAAGACTTTGTGAGATGGCACTCCCTTCCTGACTGGACAGAGACTGAGCCAATTGATGAGGCTAAAGACTTGTTCGATGGTAGTGACGAATTGTCCACAAGAGGCTATCTCAGTAGCCGAATGCAAAAAGAAGGTGCCACCTTTTTTCATTGTTGCATTTCTATATTGTCTGTCACATAACAGCTTGTATATCCAAGTTAACAATAAGAGGATGTCGAATTCATAAAACAGACTGCAAATTACTTTGCTTATAATAATACTTTGGTTTAGTACACTATATATGTATATATGGGATAAATTGCTTAGAAGGTAACCAGTCTATCATATTATTGCCTAGAATAAGGATACTCAGCTGTTCTAATTTTATCATGACTACCTCAAATCTTATGAATCAAGCATAACCATCACAGCAAGTCAAATGAAAAAAAGTAGCTGTGGATTTAAATAAAATTGCTAGCACAAAAATCAGCAAGAAAACATGCATTACCAATTAACAACCCAAACATGCACAAAAAAGGTCCCAAATCACCAAAACAAAACAAAAAAAAAAAAAGTAAAATTTAGCTGCAAAGAAAACAAATAATACATTTATATACCTTTAGCACAGAGAGTTCCAAGAATCAGAATCGAAAATCCAAAAATCTGAAAGGGACGGTTTCCCGAATCTGGAAAACAAAATGCATCAGACACGCACAATAACGATCCAACAAAAAAAAAAGATCCAAACCATATAAGCTGATAAACATGCAAAACTCACAGATAAATAACGATCTTGGGCTGATTTAGAATCACGATTTGTAATATTAGTCTTCAGACCTGTAAGCGACCAATAATCTGTCAGAGCAATACCATTTTGTTTTTCTAATAATCCACATGAGATCAAACCCAAACATGTCATAAAAATTTGTGCCTTTCAACACAGTCAACACATGGATTAGTCCATTGACATTTAGAATGAACCATTGTTCTTTACCACATGGCTGCAATTTTTATATACAAACATTAGTCTTCTAACACAAATTTTCAAGATTGTCTGTGTGTTCACCAAAAACACAAAGGCTTCCAAAATTCCAACGACCCTTTTAATTTCTTCTCAAAAATTCAAAATCCATTTTAATCCAAACTGGAAAAAAGCAAAACTATAAAAAAACCACACGCAAATAATTTTAAAACAACTGCACTCACACAGTTTATATCACCAAGAACATATTAAAAAAAAAAATTAAATCACAATCTAAACTAATGTTTCCTCTCCTCCTCTCCGTGTTTGTAACCCCCTGCAGCATAAAACCCAGAAAAACAAACCTTCACACAACCTCAACAACTTCTCTCATCAAAAACTACGAATCCATTTAAATCCAATAATTACCAATCCATATTTATTGTAAACAGAAATAGTTTACAAATGAAATTAGGCACTTATTAATACTGTAACTGACAAACAAATCTTGATTTTGTGATCACCAATTCAAACATTCAAGTTACCCAAAAATACAGAGGAGAGAGAGAGAGAGAGAGAGAGAGAGAGAGAGAGAGAGAGATACCTGAGGACCACCAAGTTCGCAGAGCTACTACACGGAAGAGGACGAGGAGAAAGGTTGTGAAGGGGATGAGGAGGAAGGTTGCGAGGCTGCATAGAAGAAGATGAGCATGAAGGTTGGGAAGGGGATGAGGAGGAAGGTTGCGAGGCTGCACAGCACAGAAGAAGATGAGCAGGAAGGTTGCGGAGGGGACAAGGAGGAAGGTTGCGAGGCTGCACAGAAGAAGATGAGCAGGAAGGTTGCGAATGGGAAAGGGATGAAGATGAGCAGGAAGGTTGAGAAGGGGAAAGGGATGCAGAGGTGAAGAGAAACGGCTGAGAAGAAGAGAAATAGTTTTTAGGGTTTGTTAACTGATTTTGAAGTTGTAAATTTTGAAAAAGACCAAGGGCATTTTTGTTTAAAAATATTGGAAATTTCTGTCCCACAGACGTGGAACAACCCGTTCCAGGGGGGGAGGTGGAACAAAAAATCATTCAAAACTTGTTCCGTGGAACAGCACGTTCCACTCATTTTAGGCGTACCAAACGTGGGACGAAACACTTCGTCCCACTCTGTTCCGTCCCGTCCCGCGTACCAAACGTGACAAAAGGCACTACACGTATAGAAACTTTCATTTAATGTACCTACATAAGCATTTTGTGATGGAAAGATACATCAATTCATGACTTTAGACAAATGGGTAATTTTTGTGTAGGTTAAGTGGTTTATGCACAAACTTAATATAGATAAGTAAATTAGAAGAAAAAAATTATGAGAAGAATAAAAATTGCAAAAGCAGCAGCTTCATCTCCACAAAAGCCCCAGAAAAACAACTTTAGCCAACCAATAGTAAGCCCGATTTTGAACACCAATAACTATACCAAATGATGCAAACAAGCATGAGATTCGAAGCCTGTTTTGAGTACATTAAAAGCCTCTACGATTTGTAGGAAACAGGGTTCTAAGTTGAAAGTTATGCAAGATACAAAATAGAGCCGTGAAACCAGAAACCCAATATTTGCTGCTGTCTGGCAACTTCGTGACTCAAGTTTGTACATGGTTTTGACATATCAAAACTTAGTGGAATTATGTGAAATCAGATAGGCTTTGATCATGGACATGTCTAATTTCAAAACACATGATAATGGATCAAAATGAATGCATAAGGACATAGAAATCAAGAGCCAAAGTAGGCTACTTAAAACATAGTTTTTCTTTGCAGAAAACATAAGTTCCCTGTAACATAGAACCCAAACTCTTCTAATTATAACTTCAGAATACTTCCATACAATCCCAAAATCATGTCTATAACTTTGATTTCAATTATACTCACAAAAAAAGGTCATACCCAGTGGATAAGGCTCCCGCTTTACGCAGGGTCTGGGAGAGGTGAATGTCAGCTAGCCTTACCCCTATTTATGGAGAGGCTGCTCCCAAGTCTCAAACCCAAGACCTACTGCTCATGGGTGAAAACACTTGCCATCGCACCAAGTACGATCTCTTTAGAAATCAATAATAATTACTAAAACAAAATCATGATTTACCCAATTCAGATTATAGAGCAATCAAAGAATCATATTCCCATATGACATCTAACTTCACAGTAAGATAATGAGAACCCATAAACCATTAACAAGTAACAATCAAGTTTTACCCAATTCAGATTACAAGGGATACTAATTAACTTCACTATGGATGGATCATGGACTGCAGTAAAACAATGAAAACCCACACCCATAACCAAGTAAAAATGTGAGCTTGTGATGTGCGTAATTCTAATTTCATGAGCATCATCAAAGAAAGATATGAAATTGGAGGGAGAAAGAGTGAGGAAATGGTAACTTACTGAGTGGAACTGTTAAATCCAAGAAAATAAGAATCCTTGGGGAGAAAGTCAAACCAATTTCATTGATGCAAAGCATCTATGGAAATAACAAGGAAAGCCTTGATTGGAAGCCTTGATTATACCAAAGTTGGTGATAAGTGAAACGGAGATTGGTAATGTAAATGTATTGAGTTGCCAACACAAATCCTAGTAAGACAATTTTAGCAACTGATAATTAGGAGAAGAGGATTAGAAGACGATAAATGTTACTCACAATTAACAAAAATTGACTTTTTAAGCCAAACCCTAAAACATGATATTTTGATCAACACACCCAATGTATAAAATTAAAAGTAATAAGAAATATTGATACAAAGCATCTATGGAAATATCAAAGAAAGCTGGAAATTTTTACCCATGTTGCAGGTTGTCTTCAAATGTAGTCTTCTATACTTCCTTAGACCTCTCTAAAAAACTAGATATAGTTTTCTCTCCTCGTTATCCTTCTTCTACCTCTTTTTCTTTCTTTTTCTTTTCCCCTGTTCTCTTCTCCTCTTTCTTCAGGTCTCCTCCTTTTTCCACCCGCCGTCCCTTGTGGAAGATTCCCCCTTTTTCTTTTCTGTTATTATTATTATTATTATGCCATAAACAACACCATTTAACACTTAGAAAAATATGGAGTTTTACAAACTTGGACCATTTGAGAGAAATATTTTTCTCACTGAACACTTATGCGACCCAAATACAACATTTCTCGATGTAGGTATGAATAAAAGACGCTCTATTTGAAACTTTTGGGAAATTATAGCGGGAATGCTACAGCGAGAACCCATTGTCCTCGCTAAAATTTTTGTTCAACGAGAAAAACAATAATTTCCTCGCTAATATTTTGGCGGAAAGGGAATTTTATTTCCCGCTAAACCTAGCACGAGAAGAACAATTTTTCCTCGCTAGCATTATGTATAGCAGCAAAACAATTTTCTCGCCGAAATTATTTTTTCCTCGCTGTTTCTTAGTGATGTAAGGAAACCAAATGATCTCACTTTTTTGTGAGAACTCAAAATTTTCCTTGCTGAAAGCAACTCTACAGCGTGAAAGATAATGTTCTCGCTAAAACATTCTCGCTAAAGGAACAATTTGTTGTAGTAGGCACGCGCAAGCCAAGTAACTAATGAGCTAACTACGTTCTTCGGTTGATGCGGGGCGTGCCAACTTATTGGCCGAGCTCAGCCAAGGAGTAAAATTTGTTCATGTTGCGTTGAACGCACTACTAACTTTGTGATCTTGCAACTGCGATTTAGGAAGGAACACGTCTCAGCCTTCGGGTTCTCGAGCCTGAAGACAAGGCTGCTAGTTCTGCGAAGTTCACGAATCGTCAGTGTCGGGTTCGGTCATGGTGATTATATTCGTAAGACTATAAGCACGTCGAATAAACTCCAAACTATACGGACACATGTACTCAAAAGAGATGTATGTCTTGATGGTAAATGTTGTTCGGCCATCAGAATGCCAAACTCTGAAATTCACTTGTGAGTATCCAATCATAAAACCACTTGGCCTTCAATGTGCCGAATGTAGTAACTTGTAACACCTCACTTCGCCGAGAAGGCTAATAAGATGACCTCTGCCAATAAGGATTTGAAAACCCTTCTCGACCAAGACTTGGATAGATAACCAGTCAGCCTCGACGCAGTGTTGTTTATCCAAAATGAAGGTGCTCTTCGGATGATGATTCTACGACAACAATGTTGTTTATCCAAACTGAAGATGTTCGCTAGTTGCCTCCACAGTGCTGTTTATCCAAACTGAAGGTGTGTTGGCAGAAAAAGAAAATAAAAAATCTCAAAATGTTGAGAGGTTTGCGCAAGGCAATTTGTGTGTTGAATTGGAGGGGCTCTCGAATGACGCACCCCTCCTATTTATAGCAACCAATCTCATCTTGGCCGAATCAGAACTATACTCAGATTAGGATTCTTCATCCTAGTCCAACAAGGGCTCAGCCAATCCTACTCCTACTAAGACTTTGAACCAAACTCTCTATCTAGCCACCTTCACTTCTCAAATCTCAGCGTCGTCACTTTATTGAGACTCCTTATCGTACTAGGACTTCAACCTATCCACTCTTATCTAAATCACTCCTACTTGCAATAAGACTCGACCGCCCCAATTAAGTGGCTTATGACCACTAGACAGCCCATAGTACGTTAGGAAAAGCTTTAGGCCGAACATAAACCTACGCTAGGCCCAATAATATTATTTTGGGCCTAAACATTGTCCTCTCGCTTCGGAGGTCTTTGGCTTAGAACTCCTTAGCCGAATTTCAACCTTGAAGAAGTGAAATTAAACCTTAAAAGGTAACTAAAGGATAATGAAAAGCCTCAAATATTCCATCCATCAAGCGCATTTATGAAGTAATATCGCACGATCTGATTTTGTTAGAAAACCTGCCATGTGTCATCTTCTTGGCATGTTCGTCTTTGACACTGGAACATCCTGTCACACCCTAAAACCCTACCACACGCTATCATTATAACCTTGAACTATGAATTTTCCGGTTTGTTTAAGTCGTGCACACAATCAAACGTCTCCTCATCATTGAGTCCGTCGTCACACGCCATCATGTAGCCTCGATTTGCGAGTTTCTTGGTCTTTTTATATGGATTTCCTGAATCTCCATGATGATTGTGAAATTGTCTGACTAATCTTACCCTTTCTTTTCAAAATCAAACGATTGGCATATTTCCAAAACCCCTATAAATACTCAAAATCCTTTATTTTTCCTCTTACGCCCTCAGAACTCTTAGACATTTCACTCTCAGATCACCCTTCAAAGCTCCCTTTCTAGCCAGAAAAACTCTTTTGAATCTAGATATTCCTTCAAGTTCTCCACAATAGCTCCCAACACCTTTATTTCCAATTTTTTCGACGAATGTGCCAAGTGCCGGGACTTTATTGACTTGAGCGCCATGAAAAACCTGGGATTCGAAGGTGACTCAAGCGCTTCCCATCAGATCCTGGGACCACTCTTTAAAGACAACGTCCCGGCGTCCATTACCAACCTTCTTAAAGATCACTACATGGAACCTTTGCTTCAAGGTTATGACTGGTCGAAGTGGGAATTGACTAAACCCTAAGGAGCTTAACCTTCAACTACCGCGGCTTGGGTAGTGTGGGTTGAAAGGATGGAGAAGTTCTTCAATAAAGAGTGGAGGATTCTCAACATTTATGATGCCATCAAGCTCTCGACCATTGAGATCGCCATGGACAAAGAATTTCTCATGGCAACTCTAGGCTTTTGGTGCTTAGCCACCAATACTATGATCTTTCTGCTCAGCCTTATCGGTTCGACCATTCTCGACATATCAGCCATTCTCAGGACCTCCCCTTCGGGTCTCTCGATTGACGTCTCCCTCTCTGGGTGCCCATCCAACCTCGACCTCAACCTCAAGATGCTCTTCGACGAACGCACTGTCGAATCGCTGAGGAAGAAAAATCAAGAGCCCCTGAAAGAAGAAGTTCAAAAGTTGCACAAGAACTTCTTCAACTACAGCACCCTCATTTAACATTTCGCTGGCCGAGGGGAAGAAAACCTCAAAAAGGGGGAACACGAAGACTTCATCTTCTATTGGTACAACAAATTCATTTGTTGTACCGACTTAAATAAATGTTTGGTCGATAGCATGCCGATTGCTAAAGCATTAGCCAGTGGTCATGTCCTAGCTCTTAGCTCGACTATCCTTGCCCAACTTACACGTTGCTTAGCAAAGACGACGGTTAACAAGATTGACCTACACCAGACCGGCCCACTTTGGGTTCTTCAACTCTGACCGCAAGTCTATTTTGCCACCCTCAGGCCAGAAGTCCTCAACTTCATACCCACTGAAGCATCAGGTTTTCAATTGGGCGTTAAACCCGCTCCTCCTTACTCGGCCGAAGAAGTTTTTAAATACTTTTTCGGCCTAGAAGACCTTTCTGATGACGAATTTTTGATATGCCGTCGTCAAGAATACCCCCTTCTATCAAGCTCCCATCCTCGGCATGGAATGAAGGTGAAGACGCTGACCTCCGAAACAGCTGGGGGTCGTTCGCTTTATCTTGCGATCTTCCTTTCGGCTGTGATGCCAAGCGTGCAAGTTGGGAAATCTACCAACCCCATTTTACTGCGCGGCAACTTGGTTACCTTTAAGGCTGCCCACTGCCTCTATTCACCTCCCGTTCTCTCCTAAGCCGATGATGCCTTTCTGGTTCTTCAGAAAGAGAATGCAGGGAGCCCGAGTAGGAATTTCAAGAAAGGTGCAAGAATTCCGTCTTCGGCTGAACGTCCTTGAAACTCTCAATACTACCACCTTTGTTGACTGGTGTGCCGCATATACTCAAAACTTTTTCGACACACTAGTCAAAAACGTTATCAAAAAAATATTCAGTGACCGCCAGAGGAAGACTTCTGCCTCGACACCCAAAGAAACAGCTCAAGGTATTTGCCTGTGTATATCATCTTACATTGGTCATTTGTTTGAACTTTCTTCTGACTTGATTTTAGCTTTTCTAGGTAGTCATGCGGACACAGTAGCCATGGTCGTGGGCAAGAAAAAACTTGCCCTCTTGCCAACGAAAACCGCGACTGCCTCGCCGACTTTGCCTAGTAAACGGTCTCGCCCAGAAGTTGAAACGGCCAGCAATATTCCTCACCCCAAAAAACGTGTAAAAAAGTTAACCGAAAAAAAAAACGGAAGATCCATGTCATATCAAGTCAGACCACAGGAGCAATCTCTGAGTCTTCTTGCACCCCTGTTGCTCAGACTTCAACGAACATGCAACCAAATTTTCCCGTCAGTCGAGCAGTTGAGGTTCGTCCCGCTCAACAAGTTGTGGTCGAACCAACCAATGATCTGATAGTCAAAGCATCTGCAGTGCCAGAGCCGACCCTTGCTCCTGTCTTGGAGAAAGTGGCCACCTTGCCGAGATAAACCTCCCCCCACATCCAAAATAAGAAAAGTGGTCATTCTGGTGGAAGAGGTATGATTATGTTACTGGCAACTTCTTCAAATAAATTATGTATACTAATAACCTTTATTTCAGGATGATGACGGCGACGAAGCCCCAGTAACAAGTCGCCCTCAACGACCAAACCCCTTACCACTTATCCTCCTCATGTGGTTGAGGCGACTGACCATGTCGATCCTCCTGTAACAGACCATGGGAAAAAGCCTCTCGTCAAGCGTGAAGCAATGGTGGAGACACCAATCCATCTGCAGGATCAAAACCTTGGCGTTCAGCCACAAGAAGTCACTTCGACTTTTGTAAGGCCCGATCCCTTTCTCTCTTTAGTTTTACTATAACAAGTCTAAACCGAGAAAAATATTAAATGTCAGGTACCCAACTATTCATTTTACTGACAATTCTATGCGTTGAATGGTGTTATCTAAATTTCCTAGCCACCTTAGTGGTCGTTGAACATGGATAACCTCCATCGACCACGTGAATTAAAAGGCAATCTTAAATATTGGGCTCGGCCATTAAGCAATGAACCAGGGGATATGGCCGAAGTCTCCTCTCTGCAGGTTTAAAACAAACTCCCTTTACTATGTTCCTTATAATTTTCCGTCTGCTTAAAATCTTTTCCTGTGCAGCGTTCATGGGAGGTCAAGCTTGACGCTCTACTTTTGAATACTTTTGCAGCAGTCAAGTCTTCTGTTGCGTTGGCCGAACCTTCAAAGACCATGTCCGGATCCAATGCCTTTGCCAAGTTGTAAGAAATCCTATCCCTCTCTGCCTCACAGGTCCTTCAATGTAAAGGCCTCAAATCTATAGGAAAGTGCCTGAACAACCTTCCAGCTGGCGGCCTACTGAGCACCGAAAATGTCGTATACTTATCTGATCTCCTGGAGCAAACCCGACAACACTTTATTACTTTTGAACAAGCTCTTAGGGTCGAGGATGACCTAAAGGCGCAAAGATTGCTCATGAGGCTAGCCGGTTGGAGGTTGAGGCCATAAAAGCAAAGAAAGCCCAGCTGACCGGCTTTGATCACCAAATTTTCGAGCTTCAACGTCAAATTGCCGAGCTTCAACAGAAAAGGTCGGCTATTGCTTTAGAACTTGAAAAGAATTTCGAAATGAATGAGGCTGGACTGATGGATTTCATGGCTGGCATAAAGCAGATCCAGCAACTTCAACTTAACAAAAAGATGAGGCAAGCCGAAATCATAATGAGCGAAGTAAGGTGGTTGGAGTTAAAAGCCACTCTTAAAGCCTTTCTTACTTCGACCCCCTAGGATTTTAGGAACCTTTCATAATTTCACTTATTCGTCCTTTTGCAAAATCAATGAAATGATCTTTTATTCTCGCATCTCCCAAGTGACTGGGTAGTATTTCTTTATATATATTTTATATCAATGAAATGATCTTTTATCAATGAATAAGCTTATATTTATATATATTTTATATCAAATTCACTTGCCTTTTCTTAGTTAGTTCCTTATATTTTTGAGTTATTTACTTTTTTTTTTTGTGTTTTCTAGGATTTATCAAGCAAAGAAAAGAAAAATAACACAAGTGAAATTTTAAGTAACAAATTCGTCAAAACTGCCTGTGCAGGTCAGCTGACTTTGGAAGCAAGTTGCAGACAGCTCAGAATGAATTAGAGAATGAGCCTTATACGCTTGGAAAGCTACGGATGTCTATTTTCTGGAGCATTTTGCGGATTGTTAATATCAGTTTTCTAGAAGAAGTTATGGCCGTTTTAACACTGAAAGGTTCCCAAGAGGCTGAGCAGTTTGTAACTGACAAGAAAGCATTGAAAGCAATAAATCCAATAAATCTAGCAGCCAAAATTGATGCAATCAAGAACAAACCAGCTGACACCTATTCAAATATCAGAGGAAATGGAATTAAAGATGAGGATTAAGAGGGAGTTATTGGCATAAAGGCTACCCAATGAGTTACAATTGTTTCACCATTTCCTCTCACTTATTGTCATCAATAAATGGCTATTAGTGGGTGAGTTAAGGAGAAGAAAATGATGCAGCAAGAATTGGTTTAAAATTAGCATTGGGGAAGGAAGGAAAGGGGAGAGCCTTAGTCAATTTCTTTTGGTTCTATTTTCTCAAACTCATGTCTATCTTTTGTTTTAACATAAGGATTGTGTAACTAAATTTTTAGTAGTTAGGGGCTGTTTGAAGCCCCGAATATTATTGCAAGTTTGTTATGACATTTTGTTTGAATTACTTTTACGAATGGATGAAAATTGGTTCACTACTTGTCTCATTGATGAATTCTTTTTGTGTTTTCTACGGATGCATACTTAGTAAGCATACTAGGATTCTAATGCTATGAATATGTGTGCGCCTGCCCTTGTCGAATGAGGACCTACATATGTTCTAGAGTAGTACTTGTTAATTGCGATTAACATGTGAATCAATTTCTAGGATAAGTAAGACAACGCTAGTACTTACGATGCCTTGTGATGACTCAAACTCTTTTCGTTCTTAATGATTTCTACTTGTTAAATCTATGAACACACCATTCTAGATTGCATGTTAAGGACTAAGTTAAGTTGAAAACGCCATTCTCTTAACATACTACATAAGAAAGAGTAATAGGTTGGGTTCTAACATTGAGCCAACTTGAGCATCTTCATCCGAAAATGAAAGGAATTTGAATGAAACATAACATGTTTGCATGATTATTTGGTGGTGGATAGCAATTCCCCTAACTCGTTTTTCTTAATTGTGAACTACTTAAAAATCTGTCTCTGTCTTGTTTTTGTTCGATTTAATTTAAATATCAAATCAACTCCAAAAATCCCAAACATTTGTGTGAGTGTAGCTCTGTGTGTCTAGTATCTGCATATAAAATTTCGTAGACTTTAGATAAGTATAAGTCGGTCTAATAATTATTTTTCGGTGGCTGGTCAGTAGGGACAACAACCCAGTTTTTGTGACATTCTAAGTAGTTAGATAAAACAATCTTCTACGGAAAAGACCCTTATTTTCATATGCTACAATTGATAAATATTATTGTTAATAAGGAAAATTAATAGAACATTTGTGTGCTACTTTGTGGTGTGCTTTTAATCCTATCAATTGGCAACTTGTGAACTAAACCAGTCTGATCCTTGAGGTGGTATGCCCCCTTGCCGAGAACTTTGTGAATGAAGAACGGTCTTTCCCAATTCGACGACCATTTTCTGAACCTAGGGTATTTAATTCCCACGGGTAGCACAGTTTGCCAAACCAATTCTTTTTCGCCGAACATTTTTTGTCTAACTCGCTGATTATAAGCTCACTCAACAATCTTCTTCTGTGCCACTAATAAGTTATAAGTGTCAAGCCAAATTTCTTCCAAGTCTTCTAACTTTTGTCTCATGGCTTGACTGTATTCGACACTGAACAAACTACTTTGTTCGATCACTCGCAACGAGTTTATACTCAGCTCGATCGATAACATAGTGTCGTGTCCATAGGTTATCACATATGGAGTCGTTCTGGTGGCTGATCAGAGTGAAGTTCGATAGGCCCATAATGCTTCATTTGGCCTGCCCATTCGCCTGTGGGTAATACGGCGTAGACTGCTTGAGTCAAATATTTAGATTCATCGTATACTCCTTAAACCTATCGAATGTAAAAATTGTGCCATTGTCAATTATGATCGTTTCTGGCACTCCGAATCTGATCACAATATTTTCTTCTACAAAATTGCAAACTTCTTTGGTCATTAATTCGGCGTATGATTTTGCTTCGACCTACTTAGTGAAGTAATCGGTTGCCACTAGTATCCACGCGTGTCCTGCTGCTCCAGAAGACGGCATGATTTTTGCCAATTACATCCATTGCCCATCCTCTGAATGGCCATCGTTTGGTAACTGAGTGGAGTAATTCGACCAGGACTTTCTGTATAGGTCCATGAATCTAACACTATATGCATCCTCATGCATAGTCGATGCAATCCTTCAATATACTCGGCCAGAAATAACCGTGTCGGCGAAGCAGCCAACGCATCTTACGCCCAGATTGGTGAGCTCCACAAATCCCTTCGTGTATTTCGATGATTACTTGGGCAGCCTCCTCTGGTCGTGTTTGTTGCTAGGGTTATCGAGATATTGTATAATCGACCTTCTCCAATCCTCTGGCAATGTCTCAGGAGCATATACTTCTACAGGATCTCCTCGTTCTAACAACGATGGTAAAGACATCACTCGTGTACGTATCACGTGATTGCGCTGGAGAACTTGGTGATTAACTAAGGTTGGGTAAGATCGTCATCCTACAGGTATTGCTCGGCCTAGCTCGCCCCTTAGGAGTTGTGCTCTGGAGGCTATTTAAGTAAGTTTATCCGCATCAGTGTTTCAAACACGCGGAATGTGCTCAAATGTAATTCCCTCAAACGACTCGGCCAAATAGGTGGCAACCATGTGATAGAGCGCCAAAGTACAACTCATGCAACAAAAAATGTCGTTTAGTTGGTTAATCATAAGTTCGGAATCACCAAGGACGAAGACACAGGCTACTCTTAAGTCGTGAAGGCGTGAAGGCCGATGATAATAGCTTCATACTCGACCTCATTATTTGTACAACTGAAGTCTAACTTAAGAGAGAAATACCAACGGTAATGGTCAGGAGATTGAATGACGATGCCGACACCAGCCGAGGCCGAGGTGCTAGAACCATCAAAGTGCATCGTTCAGTAATTGTCTCATGTTTCGACTAGTTCGATGTCGACTTCGTTGCCCCCGAAACCATATGGAGAGGGGTGCTGGGCCAAAAAATCGGCTAGAGCTTATCCTTTGACGACTTTTTGGGGCACGTATTGCAAACTAAACTCTAATAATGCCATTGTCTATTTCCCAATTCGGCCTTGTAGTATAGGCCGAGTAAGCATGTAACAAATAACATCTATTTGGGCAATGACCTGCGTAACTGATAGGAGCATGTAATGTCAAAGTTTTGACATGGTGAAAAACAAAGCCAAGAAAAGTTTCTCGATGATATAAAATATAGCTTGTTCACGCCCAACATCGTTATCTTGTGCGAAGAGGCAACTGATAAACTCGTCAGCCCCCGAAATGTATAGCTTAAGAGGCCTACCATATCAAGGCGATATGAAGATTGGTGGCGTTGTAAGGGAGACCTTGAGTTGCTTTAAAGCCGCCTGATGTTCTTCGATGCCACGACGGTGCACAAGAAACCCAAGAAGTTACCGACCAATACACCGAAGACTCACTTAGCCGGGTTCATTTTGAGATTATGCTGGTGCATACGAAGGAACGCTTGCCAAAGATTATCCAGATACGTTCAAGGGCTGTACGATTTCACTACCACATCGTCGATATATACTTCTATGACCGTACCAATCAAATCATGGAATATGGTATTCATAGCTCATTGGTATGTGGCACCGGCGTTCTTGAGGCCAAATGGCATAACGACCCATTCGTACGTGCCGAGTGCCCACGGTCAACGAAAAGCGGTTTTGTGAACATCGGCTTCGGCTATAAAAATCTGGTTGTAGCCAAGATGGCCGTCCATGAAGAACAACATTTCATAATTGGCTGCAGTATCAATTAACAAATTTGAGATTGGCATTGAGTATTCATCTTTCGGAGTTGCCAGATTCAAATTACGGAAATCGATACAGATGCGTAGGGCACCATTTTTCTTTAGCACCGAGATGATATTGGCTAGTTACTCGACGTATCGAGTGGTCCGAATAAACCTAGTTTTTCAAAGTCGAACTAGTTCGCCTTTTATGCAGAGCTGTACTTTAATCAAGAATCGACGAGGGGGCTGTCGGAAAGGCTTACAACCAGCTTTGATGTGTAATTCATATTCAATGAAGGTCCGATTGAGGCCCGGCATCTCATGATAACTCCAAGCAAAACAATCTTTAAACTCGTTTAGTAATTTACAAAGTTCGATCCTTATGGGTCCTTAACTTGGGGCCGACTGTCTTCGAGTTCAGCCGGTGCGGTTTGAACTTTATCTAACGATAATACTAGGCCGTTATCTCCCTCGGCCAAAAATTTGATCAAGTTTATGCTCAAATATGGATGCTTAGAAATAGCATACCAATAGGCCAGCAGACATTCCATGGTGGATGAAACTGCGGCCCGGCGCCTTTCTCGTTTGGCGTCAATCATCAGTATTGGTAATTAAGTTGGCCAAGTCAAGTCTCGCCGAATCTTAGTGTACAGTCTCGACACCTACTTTGATGGCTTTCTAGACTAAGATCCAAGTAAGCCATCCGTCCTCATTAAAACCATGTAGGGTAATGTAGCCGATATGATCATCATAATAACAGGCTTGAATCATGTTGGTTTCGAACGGCTGATTATCAGCTGGGTGGACCACAACTGATTTGTCATCCCAAAAGATGAGAACTTGGTATAGTGACGAAGGAATGTAGCTCGTTTGATGGATCCAGTCACGGCCAAGCAATGCATTATATTTGGTCTTTGAGTCAATTATAAAAAATGCGGTCATGTGGTTGCGACCTGCAACGCCTACCTCTAACAGGAGCACCCCTTTGGTTTGGGACTTGTCGCCGACGAAGCTGCTTATGGTTATTCCTGACGATATGAGTTCGTCATTAGAATAGCGTAATGCCTTCGTGATGGATACATGCATAATGTTGACTGTGGACCCACAATCGACAAACACCTTGGAAATTGGGTATCCTTTAATATGAGTCGTAACGTACAACGGCTTCAAATGTTAGAGATTAACAGAAGAGGAGCGGGGGTGTCACATCCTAGCCCAGGCCCCCACCGGCTTGACTCCACAGTAGCACAATATTATTTGTTTTGGGCCCCGACCATGCCCTCACGGTTTTGTTTCTGAGAACTCACACGAGAATTTCCCAGTGGGTCACCCATCATGGGATTGCTCTCATACGAACTTGCTTAACTTCGAAGTTCCGATGGAACCCAAAGCTAGTGAGCTCCCAAAAGGCCTCGTGCTAGGTAGAGATGGAATACACATATAAGGCTTACAGGATCCACTCCCCTGGGCGATGTGGGATCTTACAATCCACCCCACTTAGGGGCCCGACGTACTTGTTGGCACACCACGACCAGGGTTAGGCTCTGATACCAAATTGTCACATCTTGGCCCGAGCCCCCACCACATCCCGGGCTCGACTCCACCGTAACACGATATTGTCCGCTTTGGGGCCCGACGTACTCGTTGGCACACCACGGCCAGGGTTAGGCTCTGATACCAAATTGTCACATCCTGGCCCGGGCCCCCACCACATCCCAAGCTCGACTCCACAGTAGAATGATATTGTCCGCTTTGGTGACCGACCACGCCCTCACGGTTTTGTTTCTAGGAATTCACATGAGAACTTCCCAGTGGGTCATCCATCCTAGGATTGCTCTCGCACGAACTCGCTTAACTTCGGAGTTCCGATAGAACCTGAAGTCAGTGAGCTCCCAAAAGGCTTTGTCATAGGTAGAGATGGGAATACACATATAAGGCTTACAGGATCCACTCCCTTGGGTGATGTGGGATCTTACAGGGGGACCAATTCGGCCAAGGCTACTTTAAGTTTGTCGTCCTTACTCGCTTGCCCATCTTCTTCGATGGCGATGAAATCGACTTATATTGCTTCCTCGATAACCACGTCCCCATCCAAGAAATTTGGTAAGTGTGTGGTTGGTCGAAATTTAGTACGTAAAACATGGACCATGTTGATTTCCATGTTTTCAAGGACTGAATGTCCCATCGGGTCCTAGTCGTTTTCCTCCAGGTGATCGAATGTAGTATCATGCTTTTGAGCATTCTCGTCATGGTCACATTCTGCCTCATTGGATGCTTGCTCTTGTGGTATGGCACTGGATCTATTTCATTTTGGCTGTCATTTTCGAGCATGCTCGTTGTTGAGGTTTGATTTTGTCCCTGCAGTGTCTTACGGGCTCGTTCTTCTTAGGTGATTCTGGCGTTCCTTATGTCTAGGTACGCATCTAAACACGCCACACGATCTTTCTTATCGGCCATAAAGCCGAAGAGAGATACGACCAAGAAGACTTCGAAATAATATCATAAATGTTGAAGGTCTTCAAGGGAAAAATGAAGCTCGGCGATGTCTATGTCTGTGTATGGGTCGACCTCGAAGCCGAGGACCCGAGCCTCACGTATATGCTGAAACCTAGCGTTTATTGCTAGATCAGTGGTTTTCTAGATAATCTATTCAGCATCAGGGCAAGTTAGAGTCAGGTCAAAGGCTTCTTGACATACCTTGGGTTGGCCGTACAAGTCATTGGAGGAATGTTTCTTGTAAAATTCTCGCATGTACTCCAAGGATTCACCGAGGAATCGAAGGTGTAGATTCCGTCGGACTTTTATTAATGGCTCTTGCGGGGATAATGGGGGAAGCTTGCTTTCGGCTTCTTTTCTGAAATGCTCGAAACGAGCTTTCATTTCCCCAGGTCGAAGAAGAAGTTTGATGCGTTTCTCAGACTCTTCAATGGTTGTTTCAAAGTCGCGATCAACTACCTTTTTCTCTTTAAGTAATTCGGCCATGATGGACGGGGTTTGTTAGTCATCGCCGTTTCCTGCTGCCTCTTTCGGTTGCCACTTGGTAGTCGAAGTAGCCTATGCTGCCTATCATCGAGCCATGCAGTCTATCCGCTGGCGACGACGTTTATGAGATTTGGATAACACCGTATACATGCCAATAGAAGAATTGTAACTATACCAACGTTGGTCGCATGGCTCAGGTGGCTTGAAGGTTTTTTGACTCACCGATGAACTAGAACGCTGGAGTTATAAGAGTAATAATCCTCATTATAAAACGGTGCGTCAAATTCAAGACGTCGTCTGGCTGAGGTTGAGTCGTTCGTTCGTACCTGAGGACCAAGCTTTTCGAACACCTTTTGGCGCTGGCCGGCACTAAGTTCCTTTAGAAGTGCCGCTGTGGCCGTGGACGGTTGTCGTGGTGTTAGAGCCTGAAGTGTTTTCTCCTTAGGTTCAGTTAGGACGATGCGTGTTTTACAACAGCCACACAAAACCATTGGTCCATCGGCTTCTTCTACACTGGAGTCTAACATAGATTCAACTATGGCCAGTCCCAAAAACTCCGTAAGTGGTTCATTTGAAAATAAATCAATATTGAGTTGCGGCTGAGAGTTCTGCTTTAGGACATGTTGTACTGGGATGACCTCGGCCTTCCCTTTCCCTTTGCTCTTAGGCAAATGAGCATCCACCATGCCAATTGTCGTCGAGGGAAAAGGATTAACGTTGACAGTCATTTGTTTTTCATGAAACTTTAGCTTGCCTTTATCAATCCAGCTTTGAATGACATCACGGAACAAGACGTAATTGTTGGTGGTATACTTGTTCGATTTATGGTACTTGCAATACATTTTGCCTTTCAACTCTTCGGCCTTAGAAATGTTATGTCTTGGCCGAAGTTTAATGATCTTTGCCAACAACAACTGGTCGAAAATTGCATCGGCCTTGGTGATATCGAAAGTGTAGACTTTCGATGTTTTAATCATCTCTTCAGAAGCCGAGCAGGCTTTGGTGTCCTTGGAATTAATTTGAGTTAATGCCTTGCAAACGTATAGTTTATCTATTACTATCTTGGCCGCGTCCACACTGGTGTATTGGGAATCCTTGCCTTCAGTCAATGCGTAACTAACTGTAGGATTCTTGTATATCATTCCTCGGGATAGGGACTTCAAGATCTTTTCCTTTTGGAGCAAATAATCATACTGCTCGACGTGCTAGGCCAATTCGTACATATCTCGGAAGTTTGTCCCCAAGAATTTCTTTTTATATTCCACATCCAGGCCGTTTAGAGCGATTCTGACGAATTCAACTTTAGGAAAAGGTACTCAGCACCAATTTCTGGCCAACTTGAACCTTGTTAAGTATTCCATTGGTGACTCGTCTGATCCTTGAGCCATCCTAGCTAGTGATGAAACTGACATTTCCATCCCCGGCCGATAGAATTGTTCATGGAACTTTTCAACCAGTTCCTCCCAACTCTGGACGGAATTAGGCGGGAAGTTGATGTACCAAGCAAATGTTGAACCTGTTAACGAGAAGTTGAATAGTTGTAGTTTATGGAAGTCGCTATTAACATATCCGCATTGCGCAGTGAATCGAGCTACCATGTCTCAATGGTCATAAACTTCGAAATTTTAGCACTGGGCCCCACTGGGCATGCCAAAATGTTGACTCTAAAAACTACAAAGCCTACGTGGTGCGTAGGCCAAGTAACTAATAAGCTAACTGCATCCTTCGGTTGATGCAGGGCATGCCAAGTCGTCAGTCGAGCTCGGCCGAGTAAAATTTGTTGATGTTGCATTGAATGCGCTACTGACTTCTTGATCTTGCAACTACGACCGAGGAAGGAACACGTCTCGACCTTTAGGTTCTCAAGCCTAAAGACAAAGCTGCTAGTTCTATAAAGTTCACGAATCGTCAGCACCGAGTTCGGTCACGGTGATTATATTCATAAGAGTATAAGCATGTCGAACCGGCTCCAAACTATACTTACACAGGTACTCAAAAGAGAAGTATCTTGATGGTAAATGTTGTTTAGCCGTCAGAATGTCAAACTCTGAAACTCACTTGTGAGTATCCAATCATAAAACCATTTGGCGTTCAATGTGCCGAATGTAGTAACTTGTAACACCTCACTTCGCCGAAAAGGCTAATGAGATGACATCTACCAATAAAGATTCAAAAACCCTTCTCAACCGAGACTTGGATAGGTAACCAGTTGGCCTCAATGCAGTACTGTTTATCCAAACTGAAGGTGCTCCTCAGACGACTAATTCTACGACAACAGTGCTGTTTATCCAAACTGAAGATATTCGCCGATTACCTTCACAGTGTTGTTTATCCAAACTGAAGGTGTGTTGGCGGAAAAAGAAAATAAAAAATCTCAGATGTTTGAGAGGTTTGTGCAGGGCAATTTGTGTATTGAATTGGATGGGCTCTCGAATGACGCACCCCCTCCTATTTATAACAACCAATCTCGTATTAGCAGAATCAAAACTATACTCGGATTAAGATTCTTCGTCCTAGTCCAACCAAAGCTAGGCCAATCCTACTCCTACTAGGACTTTGAACCAAACTCTCTATTCGGCCACCTTCACTTCTCAAATCTCAGCGTCCTCACTCTATTGAGACTTCTTATCGTACTAGGACTTCAACCTATCCGCTCTTATCTAAATCACTCCTACTTGCAATAGGACTCGACCGCCCTAACTAAGTAGCTTATGACCACTAGACAGCCCATAGTACGTTAGGAAAAGCTTTGGGCCGAGCATAAACCTATGCTCGGCCCAATAATATTATTTTCGGCCCAAACAACTTCATACACCTTTTAATTTATGGCCGTCAGAACCGATTGAATTAAAGAAGATCACATAATAGAAATTAACAAGGGATGTGTGAGAAGTAAAATGGGATGTATGGATAGCACACCCATTTTAAAATGGCGGTACTATCTATATACCACTTTTTACCTTCCACACACTTTTTTTTATTAATATTTGTCATATAATCATCTTCAATTCATTCGATGACTAAAAATTAAGAAATGTGTGTAAAAGCTAAAAAGGGGTATGTAAAGAGTACCACCTTTTTTACAAAATAATATTGTAGGCCTTTTAGCCAAAATGGTCCCTAAGATTTTCATAACACATAACTTTGATCCCTGAGATTTAAAATCAATAGAAGTGGTCCCTGAGATTGTCCACCATCCATTATTTTGGTTCTTCCATTAAAAAACTCTATTAAGTTGTCCTTGAGCTTTTTAATGGAATGACCAAAATGATAAATGGTGGACAATCTCAAAGACCAAAGTTATGTGTTATGCAAATCTCATGGACCAAAATTACGTGTTATGCATCTCAACGACCAAAGTTATGTGTTATACCCTCAACTTAACAGAGTTTTTTAACAGAATGACCAAACTAATGGATGGTGAATAATCTCAGAGACCACTTCTATTGATTTTAAACCTCAGAAGCCAAAATTATGTGGTATAAAAATCTCTAAGGACTATTTTAACTAAAAAGTATAATATTGCATGTTACAAGTGCTATCACTACGCTCCTCGATGTTGAAGTGTGATGTACGCTCTTGGATTCTATATGTATGTATATATGAACTTTTGCACACACATCAGGTTTCATCGTACACAAACTAACTACTATTCTATCGATTAAGAATATATATACACACAAACTATTAATATTCTTGCACTTCACATCCTGATGTGGTTACTGTTACTTTTTTTATATGGGCAAAGCACACAACTTGTTAGTTTTCGTTGAATACAGGCGGTGCATGAAATGTTCCTTCATGAATACTCAAAATACACGATGGGGGAACATACACAAACTTTTGCAAATTTTAGTTCATAATTTAAGTTTAGGTTATTATGTTTAAGATTCTATTAATCTAGTATTAAACTAACAAAAATGCTACAATTATCACATTTCTCATACCATATTTTGTACAACCTCTCTCATAGAGATGAGACGCACATGTATTGGTGGGAATCCACCCAATACCAGTAGCTCCTAGAGATCACTCTATGTATTTCTAGAGCAAAGCTCTGATACCGATTGAAATTGGTACCAAGTGGAATAACCTGCAATTAAAATTCTATATATGCTTGACTGATAAGTCAACAGCACTAGTCAATTAAAATCAGGTATGTCAATTAAACAACAGCAGAAATAATCAAATTAAAAACTAGGTTTACTAAAATGTTCCTAGTTAACTAAGGTCTAGTTCAGTGTAAACGCAAACCCTGATAAGTTTAGTTACATGGACAAGTCTATGTGCAAATCAAGGTAATCATGTATCATATGCAAGAAGTGAGATATAAATCCAAGAAAAGCAATAATTAATACAGGATGTTTTTGACCGGAAAAACCCTCCTCTGGGTTAAAAAACTAGGAACTCTCCATTGAGTTTAATCCACTAGTATAAACAAGATTCTTACAAAGTAACTACACTAGCTCAATTCCTAGATCATAATCTACGAAGCAGCTTGTACTTTTGTGCAATCTTGCCTAACATGAGATGAATTCCTTCGTTTTTCACGAAGTGCAGCTCCTTCTGAGCTCTTCACCTTATGGCACCAAAATTAAATCAACTTATGCAGATGATGTAATGATGAAATTGATGCGAATTTGGATTCAATCTCTAGTAAGTTTCACCAGTCACACACTTGAAAGCTAAAACTAACCTGAATCCAACAAGAGGTCAATTTAAAGATTTGAAAATTGGAAAACTAGACCACAAACTTAAAACAAAATCATAAACACAATGCTACCCTAGTATGCAGCAGTTTGGGTGTTTAGTGCATGAGTGTGATTTTGTGCCTAGGGTATCTGATGATTAACTTAAAGATGCAGCTCAAAGCAAAAACAACTTTTTCTGAAAATTTAAACCTAAGAACAATGAAACCCTAGATTAAACTTTTATCTCCTTCCCCTTTCACCTCTGCCTCAATCCATTTTCGGGAAAATTTAGGGAATTTCTCTCATTTCAAGTGATGATTCAAGGGTTTTGTTTTACCAATAATTAGAGAATGAATGAATATATATATATATATATGTGTGTGTGTGTGTGTGTGTGTTTGGGGGGGGGGGGGGGGGGGGGGGGTGTGAGGGAATGAACTAAAATAAGGAATCTGATTTCTGATTTTCTTGAAATCGGACTACCGAACAATAGGAATCAACTTTTTCTACCTAAAATACCCTTATCTCGTTCCCCTTTCACCTCTGCCTCTTCTTCCTTTCACCTTTATCTCTGCTTCGTTCTGTCAAAGGAATATTATTCAAGTTTCATGGCTTGCAGGATTATGCAGTTTTCATGACCAATATCGAGAAAAAGAAGAATTAGAATAGAAGAAGATGGGGGATTTTAGATTTCAATTTTGATCCTTCGTCGTTTAGCGACGACCAAATCACTTCGATTTATCCATCAACTTGATCTCTTTTGTTTGCGATGACCTGAATTAAACATTTACAAAAGCAAGAACATGCAGAGAGAGATAGAGACATAGAGCAAGGAGAGGCGTTGGTGGTGACATAAGAGGTGTCTGATGGTGGCAGGAAAGGCGGTGGCTTTAGTGTAAGAGGTAGGGAAGATAGAAATGGGGCAGGAGAGGATCACGGTAAAAATGAAAAAAAAAATGGGGAAGATAGAGATGAGGCAGGACAGGATCATAATAAAAAAATTTAAAATGAAATAATAGAAGTTCTACTAAAAAATACTCTCTACTAAAAAAAGAAAGAATAAAAGTTTTATTAAAAATAATTATATTATTTAAAACTAGGTATTTTAGTAAATGTTTATATAGATCAATGTTCGATTCCTGACAGTTTTAGTAAACAATTTCAATAAGAATACAATTCCGATTCCACCTCATTCTAATTCTTCCTCGATTCAATTTATACTTAATTCAATTCCTCACAATTTGAGTACGAATTAGTAAACGAGCTATTAAGAGGAGAAGATAATTAACCAGCTAGCTAGACATTAACTATTATTATGTCACTATACCCTTTGAACAACGTCCATTTCTACGTCATCTCTCATTTGCTCTCTTCTTCCAATCCTTGTGTTCTATTCTACACCATACGACAGGGCAGCGAGATCTTAAGCCGGAGTAAAAAGATTTGACAGTGGAGCAACAAGATCTGACGGATCAATAATATTTGAAATTTAAGATTGTAGACTGGCAGATGTGATGGCAGATAGAAATTCTTCAACGGAGAAAGAGGAGAAAGAGGGGGAGGTGGAAATTGTTTGAGAAAGAAATCGCAGACATAGTCTGAGAAAAAGGGTCTTTTGCAAATCTTGATGGTTCTACTTCTAGACTTCTATGAGGAGAGAGTGAGAAATTGGAAATTTGGAAGAGATGGGCATAGAGAGGAGAGAGAGAGAGAGAGAGTAAAGTGGATTTGTAAGAAAAAAAAGGAAAAAATATTCAAGGATTTGGATTGTTAATAATAAAATATTATAATGTTTGTTAAATAGGGAGTGTTTAAATTGGCCAGCTAAATTAATTTTTTTTAACACTATTTAATAGCTAAAATAAGAAAAAATTTAACATTATTATTGGAGATGCTGCTACACAGTTACCATTCTTGAATGAAATTTTTTTAAGGGTTTATGTCACAAATGATCCATGAAATTATGGTCCCTGAAATTGAAAACCTATCAATGTGTCTCAACACATCGTTAAAAAATAAAAATAAAAAAAAAGGCAGAGAAGTACCAAACTAACAAGCCAACCATGTCCAAGGTTGTTTCAATAACGGACAACGAAAAAAAAGATGAGCACCAAATTCCTCTAAACCATGAATAAATACCCAGACATTGAAGTGTCGCTGGGGGGGGGGGGGGGGGGAAGGGATGAACATCGCCATATACCCTTAGCCCAATGACTGTCGGTATGTTTAATATGAAGAAGCTCACAATCAGATTAAAATAAAAATTTCCCACAAGAAGAAGGTTCCTAAATCAACTTGGCATCTTACCACAGTCAAAGTCAAAGGAAGACGTAAATTGCGCCACGTAAGGAAATAGATCCACAAAATAGTCTGGCAAAGACCAACCCTAAGCTTGAATAATATTAGAAACCCAAAGAAGAACAATAAGAGAAACCACTAGAGTTAAAGAAGAAGGATTAATAAGCGGTTCCTCGAACCATTTATCGAATCAAAATGAAACTAACCTTTCATTACCAATAATCCAACTACTATGCTTATGTAGAAAAGGAATAAAATGCTTTAAACCATGTCACATTGCAGATTGCAAGTAGATATCCTGCTTTTGATAATACACAATAGGAAAGTGCTAACGAGCAAAAGAACCTCACAAACAAGAAGACTACAAAGCCACCCAACCAAAACCAAAACCAAGTAAAGCCATCAAGTTCAAAGTAGCTAGATCATGTAGACCAAGCCTTCTTCACTCTTAGGCCCACACAACATATGTCAAGTGTTGGAACCAAATTCGTGTACCGTCGTTGGAGGTGGAGATGCACAAATTCAAGTACATGTAAAAGAACAAACAGTCGTAAGCAAGCCAAAGACCGAGGGGATGGGTGTGCTAGTCAAAGACTCTTTCATAAGTGTTTTACCAGAGATGAACCCTATGTATTTGCACCAGTCGAGGAGATGACCTAGTAAAACAATAAAATCCTTATTAAACCGGGAAAATCCCAAAGGATATCTATGAAGTAAATATTGCTAAGGTTCTAAAAGACGATAGGCATAATTCGAGCAGCGGGTTGGGGCCTAGCACCTAGACAGCTAGGAAATTAGGCGGATTTAAGTAAATTTATTACATATTGTATAAATAAGTGTTTGTTTATACTTAAAAATTAGATAATCGTATGGAGATGCATAAATTATATAGCATAATGACATAAATTATAAAGTATTAGAACATATTGAAAACATGGAGAACAAGTATATATTGAGTGTTTATCCAAGTATTCAACTAGTCTATTACAATTTTTTGTATAAAAAAAATACAAAATGAAAGTTATTTATTTTCTACCAACGAGAGTCGCTACCTAGGTGGGTGTCTAGGCAGGTCTACGTAGGTACCTAGGTAGTAGTCTCGGTGGGCACCTAAGCAAGTGTATGCATCATTTCTTAATTTTCAAATGCCTATGGATTAATCAGGGCGATGACTAGCCACCTAGCACCTAGACTGCGCAAGATGAGGATTTTTTGAATAGTAATATTGCATCATCTTAGGAGTGTGATTACTTGAGGCGCACATCAATCCTTAGATTGCAAGGACTTCAAGATTATAGGAAACCTGCTGATTCTTTGCTGGATTAGATTTTTACATCTAATGAAACAAGTATGGTCAATCTCAACAAAGTCATTAGACTTCACCATTTGATTTCGGAACAAGATGTTGGTGGCATCGCTACTCTGTTTATTCAGCTCGCAACAGAGCATGTCGAGTCCATGACCGAACATTTGAGGCATGTGTATTCTAATTCATCTTACTCTAGTCCTAAAAAATCATAATCCCATAGCAAGCAATAATTACTAATTTACGCAAAACTAAATCCCCAAACCAAATAAAATTATGTGCACAAAAAGAAAAATACTTCAAAAGACTAGTTGACCACTGATAAATTAAGAAATTATGCATAAACAAGTTTTGGTAAACAAATTGCACTATTTGAACACACCCTACCATTGATAGAAGTTTACCTTTCCATGTTGAAGGACAACCTTAGCCCTATCTACCAAAGCTTGAAAGTGAACCCATCTCGGTTTACAATGGAATATAGAAACCACAAGATAAATGAAATGAGCCATATCCAACCTACTCCACCTAAGCCTTGCAATGGGAAGAGGTGCACCCAAAATAAAAAAATGCTTTTATTAACATTAACAAGCTTCCTAGAAGCACAACCATGCTTGTACAAGAACCCCCTGAAGAGAACGAAAAGATCGAACATTTCCACAATAAAAAAATAAAAAGATCATCTCCATATAACACATGAGTTGGATGACAACAACCTCTTGGTGCCAAAATAGAAGAAATGTTCCTGGTTGTATACAATAAAGCGAAACCTTTGTTTAGAGCTTCTTCAACAAGACCCCAAAAAAAGAAAAAAAAACCGGAGATAGAGGATCACCGTGAGAAAAACCATGTAAAGTGTCATTTACCAAAATGAAAGACGAGCTGATTATAATAAGTTATGGACCCAATCCACAAAAATACGATAGAAACTGAAACAAGACAACACACGGAAAAGAAAGTTATGGTTCAAAGTATCAAAAACCTTAGCAATATCAACTTTAATGCCCATGTTGCAGGCAGAAACTTTTTTGTCCATAATATTGAAGCCTTCTAAAACTAACCCGCTACAATCAGAAATCCATATACTTTTCAAGAATGTCATTTGCTAAGGAGAGATAATATGAGCTGCAATAGGACCGAGCCGATCAATAAGAATCTCAAGAGTAATTTTACAAAGAAGATAAATGAATGCTAATAATAAATAAGAACAAGAAAGAATACGAAGAACATAACATAAAAAGATATGACACCATGTTAAGAAATAACTGAGAGAAAGAATTATTTTGTGACAGCACATCTTCGATACATGGTGACAATCAAATTTTAGAGTCATGAGTTAATTTAAAGTTTTAATTTTTTGGGTTGCATGGGCTTGGCTATGAACTTTGCTTAAATTTTGCTCTATGAGCTTCATTTGATAGTATAGATAGTTTCAATTTTAGTTGTGAGGCTGTACTTCACTCTTTTTTTTCTCTTTTGGAATTATTACTTTGATGTCTTATAGACATTTTTGATGCATGATTGAAGCTAATCTAATGAAAACAAAACAAAACAAAAGGTATAACTAAATTTAACTTATGGATGGCTAGTGTAATGAAAGAGTGTTTACGTGAACGGTAATGCTAGAGAGACTAAATTTGTAGACAAAAGTTTGAAAATTAAAGGACAAGGAAGTGAATGATTGGTTTATTACTTACACATTGATAAATGTGCTCATTCCTATTGGTAATACATCATTTAGTTTGTAAACTTCGTCTCCCTAGCATTACCCATGGTGAAACTTGTGTAATAAGTGGTTTTAGTTAGATTCCTAGATCTATGCTCTAGTGGAGGCGTGCGTAGGGGTCGGCAAAGCTAGGTTGGACTGTTTAATTTATCATTTAGTACGATTTTTTTTAATATTGAATGAGAAGGTTTCGAACTCAGGAATCGATCTAACCAACTTACATATCACTATGCTCGTCATCATCATTATGTCAAGGTTGTCTATGAAATTTCAGAAGCCCTATGTAGAATTTATAAAGGAGGCTATTCTTAAGACAGTCTTTCAAAAAAAAGTAAACAATGTATTGATGCTAAAAACAATAACTAGAAGTGAACCAAACTTTAAAACCCACACTAATTATCAATTTCCAAATATCATTAAATGTAAATAAAGCTACAATGTATTGATGGGTTTATGCATTAGCACTTCAAGTAGCCAAATGTATATTTTCTAGTAAGTGCCATCTTTTATACCTCAAACAAAGTCACAATGAAATTATAATAAGTATGAACAACAAAACTTGGTAGTCCACAATGTGTCTAGTGGTTTTTGTGACTGCTTTTCTCTTGCTATGATGATTACTTGATTAATTTCTATGAAAAGGTACAGAAGAAGAAAAAATATCATTATAGATGAAAAATACGTAAATCTTCAAATTCCAACTTAATATACTTGAACTAGTAAATATTTTACCTTAATTGAAGTTTGCATCACTCTAACCACTTGAATTGTCTCAATAATTTAGAAATTTCTCTTCAATTGGCATGAAATTATGAATTAGAGATTTTGTGTTTTGGAGAAAAAAAAAACAGCAGGGAGATATAAGGGAAAGGAAGAGAAAAATAAAAGAGGTGGGGTTAAAAACAATTCGTGGTGGAGGCCTCATGTAATATTCAACTTGTAATTGTTGTAGAGCCCACTAAAATATTATTAAATAAATTTTGGAGTCCTGTATGTTAGTGTGTAAATTGATGAACTGATTAAAGAAGATTATAAGTTTGTATTAGTGTTATGCTTCAGCTCATAGGCTGAGCTTGTTTGTTAGAATGTAATGTGTTGGTTAAGTCTTATAGGCTTGATAGTGGGCAAGTGTCTTAATCTTAGTGTAGGATGTAATGGATGGTTGAGATTGAATTTAGAGATGTGTATATCTCTCTCTCACCTTCAACGGTTATATTGTTGGTGTATGAGCTCACATACTTAGTGTGTATGCTCGAAATATATGGAAGAATTGCAGAGGGATATTCTCTTATTTATCTTATCTAAATTCTCTCTTCTTCTTGCTTAAGCTTTATGAGTTTCTCTTCCATAACCACTGCTAGAATTCCTGTTTAATTTTGAATCCTCTAACATGGCCTCAAAGCCAGGTTGGGTCTAAATTCTCTGGGCATCGTATCTGTGAGGGATCGAGCTCAGATTCACAGCAAAAGTTCATTACAGTGATTCGAACTTGTATCTGCGATCGAGTCTCATATGGCTGGATCTGGAGAATGAGAGCTTAGAGCGCCAGTTTTCAATGGCAAGAATTTTGATTTCAGGCAAATCAAAATAAAGACCATTTTTCATTCACATGAACTGTGGGATCTAGTTGAGAAGGGCTACAAGAGTCCAACGAAGAAGAATGAAGAGCTTACAGAGGTGGAGAAGAAGCTGATGCGAGAGATTGTAGTCAAAGATGCTAGAGCACTGGGAATCATCCAGAATGCCGTTTCAGATCAAATTTTCCCAAGAATCACAACCCAAGAAAGTGCAAAGGCTGCATGGGACATTCTGAAATAAGAATTTGTTGGTGATAAACAAGTAAGATCTGTGAAACTTCAAGGTCTTAGACAAGATTTTGAGTATACTTGCATAAATGATAATGAATCTCTCTCTGTGTCTATTGCTAAATTGTTTGATATGATTCATCAAATGAGAAGTTATGGTGAAAATCTAGGTAATTAACGAATTGTTTAGAAATTGTTAATTAGCCTGCCTAAATCCTATGATAATATTGCAATTGTGATAGAAAATACTAAGGATTTAGACACCATAGATGCTCAGGATGTAATTGCCAATTGAAAGGATTATGAACAAAGGCTTGATAGGCATGGTGAGAGTAGTATGGAGAAAGCATTTGCTAGTTTGAACATTGCATTGAAACCAAATAGGTTTAATGGTCAAACAAACAATAGCAAATACCAGAAGAATTTTAAGTCACAAGGGAAACAGTGGAATAACAAAACTGATTGGAGTAATAAGGTTGGTGTTCCTGTGAAAAATGAAGTAAACAACACTGGAGATAAATGTAAATTTTGTGACAGACTACACTATGGTGAATGTTGGGTGAAGAATAAGGTCAAATGTCACAAGTGTAATAAGATTGGTCATATTGCAAGATACTGTAATACCAACAAGGTTGTGCCACAAGCAAATCTTGCTCATCAGGTGGAAGAAGCTGGTAATTTGTTCTATGCTAATCACTTTGGTGAAGTAAAGAGGATGAGTGATGTGTGGTATATAACTAGTGGATGTAGTAACCATATGACATCCAGGGAAGATTTTCTTGTAGACATTGACAGAAATGTGAAAGCCAAGGTTCAAGTAGGCACCGGAATCCTGGTTGAAGTGGCAGGAAATGGGACACTGGTCATCGAAACAATGAACAGTAGGACATACATAAAGGAAGTTATGCTTGTACCTGGTCTTGCAGAGAATTTACTCAATGTCAGCCAGATGACTAAGCATGGCTACTTTCTTCTATTTGGAGACGATAAAGTGGATGTGTTTGATGACAGGTCTCTAAGAAACTTGGTGGTCAATGTGAAATAGAAAAGGAATAGGTGTTTCCCCTTGATTTTCAGTACAAACAAGGAGCTTGCATTGAGAACAAATGTACAAGATTGTGCAAAGATGTGGCACAAGAGGTTTGGTCATCTAAATTTTAGGAGACTCAAACTATTACAGAGTCAAGGAATGGTTTTGGGGCTGCCTGAAATCCAAGATAGTGATGAAGTGTGTCAAGGGTGTGCACTTGGGAAGAATCACGGGGAGCCATTTCACAAGGAATCAATGTGGAGAGCAAGGGAGCCACTGGATTTAATACACTCAAATGTGTGTGGTCCTATGCAAACTCCAAGTCTGAATGGAAATAGGTACTTCATTACTTTCATAGATGACTACTCAAGGATATGCTGGGTTTTTTTTTTTTTTTTTTTTTTGAGAAACAAATCAGAGGCTTTCCATGTATTTAAGAAGTTTAAAGCTATAGTAGAGCTTAAATGTGGATATCCTATGAAGAAATTGAAACATATAGGGGATAAGAGTTCATCTCAAATGAATTTGGGAAGTTCTGTGAAAACTTAAGGATAGAAAGACAACTCACTGTTGCATATTCTCCACAATAGAATAGAGTTGCAGAAAGGAAAAACAGGACTATCGTGGAGATGGCAAAGTGCATGCTTCATGAGAAAAAACTTCCTTACAATCTTTGGTGTGAAGCAGTGAACACATATGTGTATCTGCTAAACAAAAGTCCTACAAAAGCTTTGGGCAATATTACACCTTTTGATAAGTTCAGTGGAAGGAAACCTGGGATTAAACACTTGAAAGTGTTTGGTTCAGTGTGTTACTCTTTTATTCCAGGAAATTTGAGACACAAATTAGAAGAAACAAGTGTCATAGGTATTTTCATTGGATATGGTGTTTGTGAGAAGGGATCAAAAGGTTCTGCTCTCTGGGGATGTAATCTTTGATGAAAATGGTAAATGGGACTGGGAGAAGCATAAAGTCAAGGAAGTATGCATCCCACTATCTATAAATGAGTTACTTGACATAGGTAGAATTGATAAAGTGTCTGAATCTCTAGAACAGGTGATATCTGATGGGTCTCAAATTCAAATTGAAAGCTCTCCAGCCACTGATTTTGATGAATCAACTAGCTCATAGTCTACACCTCAATATGATGATACTCCACTGAGATACAGGAACTTGAGTGAGATTTATAAGAGATGTCACTTGTGTATTGTTAAACCAGAATGCTTTAATGAAGCTGCACATGATGAAGCATGGAAAAACGCAATGAAGGATGAAATGAGTATAATTGAGAAAAATCAAACATGAGAATTGGTAAGGAGATCATTTGATAAACCTATAATTGGGGTAAAATGGGTGTATAAGACAAAGTTGAACTTAGATGGCTTGGTTCAAAAGAATAAGGCTAAGCTAGTTGCAAAGGGCTATGCACAAAAACTTGGGATAGACTATAATGAAACCTTTGCACCTGTGGCAAGGTTAGACACCATAAGAACTCTTATTGCACTGGCTGCAAAGAACAATTGGAAGTTGTTTCAACTGGATGTGAAATCGGCTTTTTTAAATGGTGTACTTGAAGAGGAGGTGTATGTAGATCAGCCAGATGGATTCATTGTGCAATGAAGTGAGGATAAGGTGTACAAATTGCACAAGGCTTTGTATGGTTTGAAGCAAGCACCTAGGGCCTGGTATGGAGAGATTGATCCCTATCTTGCAAAGTGTGGTTTCAAAAGAAGTACCAGTGAGGCAACATTATACACCAAGTGTAGAGGAGACTCAGATTTGATCATAGTGTTCATTTATGTTGATGATATAGTCTATACTTGAAGTTCTCAGGAGTTAATGGAGGAATTCAAGATTGGTATGATGCACAGTATGAAATGACAGATTTGGGCTTGCTGCACCATTTTTTGGGAATGGGGGTTATGCAAATTGAAAACTGCATCTTTTTACACCATAGGAAGTATGCCTCAACTCTGTTGAAGAAATTTGGACTCCAGGATTGTAAACTTGTATGCATTCCACTTGTAACAAATGAAAAATTGAGAAATGATGATGATAGTAGAGCTGCATATAAAGCTCAATGCAGGAAAATTATGGGAAGCTTGTTGTATCTTACAGCAACAAGGCCAGATATAATGTATGTTGCATGTTTGTTAGCAAGGTTAATGCATTGTCCTTCTAACAAGCATTATGGGACAACAAAGAGGGTACTCAGATAAGTTTAGGGAACTCTGGATTTTGGTTTAGTGTACAACAAAGGCAAATGAGCTATTTTGATAGGCTTCTGTGATAATGATTAGAGTGATTCAGAAGAGGACATGAAAAGTACATCCGGTTATGCTTTTACATTTGGTAGTGGCTTCTTTTCTAGGGCCTCTATCAAACAACAATGTGTTGTTTTATCCACAGCTGAAGTAGAGTATATCAGCGCATCGGAGGCAACTGCACAAGCCACTTGGGTAAGATTTGTGCTGGAAGATTTTGGTGAAATGCAATCTGTTGCAACACCACTGAATTGTGACAACATTTCAACTATTGCTATCACTAAGAACCCCATATTTCACCAAAAAACCAAGCATATAAATAGAAGGTATCATTTCATCAAGGAGGCATTGCAACAAGAAGTGATTGACTTGGTTCATTGTCGTACAAAGGAGTAAGTTGCTAACATTTTTACAAAGGCCTTAACAAGATTGCAATTCACCTATCTCATAGAAGTTCTTGGGGTGAAATCAGTTCACAATTTAAAGGGGAGTATTAGTGTGTAAATTGATGAACTAATTAAAGAAGATTATAAGTTTGTATTAGTGTTATGCTTCAGCTCATAGGTTGAGCTTGTGTGTTAGAATGTAATGTGTTGGTTAAGTTTCATAGGGCTTGATATTGGACAGGTGTCTTAATCTTAGTGTAGGATGTAATGGATGGCTGAGATTGAATTTAGAGATGTGTCTGTCTCTCTCACCTTCAATGGTTATATTGTTGGTGTATGAGCTCACATGCTCAGTGTGTATGCCCGAAATATATGGAAGAATTGTAGAGGGATATTCTCTTATTTATCTAATCGAAATTCTGTTCTTCTTCTTGCTTAAGCTTTATGAGTTTCTCTTCCATAACTAATGCTAGAATTCCCGTTTAATTTTGAATCCTCTAACACTGTATGGTCAAACACTTCGCTTCACTCAAAGCCGCCAGCACTAGTTAAGGTAACATAATGACTTTAATTAATTACTGAGTTTTTGAACCACTGATATATGTTATTATCACGTACAACCATTCTTAACTAACTAGGCATCTATCCCAATCTCACTTCGAAGCTCAAATTAATTTGCTTATGAATAAAAAGGTAATCTTCAAATCTATTAATTATGAAAAATTGGTTACTAAACATATTATAATCATCAAAACCGTCATCATTAAAAACAATAAGAAGTAGAGGATGAAGTAACAGTAAAAGTATAGTACAAAGTAAGTCGTAGTTGACTGGGGAGTGGAAAGAAAATTTTGGTTCCGTTAACACAGCTATTGTGGTGGTGTACCCGTGCTCTCCTACCAAATTATATACAGTGCAGCAAAACCGGCCACCACCATCTTCTGCCTCTTTTGCTCATACAAAAGTGTCCTATAATTTTACTGTTACACTAAATTATGATATACACTGTTATTAAAAAAAATCTTCGCCTAAACCCCACCTAGGCTCTAGGAAGCTGTACACCACCCCGATTACTCCCTAAGTATTTGAAAATTAAGAAAGTGCGCTTAGACCCGTTTAGATATCCGCCTAGCCCGCCTAAGCGCCCACCTAAACCCGCTTAGGTCGCGACTCTCACTTAGATAGAAATCGATAACTTTCATTATGCATTTCAATTTTTCAATAAAATGTAAGAAACTTGTTGAATGCTTAGATGAACACTCATTATATACTTGTTCTCCATATTTTGTTCTAATACTTTATAATTTATTTGTCATTTTACTTTGCAATTTATGGATTCCAATATAATTATGTGTGTTTTTTTAAGTATAAATAGGTACTTATTTATTATATAATAAATTTGCTTAAATTTGCCTAGTCCGCCTAGGCACCCATCTTGGCCCTGCCTAGCCGCCTAGACGCTAAACCCTAACTCGCTGCCCAACTAGTGTCTATTGTCTTTTAGAACCTTGATGATATATGACATGTGTAACGCTCTCCTCTCTTCCATCATAGGTGTAGAGTGTGGTAAGCGACGTCTCCTATAATTAGTATGATCAGCACAACATTTCATGGATTAAATTCTCACATATATATGTGTCAGGTGACACACCCCAACCCGAAATGTCCACTAGGACTCTGAATCGAGTTGTGCTGGCCAACACCTGGAAGGTGACAAAGTCATAAAGTACGATGATGTGGAAAATATGATTAAATTTAAACCTAAAAGTGCCTAAGGACCAGAGTGCACTGCTAGCGGGAACGAGCCCATTTCACACGCAACGTCAAAGCATAAGTAAAGTACAGTAGTGTGGGTAAGGATCATACCCTCAAAGGTAGCCACCTATACTGAGATTCACCACTCACCCTTATTTTTGCGCCCCTCCAGGTTTTAGCTGCTGAAAGGACCCACTAGGAAGTTCTTGTGTGAGTTTCCATAAACAAAATCGTGATGGCGTAGTCGGGGCCCAAAGCAGACAATATCGTGCTACTGTGGAGTCGAGTCCGGAATGTGGTGGAGGCCCAGGCCGGGATGTGACATCAGGTGTCACTTGCATATATAGCATGCATCACTTAGACCTACATCAATTTAACTTTATTTACATTAATTATTTATGTATGCATGCATATGCTATTATATCAACATGTTCATAAATTTCACATTCATAATTCCGTCTGTGTAAGTTTATCTTACATTGCCGATCCCAAGCCCGAATAAAGAAGAAGAAAAAGGACGTCAGGTAGTTGACAGCCAGCACTCCTAGATTACGTCGAATCCTTATGCACCCAAATATATATAAGATCGACAAAAACCCTGGCTAGCCTACCGGGCCCTGCATGTGGCAATTCATATCATGTCTATCGTGTTATGAAAACTTTACTTTGACGTTTACATGATCCGAGGGGAGCAAAAAGGAGTGCTCATGAGTGACATCTAATCTAAAGTAGAATGAGCATGTGAGATAGCATGAATCTGATATATTTTACATATAATATATACACACACACATCAATAGTATTTAGGGTTTTTTAATATGGATCCAAAGTAACTAAAAATTGTACCTATTTCAAAATGTAATCTATAAAATTAGATCTATTTCAAATTTTCCCATAGTATTTTTGGTGTATCAGATCCATTTCGGACGTTAATAGCCAATATCATCAATACCTATTAGATAAAATAAAAACATTAGGTCATATCATATATCGAATGCTGCGGTGTTAAAAAAATTATTCTTTTTTTTTCTTTCTGGTAGTGCCTTCAGTGTCAAGTTCTTTTCTATATATTGTTTGTGATTCTTATGTTTCTGTCAACACTTTCACACACACACATATTCTTCATATGTTGCATTAACATTTGGAACTGAAAACTTGGTAAATAATATTGTTTCATTCAATCTGTTGTTAATATACAAAAAATATTGAAGTCAAATTGTTATACATATAGAGAGAGAGAGAGAGAGAGAGAGAGAGAGAGAGAGAGTTGGGCAAGCAAAAAGGCAGTTTTAAGTACGTAAACCACACACAAGTGTTCCCAAACGAAAAGGACTTGGATTGTCTGCCCTCCTTATTTTATGTCTTTCTCATGCCCTCATATATTATGTGATCACGGTTAAGCTACGTCAACATTTTATATTGATTTTTTTATAAAAATAATAAGATAAAAACAATAAAAATATAAAATGTAAAGTAATTTAATCGTGATCACAGAAATAAAAGGGCATGGAAAGTTCATGGAATGGGGTTGGCAGCACCATTTTTAAATCTTTTGCTGACGCCCTAGAACACATGAATCAGATCATCGGGACCACCTAAGATTTTCATCTTTGGGGCGATTCTACAGTCTGATTGCGCAGACATTCTTCAGTGACACTCACAGCTTCAACCGCCCACGTGTCTGCTCATGCTACATTGGCATGGAGAAATATTGTGCGTATTCCCTCCAATGGCAGATACATAGATGAAAGTGTTTCTTTATATAATGAGTTTATATATTTGACACATCCTAAGAGAAATCTTAGTTTTCATTGTTGTGTACAACCATTCTTTGTCTTCCTCGTCAAGTAAGATGGCTTACGTGATGAAAGAGATAGATAAAGATAATGATTGTTGATAAGCACATGTAAAAGGTAGGACGGTTAAATGTTACTTCGAAATTTTCGTCAAGCTCACCAAGACTGCTCTTATCCTTTCTAACAACACTATATATTAGCAAGTGGTCATTTACCACAGTGATGGAAAGATATTGTGCCCATGCATGACGGCGTGATTTCAAATCCAGTCGGTGACTAATCTAATATTTAACTTACTAACGCTATCGCTCAACAAAAAAAAAAAGACTATATATTAACTTCCAACAACAAAAAAAAAACAATATTTTCATCCTAATAGGTCGTAAGTGTAAATAACGGGTAAATTAAGAGAATAGACAGCTCAGACTATTAAGCTGCGATGCAAAATAATACTAATAATAATAATATATAATAATTAAATAAATAAATAAAAACTATGGATCTATCAGGGGTGGGGCTGACTGAAGTTCTTTCAGGGGTGAGTGAAGATATGAATTGGAGTTTTCTATGAGCGTTTTCAGCAGTAAAAGTATTCGGTAGATCTGCATCAATGTCAAAGTGGATTTTCGTAAAAAATAAGAAAACAAGTTACATGAAACATGATAATAGTTATCATGGTGTCTAAAACCACTAATACAAGTTAGATGCATGGGTGAGATTCTCTTCGCACACAACTTTATATTATTGGTAAGAGACGTCAAATAACGGTAAACTCGTTCTATAAAATTCTCTCCTCAGATTGACCCAACATTATGTAAGGTATGGTTGAGAAGAAAGATGACCCCCCATTAAGACTTCCTCCATTCCATCACTCCCCACTCCGTCCACAAATTTTTCAACTGCTCATCCCAATTCTCACTCCTATAACATTTTTCTCCTCCTTTGGAAATCATTGTTCTTCTCTTTTCTTCAGTACTTAATTCACCCGTTAAGTTCAGAGTCTTCAGATCCTCATAATCCATTGATGTGCCGATCAAGCCCTCCCTCAAGTCCTCAAACACTCATCAGCCTTTTTGCCTTCACATTTTCAGGACAGGATTCCGTACAGAGCCGGCACCATTTTCCTGATAGGGAAAAGAGAGGAGGGTGGGAGCCTACAGGTGTCAGATTTTGACCCCACTGTTCTTTTTTTTTTTTTTTTTGTACGTATAATTTCATGATCAAGAGGGCCCATGACCCCCATTACAATGTGATTTGACACCCGATGGTGGGGCTCAATAGATTTGGCTGAGGTACGACCCAGATTTGGACTTGGACTTGTGGTGACTCCCAACCAACCAATCCATCCATACAGGTTCATCATTTCCAAGTTTTATGTTAAAACCTAAAATTAAGACAAATTTAACCCATAATTTGGCCAAGGTTGAAAGGCTGGCCCACTAAAATTTAGGTTTTAAACTAACCTATTCATTCTCCTATTGTTGGGCGAAAAAATGTTTTGGGTTAAGACTTAAAATTTGAGCAATTTTAAATACATTAAATCCAACGGCTGAGTTTAGGTATGATCAAATTTGTTGGTAAAAAAAATCTAACGGTCCAAAAATCCAACGGATAAAACAAATAAAAAAAATTGAATCAAAATTCAACCTTAAGCTCTATAAATACATGTTTCTTCAGCTCGGTTTTTCTCGGAATCTAAATATTTTTATGTTAAAATGCTCTTAAAAATAAATTATGATAATCTACATGAATTTAGTTTTTGAAAAATACTACCGAAAAAATTTTAGCCTAAATTTATTTTTAATAATCGCAGACTAAAATTTTAACCCATTACCATTTGAGCAAAAAAACTATTTACGGGTTAAAACCTAAATTTTCTGAATTAAAATTTTGAGAAAATTGCAAGAATGGTCCCTCAACTTAACCCAATTGGAGCAAGGGTCCATCAATTGAAAATTCATGATCATTGGTCCTTTAACTCATCAAAACGTGCAGTTATGATCCTTTTCGTCAACTTCATTAGAATTCTGTGAAAATGAGTCATGTTAGAAGGAACATTGCTGTAATTAGGTTAAAATTGAGGGATCATACCTCCAATTGAGTTAAAGTTGGGAGACCATTTCTTCAATTGGATTAAACTTGAGGGATCATTGCTACAATTTTTCCCATTTGGTTTTTTATATTTTCCCCTTGATTTAGTTTCGCGTGCGTGCCAGGTAACTTATTTTGATGAAAGTTCTAACGGAGTTGATGAAAATGGCTATAGCTGCACGCTTTTATGAGTTAAGGGATCAATGTTCATAGATTTTTAGTTGAGAGATCATTACTCCAATTAGATTAAAGTTGAGGAACCATTGCTACAATTTTCTTTAAAATTTAAAATTTTAACTCAAAGGTTGGAGATGATCTACACATTCATTCTTGATTTTCCTTTTTTTTTTTTTTTGTTTTTTTTTCCTTCTAATAAAGAGGAAATTTTTAAAATGCTACATAGCATTGACGATGGAGAAATAAATTGCGGAGATTAAAAATAGAAAATCCAAACAGTTGCACAAATCAAATTTGAACGGCTAAAACACTTACATTGAATGATACATAGCATAGAATCCACACCAAAACCCAACTGTCTCAATTGTACACCTCTATTACAAGGATAAATTCATCAAACACAAATTCATTTCAACCAAATCAATTAAAAATGAATTCCCGATTGATCTAAGTTTCGTAATCCAATAAGCAACGCTTAGGAGCATGACTCGAAAATAGAAAACTTGGAAATCATAAAACATGAGATTTGGTGAATCCTGAGGCGTAGTAGTGAGTGAGTGAGTGAGTGAGTGAAGATTTCCAAAGCCATGGAACCAATATTTGCAGGCGTATTCGTGCGTAATCATAGAATTGCTCTCCACCGTAAACATTGCTGAAAATCTCCTTCCGATATCACTCTTGCCATTTTGGTCTTGATTGCGTGAGCAAGTGGCTTCTGAGGTGGGATGTTAAACAAGATTATCTTTTAGGCTCCTAATTCAACAACCCTCACAAAAGTCTGCACTCACAACAAATAGTAGAGCCATTGTAGCAGGCACTTGTGATCTAAATATCAAAGACTACTATTAGTATCAAACACTTGTCCAAACTCACCACTTGGGTCGGAGGTTAGGTTAAGCCACACAATGAGCCAACAATACTTTGGTATCGAAGTTACCATTCTCGGGAGTCAGACCTACGACCGCACACATACAGGTGGAGAGAAATTCCACCAGATGTGTATAATGATATTTATACAACAAAAAACATGATCGTAAAAGGAAAACTTCAAATATTCACTTATAAACAAAGCATTCACAGGAAACGGGTGAAATACCAACTCTTTGCACGTCCCTCTTTCCAAACATAAGGAGGCACGGTCAAGAACCAAGTAATCTCTATGAATGTCTTCTGCAACTCTACGATCATCATCTACATATACAGATTCAAACCCACAGCTTTTGGGGGGGTTTCAATTATCATATCATCAAATTAATTGCGGATCAAAATCATTGAAAAAAAATGGTTGCTGGCGAACCATAGCAAGAACCTAGTCATTATGTAGAGAGTGCATCTCTAACAAGCTATATGATTATCATGAGCATCATTAAAGTTCTGTAGAAGGCAGTTTCAGTCAATTGCAATATTTTCAATTGATATCATATTTAGATTTTAATTACTTTGTCCTCTGTAATTTGTTCCTTTCTCTTGTAGTAATAACAAATGGTTGCATTTCTCAGCAAGAAAATTAAGAAGATATTTTCTTTGCAAATATAACACAAATAGGAGGCGGAGGTAAGGGTCAGGAATCCATCAATTTGACTTCTTGAAGCAGTTAACTGTCTTCAGATTTCCTAATCTGTTGTCCAACTGGTCTTTCGAGCTTCATTTCGTGACAGTATATACTATAACTTTGACCAGTAGCAACTATGAGCCCCTAATTTTACAAATATATACCCCTAGTATAGGCACGAGACAACGAAATTCAGATACAACGGACTGTATGTTTAACGCCTAACCAGACCTTAAAAAAATGGGAAATTGACAAGGCTGTGGATTGATGAAATATGCAAAATTCAATGAAAAGTACAACATACTCTAAGGTAAAAACTAAAGTTAAGCAAAAAGATAAGATCTGGAGTACCACGAGAAGGGAAGTAGTAACATTCTGAAGAAGAAAAAAAACGTTGATGGTTGGCTTTGAATAAGTGAACTCACATTGTGTCACTAGGAGAAATAATGAGATCACTGCAAACAACTTTCTTCTTCATTCTTTCCAAGTGTAGGGAGCACGTTCTACAACCAAATAGTCTCCTCGGATATCCTTCACAACTCGAATCTCGTCATCAAGGTACACAGTGTCAAACCTAAAAAGAACCAAATTCCTTTAATACCAAAAAACATAAAAGCTAAAACAAAGCAGCACCTCCCCAAGTATCACAAATACAGATTTGGGTTGATTAGAAAGACATTAGTATTGAAGCCTTAAGGAATACAAAATGCACCTCAAATTAAAGCATCAGATTTCTGTAATGTCAGTTGTATGCTGATATTCACGCAGATAGTATTGCCTGTCAGAGGTTTGGCTTTTCTATCATGCAAGGGTAAATAGAACTAAACCAGGCTGTAAATTTTTCTCATTTCTTTCTTTCTTTCTTACTAGTTTTGGTTAGTAATCAACTCAAGAGTTGAACCAGCAGTTTTCTTTAGGAGAAGTGATGAGTCTTCTGGAATAAATCATGTGTACAAAACAATGAACAGGATGCTACTATCAGGTGCATAACTTCCTTGTGACAGAAGATTCAACCTGATCAATTACGAGTAAACAACCTATGGTCGTAAAAACCAAAGTTTAGACTGCTCTCTGTGGCACGATAAACCTAAATTCCAAAATCATGCTACTAAAACCAAGCACCTAAAGAAAAGATGATCTTCAACAAGTAGTTTTCAAATTGCTCTGCAAAACAAACAACTTGACTATTATAGTGCACAGTAGTTTTCGACAGATGTCTGTTACTAAAGTTGAAAATTCAATGCTCTGGGGCCATTAGTCACACCATTCACCTATCTTTCAAGGTAGTATATTAATCCAGAAGTAGAAGCTAACTCTCTCAAAATAACAACATTCAGAAATTCAGCATCCATTAAAAAGGGCTCTAGCAACAAGAGGTAGGTTTCAAGCACTGGGAACGCTGATATGTTGCCTAGAGGAACAACCAGGCACACTTCCTATATGATAAGAAAAGTGGACACCAAACAAAGCTCCTTTGTAATTGAATCCCAAATTACGGAGGAAGGCTACATCTTTTCTGAAGCAGCTCTATGTCACACCTCAAAACCCACAAATGAGAATTAAAAATAGAGCAAATCAAATAGGTACTACCTATCTTCTTTCAAAACTAGCAACTTCTGGGATTCAGACGTCAAGAATGAATTAAAAGGAAGTATCTTTCATGCAACGCAACTTCATCAGGACAAAAGCAGTGATAAGTAGACTTATTGTTGGCACAAAGTACCAAGGAATTCCAATAACTGGAACTTGCAGCAAAGCGACACGTTCCCCCTTCAGTAAGGAGTTCTTGGGTTAAATCATGGAAGGTGAGGGATAGAACAGAATAAAGCTGTGCACCTCTAGGGCCTGTTATTATTTGTTTCAAAATTGGAAGAAAAAAATGCGGACATATGTACACTCCCACAAAATGTAACAGAATGATTCACTTTGTCATTGAAATCAGAAGGTCAGGATAACAAGGAATAGGTAACGTAAAATAAATAACCAAAGAAACATTTATCATCACATATCAAGTTCAAAACAAATAAAAACCAGTAACCAAAACAAGTGGAGACATACCATGGATAAAACTGACTTAACAAAGAAACTAATGAGACTGTAAAATCAGTTCATGCCTTCATGAGACCGATGTCGAAGCTAACCATATGAGTGAAGTTCATAATAGTCGGTTTCAAGCTCAGAGATGAAGTGATAGAGGCAAACTATATGGCTGAAGTTCATAACTTTTCTAACCATACCAAGCAAAGCAGTAACGACTTGGGATTTTCTTAACATCAGAAAATAAAGCACTCACCAGCCCTGTCCGAACGGCGGCAATGGAATTTCCCAGCTTTTCCCTCTTAGAACTGCACTTGTAAATCTAACACAAACCAAACATCACCAATTGATCATACAACAAAATATAATTAAGTAAATACCAAAACAAAGAAAAATAAACACTTCCCAAACTTCCAAATTGTAATTCGAATCGAAATTCAACTTCAACACCAAATTCTAACACATACTTGAAATTAACCCTCTGATTTGAAGCGACGGCGATATCAGAGCGGACGAAGAAAACCCCATCCGGAGGAAAAGTGATGACATTGTTGAGGACCCTTTGGCCGACATCGATCACCTGCAAGACGTCGCCGGTTTGAGTGCCGAATAAGGAAGCGTTCTGGATGATGAAGAGCTGCTCCTTCTCCGTGGTCCAGAGCAGCCGCCATGTGGCCGAGAGGGAGCCGCCGGTGGTGACGCTGTCTCGGCCAAGATCAGCCAGGTCGTCGATGGCCTTGACGATGGAGGCGAGCTTTGTGGGGTTGTTCTGGGTCATGAGGCCGCGGTCCTGGTCGCCGATGAGGTTAAGGAGGCGTTGCTTGAAGAGCTGCGATTGGGCGGTAGGGGCGGAGCAGGTGATTTTAGCGGGGCGGGTGAAGTGGGGTTTGAGGGGGATAGCGCGGAAGGGGAGGCACGTGGCCATTTGATTATGGGGGGTGATGAGAGAGGGGGAATGATGGTGGCGTAGTGTTGAAGGTTTGAGTTATGGAGGTCACGGCTGGTAGTGAAAGTTGAACTGGATAATTGGCGGTTAAAACTTGAGAGGTTGGGGATAATTGCCAAATATTCAAAAATAGAAATTCATACATAAAATTTATAAATTAAATGATGTGTTACTAAAAATGAGTACGCGCTTAAATAATAATTCAATTATCGAATTCCATATAATTTAGTTTTCAAAATTTTAGCGATAGAATGTTTCATTAAAAGATGAGTTATTATACCAAATGGTCCCTTAGATTTTCATGATCAATAAAAATGGTCTCTAAAATTGAAAATCAATAGAAATGGTACCTGAGATTGCCAACATCCATGATTTTGGTCTTTCTATTAAAAACACTAATTTTCAAAACTTCGTAACTCAATCGATTCTTAACTCAATTTGACCCATAATATATTAAAATGAAGATAACAAAGTGTAGAAAAAGATTACCTATTTGGAATCCCAATGATTGTTGGAGATGGCCGGAAAATAGCCTAAAAGATGACCGGTCAGCGGGAAAATTGGAAAACTCATCGGAAACTGGGTAAACTTTAAACGTTCATAACTTCTTCAATACTCAGAGCAACTCCAGCGTTGGAGCCCTCCCCCCAGGCTATGCACTATTCAATCCACCTAATGAACAGTAACAGCCCTTAATGAATAGTAATAGTCCTGGCAATAGCATTTGCATCTCCACCGTTACACTTCAATAGCCCTGGCAATAGGCAATTAAATATTAGTATTTTTTTTATTTATAAAATAATACAAAATAATTTTAATTGTAATGTCGGATAAGATTTTTAATTGTTCTCGTTGCGCCACGTGTCATTATCCGAAGTATTATTAAATAATACAAAATAATTTTATTTGTAATTTCGGATAAGATTTTTAATCGTTATCGTTGCGCCACTTGCCATAAAATCCAAAAAGACAATTATTAGGGATGGATTTCCAATAAAGTTTTTAATCGTACTCGTTATGCCACATGTCATTATCCGAAAATAAAATTATTGGTGATGGATTTCTGATAAGATTATTAACCAATCACGTCGCGCCACGTGTCATAATCTGTTCACAATCTTTGAGGATAGATTTCAATCAGATTTTTAACGAATGACAACATGCCACGTGTCATAATCTGTTCACAATCTTTGAGGATAGATTTCCATCAAATTTTTAACGAATAACGACATGCCACGTGTCATAATCTGTTCACAATCTTTGAGGATAGATTTCCATCAGATTTTTAACGAATGACGGCATGCCACTTGGCATTATGTACAACCTAATCCTTTCTGAATCCTCCATATAATCCACCATCCATCCTCACAAATCTCACACCAATTTTCTCAAGATCTCTATCATTATTCATAGTTTCTGTTTCCTTCTTCACAAAAATCTGTATCATTATTCATAGTTTCTGTTTCTTTCTTACAATGTCTTCTTCTTCCTTAAGGATGATGTGGGAACTCGATCAAGAAGAGGAAGAATTGTTTAACCAATCAGAAGCAATGTTCAATCACCAGGGGCAAAAAATAAGAGGGAAGAGAATGAGGAGCGTAGAATGAGAGATGACGAAGTAAGAATGGTCAAAGCCTCACATTCCCGTCGAGTCATCCAAGCTATGGCTCAGATCTGCAGGCCCAGCCATTCCGGAAACCTTGATAGAAGCAGGCAACGACGAGGTATGGAACTCTTGGATGATTATTTTGTTCCTAATAGTGCATTCCCTGATACGTACTTTAGACGTCGTTTTAGATTGGAACAACATTTGTTCAACAAAATCATGATTACTGTTTGCAACCATGATTCTTACTTTGTGCAAAAGAAAGATGTTTTTGGTGCTATGGGTCTACTGCCTGAGCAAAAAATTATTGTTGCCTTGCGGATGCTTGCATATTGAGCATCTGCAGACCAAGTGGATGAGATAACGAGGATGGGGAAATCAACCATTCTTAAGTCCCTTATGAGGTTTTGCAGAGCAATCGAATATATCTACACCGCTGAGTACCTCCGCAAACCTACAAACATGGACTTAGAACGGCTGTTGAAGAAGGCCGAGATGCGTGGCTTTCCTGGGATGATTGGAAGCATTGATTTTATGCACTGGACGTGGAAAAACTGTGCAAGTGCATGGTAAGGCGCTTATGGGGACAGAAAATGAGCAAAAAGTATCATTCTGGAAGCGGTGGCATCTTTTGATACATGGATTTGGCACGCCTTTTTCGGGGTCCCGGGAGCTCAAAATGACATCAATGTTCTTGCCCAATCCCCAGTGTTCAACGATGTTCTGCAAGGAAATGCACCAAAAGTCACGTATGAGGTCAACGGACGTATGTACGACGGGCCATACTACCTACCTGACGGCATTTACCCGCGATGGTCAACATTTGTCAAAACAGTGTCACGTCCCCGAAGTGCAAAGGAAAAACACTTTGCAAGCTGTCAAGAGGGGTGCAGGAAGGATGTAGAGCGTTGTTTCGGTATCCTTCATGTCACGCCCCAATCCCGACATACGTCCAGAATTGACACGTGGCGTCACCAAAAATCCGTATCAATCATATCCCACCTCCGGGATATGACCAATTACAACCCAATAATCGAATCACATAGTTATTTTCGTAAGCTTTATGGCTGCATCTAACCTCCCTGTTAGACTGCCTACGTACCCTAGACAGGGATCAAGCCATTCGTAGTTCGTCAAGCACAATAATTGACATATAACACAGTCCGATTAAGTCAAAAGGTATAACATTTCTCAATCAATCAATAGAACTTGACAAGCATGAAAATACTAGACTCAGGGTTACATAACAACCCATCTGAAAATCATGATTTCCCCTCCATCAATATATAGGCTATTATGTCACAACATGATACTGCAATTCACAACATATATCATTTCAAAGAACCAACGATGTATAATACCATTCTCTAGCCACATTTATCAACAAGTCTAGTCATAACAATAACCATGATATCCAACATAACAATCCCACATGACGATTAACATATCCACTTCAACCCTCACATAAATTCCTCACGTTTCCCACATAAATTCGCGTTTCATAGCGAGTAACATATTTAAGAATTAACAAAGAACATATTAATCTCTAGAAACATTAATCAACTAAAATACTCATGATAACTCCACTCATATCCAACGTCATTCCACAATCACATTAATCAATAATGTCAACCATCACATCATCAATAACACATACAACAAGTCGAAACGCAAGGCTAGAGCAACACAATTCAGTTGAAAACTACATCTTTGAAAAAGGGGATTTTGGACCGCACAACGGACCAAGGCTCCAAAGGGGATTCCGGACCATCACTCAACAGAATCCAAACAGAACTCAGTTCCAATCCACCCAACCGAATTGAACGAAAGTCCAAGAAACATAACAACGGCTCGAAGGAACAAGACATGATTCCAGTTACCCAATTCACGAAACTCAACGAAACGAAGCAATATTTGAGTAAAATCCACATCACAATGGGTCATCGGTCATTTACTAGACCTCACATCTTCCAAGCAATTCAATATGCATTACAATCATGTGTCATAACCATTTCCAATACCCAAGTTACATCACATTTCACTTCATCATACTAATCACTATACTTCCAACATTATATTTCAATACATAGCTTGTAACATATCAAGGAATCACGAAGTACAATATTAACATTTAATTACGTTAATCAATCAATGAGATAACATATCATTTCATGAATTTAATTAAAGAACTCTACATAATTCCCAATTTGGGTTAGGAATAATAACATTGTAATTCTAATTTATTTTCACAATATCTATTGTGGGTAATTCCCATCTACTCGAATTTAGGATTCTAAATCACCTTACGGAATGAACAAGAGCAAGGATTCCGGACCACTCCACGGAATCCAACAACATTGGGTTCCGGACCACTCAACGGAACCAAAATATCAAGCGGTTTCTCATAATCTACCCAAACCTGTCATATGTAAAGTCAATGTCAATATTATGGAATTGGTGCACTGGTAATTCAGGCACTCATATAAGCTGAGAGGCTCAGGTGAGGGACAATAAAATAAGTATGTGATACAATAATAAAACCAGTCATCAATCATAATTTATAAACCTTGAATATAAATCTTTCATAGGAAGTCAATACCAAACTTTTGAAAACTCCGAGGGAGGCGCCCAGACATCCAAAAGTTCATTTTAAACGACCATAACATCTCACACCCATATTCACATACACACAATGAAAGTAGAATTAGGCAACACTGTTCATCCAAAACCTACACTTTGCAACCATCTCAAACTAAACTCCATGAACTAAGGGGGATGCAATCCCGGACCAACACTCAATGGGATCGCGGAGTAAGAGGGATTCCGGACCATCACTCAACGGAACCCAAACCAAGATACGATTCCGGACCGTCACTCAACGGAATCGCGGAGTGGAGTAGGAAGGATTTCGGACCATCACTCAACGGAATCCAAATCAGGATACGATTTCGGACCATCACTCAACGAAATCGCGGAGTAGAGTAGGAAGGATTCCGGACCATCACTCAACGGAATCCAAACCAGGATACAATTTCGGACCATCACTCAACGAAATCGCGGAGTAGAATGTGTAACACCAATCGATAAAACAAGACATGGATCAAGTTACTCAAGGTACAAAGACTCAATGAAACGAGAATGAATAATGACACGAGGGTTGAAACATGTTTCGAAGCAACAAACCCCATAACAATGGATTAAAGGTCCACTACTAGCTCTCGCATTTCATCACATCAATCCAATCATACAACACAAACCATATTTCCAATCCACAAGTCAAATCATACTTACTGAAAATAGATCACTGGCCACAAATAAAATAACACTTCAATAGAATTTACATTTAATTAACATGGGTCTATGGCGTATGTATATATATAATTCACGTTTCAATATGCAATTCGAATCACTTTTCCACAATATTACCTATCCATAATCAAACCACATTTAATAAAAATAGATCGATGGCCAATTATAAAAGAACTCACATTTTAATAGCTTAGTTTGGTTAGTAATGTGTGCTACTTGTATTTATACTCTTGATTGTACTTTTGTGTTCCGATTAGGCTCTTCAAAGGAACAAAATTAATATTATCTAAAGAAGTACACTGATTATGGAATCTACCACTCAAATAATATCACTCAATTAGTAGTAAAGAAGACTAGAAAGGAAACTAGAAAAGAAAATAGGTGTGGCAAAAAAAAGTACTCTACTTCCCCACAAAATCTGCAGAAAACAGCACTATTAGACCAAGTTTAGGCTCCCTTTGGGACATTCCAAACTAAATCAAATCATGTGACATTATATGGGTTTGAAAGCTTGTGTTCTATACTTTAAAAGCATACAAAGTTTGTAGAAAACGGAGCTCTAAATTGGAAGTTATGCCAAAAGGAAAAACGGAGTCTTGAAACTGGAAACCCAATTTTCTGCTGCTGTTTGGCAGCCCGCGACCCAAACTTAAAGAAGGTTTTGATCAACCAAAACTCAACGAAATTGAGTGAAAACAATTGGGTTACGATCATGAGCATATGTACTTTCAACACACTAAAAATTTTCTCCAAAGGAGCACATAAAGGCCTAGAAATTAAGAGCCAAAGAAGGCTACTCGAAACTTGAGTTTTCTTTGCAAAGAAGTCAATTTTTTGCAACTTACGTAACAACCCACTTCCAATTCATATAACACATCCCAAAATACTTCCCGGTAGTCCAGAAGTCATGTATACACATCCCTTGATCAAGAAATTTGATCTACACACCCAACAATTGAATCTTTGGAAACCAAGCTAGACATAGGTTCACATGGTCACTAGAAGGTATTTAAAACCTAGACAACACCCGTGAACGATCCCACGCACCGCCACACGCAGTGGAAGCCAAGATGGAGGGTTTACAAACCCCGAATTTCAACATTAACTAGAGGAGCTCAAATTTACGTGGTAGCTAGAGCTCAACAAGGGAAACACTTTTCACAACTAGGCCGGCAATAAATTCTAACCGGAAACAGTCCAATTTCACCAGAGAAAACCGGATTTCTAGGTGTTCTAAACACCCAACTCTAAAATGAATACGAAAGCACAAAATAAGCATACCCACTTGAAGATTATGAAGAGTAGATGAAGTTTCATACCTCACTCGAAGGAAATCGTTGCCGGAATCGCTGGAAAGATGATAAATCCGCCGGCAAGGTCGTGGACTTTGTGACCTCGAACTGCACGGATGGAAAAGAAATGGGAAAATATAAAATCACAGAGATGTAGAGCTCGTCAAGATCTTTCCAGGGACACCAAGATCATCCAAAACGGAGCTCGGATGAAAAAGATACAAGCGGTTCAAGTTTGGTGGGTTTATGGGTCAAATTTCCCCTAAAACGGTTTAGTGCAGTTTTTCTCCTCCATTTTCTGAAATCCCCTCAATTTATAGCATTTTGGTAATATAACCAAAATGCCACCAACTTCAAACGACTCTAACTTCTCCGTTCGGACTCGGAAATAAGATCTGTTTGCGCCTACGCGCTCAGGGAATCGAACTCTACCTAACCAATTCAAGAGTTGACCGAAAAGGTCGAGAAAATTAGAAATGACTAAAGTACCCCTCACTTCGTTTTCTTAAATTTGGAGAAATAAAGAACTAGTTCCAATCAAATCTTCGAAATACGTCAAGAATAAAATAAAATAATAATATTGGGGACGGGATATCACATTCCAAGCTCGCTGGGCGATCGTCAAGGGTGCTGCCAGATTGTTTGATGTAGAGTCGCTTCGATCCATCATGATGACGTGCATCATTCTTCACAACATGATTGTGGAAGATGAGTACGATTATGAAGCCGTTGATGAATATGAGCCAAACACGATGAACAATTCAAGAACACGTATATATTGTGCTCATGACACCACCGATGAGCCCGTGAAACATGAGCCATTACAAAGGGATGGACGTTACAATGAAAGGCTTATTCAACGATATACTGCATTTCAAATGCCAAACATGCACAATGCCCGACAAATTGACTTGATAGAGCACCAGTGGGCATTGAAACAAGCTGAAGATAATTAAGTTCATTTAGTGTGTTTTTTTGAATTTGGTATGTTTATGTTATTTTATTTGGTGTGTTTTATTATTTGGTATGTATATGTAATTTTTTTAGTGAGTTTTTAATTATTCCGTATGCTTATGTAATTTTATTTGGTGTGTTTTTGTCATTTCAATAAATATTCTCTTAGTATAAATAACTTACCAAATTAATTTGAATAAATATTCAATAAATTGGAAACAACATAAATAATACAAACAATAAATAATAAATTACAACCCAAAGTGATTGGAAAATTATGGGCTCCGATTACAAAAAGTACTCTATTCATCATCACTTAACCAATTTGTGGTGCTAGGACCATCTTGGCTTGCTATCGCTTCTCTTGCACACCTCCTTCGCACCACGTCCGCTTTCTCTGACTTCCAAAAAAATTTAGAATTTGAAGACTTCCCTTCTAAAGGCGTGTTCATAATCTCACGATCTCGTTGAGCCCGTCTTTCTTCTCTAACATGTTCCCTTTCTTGCCTAAGTAGCTCTCTTTCTCTCATTAGCCTGAAATTCTCTCTCAATAGCTACAGCTTTTGCGTCCTCTCTAGCCTTATCAGCCTCATATTTCGCCAGTTCCCTCGCCAAAGTCAATTCACCTTGGCGAGTAAGTTCTTCCATGAACTTTGCATAATCATTCTTGGAAGCACTCCCTTTTCTCTTTGAAGCATTCTTACCTTGAGGCCTAATTGGATAACGGGTCGAACCCGATGCTTGTTCAGGGAGGGGCATTTCGGGCACTTCTTCTGCATCATCTTCATGAACATGCGAGACATGATCGGGTGTAGAGTGTAGAGGGGTGTTGTTCATGTGCACTTCTGGACCGACTGGCACAACTCTAAATTTAGGACAATCTTTGACAATATTCCAACATTCCCACCAATTGAATGATTTATTTTTGCTTTTGGTTTTGGCAGCGTACCAAGCTTGTGCTTGAAGTTCCTACACAATGCGGGAGAAGAAATAATTATAATGAAAATAAGTAACAAATAAATAATACAAACAACATAATTATAATGTAATTAGGTAACAAATAAATAATACAAACAATAAATAATAAATTATGTAGGTAACAAATAAATAATACAAACAATAAATAATAAATTATGTAGGTAACAAATAAATAATACAAACAAATAATTATAATGTAAATTTGGGTATCAAATAAATAATTATAATGTAAATTTATCGATAAGTTGTAACTGGAAGACAGACGCCTTTGCTCCTATCCTCTTTTATGAAGATGTGGCATAAGTAAACATATTACAGTTTTTCTTTAACCATCACCACTGGCGAAGCTACATCATAGAAAAGAGAGGCGGCCACCCTTCCGGTCATTAGAATTTGACACTAAGGACAAGAATCCACCCCTCTTCACTCAATGCTGCTGCTGCGTGTGAAAACACCAGGAAAGAATCAGAAAACCACAAATTCGGATGAGCATGAATTTGAAGGCCTAAAAATGACGACGTACAACAGAGATTTGGTTGCCTTTCTTTTCCGATTAGGAGGAAAATCAGAAGACGACGCATTAATAGTTTAGGGGAAAACACAATCGTCTTTTGCTTTTGATTTTTTTACAAAATTGGTACTGCATTTGTTATGATATATCATAACTGCCACTAGACCTAATGAGCGCAACCCATTAGTTTCTACACCCTAATGCTCAATCACAAAAAAAAAAATGATCTTATCCAAAGATTTGATGATGGCCTTTAAGGGAAGATCATTTTCCAAGTTGCTTCTTATCTTGGAGGAGATGTCACTTTTATGTTTAATGGGACATATTTTTTTGGATCAACAATCCAAAAGTAATTGCCTTTCTCATCATGTGTCAGTACCATATTAACTAGTTATCACACATAAAAGATAAAATTATCAACAATTTTTACACTTTCGTTTTCTCTTCTTGTCCTCATTCTCTTGTTTATGTCACTTAATGTTTATGCAATCATGTCAATTTATTTCACTTGCAATCTTTTCTTCTAAACTACCAACAAAAGTTGGGTGAAAACATTTTGATCTTTAATCTGAGTGTTCACATTTTCTGGGATGCTGAGTTGCAAACACTAACATGCAGTGCACACAACCCACACACACAAGTGGCATAATAAATGCACCCATGCTTTTGAAGTTCATTCTGTTTCTTGGGTTTATGACATTATAAACAATATTGAGATTGTCTACTAAGTAAAATGATTTGGTTGTCTAAGGTTTTTTGGAACCTTTTACGCTTTTAAATTTCACCCCTCTCCTGACAATTCCTGGCTTCACCACTAGCCATCACCTTGATCATACCTTGACATTGTTACTTGTTGAGGTTGTCACGCATATATGTCCATTTGTGGTTGTGAGAAGTTGCAAAGTTTTGACCAATGGGGAGAAGAAAAAACTAGGAATGTTTCGCTACCAAGTTAGGTTGTCATGGCTTGATTTGATTTTCATGTTATTCTTTAAACCTAATTTGTTCTCATATTGATGGTGCAAGTGGTAGCGGGTAGAGGTGCAATCGGAATTGCATTGTTTGTGTAGAGAAAACCTTGCTACAACGTTAGGATCTCAAGAGCAGTTGGTAATTGCAACCTTTGCTAAAGATTTCTTAGTAATACCAAGGGTTCTTTCTAAATTTCTCAAGGGCGGAGCTAGGAAAGTTTATATGGGTGGGCTATTTTTCTTTTTGTCTTCAAGGTAGGCTAATTTTTGTTGGTATTCAGACCATCTTCATCATTAATAAAACTTGAATAAAAATGAGAAAGATGGAAATCTTTATAAGGGGCAGTAGCAGCAACAAAATGAGAAAACAAAGGGCAAAGAGGATACGGGAAAAACAGAGAACAGAGAGATCTTTCTCACAAAGAGATATTTTCTTCATTTGATTTCAGCACATGGGACATCTAATAAGGCATTTAGACAGCCCTTTTACAAAAGATCTAAGCCATACATGTGGCAATAAATTAAAGGCCCAAAACATTTCATATTACATAAAAGGATTAACTTTAAAGCAAAGGATTAACTTTAACACTCCCTCTTAATGCTTTGTTGCTTCACTCCTAAAAGTTCTCTTAAGTAAATGAATCTACCCTTTGGTAATGCCTTGGTGAAGATATCAGCAACTTGATCTTCTGTCTTGTAGTAGACCACATCGACTTCATTGTCTTCCATAACACCTCTGATGTAGTGATGCTTCAGAGCAATATGTTTTGATTTACCATGACAAACAGGATGCTTGCTAATGGCAATAGCTGACTTGTTGTCACAAAGGATAGGAGTTGCTGATTCTTGTTTTTCACCAAAGTCTTGCATAATTCTTCTCAGCCACTCTGCTTAAGAAGTTGCAATTGAAGCTGACACATACTCAGCCTCTGCAGTTAATAGTGCAACTAATTTCTGCTTCTTAGACGCCCAAGAGAATACACCAATCCTTAGTGTAAAAGTATAGCCAGATGTGTTTTTCAAGTCATCCACACTTTCTCCCCAGTCACTATCACAGAACCCATACAATTTTGGCTCAACATTCCTTTCATACATAATACCAAAGTCAAGTGTACCTTGTATGTATCTTAGGATCCTCTTTATAGCTCCATAATGAATGCGAGTAGGCTTATGCATAAATATGGACAACAAGCTTGTAGCATACATAATATCGAGTCTAGTCACTGTCAAATACAACAAACTCCCAACTAGGCTTCTATATACAGATTCATCAACATCACCATTACCATCTTCTCTTTGAAACTTTTCATTCACAACTAGAGGTGTTGCAACAGGCTTGCAATCAACCATTTTGAATTTTTCTAGAAGTGTTTTTGCATATTTCTTTTGAGTAATAAAGATACCATCATTTGATTGAATGATACTAATTCCCAAAAAATAATGCAACATGCCTAGATCACTCATCTCATATTTCCTCATCATGTCATTCTTGAAATTCAAGATCATTTTATCAATACTTCCAATATAAACCAAATCATCAACATATAAGGAAATGATAAGGTTATCTGAAATACCTTCGGTTTTGACATAGAGAGCAGGTTCATTCTCACTTATTTGAAATCCCCTTTCATTGAAATATGAGTCGATCTCTCCATACCATGCTCCCGGAGCTTGTTTCAAACCAAAAAGTGCCTTCTTAAGCTTGTACACCTTGTGCTCTTGTCCTCTAAGAACAAATCCTTGAGGTTGATCAACAAACACTTCTTCTTTTAGGACTCCATTTAGGAAAGCGGACTTGATGTCAAGTTGGTGTAGCAACGACCCCTTCTGAGCAGTTATAGAAATAAGGCCTTTGATTGTTTCATGCCTAGCTATTGGTGCAAAGGTTTCTTGGAAGTCAATCTCAGGTTTTTGAGAATAACCATTTGCTACCAATCTAGCTTTGTTCCTTTGAACGGAACCATCTTGTTTGAGCTTAGTCTTATAGATCCATTGCGCTCCAATGACGGAGTTGTCACAAAGTCTGTCCATTGGTTCCCATGTCTTGTTTTTCACAATGACATTGATCTCCTCTTACATTGCACCCTTCCATGTATCTTCTTTCACTGCACCATCAAAGTTTTCCAGTTCTGCAACATAGAAATTGCAGCTTTCATAGACTTTATTTAAGCTCCTTAACCGAACCGACATTGAACTTGGACTCGAAGGTGTGGGAGAGTGAACTTCAGGATTGTTTTCAGGTGACAATTATGGAATTTCCGGCTCAACTCCCTCTTCATTTGGCTAATTTTCTTCTTCAATTCTAATTAGTGTAGATTCCTCTTGGATGGTTGCTTGATTCCAATCCCACAAAGATTTCTCACTAAAGAGAACATCTCTACAAACCATAACTTTCTTCTTTTTTAATTTGTAGAGTCTATACCTTTTTGTGTGTGAAGCATAGCCTACGAAAATGCATCTTTCACTTGACTCATCAAGTTTTTGTCTTAGTTGTTTCTGAACATAAGCAAAGCAGATTGACCCAAACAATCTCAAGTGATTCACGGAAGGCTTTCTTTCACTCCATGCCTCAAATGGTGTCTTTCCTTCAATTGCCACTATCGGATGCCTATTCATCAAGTAAACCGCTGTATTAATTGCCTCACCCCACAAATATTGAGGCATTCCCTTGTCATGCAACATCACCTTAACCATTTCGACTATGGTTCTGTTTTTTCTCTCAACTACTCCATTTTGTTGTGAAGTGTAGCTGACAGTGTCACATCCCGACCCGGGCTCCACCACATCCCAAGCTCAACTCCATCTTAGCACGATATTATCCACTTTGGGCCCCAACCACACCCTCACGGTTTTGTTTCTAGGAAATCACGCAAAAACTTCCCAGTGGGTCACCCATCCTAGAAATGCTCTCACCCGAACTCCTTTAACTTCGGAATTCCTATGGAACCTAAAGCCAATGAGCTCCCAAAAGGCCTCATGTTATATGGAGGTGGGCATGTACATATAAGGCATAGAGGATCCACTCTCATGGGTGATATAGGATCTAACAATCCACCCCCTTTAAGGGCCCGACGTCCTCATCGGCACACTTCCTGCCAGGGATTGGCTCTAATACCAAATTGTCACATCCCGACCCAGGCTCCACCACATCCCAAGCTCGACTCCGCCGTAGCACGATATTGTCCACTTTGGGCCCTGACCACGCCCTCACGCTTTTGTTTCTGGGAATTCATGCGAGAACTTCCCAGTAGGTCACCCATCCTAGGAATGCTCTCGCCCGAACTCGCTTAACTTCGGAGTTCCGATGGAACCCAAAGCCAATAAGCTCCCAAAAGGCCTCATGCTATATGGAGGTGGGCATGTACATATAAGGCATAGATGATCCACTCCCCTGGGCGATGTGGGATCTAATAGACAGTAAGCTGCCTTTCCAAGCCAATATCTTGATAAAACTTATCAAATTATGTGGATGTATACTCTTCTTCTCTGTCACTTCTAAGAACTTTAATTGGATAACCAGATTGTCGCTCAACCATAGCTTAAAACTTCTTGAAGATTGAGAATACTTCTGATTTATGTCTTAAAAAGTATACCTAAGTCATTATGGAGTAATCATCCACGAAGATTAGGAAATACTTGTTTCCCACTTGAGTGGAGGTCTTCATGGGTCCGCAAACATCTGTATAAGTCAATTCCAATGGAGATTTTGCTCTCCAAGCTTTACCATGCGGAAATTAATATCTATGATGCTTCCCAAGTGCACAAGCTTCACAGATTTCTTCATTTTCTTGGATACTCGACAACACATGCACCATTTCTTTTTCTTGTAGCTTCTTGAGACATTGAAAATTCAAGTGGCCAAGCCTTTTTATGCTATAGCTTTGAATCTTCTTGCACTTCCATCTTGAGTGCATATTGAGTTGCATACTCAATTGTAAGAGGAAAACTTCTACTCTTCCTCATCTCAATCTTAACCAAGAGTTGTTCACGATTCCTCCGATCATATATCTTGCAAGTATTGTCTCTAAAATATAAGCAGTAGCCATGCTCAATGAGTTGTCCAAGACTTAGCAAATTTTGCTTCAAATCAGGAACTAACATGACATCCTTGATGAACATCTTTCCATTCTTCATATGCACGACAATGTATCGACTAGCTGCCCATTTCCCATCTTCACTCGGGTTGGGTTTGTAGTGTCAATATTATGGAGAATGTTCTTGTTCGTGATGTGAGATTTACTTGACACTCAAATTAAACCCTCGTTTGACAATTGTAGTAGAATGGATAAGTGAGGGATCGTTCTAGACCGGGGATTAGGAGGGCTTGCTAAAACCTTCTAAATTGACTTAAGAACGTAAAAACAATATAAAACACTAAACTAGACTCAAAGAATGCAAAACTAAAATTTAAAACATTAAAACAAACCAAAAGACTCAAAACTAATTTTGGACGAATTTAAGATTATGGCTTGATTCAAAATACTTTAAAACATAAACTAAACAGATTCTAAGCACTAAAGAACAAGAAAGTAAAAGAGGGGGGAAAGTTTTGATTTGACGAAAATTGAAATAACCAAACAAGTTAATAAATTAAGCGGAATGTAAATATGAATTTGTGATGGAATGAATGGAATGAAGGCTAGCTAAGGGGTTCTTCTCCACACATGTTATACTTGCATACAAGATTGATTCTCAGTTGGTCTTTCGATAAATTATGAAACTCAACACTCCAGATTAATTAGGTCCGCTTAAATTAACCGTCAAGTTTTCCTTAAGTTAATGAATTGGATGGGTTTGCGCAACGCAATTCACAACATTCTCCAAAAGTCCTTTACGTGAACAGCACAATAAAGATACAATCAAAGATCATTAAGTATTATGAAAACTATAAGTGTTGACGAGGCATTCGTTACTATGATGAGCATGAAACTCGTGCCAAGAATTCATTTAACGCGATTGTTTATAAGCAACCTCCACTACTTGTGAATATAAGTTCATAACGATTAGGTGAAAATCACTTATATTCTAGCGTCATATTTATGCATGAAAATTAAGCGCGCATTCTTAATAAACATTCATAAATAAGTTATCAATCAAACGGTTAAACAAATTGAATCCACAACTTATGAAATTCCAACGAAAGTTAATCAATTCATATTGCAAATATAAACATAGTTTCGAATCACCCCCTAGCTAAAGGGGGTTTAGTTCCTCATAACTTTGAAATCAAAGAAACACCTAAACATTCCAACAACTCAAAACTTGAATTGTATGAACGTTTAAGCACTCTTCTCTTCCATTCCTTATACGTACAAAACAAAGAGAATTAAAATGAAACTTTGAAATCAAAGAAACACCTAAACATTCCAACAACTCAAACTTGAATTGTATGAACGTTTAGGCACTCTTCTCTTCCTCGTTGTTGTAGCACAAGGTTTAAGGATAGGTTGGTTGGGGGGATGAAAGTGTGGAATGGAGTGGAAATGGAGAAGATGGAGAAGGGGAAGTGTTTGTGTATTACAATGGAAAATGAGATGCTTTGGTGAATGGAATGAATGGGTATTTATAGGAAGAGAATGGGTGTTAATGGATGTTTGTTTAAGGTATTTGGTGAAAGGGAAAAGGTGTGGCTGTTTGTGATAATGGATGGTGGCTGATTTATGGTGCATCAAATGCATGGTTTAGTGGATGTAAATGGGATAGTGGATGTAAATGGGATAGTGTTAGAACACGGCTGAAATGGAATAGTGGAGGTAATGCACGAATTGGTTAGTGTTAGGGTTAATGGCAATGCACGAATGAAATGGATAATGGGAAGTGGTGTGGGTGGAATGGTGGGGGAATTGCACTAATGGAAATTATGGAATGGAATGGTGGGATGCACGGCTTAATGGGAAATTAGTGACTGCAGCAATAGGATAGAATATGGGATGGTTGAATGGTTGCATGCTTCTAAAGGACAAAGAATAATGGCATTTTTGCGGATGGAATAAAACATCAGAGGATTGAAGGGTTAATGGGCATGGCACGGCTTAATGAATATGTATGTAGTGGGCTGCAGATTTTTGTGAATTAATTAGGGAGAGAATGGAGGAATTAGGGTGTAAAATGGGGATGACGGATTGAAGGGTTAATGGGCAGATTTAGGGTGAATGAATAAGATGGTTTTGTCAACTAAATGGATAGGAGTGTGACAGCTAGAGAGGGAATTAGAGTGGTGGCTGAAAATATGAATTAAAGTGAAACAATTAGGTCGACTAGGGTGAGTTAGGGTGAGAATCTGAATGGGAGAATGAAAAGTGACGGCTAGTGTGAAATGAAAGGGCACGGCAAAGGGTTACAAAGTGGCTAGAAAATATGGACGTTTAAGATTAGGAAAGGTTACCAAAACGGGAAAATTAGGGTTAACTTTCCTAAAATAGGAAACCTTGTTTGAGTAAGATTCCTCGTTTTGGTAGGAATTCATCGTTTTGGTAGGAATTCATCGTTGGCGTAGGAATTCGTCGTTTCTTCACGTCTTCAACTCATTCATTCCTCTTTCGCTCCAAAAGGCTCCAATTTGCATCTTCTTGCACACTTTGGCCTTTTAATCTGAAAATACACAAAAGTGGCCTTAAACACTAAAATAGATAAGTAAACACAACATAAATGCACGAGAACAAGCTAATTAAGTCGCATGAATATGCTCCTATCAGTTCGCCGTCATATGATTGCTACAGCTGCTGTCCACAAACCAAACTTTAGCTTCTTCTTGGACGGTTGTATCATGACCAACATAAAACATATTGGTCTCTTCACCTTTTGCTTTGGTGTAATGAGCTAGCTGATTATCTTTGTAGGTACAATCCTTTTGCATATGCTCAAATCTGCTACACTTGTGGCATTTCACTTTTCCCTTGAACCAACATTCACCAGAATGAGCTTTGTCACAAATTTTGCGCTTCGAAACATACAAACTCTTCTCAATCTTTTTCTTCTCTTCAAAATTACCTTTTCCTTCCCACACTTTGTTTTTGCCTTTCCAATTCTTGTTGGACTTGGCTTGACTTAAACTAGCTTCAGTTTTTGGATTCATTGTAAGTGTTCGGAAAACATTTTCTACATCATTGTTGTCATGCCTGGATAGTTTCTAAGCAAAACCTTTGAGTGAACCAATCAATTATTCAACACTCAAAGTTGACAAATCCTTAGTCTCCTCTATGATTGAAATTATGTTGTTATACTTTCTTGGCAAGCTAATTAGATACTTCTGAACTATTCTTTCATCAAACAAGGTTTCACCATAACTTTTCATTTGATTAATAATCTCAAACAATCTACTCAGGTAATCATATAGCAATTCATCACCTTTCATTCTTATGTACTCAAAATCTCTTCTCAAAGATTGGAGTTTGACTGCCCTTACCTTAGTAGAGCTTCTGTAGACTTTCTCCAGCACATCCCAAGCTGATTTGGCATTTGTCTCATTCGAAATACTCGGAAAAAATTCATCTGAGATAGCATTTTGGATTACCCCAAGAGCTTTTGCATCTCTCTTGATGTTTTCCTTCAGTTCCCTTGTTTGCGTCTCTATCAAAACCACAGTACATAGAGGTGCCACATAACCTTCTTCAATCAAGCTCCACAAATGATGAGATACAAAAACTGTTCTCAACTTTGTTCTCCAGAAGTCATAATTCACTCCACTGAAGATAGGAGTTCAATTCTCTCCACTACTACTTGAACCAGCCAAGAATTTGAAAATCTTGATTCTAGGGTTTCACTTAGAAATTTCCCCCTTTTGAGAATCTAAAAACGCCCCACTCTTTGATCAGATTAGCTCTGATACCATGTTGGTATTCAAACCATCTTCATCATTAACAAAACTTGAATAAAAATGAGAAAGATGAAAATCTTTATAAGAGGCAGTAGCAGCAGCAAAATGAGAAAATAGAGGGCAGAGGATACGGGATAAACAAAGAGCAAAGAGATATTTCTCACAAAGAGATATTTTCTTCATTTGATTTCAGCATATGGGACATCTAATAAGGCATTTAGATTGCCTTTTTACAAAAGATCTAAGCCATACATGTGGAAATAGGTTAAAGACCCAAAACATTTCATATTACATAAAAGGATTAACTTTAAAGCAAAGGATTAACTTTAACAATTTTATCAAAGAAGGCCGTGCTAATTTCAAAATTACACAACTTTGTCTTATCAAACTACACACTGTTTTCTAAAATTCCAAATTGACCCTAGGCTATAGCCCAACCTAGACATACTCTACCTCCACCCTTGTAATTTTTGAATATTGTATCCCTCTAGCATTTGCTAATGTCCTCTGTTCATGCTTTTCATCAACATTGTGAATTTATTGGTCACAAGTTCTGGCTATCAATGCTGCTAAGGATTCTACAGAGTTGGTTGCTAAACTACGAGCCTTCCACCACACCGCACAAACTAGGGCTGACAAGAAGCATTTGTCTAGGTATTTTGTAATAACAGATATAACAAAAATTCCATATGGCATTATTCTAGTGATTGAGTTTGTTAATATAGTTAGAAGGGTATCATTGTAATTGGGATATATGGCTATATAATGGATTGTTTAGCTATCATTTCCTTAAGTTCATTTGTATACATTTTCTCTAATATATCAATACAATCTCTTTTGTTTCTCTCTACCAATTATTTCTCTTCCTCTGTACCAACTTCATCCTCTGCAATGTAGTTTACATGGTATCAGAGCCACTAGTCTCACGCCTTTGATTCTGGTGGTTCCATTTCCTATTATTTTTCATCTGTTTCTAGCTTAGTTTCTTTTCAAATTTTCATTAGATTTTCGGTGCTTCCGAGATTGTTCTTGGGTTGACTTTTCTGTGATTGTTACGATTGTTGGGCTGATTATTCTGGTTTGAAGATTTCTCCCTCTGAAAAGAGCTTTGTATTGGGCAGGCTCCAATTTTGAGCTGCCTTGCTTTCAGGCAGTTCTATTTTTCTCTTGTGCATTATATCCTTCATCTGGGTATCCGCTGTCGCCCCATTACTAGCAGAGACGCCACAATGGAAAAACATTGATGCGAACATCACCGCCACCACAATGATCACCTTCATTGCCAACATTTTGCGACCTTGAAAAACTAGCAGTTCTTTATTTCTTGCGTTCGTAAGAAGAAGATCGAAACAAAGACGATTGATCAAGGACGAAGACGAGAAATTTGTGTGTAATGAATGAAGAGGAAAAAGTTGTGGAATAATGGAGAAGCGAATTGAAACTACGAATTGGTGGAATGGAATGGATTGGAAGAAGTTGTCTAGTGCATTCTTGCACATTACATGTTCGACGAAATGACAACTCAAGATTTTTTGTGAAGGTTATGTTTCTTGTTACTTTCTCTAAATTCTTTGAAGAATTGAAATGATTTCTTACTGCGATTACTTTTGGGATGTGACAATCAATTGTTTTCATCCAAGTTAAGGCATGAAATCATCTCACTTTCGATCATCTTTTCTGAGTTTCATGTTGATTTTCTGATATTGGGGTTCAATATTATTGGAATAAATATTTTGTTGATGGTTTGTGGATTTTACTCTCAATTGGGTCTTGGAGTTCATTGTTTAGATGATTAACAAGCTCTTGGAAGAAGTGGACTTGTTCTGAAGTATTAGATAGCACCGTGGATAATGCTTTGGGGTGACCAAGAAGCCTTGCAAATGAAGTATGAAGAATAGCAGCATCATAAAGTTGCTTTTCTGGTGCACGTGGAAGCACAACCCTCAATTTTTCTTGAATGGTTATAGGATGTGATCTAGAGATTACCTGTCAACACCCAAGAAACACACATGTCGAAGTTACTCATGGTCCTTGATAATGCAGTTGTTGTTACCATAATTTGTTCCAAATGGGACTTAATTTCAAGATTGTATATTGTAAGTCCTTGAATTTTTGTTGTCTCTTTATTAGGTTTGAATTGTTAAGAAGCTTATAACAGCCTATAATGTTGATTTCTTGGAGTGTCATTCTCCTTGGTTAATTTTGGTATTTGGGAAGATTTAGGAAGCTATCGGGAGTGTCAATCTCCTTGGTTGATTTGATTTCTTGGAGTGTCATTCTCCTTCGTTAATTTTGGTATCTGAGAAGATTTAGGAAGCTATCAGGAGTGTCAATCTGCTTGGTTGATTTGGTTTCTTGGAAGGTCATTCTCCTTGGTTGATTTGGTCTCCTTAGTTAATTTTGGCATCTGGGAAGATTTAGGAAACTATCAGGAGTGTCAATCTCCTTGGTTGTTTTGGTTTCTTAGAGTGTCATTCTCCTTGGTTGGTTTAGTGCCAATCTCTATAAAGATTTAGGAGGGGTAATTTGCATATACAGTAAGTGTGTTAGTATGGTTTGGTAATTTACAGTCAGTTCAAAGTCGAAAATCTGTTGGGTATGTTAACGATAAAGCTGGATTGTACTTGTGGCTTTCATCATGGCTTCACCAACGGCAAAAGTTGTAGTCTTGTGTGATCATAATGGGGTGAGCAAAGGTTTTGGTCAACAGTTACAAAGGTGTCAGTGGTTGTTTTCATGTTTGCAGCAGGTTAATTCTTAAAGCATGACAGATATTTTGCTCTCGCATTTCCAGATCAATCTCAAATACCTGGCTAGTTCAAATTTCAATTGGATACTCCAAGTGTAGTTTAAGGGGGGGAGTGATAATTGATATAACAGAAATGCCACATGGCATTATTCTAGTGATTGAGTTTGTTAATATAGTTAGAAGGGTATCATAGTAATTGGGATGTATGGCTATATAAGAGATTGTGTAGCTATCATTTCCTTAAGTTCATTTGTAGACATTTTTTCTAATCAATCAATACAATCTCTTTTGTTTATCTCTACCAATTCTTTCTCTTCTCTGTACCAACTTCATCCTCTGCAATGTAGTTTACATTCTGATTGCTATGTCATGGAAAAATCTACGTACTTTTTCCTTGTTCTTATTTCGTATACCTCTTCGTGGGTTTTAGTTTTTGTGGCATTGTGGTTATGCTTGCTCAAAGTCAGCAGCCAGCAGGCTAACAAAAGTATGCCAATACATTAACTAGCTAGAGCACATATGCTTCCTCTCCTAGTTTAGATTAGTTTAAAATTGAAACTTGCTTGAACAAAAAAAATGCAGTTTTAACGAAACACTCCCGGTACTGTTCACTTTAACGAAAAATGACATTTTTACTCTAAAAAGTCACTCCTGGTACTATTCACTTACAACACCTTTTTGTCCTTTTGATTAAAACTCAAAGTTTTCAAGCTCTTTTCATTAGTTTTTCTTTAAAAAAATGTATAACAATATGATAACAATGCAACTGAACTTATTCCATAGCTTGGATGCATAGGGTCATTGAGCCAGCAAAATGAGCAAAGTGAAGATGTTTCAGGTAGAAATTCACACGCACATATATATATATATACACACAAGTTTAGTAATTAAGTATGGTAGTCTTGCTTGCTTAATAACATGCTTTGTTAATTTTTTTTTTGAACTAGAAGTTCTTGGTTTGATAGTGTTTGCAACTGACAATTCTCCGAATTCATGACAAGATCTTTCAACATAAACATTTAGCAATTTTAGCTAATTTAAATACTTAAAATTCAAATACAAAATGTAAAATACATTTTTAGATCGACCAGTGTGAGTAATCTTTCAACAAAAACTTCTATTTTATTTTTCACTTTCAGTTCGAAATAAAATACTTTTGATTTTAATTTATCATTTTGGTTTCCATGTAACTGTGTTTGATTTTGTTACCAACTTAAATTGATTTAAATCACAACTTAAAATCTTAAACCTTGTTCTAAGTTTAACTCATAAATATTACTCAAGGATTGTTGAGAGAATAGTGTCCATATCCTAGAATTTGTTTATTAAACAAAAATCAATGACAAGAATTTATATGAAATAACTTTACTGTCACATAAAGTTTCTATTAATAGTTTATTGTTATAAGGTTTTTACATAACGATCTATTATTGGAGCAAAATGTTACAGTAAGAACAAACTTGTTCAGGATAAGTTGGATGAAATGGCTTTACTGTCACATGAAGTTTCTATTAATAGTGTATTATTATAAGGTTTTTTACACAACGATGTATTATTAGAGTGAAATGTTATAGTAATAACAAACATGTTCAATATAAGTTGCTCTCCAAAAGATGATGATAGGGAGACTAAATTTTTTAAACTAAATTGCAAATCAAATGATGTATCATCAATAAGAAATAAGTATATTAATTTACACTTAATTAATAATACAATCATATCATTTGGTTTGTAAATTTAATTTAAAAAATTTGATCTCTCTAGCATTCATCATCTCCAAAACACCGCATTCAAACCTTACGGCCAATAGAAGGCGACCACTGAGAAGATCAAAGTCCAAGTTTTGCATGCAAGGGGCCGTTTGGTAAGAAAAGGTGTCTCTTATGATCCTATCACGGAAGTAGAACACGTGTCGTGGCCCCAAGCCGATATCTTACTTAATTACTATGTGATGCGAGCCTGGCCCCACATCCCATGTCCACCGACATAGCCCAATTAATTTATAGTCACTTGATTTTCTTAATTTCTTAATTATATAAATTCCTTTCCGAAATTGAGAGAATCAGAATCTCTTCAAACAAGATGGGATTGGTAGAAACATATGATGATCATTGACACCATTAGTTAATTAATTGTATTATTATTTTAATTGATCAGGATTAATGGGCACATGACCATGCACATGAATGAAATGCGTTACTTTTGAGGGAAAAAAATGCGTTACGCTTCGGGATCACCATTTTTCATGTCATATGTGTCATGTGATTCGAGGCATCTTTCTCGCTTATGACAAAAGCTACTTGGTAGATTAATTTTCCATTTAATATTTATAGAGATTTAGACGATCTTCAAGGTTGATGTACATATTTATCGCACACACCTCTCAATTTTGATTATTAAATCGAATAAATTGAAAAAGATCAAATAATAAAAATTAACAAAGAATATGTGTAATGTAAAAACAAGTATGTAGATAGCACTACTCCTAAGTAATTAAGGAAATGGAAGGAAAAGAGGTTGATTTGAATGGAAAATCCTTCGTGATTCCACGACTGCAGCTTCCTAAGAGCACTTTCACCCGTTTTTTCATTGCCATGGCAAGAGTAGCCTAATGGCAGTTACTAGCCAATCTAAAAAGTAATTGTCTTTGTGCAACTCTATCCATTTTCCATTGCCATGACAATTACTATTCGCAAATGTATTTTTAATAAGTTTTTTATGCTTTGTTGGTCTTATTCTCCACGTGTTATTATCGCCTTAGATTATCGATGAGATTTTCAATCACTCTCATTGTGCAATGTGTCATTATCTATTCATCATATTCGCTCATTTTTTTATATAATATTATCGACCATTCACATCGTGTCACTTGTCCTAATTGCTAGTAATCAAACGATTGTCATCGTGCCACGTCATAAAGTTGTTGGGCTCTTGTATTGAAGCTGTTGCAGTAGCCCCTAGGACCATAGTTTCTGTTGGCTAATGTTAGCCCAGTCAGCAGGCATAGAGGCTGGTAAATCTTGACCTAGCTTTTGGTCGAGAAAGGGATCATTTCCGAATCCCTTCCTCCTAATCCACCAAATCTAGAGATCCGTCTTAAATTTCAGGTAGACGGGTTATGGGCCCACTCCAACAACATCGATACTATCCCCACTTGACCACCTGCTCAATCTGTTAGGTGTGGGGTTTTAATACAAAATGCCTCTGTATTAGTTAGAGTGGGGTAATTCTATTTAAAGGGCTTGTTCTCAAGCCTTTTGGTGGATGTGGGATAGAGGAATTCTAACACTCCCCCACACGTAAAAGACCCCATTTTATGGGTCACACGTGAAGTTCCACAGATCGGCAACCACGTGGAGCCAAGCCGGGGCTCACCTGTTCGCGTAGGGCCAATAGGGACCCACCCGTTCACGTGGCATCTCTCGGCCTATGTGGAGCCAATGGGGATCCACCCATTCACGTGGCATCTCTCAGCCTATGTGGAGCCAAGTCGGGGTTCACCCATTCTTGTGGGGTCAAAGGGGTCCCACCCATTCACGTTGCAATACGAGCCCGTCACTTAGCTCTGATACCATCTTAAATTTCAGGTAGACGGGCCATGGGCCCACTCCAACAACACCAATATTGTCCCTACTTGACCACCTGCTTAATCCGTCAGGTATGGGGTTTTAATACAAAAGGCCTCGGTATTAGTTAGAGTGTGGTAATTCTATTTAAGGGGCTTGTTCTCAAGCCTTCTGGCCGATGTGGGATAGAGGAATTCTAACAATCCAAATCGTTGAAATTTGATCTAATAGCTAAAGTTATTATAACTTTTCAAATGAACCCTTATTTGTAGCCGTTGAATTAAATTTCAACAACTCGAATCTCCGAACATGATAAATTAGAAGGAAGGGATCCGGAGAGGATCCCTTTCCTTTTGGTCAAGCTTCGTGTGGCCCACCTTTTGCCCTCCTCATTACGTGACGGTGGAGTAGTTATTTTGGCTTTTGGGCAATTTAATAGCCTTTACTCTCCACGGGTGGACATGCTTTAAGGCAATGGCAGTGGCAAGACCTAACCCTTAAGTGTTTGGTTGAAATATAAGTTAGGGCTTCTGAAATACACAACCAAACTCCAAAACTATAATTCTATTTCTATTCATAATTGAAGTTCATATATATATGGATTTGAATATAACTTAAAACTCATATCTGGGACTAAACATAACTTAGAACTCATATCTGGGTCTAAATTAATGTAACTTAGAATTCATATATGAGTTTGAGTTTGAGTTTAACTAAGAATTCAATAATGCGCTTCGAAGCAAAAATAAATTATAAGTCGTTATTTCCACCACTTTTGAACCCAAATCTGAGGATTTGAACATCATATTGAAGATGAGATGGTCTAGCTAATAATAAAATGGACGTAAAAAAAAACACTCCACGTTTGCTTACTTATGATTATGTGCCAAAATGAAAAAGTTGCTTCGTATGTGTTAATTTGTAGTTCTTTAGAATTTAGATTACATTTACAAACTAATCACATTGGTAATTGTTAATCCTTACTGTATGTGAAATATAGATGTGTTCAGAACGGATAAAGCTAGAGAAATCAAAATTTTAAATTAATTTTGTAAACTAATGATGTGGATATAAATGGATTATTTCTTAAATGCTAATTAACGTGCTTATTTTCTATTGATGACATGATTTACAAATTTGGTTTAAAATTTTGGTCTCCCTAACATTACTCGTCCATAATCTTAAACCATGATCAAATTCACATACACGTAGGAGAATGGTGAAAGAGTGGTTAACTATCAAACAATGATATTGTAGTCAGTATGAACTCGCATGCATCTATAACATGTTTGGGCCATAAGTAAAAATAATGTCTGCTGTCGGACCAACACATCTTTATTTGCACAAAATCGCACGACTTCAGCCTAGCAACTTCAAAGATTAGTTTAGGATCTCATCATGGGGCTCAAACCACCACCTCGCATCACTCCAACCTGTCCAAGGGCTCGGACAAAGTTCTCTCTGAAGCGCGTCTGCCACATAGAGGACCAAAATCCAAAATATCTCGCCTTCTTATATGCCTATGAATGTGTAATCCAACAGGCTGATGTTGTTGCAGTAATCGTGTGAAACGCCACTTGACACAACTGAAGGCTACCTACCAAGAATTACAATCATTGTCAACGCCAAATGTTTGATCTACCTCTGCTCCAGCTCAACAATGAGGTTGAGGTTGTTCCTTCTCCACTATAAATAGAACCATAGGCCTTCAAGTTCAGGATCTTCGTCAAATCAATCTCGAGACATAGCGGCTGAAAATAAATGTCATATTCACCAGTGCAATACACCACGTGCAACAACACGAACAATTTTGGATTAATTGAATGGGTTACTAGAATGTGTCAAATCAGATAAGCGAATTAATGGAAAGTCTCAATTCATATCATTTTAGTTACATCCGAAATTAAGAAACTTCAGTCCATGACAAATGTACTGACTATAGTATAACTGCATAAGTTATGCAAAACTGTCATTTGGTTCAAGAAAAAGGAAATATCCCAACAAAGCACACTGCTTTCATCAAGTAACGTACGTTACAACCTCAAAGAATAAATTTTAATAAAATCAAAACGCTCTTCATACGACTTCAACTTGACTATTGTGCTAATGCCACGCTCTATATTTATCTTTTGAGATGCGAATGGATATATAAAATTTGAAATCTCCAACGTGGGGTCACTCAAAGTGCAAATTAAGCACTAAAGTAAGGTTAATTTGTGCTAACTTATAAGTTGATCACTTTGTATTTTACAAGAAAACGTTAATTTTTTTTTTTTGAACGAAAAAAAAATTAACGTTTTCTTGTAAAATACAAAGTCAAAATGACCATACCCAACATTGAAGGAACTATCGGTGTTCGTGCATATGCAACGAAATACATTGAAGATGTCATTAGTAAGAGGACTTCTGACATGGATTCAACGTTATTTTGAAATGGTATGGTGTAATGTATAATTTTTCTTTTTTTTAAGTACAAACAATAGCGTCAGTGTCATTATAAGTTTCTCTTAGCATAAAATTTATCATACAACGACATATTTAAAATTAAAAATGGAAGAAACATTAGGGGCAGATCCAAAGGGGTCTCCTGAGTCCCGGGACCCTATATGTGGAAGTCAGGAAATATAAGGGGACAATCACTAGAAGACCCAATGGTCATTTGGTATGGGACCTATGTACACAAACTACTCTAGTAAGTGCTTCTTCGGCAGGGCTTGGCAAGTGATGCTATACAGGCCTTTGACATTAGGCCTTGGAAGCTGTCGACATATCTGGGCATAACGACATTTTCATTGAGTACTAGACTAAATGCCTCAATGAAAAAATTTTAAAGAATTTGTGATGTGCGCGGAATCCTATAAGGGGGCGTTTGTTTGCCCTCACTAAGTTGGACTGGACTAGACTGGACTAGCTATTAGTCCAATACTGTGTTTGTTCCATGCTGGGACTAACATTAATGAGACTAAAGGGGACTAGCATGGACAAAACCCTTCACTAAGAGGTCTTAGCGAGACCCCCCAATAACCATGGGACTAGCTAAGACTATCCTCTCTTTCTCGTCCTCGTCATGCTCAACGACCACTCTCGACAAACTCCTCTTCATCTCCGGTCACCTAGATCAATCATTAACTTTCCGACTCTCTTTCAAATCCATTTCACAACCAACTTTCATACAAAATATACCAAATTGAAGCTGGGAGTGACAAGATTACGATTTGACCTGAATTGAGGCCAAAATGTGGTCGATTGTGGTTGGAAAATGGCCTGGAAGTCTTGGCCTGTTTGGGCTTCTTCAAATCCATGACAGATTCGAGCATTCAAAGCTAAGATCTCGGTCCAGCGATGATGATGAATTTTTTGGCGAAGCTAACTTCATCCAATTTAACAAGGAAATGGTAGGAAAAAATGAAGAAAAAGATAAGATCATAATAAAATATTAATAATTTATATATTAAATAATATAATATTATAATTTGTTATTATCCAGCTTCTTAGTCCAATACTGCACCAAACGCTTCACTAAGTTAGTCCAGTTTAGTCTAGTCTAAGCCAGTCCAGCTTAGTCCTTGAAGCTAATACAGTCCGAGATAGTCCGGCGCAACAAACGCCCCCTAAAGTTATAAGAGTCCCGAATCCGACTCTAGAAAACATAACATTATATTATTGATCGTTTTGGAGATGTCTCCATTGGTACCCTCTAGGCTCTATCCTAGGTTTATAATACTGTACAACTGATGGGCAGTTTTGTACCTATGTTGCATGAGTAGCCACCTGTCCAGGATTGCATGAGTAGCATCATCACAAATGAAAAATAAAATATAAATGACAATTTATTTGTTAATTTATTTGCAAGTGATACTCTACCAGATGAACATTATTTTTGCACTACAGAGTGATTCAAACATTGTTAATTTTTTAATTTAACATCTAATTTAACAAATTTAAAAAAAAACAAAAACAAAAAAAATACTTGTTAATTTATTTATCCATACTGGGGGTTTTGGAGGGTTGTAGAAGCGTACTGGCGTACTGTGCAGCACTAATGTGCTCTCTCTGCCCCTCTCTCTCTCTGCACAGAAAAAAAGCCAGAGCCCCAATTAAAAACACTCGCCACTCTCTCTCCTCACGTTCCTCTGCTCCCTCCTCCATCATTATATCAACCCCCACCCTCCTCCCTCTCTCTCTCCCTCTCTCTCTCTCTCTCTACAGAAAGAGAGCTGAGCCTGAGAGAGCCAGAGAGAAGCAACTCACACCCAAACCCCATTTCTCTTAACTCACTCACTTTCCTCGGTTTCACTGAGTCACTGCCCTCTCACTCGCTCTCTCTCTGTAGAACTGCAAAGCGAAATAATAAATAAAAGAATAAAAATGGAAGACTTCTTCCCCGTCGACGACCTTCTGGATTTGTCAAACGACGCCCTTTTCTCACCCTCCACTGCTTCCTCCACCGACTCCATGGACCTCCACCACCATCCGCCGCCACCTGACCACCTCCACGGCACCATCACCACCTCCCTTTTCGCCCCCGCCACCACCTACACCGACTTCACCAACAACCTCTGTGTCCCCGTAATTCCCACATTACCCTTTCTCCATTCAATTTCCCCATTTTCATATTTTTATGACGTTTTCTAATTCTGGTTTTGTTTCTGGGTTGCTGTAGAGTGATGACGTGGCGGAACTGGAGTGGCTATCGCGCTTCATCGACGACTCCTTTACCGACGTCCCCGCCACCGACCTAGCCGGTTCCGCATCCTTCCAAAACGAAGCGTCGTTCATGTTTCCCAGTCGGGTCCGCACCAAACTCTCCAAATGGGCCGGCCCGCCTGACCCCCAAAACTCTCCCGCGAGGCCCAACAGGCCTAGGAGAGAGCCGTCGGAAGCGTCCCCTTCACTGCTCAGGTGCACGCACTGCGCCTCGGAGAAGACGCCGCAGTGGCGGGCAGGACCGATGGGCCCCAAGACGCTCTGCAACGCGTGCGGGGTCCGGTACAAGTCGGGTCGGCTCGTGCCCGAGTACCGGCCGGCGGCGAGTCCGACCTTCGTGCTGACTCAGCACTCGAACTCGCACCGGAAGGTTCTGGAGCTTCGTCGCCAGAAGGAGGCTTCCTAGCAGCAGGCACCGCAAGAGCAACCACAGCAACACCGTCCGCATCAGCAGCAGTCCTATCATCACCGCGACGAGTTTCGAGTTTGCTGACGTGTGAAACACGTGGCGGTCTCTCAGTTGATGGGTCGTGTGGAAATTTGACCATAAACTATGGGAAGTTTTTGTTTTTGAGGCAAAGAAAAAGTTGAAATTAATTTCCATTACTATTTTGGATATTTAATTAATCAAAATAAAATGTATTAATTTTTGTGAGGGGGATTATTGATTAATAAATGAATTTGGGGTGGGCCGGTGGGTGATTTTAATTAGGACCACCTACCAATGCTCTCACTCTAAACAAAGCATGGCGGGCATGATGGGGAGGGAACGGCACGTGATAAAGTGGCTGATGATTTTTTATTTTTTTTTTATTGTCAAACGATAAATTTGTTAAATTAAGTATCAGATTAAGAAATTGACGGAACTCAAACTCACTCCGTGGTGTAATGGCTGATTTAATATTTTTGTATCACACAATTACAGTTGAGCAATTCACTTTTCCCTTGATAAAAAAGAGTTGGGTAAATAGAATTGTGCTAGCAACCGTCGCTCATATGCTTTGTAAAATTGTTAATGATTGCTTGTAAAATTGTTAATGATTGCCAATTATTGATGCATTACGTGACTAACTTGCGGGTAACTTTTCTCTGTTAATGCATTATAAGGTCTCGTTGTCAATTATTGATGCATTGTGTGACTTGGTTGTGGAGCCTTCTGCTCCAAGAAATTAATGTCTTGACATAAATTGTGACTCGCCAGATGCATTTGGAAAATCTTCTTCCCCTTGTGAGATGAAAGGAAGCTTTGGATGGGTAATGGATCATCAAGGCGCAAATTAGGGTTTCTGAGGCCCAACATGTGAAAATAGGGGAAGAAAGAAAAAAGTAAGATAAATGAGTTGGTGAATAGGTGTCAAGTTATGGTCGGTGGAACTCCAGGTCAGCTAATGAACCCAGAACATGAAAAAATTTCTCATGCATAAGGCATTTCAAATGAGTTGGATTTTTTGTGCTTGTATAATAGAGGTATTCATTGATCTACCCTCTAAACTTGTAAAGATTAGCCAATTTCCCCCCTCAACTCTCATAATTAGTCAATTTCTTTTCTGAATTTTCTATCTATGATTTCGTCAAGTATATCACGTGTTATCCACGTGACCGCCTTTTAAGGGCAAAAATGTCATTTTCTCTACACCTTCTATCTTCTTCCTTTCTCCATCCATGTTTTCTACTCCCACCTAGATTCTTCTCTGTTAGAGAAGCACCTCTTCACCATAAAAGAAATTGAACAAAAAGAGAGAAGCACCTTAGTTCTTTAGCGTGGCAATGACCTTCGACACCGCTTACAATCCATGGCTCCATGGCACCAATAAGCCCTCCCATGAAACATTTCAAATCATAGCCAACCGATGGCGATGCCTGCTAACCCTCCCATGAAACCCTTCCATTTCAATTTTGTATAAAAGTAGCAAAAAAACTGACTTGAATAATGAAACTCCAAAACCCACCTGCAATTATACACCTAATACAGACCATAAAGCAAACCCATCACAAAACCCCTAAATCTCACTCTCCATAATCGCCGAAACCCATCCCCAAACCCCCAACACACCGACGCCACTACAACAAACCCCAACAGTGCCGCTGCGCCCAAAAACATCAGGAAACCCACTGGAAGCTTAGCCCGGGCAAGGGAATTGCCGTCTGTCGAATCGGAGCCTCCTGGGGCAAAAATGAAGCGAACGAGCTAGAGAAGAGAGGCTGGGCAATGTGGGTGGGCAAGGAGACTAGGGAGAGTGAGAAGGAGAAGGGAGCTGGGAGAGTGGAAGGTCAAAATCGTAGAAAAGGGCAAAAATCGATGGGCCGAAGGGGAAAGTGAATGGAGGTTTAGCAACGGAATAGGAAGCGAAGGAGATGACTAATGAGAGGGTTCTGAAGAGGAAGAAGATGATGAAGGTGGAGGAAGAAATCGCGTCGATGGAGTACCGGTGGAACCAAAACGAGCTCGGCTCGGAGAAAAGGAAGAAAATAGAAAGTTCGGAGAAAAATAAGAAGATAGAATGTTTGGATAAAATGACATTTTTACCCTTCAAGGCAGTCACATGGATAGTACATGACATACTTAACAGAAGAATAGATGGAAAATTAAAAAAATTTAACAACAGGGGGAAAATTGACTATTATGAGAGTTGAGGGAGGAAATTGGCCAAAATTAAAGTTGAGGAGGAGCCAATCCTCACAAGTTCAGGGGGTAAATTAATAAATACCTTCTTATAATAATCAAACTTATATAGGAGAAATGCCACTAGCACTACAGTCTAAAATATTTTTCTCTACTTAAAGAAGTCTCATGTTTGACTTTTATAGGTGATGAGTTTTATGACTTACCCGTTGTGTGACTAAGCAATTTTGAGCTCAACTGGGGCGAATTTAATAGTTGAGTATATTTTGAGCTCATATTGATTCTTGCTGGCCATTTTGCAGGTTTACTATACTTACATTTTACATGTGCATAAAAATTAAAAATATTAATTTACTAATATTATTTTTTTGGTCAAGAATTTACCAGCATTGAGAATACATGTTTATAGAATCGGTCTATAATCTATGTATTTATTTAGCAATGGCTTTTTAGCCAAACTAATCTTTAAGATTTCATCTCTTCACTTTGGTTTTTAAAATTTGAAATCAATTGAAGTGGTTTCTAAATTTGTTCATCATCAATCATTTTGGTTATTTCTTGAAAAATCTCCGTTAAATAAGGATAAAATGAAAAAAATATCCTTAATTTTTGTCAAAACTCTTATCGGTTGCCATGGCAGCCGCCCATCCTTAGCTCTTTCCCTCTTCCTCAATACCGATTTTAGGTAAGACTAATCTCTTAAAAGGGTTTAGGGTTCATCCAATTTCATGAATACATGGAAGTGACCTTTACCAGAATGGTAGAAAGGTATTGGGCTCTTACATAATGATGTGGATTCAAACTTTATTGGAGACTAACAAAATTTATCGTTTGAAAAAAAAAAAAATTCATGAATACATGAATCTCTTTTCTCGCCGATTCTTCATAAATACCATAAAGACGGTAGATTATTCAATTTTAGTGTTTTCCTTATTAAATAAAATGAAACCTTCAGTTACCCATTAATTTAGAAAATACATTTGAAATAATGACTTTATGAGTCATCACTTTATGAATCATCATCAAAATGAAACCTTCAGTTACCCATTAATTTAGTGTTTTCTTTATTAAACAATGGGTCAAAATTATAAATCCACCCATTACAATTATTCAGATAAAGTAATTTGACAGCACAGAGAGAGGGCAAAGATGATTGTGTCAAGTATAACAAATGTCTTTCATGACCGAGAGAGAGGAAAGCGAGAGAATACTAAAGAAACGAAGAGAAAGAAGACAGCGGTGAATATAACGAAAATCTTGCAGCCTCTTCGACCGCCGGTATTGCTTGCTCTCTCTGCTTCTACCAATGCTTCTGCTGCTGCAACTGCAATCGCAAGCGGCTTATCGCCCACCTGCTGCCCTTCTTCTTGGTCTAGACAAAACACAAATACCAGACAGTCCAAGAGATCAATACAGCAAGTTCTTCAAAAATGCAAGTGTATATGGACTTACATGCGTACTCTAAGATTGATATATATCGTATTTTAAAGCACTAACAAGAACAATGCCGGATGACAAAGTGAGTACGAACAACTTTGCTAAACAACATACCATTCTCTTCATTAGAGTCTCCAAAGATGCTGCGGAACCAATCTTCCTTTTGCCAATTAAAAACATAGCCTTTATCTTTCACCATGGGTCCACCCCACAGGAAGTAGGTTCCTGGAACAAATTCTTCCAAATCCTCATAGGGATGGCAAGGGTCTATGCTGTAGTCTTGGATGCTCATGATCTCGACTTCTCGCTCGTGCACAAGTTGGATGCCGCACTCTTTCACTAGAAATGGAGAACTTGTAAATATTGAAACAGTCACTTCATCGCCACATTCTAATCGATTCCCAAACTTCCAGTGGCTTAACCATGTCATGTCGTTTCCATCATCTGGAATGCCGTAGCAGGAGGGGCCATAGATCCAATTAAGATTCTTGCTTTTGTTACTTATTTTGATCATTACTGGATTAGGCATACCAGAAAAATCATACACACCAGAATTTGCATAGACGGAGAAGATATTCAATCCTTGGATCTTGAAATTAGGAAGTGAAGGCAAAGTAAAAGATATTGAGGACCCTTTACTTGTATGACTGAACCGGCCTGGAACCTCGTTTCCAGGAAGAAATGTGCTGAATATACCATATTCATACAATCCCTATGACAGATAGCAAACAGTAATTAGGCAGCTGATCTTGCTAGGCCATAGTCGAAGTTGTTGTTTTACCAAAATTTAGTTCTTCCCAACTTTTCTTTCTCTAGCTTACATGTCACATGATAATGCACAAACCATCATTGCGTTAAATACCAGTAGTGTGAGCATGTCATGCAAATTTGGAAAAACAATTGGGGTTACATATAGCATTCTTGTGAGAGTGAGAGAGAGAGAGAGAAGCACCTCAAGGGGACGGATCATGCCATAACGATATAGCATATCTGGGATGAACATCCTGATGGCTTTCATGGATTCCAAGTTGCACAATCCCAAAAGTTTGATCATTTCTACATCAACTCTTTCAATGGGTTCTAACTTATACCAGTACTCAATCTCAGAAAGTTTAAAGTTGTAACCATGCATAAACCTCTCCGGGATGCACGAAATTGTTTGAAATGTTATTTTTTCCAAGGATTCAGAATGGACTGTAACTAATTCTGTAACTCTCGGTAGCCCCACAAGCGATTTGAGCTTTGAACACCGGGAAAATGCAAGGTGATTGAGCTTCGTGAGGCCTCTGATGCAATCTGGTAGGCTACAAATTGGATTGCTACTTAGATCCAAACTCTGCAATGAGGGTAAGTTACCAAAATCCCTTGGAAAAGCATCATCAGAAAGATTGCATTCCGTTAGACTTAAAACCACTAAAGTGCGGGGTAAAGTGGTAATGTGTAATCTACTTATTGGAATTTCATCTCCTAGAAACACTTTTAGAGATTCCATCTTTCCCATTTCCATGGAAAATTCCTTAAGACTCGAACAACCAGATACAATAAATGTTTCGAGTGATTTAAGCATAGAAATGCTCTTTGGAAGCTTTGTAATATTTCTGCAACCTTTCATATTCAAGTAAACAAGCTTCTCTAGATTTCCAATGGATTCATGGACATAAACCAAGCTTACACAATCTTCAAGAATAAATCTTTCTAGATTGGGGACCGATGAGAAGTCAGCGGTTTCAATGAGATCATGGGAATGGCTGAGATCAAGGATCTTTAATGCTGGAAGATACTGTAAAACGATAAAATGCAAGAAAGCATGGGATTAATAATTGGCGTTAAAAAAGAGTTAATATGGGAATTGTTCTTGGCACTCCAAAAATCTCATTTTGCACTCCTCATAAGTGTGTTTTTCATTATAAATATAGAAAGTTTGGAGTGCTAATAACAATTCCCGTTAATATTAGCGCATATAAATCCCTAGATTCCCTACAACAGAAGAACAAAACAAAAGTTCAATACCTTTATTCCCTTCCATATTTGTCTTAGGCTGCTGTAGTGCATTTCAAGAACAACCATGCTCTCTAAAAGAAGATCGCTGGGTATAGAGTCTAAGGGGAATTTAAGCCAATGCAACCATCTCAATCCATTAGGAAATTCTTCATAGCATCCATTAAGTTGTACATAACTAAGCTGGAGGAATCTCAACTTGACCATCCTTTTAAATGCCTTGGTTTCCAAGACAACCATATTCGGTTTTCTTGAAGGGCAGTCCGCAGGATGCATGTTCAGGGCAAGACCTTCAATTTTTTTTGAACCCTAATACAAAAGAAGAAAGAAAAACAAAAGAATTTGGATTAGTAACACACACTTAAACACAAAAGGAGGAAAAATCATCCATAATTACAAAAGGAAATTTCTTACATTCTTTTCTCTCAAGACATTGAGAGAATCCTTATGATTCCATAATCTGCTACGTTTCTCAGGCTCTTTCGATTCTTGGCGAACAATTTCTCTTCCCATGTCCCGAATCATTTGATGCATCTTCACTTTATTATATTCATCAACTGCTACCAAACATCGGTCGATGAGATTTTGAATGCCAACAATTGTAAAGAAGCCGCATCCATCTAGTATCTTGACAATGACATCCTTATCCTTTCCAATAAAGAAACATGCAATGTGGAGGAATAAATTTTTGTCATGGTCATCTTGTAAGGATTCGTAGCTTAATTTGAGTTTATTCATGATGTCACTGTTTGGAATAGCTTCCAATTTCTTCAATGCACTTTCCCATACATCTAAATTTTGCCCCGATAGAGAGGAACCAAAAACTTGAAGAGCCAATGGAAGTCCACCGCTATGGCTTACTAATCTTTCTGAAAGTTCGATGTAACCATCAATTGGATGGTCTTGTCCAAAAGCATGCCAACTAAAGAGCTCCAATGATTCAACATGATTTAAAGTTTGAACATTATGTACCTTAACAGCCTTCTGAGACTTTAACAACCCTGCACGCCTAGTTGTTATAATGATTTTACTTCCTGGATAAAACCAATCTCTCATTCTAAGTATTGCATCTAATTGGCTCGTATGATCTACATCATCAAGAACGAGAAGAACTTTTTTACAGCTAATGACATCTTTAATCTTAATTATTCCCTCGCTAATACTATGTATCTTCACTTCTCTCCCACCCAATATATCATAGAGAAGTTGCATTTGAACTTGTACCAAGCCATTAGGTCTTTCAGAAATTTCCCTGATATTTTCAAGGAAACTTCTTCCTTCAAATCTTGAAAAATTTGAATTGTAAACAACTTGCGCAATGGTTGTCTTCCCTATTCCACCAATACCACAAATTACAAATATGCCAACATTGGATGATCCATCTTGTAACCATAAAGTAATCTCTTCTACTCGAGAATTGATACCAACCAGGTAAGGGGCAACACTTAATGGCGTGCGACTTAATTTGGCTTCGATCACTTTAACAATTTTCTTGATAAACTTTGCCTCATGCCTAAAAAATTGCAATCGAAATGACTTCAAATGATCAATATTATAATGTATATAAGAAGTAATTTAGTGACAAAGTTAATCCACTAGCTAGCAATAAAAAGATAATCTAATTACTGAAACTTCATAAAAATAGACCAGTTGTGGTAGGAGTTTACCCATCATTTTCATTTTGTAAGACCATCCCTGCTAGATCTGCAACTTCTGCAAGTGCTGCCCTCCATCCATTTACCCTGTCCTTGCTCAAAGATCGATTTTTTTGGTGTCCAGAAAATGCTTTCGCAAATGATCCAGTCTGCTTCCTCACCTCCGATGGATCAATGTCATAAAACACTGGTAGAACTACATGTTTAGACGCCTTCTTCCGTTCAAGGATCCTCACAAGCTCGTCAAGGCACCACTTGGAAGAAGCGTAGTCTTTCGAAAACACTACGACTGAACTTCGAGAGTGTTGGATTGCTATCGGCAGCTCCGACTTAATATCTTCCCCTCTCTCAAGTTCATCATCATCTCGGAAAGTTCGAAGGCCTGCACTGACAAAGGCTTCATAGAGGTGGTCGGTAAAAGTCTTGCGAGTGTCTTCGCCTCTAAAACTCAAGAACACGTGATAAGTACTAGAATCGGAAGACGAGACTTCTCGAGCTCTAACGAGAGCCATGGATGAACTCAGTTCTCTTGCTGGTAATTACTCTGCTGATCATAGAGATAAGGTGATACTAATGTCCTTTCTTGGTCAAGCAAATAAAGATAGTCTACCCCATCGACTTAAAAGCAATTGGAGCAACATGAAGGTACATATGCCCTCTCCTTTTTCACTCAGCCAAGAAAACGAAATCAGGTTCCTTACAACCATAATGCATGACAGCTTGGTAAAACTGGGGCAACGTGCGAATTTGATATTGACATAAATTGCAAGATGCCAAACTTTTCTTAATACAAGTGATATAGGGAAGCATAAAATTTGAACTTCGGTTATTAGGTGCAAAGAAGAATACTTTTAACCAACTTAACTACAAGTCTTTTATGAATTGAAGATATAAGTAGTATTACAATTTAGTGATATTCTTAATTATTAAGGTTGACTTATTAGTTAGCTTAGCCTAAATCAACACCTCTTAGAGTCGAACCTAAAACTAAATTGGAAAAATGGGACTTTTTCTTTTTTTTTGGTAAATATATATGTGATAATTTTTACCCTACATATAAATATATATATATATACACACACACACACATATATTAAATAAATGCATATACCGTAATCAAGTCCTATTGTCAATGGAAAATCAAGTGGGAGAGGGAAAGATTTCCCTTTGCTTTTTTACAAAGGTTGTCTTGGTGGGTTTGTGTGGTGGCAATGGCATCATGTGACTAAGGTGTAGGTTCATTCACAACGACTTTCAGGAGGCGTTTACTAATTCGTAATTAAATTAAGATGAATTGAATTGAGGATGAATTGGATTAAGAAGGAATTGGAATGAGGAGGAATTGAAAGGAGGTGGAATTAGAATCAGATTCTTGTTGAAGTTGTTTACTAAAACTGTCTGGAATCGAAGTAGGAATGATGTTGAGTCCATATAAGTTGTTTACTAATTCACTTCAATTGGAATGAAAACTAGATTGATTACTAAATTGCCCTTACATAAATAAATTATTTTCTTACTAATTAATTAAATTAAATTCTTAATTAAATTTATATAATAAAATTTATTCATATAAAAATATTTAAATAGGTTTTATTTATTTATTAAAAGATGGTATAATGAGTGTCAAATGAAGAGCAATGTTGGGATAATCAAAAACAAGTGAGGGCATAATTGGTAGAAGAAATTCATTCCGGATTCCTCAAGTGTCAAGGAATTGAAATACCTCCCTCATGTAGGGAGTCCAATTCCTCCAAAATTAGGAGTTGGATTCCTTAATGCGCGTGAACCTCACATGTATTTTGATTTCCTAAGATTACATAAACAAATATGTATCCTGTAATAGGAATTCAATTCCGATTACGGGTAAATTACAAACTAATCCATCAAGTTTGGTTTTAACTTCATTTTAAGTATCGTGCACAAAAATTCATGCATTCTTCCATTAAGTACCCCTCAGCAATTAAGGCCTCAGGGTGCGCATGATTACACACATAATTTTGAAGTGTTAATAAATACCTACAAAACAATGTAATTAAAATAAAATCTGGTAAGTTATATTAAAAAAAAATAAACATATTTGATTAAGATGAAATTAAAATTACATTAGCATATTTACGAACCTCTCAATAGTATACAGCCATAAAATTGAATAGCTCCAACAATTAATGCTTCCTCAGCTAGATGGATAAACAATTGTTCCATTACATCAAAGAAAGACAGTGGAAAGATCTTCTCCAAATGACAAAGTGCATGGACAATCTGATCTTGAACATGTTCAAAATCAGATAACATGTTCACTTTTGAGCAAAGTTGTCTAAAGAAATAGGTCAACTCGATTAATACCTCAACAACAGTTTTAGGCAAAGCTCTATGTGCAGCTACAGGAAGTAATTGTTGCATTAGTATATGGTGGTCATGGCTTTTAAGACTCCAAAGACTACGCTCCTTTACGTTTACACGACGAGAAATATTTGAAGCTTAGCCGTCTAGAACCTTTACTTTCTTCAATACTTTTAGGAACACATCTTTATTTTCTTTATTCATAGTAAAAAAAGCAATAGGTAGGAAGCTTCAACAGTCTAGAATTTTTACTTCCTTCAATACTTTTATGAACACATCTTTATTTTCTTTATGCGTAGTAAAATAAGCAGGAGGTAGGTAAACCTTTACTCTTACCTCGTTCTTGGGGGTGTAATGGTTTTTTGATGCTCAGCTCTTGCAAATCAAGTTGTGATTTCAAATTATCCTTAGTCATTTTAGCAACACCTAACAATGTCTACTGTATATTTTCAGAAAAAATCTTTTCAATATGCATGACATCCAGATTATGATGAACCAAATTATGTTCTCAATACAGTAACTAAAAAACATAAATACTTTTATTCTTCCATAATGATCGATCATTTTTATTCTTAAGTTCATCTATTTTCCTTTTTCGAATGCCTTCCTTTTTACACTCTGTGAGTATCCTTTGTAACTGTCTTTTCACATCAGTACCAGAAATTTAGGTGGTGCAAGTCCTCATTCTTGTGTGCCATCAAAAGATGCCTTATCTTTTCGAAACTTATGACTTATGGCTAAGTACCTAAGGTGACCTGTGTAGCAATAATTTCTTCTATTAGTCAGCCAACGAGATCTTGTGTTCTTATTGCAAGAAGTAGACCTGTAAACGGGTCGGATTTGTTGCGTTTAGGTCTGGTTCAGTCTGACCCGTTAAGTTAACGGGTCACCCAAACCTATCCCGTTAAGTTTAACGGGTCACCCTAACCCGACCCATTAAGCTAACAGGTCACCGTTAACAACTATTATTATTATTATTATTATTTGCATAGTTTATTTTTTGTTGTTAAGACTTTACTGAAATTACTAAAACATCCTCAACTAACGGGTCTAACGGGTTGACCCAAAGTGACTCATTATTTAACAGGTTGTTAACGGGTTTACCCATTAAGCATCCACCCAAATACTAATATTAACGGGTCGAGTCCAAAATGTCAGGTCTAGCAAGAAGGACATGCTTTCCCACCTTTAGTGCTCCAATCCGATAAATTTCCATATGTAGGAAAGTCACAAAAGTCCAAAACATTGCAGCATGTAGTTAGAACATCTAATTGCTCAAGGCATCATAAGTATGTACACTTTCATGCCACAATTCCTTTTAACTCCTCAATCAATGGTTGTAAATATACATCAATCTTATTACTAGGTGCTCTCGAGCCATCTGTGAGCACATATAATATATAGAAAGGCTGCTTCATGCATATCCATTGACACGCCCGACCCTGATATTGACCAAACACCAGAATAGGCACGTGCTAGCTGACACTAGAAGGTGATGAAGCCATATTAGGATGCATGAAAAGTAACGAACATAAATAAAAGCTATCAATTTAACTATAGTGAATATGCAATTGAGGAACGTGTTCAGAGCATACAACTAAACTGAGACACTAAAAAGGAATAATATAAAATTGAATGAACAAAAGGATGGGCCCCACACCAAGAGGACTCGAAGATGCCGATGCAGAAGTGCCTTGACGCCGGGATTCTAAGTCCTGAGAAGGGTGCAAAACAAAACATGAGTGGACTAAGTTGATATATAAGTAATACTAAAACAGTTATTCAACAACGTACTGACCCCCAAAATTTATGAAAACTCAATAGTATAATATGTAATAGGTTTTCCGAGAACCCTAACATGTCATAAAACCTTCATAAAATATATATCATAAATAGTGTGTTAAATAGTGGTATCAGTATCGCCCGTAGGCATATAAAACTCTTCATTCACCTGAAGGCCTTCATTCAACCCATAGGCCCTTACATCACCCAATCGAAGCCATATATAGATATCATTCGACCCGTAGGCCCCTAAATTACCCGACCGAAGCCATATATAGATAACATTTGCCCGTAGGCATATAGTGACCACTAGATAAGCACAAAACTCATTGAACATAATATTTCCAAAGTATAAGTATATATATCTCAACAGAGCTCAGTAACTCAAACATCATATCATAAATCATGTTCATAGTATATAGTCATCAATCATATATACCACGAAGAACGTAAAGTCGATAAAGCATGATAATTCACAAAGCGTGAAATATCAATAAACGTAAATCCAATTTACTCATAAACGTTTCATAAAACGTAACCATTAAATCATGCTTTTCATGTATGCATTTCTAGCAATTAAAACATGCATTTTGGAAGGGGTCCACTCAAAGATACTTTGTCGTCAAGAGCTGTGTGAAATAGGAGGGACGAAAACGCTGCTAATAATCGCACCTAAGCACATAAAGGGTCCAATTAATAAAGATCTACCATAACTATTGAATTTCATAAAACGAACGTCATAAACAAATTCAGGATGTCAAAAAACATAAGGGGGTGTTGGAAATGTGCCCTAAAACCAATCATATGATGATACTTTATGGACATTTCACATGTTAAACTAATCTAGTTTAATATTAAGGGCAAACATTATTGTTTGAGCCGTCTCATATAAATGTTATATGCTTAAACGATAAGTCCAAGGAATATGTGATTGGAAGAATGCGATCTAAAAAAGTTAGATTCATGAGACCATTCTTTCGTTGACACATCCTAAACGTTCCTGATCATAGGATTGTCAATTGGGCATTAACAGTCCGTTAAGATCAGTACGTGCTATGTCTTCTCTCAGGGAGAGTGACTAGTCTCGAGTCATTGGTGTGTGTGACATCAAGACAAGTACGTAGGTGCTCAATAGAGAATGAGTTCACTGAACACGATCAACGAAGAGTTCTCATATTCATGTCACATGAGAACTCATGGTTGGGATAATGCAAATTAGTCTTTTGACCTGAGGCATCACAGTTGTCTTGTGGTTAGGTCCTTAATCTTTGATTATGTCAAAGTCACTCCATCAGGAGGGTGTCCAAGGCATCGTTGGGGTTAAGCCACTTAGCCATGGAGGCAAGTGAATGCGCAACAAGGGATCTCTAACCTTCAAACTGTTTGAGGGAGAATACTCTATGATATGATTTTGAATCTTTGGCCAAAGTATGAATGAGATTTAGGAATGTGTTCCAAATCACATTCAAGGTAATCATATAAGCACAAGACTCACATTGGATAGTAGACATGAATAAACTATCAAACCAAACAATGTGGTCAAGAGTATTGTATTAGAGAAAGACCGTATTGCATTTGTAATCCTAAAACTGAATAGGTTCTCCACCTCTTCTGATTAGCTTGGGTAACCATGACATGCTGCTAGGCGTCAACCATGGTTTGTGGAAGCCCTAAAAGTGTATTATCACTAACGGGAGAATTGAAAGTAAGTTTCAATTCACAATCGATTTGAAAGAGTTTGAATCGCCCACTGCCTCGCTAAAAGGAACCTAATGGATCGTACACCGTGTAAGGTAGAGATTGAAGATTCAACGGAGATGAGTAAGAATAATTAAATGGTTTAATTATTTATGGCAAGGATTAATTAATATGATTATTAATCAAACGAATAAGTTCGTTAAAAGACATCGGGATAGTTTTGGACCTTAAGGCCCAATGGGCTTCGAACGACAAGTCCATTGACTTAAGTTGTATGACAACTTAATGAATAATGATTCACAAAGGCCCAAATAGCCCAATAAATCCCTAAGGCCGGCCATGTTAGAGAAGGAGTGGGTTTTTGACTTATTTACAAGTTTGCCACTCAAAAGAATTAAGGTATAAGTGTGACTTAATAGCCAAAATTCATTAAGGGTTGTTTTTGGGGAAATTGGAGAAACACAAACTCTCTTTTCTCTCTAGAAGTGGCCGGCCATCCTTGAGGAAATCATCTAGCAATCAAACTCCTCCAAGGTCACTCATTTCTTCTTCATTATGCCTTGGTGATGAATCATTAGAGGTTCTCAATTTTGGGAACTTGGAGAAACCTTTTCATCCATCCAAATTCATGGATCTAAGATGCAAGGAATGAAGGCCCTCTCTTTGGGTGATTAGCCTTTGCTTATGCAAAGAGGAATCTACAAAGGTATTGATTTCTCAACTCACTTTGTTTTGAGTTGAGTCTTGGTTCACCTATCTACTAGGCTTTGAATTTCATGGGTAAATGTTTTGTTTTAAGTGCATACAAGCATGATTCCGCCTTTAATTGTTAATTGCATGCTATTGATGTTGCTTAAATGAACATGTTTTTCACAAATCTTCCTTCAGGGGGGACCTCGAGTACCCCACGTATTGCCACACGCACCTTTACGTGCCTCCACGTGGTGGCGGCCGGATGGTCGCGCCCCGATTTGGGTAGCCGAAAAGTTCGCTAGAAAAGTCATTGACGTTGCCATGGATGGTGGTAGAGCACAGTACCTCCTATGAAGGTGTGTGTGCTTCATGCGCTGGCCAAGGTAGACACATATGCGCCCACACGTGGACCCACGCTCAGCTTAGGATTTGGGTTGGTTTCACATGGGTTGGGTTGATGGTTTTGGGCCAAGGGTTCAATGGGTTTAGGCTGCAAGGTTGGGCCTGGGCCTAGGTTTGGGTTTGGGTTCATATAGGGCCGAAGGCCTTGGGTTTGGACTTTAGGGCTATTAGACTTGGGCTGGGTTTAGTGGGTCGAGGACCCGAGTTTGCACGATCCAAAGGCCTGGGTTTAATGGGTTTGGGCTTGGCCTAGAGGGTTTCGGGTTTTGGGTTACCTAGTCAGGTCGACTCGATTTCAGACTGGTTTCGATGGAAAAGAAGACTCGAGCTTCCTGAGCTCTGTTCAACTCCGATTCTCCACCCTAACCTACAATCTACCCACCAAATTGAAGACCACCAATATTAGTTTATGAATATACCTTTTGTTTCCCAAGTGGTGGCCGAAGTTGGCCAGGAATGTCATCTAAAACCTACGGTTCACGTCAGGAACCTGGGTTTGGTTTCCTTCCCACGTCGAGAGGTTGAGAAGCTTGTCGTGGGGGTGGTGGTAACATCACCGTTGTGGTGTGGGTCGCCGGACGGGAGAGCACAGAGAGAAAGTTAAAGGGGAGATGAGAAAAAGAGAGAAAAGTGAGGGAGAGAAAGAGAGAAAAGTGAGGGAGAGAAAGAGAGAGAGAGAGAGAGTTGAGTTGCTTTGGGTCGAGAGACAAAAACTGAAGGTGGGCCCTTTGGGCACACCAAACAAGACCCAAAAGTAAACCTATTTCAAAATATCCCATTTTTTGTGAAATTACATAAATGCCCTTTTGTTTCGAAAAACTCTGGGACGGGTTGTTTCATCCATGATGACAATTATACGGTATTAAGACAACACGCCACGTAGTGTGAGGTATGGTCATTGTTCTCAATGTGTTAAAATCATCCAATGCCAAACCAAGGCTTATATTGTTGGAAATATGCCCTGAAAGTCAATCTTTGGAAGAAACCTTTCAGGACAATGAATTGATGTATATATATGACTCTTATACATCGGAAGGCAAAGATACTAATTAGGACTATCTCAAAGAACAAAATATGTCCTAAATAGTGTATCCATGGACAATGGATCGATGGAAGAAGTAACCTAATGATGTTAGATTACAGAGACCTTCTTCTCATAACCATCATGTCCAAAAAGGTTCCTGGTCATAAGGATTGTCGGAGGGATACTGACAATCCATAGACTGGTACATACTATGTCCGCTTCAATTGGAAGGATGGAAAGTCTCATCCCATTTGTGTAGCGACACTAAGACAAGCATGTAGGTGCTCATTAAGGGAATGAGTTCACTGAACACAATCGAACGAGAGTACTTGCATGGAGGTCTACTCACATGTCAAGCAAGTAACTCTAAATGGTTGGAATAATGTAAGTAATCCTTTGACCTGAGGCATCGTCGTTGTCTTGTGGTTAAGTACTTAATCTTTGATTATGTTAAAGTCATTCCATTCACGAGTGTCCAAGGCATCGTTGGGGTTAAGCCACTTAGCCATGAAGGCAAGTGAATGCGCAACAAGGAATCTCTAATCCTCGATAAGAGAGGATGAATACTCTAAGATATGATTCGGGAATCTTCGGCCGAAGTATCGAGCGTAATAAAGGAAAGCGTTCCTATACGTCTCAAATGAATCGTATAAGAAGGAATAATCACATTAGGGGTTTGACATTATAAATCCATACCCTAGTAATGTGATTGAGAGTATTGTTTTAGAGAAGGATCGAATTACATTGTAATTCCAACTGAATAGGTTCTCCGAATAACTTTGGGTAGCCATGATATATGGTTAGATGTCACTCATGGCTTGTGAGTTCTTCTAGATGATTAAATGTAGTCATTAAAAGGAAGGTGAATTAAAAGTAAGTTTTAATTCACTAAGTGATTGGATAATCAATTGGATTGGTGCCAATCACCTCACTGCCTTGCTAATTAGAACCTAAAAGATTGTTCACCAATACACTCTTGTAGTGAGTAACTAATGGATGAAGGAAATAATTAATTGGATTAATTAAGTGTTTTGATAATTTAGAAAGTCTAAAGAAATCATAAAAGCGATAAAGATCGTTTTGGGCTTAAAGAAACGTTCGGGTTTAATTAGGCCCATTGGGCCAAAACCCATTGGGCTTTTATTCAAGCATTGGATGACTTGAAATAATTAAAAGCCCAAAGCCCAAACCAAACACAAAGGGCCGGCCACCAAGGGAGAGATAGGTTAAAATGTTGACTTGTTTCTTTTGTCTATAAAAGGAACTTTATAACATTTTGATCATTAAGGGTTTTTTGTGTTCTAATATAACAAAAAGGAAAAAGAAAAGCTCTTTCTCTTGAACACAAAGGGCCGGCCACCAAGGGAGTGTTTTAGCTAATCATCTATACACTCTTTTGTTTATTCCTTCATCTTTCTCATTACAAAGTGGGTGAGGATCTTTAGAGGTTTTCATATCTTTGGAAACTTGAAGAGAACCTAGGAGCACTCATTCTCAACAAAGTGGAGGAGGCAAGGAGGGAGGCTAGGCTCAAGGAGTTCAAGGAGTTCAAGGAGCAAAGAGCTTGGAGGTGGTCAATCCTTGGTCTAAGATCTAGATCAAGAGGTATAAAACTACTCCTAAACTTTGTTCTTCAATAAATTGTTTTTGATGCATCATATATAAACCTATGCATCTTGAAGGGGATTTGCATGACTATAGCTTTGATAAAATGTATGACATGCTTCCGTTGCTTTCGTATATAAATTTTGAATTGTATATGCATGCTAGTCACTAGAAATCCCACATAAATCTCATATTTTCCCTTCATATATTACAAACTTCATTGGCAAAATCTGGACTCTTTGCATCAAAAGTTTTTCATGCTTGTGTCTACATGATGCCTTAACACATCATCATCTTTACACTTCCCTTCATGCCATTTCATAAGCGAAGCAGTTTTTTATGACATAAAAAGTCTTTGCAATCTTAGCTTCAATGGAAACTATCTGATTTGTTTGGCTGGTATTATTCTAATCACATTCTGAACTTTATCAGATTGCACTTCATTCATAACATTATTAGACCAATCTTCATTCAAATCATCATTAGGCTTATCCTTAATCATTTTATACCTGTAGTGGTGATAAATGACACATTCTCCAAGATTCTCATACTCATTTCGAAATAACATACAATTATTAGGACATGAATCTCATGTCTTGTACGTGAAACCCAAGTCTTGAGTTTTCTTTTGAGCATCATAATATGTAGTTGGTATATTTGCTTCACTGGAAAATGCTTCTTTCAGTAACGTTAGCAAGATTGTCATTGACCTGTCTATCCATCCATAAACATTTTTGTATGTTATAACCGAACAACTTAGTGAACTTTTTACACCTTGGATACAAAGGACATTCTATATCTTGTAACATTTTAAAATATTTGTAGTTTCATCATTAGGCCCTTTACCATGACCATATTCGTTTGCTGATCATTTTCTGTGGCTTGATCATTTGTTGTCGGTTGATTGTTCCCTGAATTTGAATCAAAATTTTGATGCCCAAATGTCTCATGTACCATTTGAAATATATCATCACCCACAACTATCGCAGTACCTTAGTTGGAATTTACTGAATTATATGGCATTAAGACAACACGCCACGTAGTGTGAGGTATGGTCATTGTTCTCAATGTGTTGAAATCATCCAATGCCAAACCAAGACTTATATTACAAACTTTATTGGCAAAATCTGGACTCTTTGCATCAAAAGTTTTTCATGCTTGTGCCTACATGATGCCTTAACACATCATCATCTTTACACTTTTCTGCATGCCATTTCATAAGTGAAGCAGTTTTTTATGACATAAAAAGTCTTTGCAATCTTAGCTTCAATGGAAACTATCTGATTTGTTTGGTTGGTATTATTCTAATCACATTCTGAACTTTATCAGATTGAACTTCATTCATAACATTATTAGACCAATCTTCATTCAAATCATCATTAGGCTTATCCTTAATCATTTTATACCTATAGTGGTGATAAATGACACATTCTCCAAGATTCTCATACTCATTTTGAAATAACATACAATTATTGGGACATGAATCTCATGTCTTGTACGTGAAACCCAAGTCTTGAGTTTTCTTTTGAGCATCATAATATGTAGTTGGTATATTTGCTTCACTGGAAAATGCTTCTTTCAGTAACGTTAGCAAGATTGTCATTGACCTATCTATCCATCCATAAACATTTTTGTATGTTATAACCAAACAACTTAGTGAACATTTTACACCTCGGATACACAAGACATTCTATATCTTGTAACATTTTAAAATATTTGTAGTTTCATCATTTGGCCCTTTACCATGACCATATTTGTTTGCTAATCATTTTCTGTGGCTTGATCATTTGTTGTCGGTTGATTGTTCCCTGAATTTGAATCAAAATTTTGATGCCCAAATGTCTCATGTACCATTTGAAATATATCATCACCCACAACTATCACAGTACCTTGGTTGGAATTTACTGAATTATATGGTATTAAGACAACACGCCACGTAGTGTGAGGTATGATCATTGTTCTCAATGTGTTGAAATCATCCAATGCCAAACCAAGGCTTATATTACAAACTTCATTGGCAAAATTTGGACTCTTTGCATCAAAAGTTCTTCATGCTTGTGTCTAAATGATACCTTAACACATCATCATCTTTACACTTCTCTGCATGCCATTTCATAAGAGAAGCAATTTTTTTATGACATAAAAAGTCTTTGCAATCTTAACTTCAATGGAAACTATCTGATTTGTGTGGCTGGTATTATTCTAATCACATTCTGAACTTTATCAGATTGCACTTCATTCATAACATTATTAGACCAATCTTCATTCAAATCATCATTAGGCTTATCCTCAATCATTTTATACCTGTATTGGGGATAAATGACACATTCTCCAAGATTCTCATACTCATTTCGAAATAACATACAATTATTGGGACATGAATCTCATGTCTTGTACGTGAAACCCAAGTCTTGAGTTTTTTTTTTAGCATCATAATATGTAGTTGGTATATTTGCTTCATTGGAAAATGCTTCTTTTAGTAATGTTAGCAAGATTGTCATTGACATGTCTATCCATCCACAAACATTTTTGTATGTTATAACCGAACAACTTAGTGAACATTTTACACCTCGCATACAAAGGACATTCTATATCTTGTAATATTTTAAAATATTTGTAGTTTCAGCATTTGGCCCTTTACCATGACCATATTTATTTTCTAATCATTTTCTGCGGCTTGATCATTTGTTGTCGGTTGATCGTTCCCTGAATTTGAATCAAAATTTTGATGCCCAAATGTCTCATGTACCATTTGAAATATATCATCACCCATAACTATCGCAGTGCCTTGGTTGAAATTTACTGAATGGTACGCTTTGCCATGGTGAGTCCAATTTTTGTAATTTGACATAAACTCATCAATTAATCAATTATTATATGTGCTATTGCCTCATCCTTTGCAACAAAGTAGCGATTGTAACATTTCTTGCAAGGACAATAAATCCTTGTGTCACCCATATTGTTATCAAATACAAAGTCCAAAAACTTTTCAAGGCCAACCCGATACTCATTAGATCTTCTATCTATTAAACTAATCCAACTTTTATCCATACCTAGTTGCTATAAAAAGATGAAGAAAGAAAAAAGCATGCACTTTTAATGCTCTAAAGTAATTCGAATAAACATTAAGTGTATGTGCATGTAGGAATGTAGTTTCTAGTTTAAAAAAACAGAAAAAGAAAAAGAACACTCCTATACATAGCATATAAATTTCATTTTTGTTCTCTAATAATCAAAGTACTTATTTGTTTATAAAACAATAAAACCGAAACATACCGAATATTTGCTCGGCTTGATTCAAACTTGGTGTCAATCATAAAGATAGAAACTCAATATAAGATCCTGCAATACATATGGGATTACAAATGGATTACAAATGAATTTGAACTATAACTCATATGGGATTACAAATGGTGCTAACGATTGTTGATATTCAAACAGGGTTCATATGTGATTAGAAATGACTCCTCATCTAAATTAGAAATGTCATATGAAAATTCATTTCATTCAGAGCTAATAAATTAACAAGTAGTCATAGAAACTAATTTACCCAATTAGAAAACCTATCTAACAAAACTGAGTATTAAAAATAACTCAAAGCATCACAAAAATACCCAATAGAAAAAAATCAATTGCTTACCTTGACCGAAATTGGGTTGAATTACCTCATTTTGAAAGCTTGACTGATTGTGGATTACAACTAGATTTAGGGCTGAATTGAAGTGTACAATTGTGAGAGTTGTGAGAATTTTTTGCTACAATAGCGGTCGTCTGCAATTGGAAAATTTTTCCGAGAAAAAGTGGGTTTCGTTTTATTTTTCTTTTCTTGGAAAATTTGGGGAAAAAGGTAGGAATTGGGGTTTGGATTTTAATGGAGATGTGCGATGGTAACTGAAATGAGAAATGTTTACAGAGGGAGAGAAGGAAACCAAGAGGGAGAGGGAAATGAAAAGAAAGGGAGGGCGCTTGTAATTTCAAGGTGTCGCATAAAACTCATATTATACTACATTTGTGATGCTTGTTGCGATGTTATTTATATTTATGTCACATATACTTTAGCGCCAACACCTTGTGCGAAAATTACAAATATTTGCGACGCCCACTAGTTTCATTGCAAAAAATATGCCGCAAATGATCCTTTTTCTTGTAGTGCATTTTATTATTTGCTAATTTTTGCTTGGGAGATGCATCTTGATTACGTGCATCATTATGATCAGCTCAGTTGAGATATATTTTCCAACAATAAGGAATTATACAGACAAAGATAATTTTCGTTCGTTAAAATTGGGATTCAAGTCAATTTGTTTTAAGTTGTGCTCATAGTTACTGCAGTTTTGTGTATTGTCACTTTGATGAGATAATACTCGCGACGTTAAGGGGAGAAATGATAGCTTCAAGAATGTCGTAAATTAGTGTTGGTATATATGTTCTTGTCTTATGAATCAGATCTATTAATCTGTTACATGCTTGAGGCATGAAAGATATTAGGTTCTAAACTTTGATATCCCCAAATGTGGAGATTAAAGATTTCAAGCCTGATCTAAATGACGCTCCATAGGAGGTTATGATCCAATTTTCTAAATAATTCATCTTAAGAAGCTTATTCTAGATGTGCCAATGGAAGCCTCGAAGATGCATTGTACCAAGCAATGAAATATTTATAAATTAAGCGTGCATGCGCAAACGAATGGATAAAAAATTGATGTTAATCGATAATTTTTATTATAGTAGCTACTCATAGCATCAAGAGCGATTTAATCACATTTTACTATTAATGTTGACAAAGTAAAGGGTTGGCCAAATCATAAAGAGGCAATTCTATTTTTGAGTCACTGAAAATGTGAAATTAGTGAACTCATAGTTTAAACCCCCATGGTTATTTTTGAGTGTATGAGGAAGTGAAATAAAATCACAAAAGATGGCATAAGACTTTGTAATATATTTTCATTGTAGATACAGCCACATTTCTATAAGTACAGTTTTACTTTAGACGTGAGACTTATGGCATGTGGAAATTGCATACTAACCATTTTGAGATTTTATCTTTGGAAGCAATTTCTTAGAGAATGAAAATAACATGAAATTCTTTATCAAAGATTTTGAATGAAGATCCTAAAACCTAAAGAATATAAAAAACTATTGTCAACTCCTGCACTTCCCAGGATCAAGTTATACTGAAGTTCAATTTTCTTGAAAATTGAAGTCTCATTACTTCAAACTTGACAATGGTGATTAGTCAAATGAAGGCTTACCATCATTAGGGGAGTCACTTATCAAGGAGTTATTGATCAAGGAGAGTCTTCAACAATATGCTATAATGGATATATAATCCTTCGACCCCAGTTTTTATCCCATTATGTTGTTCTTGGCAATTTTTTAGTGAGGTAGCACTATGTCGTCCAAGACCTTATCAATGTTTCTTAAATTGTGCTAGATTTTTCTCCTTTGCTTTGGTTTTGTCCCATTGAATTTTCCAAACAAAGTTTTATCGAGGTAACTATCGTTAACGATGGACATAACTTCATTAGTGCACAATCATCCAAAAAAGAGTGTTGTGAATATTTATGTTCACGAGCTTCTCCTCCAAGTTACACGTATTCTATACAAAGGAGTCTAATAATAATGGAAGACACTTATTTTACCTCCTAATCTCTGGATTGTATGTTTCTGTTCACTTACTTTATATTTTATTTCCCAACCCACGTGGGCCCACCAGAAGGTAGCACCAGTCGAATGAAAAATAACCCGCAGGTGATCGTACCACTATATTAATCCGCACTCAGGTTTCAGATCAGACGCCACCAAACCAACAAGTCTCACCCTCTCTCTCGACTCTCTCGCTTCTCACTCCTGTCGACCATTTCTCCGAATTCACCAAACTGCCCTTCTTCTTCGTAATCCTCTCTCTCTGAGCAAACCCTAGCTTCCGTCGTCGCGATGCTCAATTTTACGCCGACCACCGCCAGCCAGATTCGCTTCCTACTCCAGAGCCTCAACGATGCCACCTCCGACTCCGTTCTCCGAGAGCTCTCTCAGGTACTCCCCCTCTGTTTTCCCATTTGGGTTTGATTCGCCTTGTTTGCGTGCTAAATTCGAAGCCGATTTTTCTGTAATTTTTTGGGGATTTTTGGTGAATTAAGACGAACTTTAATTGCATTTCTAGGAGTAGAAAAGGAGGAAAACATGATTGAAATTTGTCTCTTTTTGTTTAATTTTGGATCACTTAGTGAAGTGTTTGATATTATTGAAGGTCCGTAGGTTGGGTCTCTGTATTATGGTTGAATGCAGTGTGGAAACTGAAGCAACTCATGTGTTGTTTTTTCTCCGTCTTGTAAATTTGCGCAAAAATTGGTTTACAAATTGATGGGGAGCTGGCGTTTCTCAGTGCCACTTAGCTGTCCCCTCGGTTTGTGCTAGAAAATTTATACTACTCATTTCAACTCCAGCTGTAAGTTTTGTGTAGACTTGTTTATTGAGTGGGGATTCGGTACCATGACGAATTGAATGAGAAGTGGGGAAGGTTACGAAAAGGGGAATGTGCGAAAGTTGATATCTTTTTTTGTTTTCTATTTGTAAAATAATTGCGGATTGGATTTACATGACAAATTAATGTACTCATTCATTTCTCGACCATGTATTGGGTTGTGGACAACAATTTTAAGGCAGTGTCTTCAGCTAACAGCTTTAATATATGAAACTTGAACATTGTTTTTTTTTTTGGTAGAAGATATTTATTTTTGTGGTTAAGCGAATGGTTGAAAGCACACACTAGATTAGTAATTACTAGTTACGCTTGAGATCTCTTTGCTTTATTTTTAAAGTAGCCTGCAGGATCTGTAGCTCGTACACTTGGCCACTATAAAGTTAGTGTATTTTTAGATTAAATTGTAACAGTAGTCCCTTCACTTTAATCAAATTGGAGCAATGGTCCCTCAACTGAAAATTCATTACCATTGGCTCCTCAACTCATTAGAATGTGTAGCTATGGTCTTTTTTGTCAAAATGAGTTATGATGGAAGGACCATTGCTACAATTGGAGTCCCTCAACTCGTCAAAATGTGTAGCTATGGTCATTTTCGTATACTTCTTTAGAATTTTGTCAAAATGAGTTATGTTGGAAGGACCATTGTTACAATTGGGTTAAAGTTGAGGGACCATTGCTCCAATTGGGTTAAAGTTGAGGAACCATTTCTCCACTTAAATTAAAGTTGGGGGACCAATGGTAATGGATTTTTAGTTAAGGGACGATAGCTGCACGTTTTGATGAGTTGAGGGACCAATGGTAATGGATTTTTAGTTGAGGGACCATTGCTCCAATTGAGTTAAAGTTAAGGGACCATTGCTACAATTTAATCTTATTTTTAAGCTGGGTGCGAAGGTTAAAAATTTGAGTAAATGCTGAAATCCTGAGTTATTCACTAGATCTATTTCTAGGTTTCAATATTTCTAATGTTGCTGATAAACAAGTAGGCTGGAATGACAGTTTTTTACAGTTTATCAATCATGAGGCCTCACTGGATCTCCTGCTGATATAGTCTGTGATTTCGTGGCAGTTTACTGAATATGGACTTGAGGGAAGCATTTTGCTGCTGCAGACCTGTCTGGATCATCTCACTAATTACAGAACAGACTTAAAGAATGCAGCATTGGAACGAGTTCTTGCCTCAATTTTCAAAAATCTCCTTGACAGACCTAATTTCAGTACGGTGTTTTGTGAGTGCCTAAGAAATACAGAGATTAATGAAGGAATTCTTGAGAATTTCTCTAATGCATTACACCTATCTGTATCGGAGAAAATTGGCATTGCTCTTGCGCTGTCAGATTCTGAAAACCTAGACACCAGGATATGTGGTAAGTCTTGGATGAATGATGTACTGTATGATTTATAATATATTTTTTCTGTACAAATTTCTGTTCCACTGCCAGTATCTTTTCATTTGCTGCCTATTTCAACACAGAGTTGATTACTTTTTGATTTCAGGCAAGAACTTCTGTATGGATCAGATCCAGAAATTGTGTGAAAGTCCTATTGCTATGAATTCGTCTGAGCAAATTCAGAACATTGTTATATTCCTCCAGCGGTCTGAGGGCCTTTCCAAGCATGTGGATTCCTTTATGCAGATGTTATCTTTACTGCAGCTGAAAGATGACAGTTTTTCTGTTTTAACTCCATTGCTTTCAGATGAGCTCCGTGATGCCAATTTTTTGAGGTGCAGTGATTTTTCTGATTGTCTTTCTGTTACTTTTTTTTTTCTCTATCCATTTGTCATGCCAGATGCATCCTGTCCTCAGTAGCATTTATACTCTCTGCAGCAATGTGGGTTTGTTGCATGAAAGCAGAGAAAATGATTTTGATGCTATTTTAGCTGAAATGGCGAAGGAAATCAGCATGGGAGATGTAATGAAGGAATTAGGTTATGGATGCACAGTTGATTCATCTCAGTGCAAAGAGATTTTATCTCTTTTCTTACCACTCACTGAGATTACTATTTCAAAAATACTTGGCATGATTGCCTCTACTCATGTTGGTCTCGAGGACAATCAGAATGCATTTTCAACATTCCGGTTGGCGGTTGGTAACAGCACTTTATCTGATCTGCCTATGTTGAACACCTGGAATATTGATGTCCTTGTAGATACAATCAAGCAACTTGTAAGTTTACTTCTTCTATTCTTACAGTTAGTGTGTTTTTTCTTTTCCTTTTCATTTTTGGGTTTGAGTCTTGTGACCTAGTTACCTAGTGAAGGAAGCTGCAACCCTTTTCTATTCTAATATAGTCTAGTATGCTTATTACAGGCTCCCGGTACTAACTGGATACAAGTTATTGAAAATTTGGATCATGAGGGATTCTTCATTCCTAATCAGGAGGCATTCTCTTTTTTCATGTCTGTATATCAGCATGTCTGTCAGGTATGGGTGCGTTCTTGAATTTTTTAAGGTCGGTCATTTGCAAATTGTGATGTTTCTGTCTATTAATCTGTGGTCACCGGACTTGAGCTGTGCAGGAGCTGTTCCCCCTCCATGTTATCTGCGGGTCTGTTTGGAAGAACACCGAGGGTCAGCTATCCTTCCTTAAACATGCTGTGTCAGCACCACCTGAAGTGTTTACCTTTGCCCACTCTGTTAGGCAGCTGGTATGAACCAATAGTTATCCAGCATATACATTTTCTCTGTTCCCTTATGTTATATTTGTTTGACCTTTATGAATTATCTATCATACTTTCAGGCCTATATTGATGCAGTGCATGGCCATAAGCTTCAACTTGGACATGCAAATCATGCATGGTTGAGTCTTGACCTTTTGGATGTACTGTGTCTACTAGCTGAGAGGGGTCATGCTCTTGCTGTCCGATCAATGCTTGAGTATCCTCTTAAACACTGTCCTGAAGTCCTGCTTCTTGGGATGGCGCATACAAATGTACCACTCTGAATTTTTGTCGTGCTTTGTTGTTCTAAACCACTGGTTTCTCCTAGAGCTTTTGTCTTATTAATTTACATTTGAAATTGCAGACTGCTTATAACCTGCTGCAATATGAAGTGTCTTATACTGTTTTCCCCATGATGGTAAAAAATGCCATGGGCATTGGCATGATTAACCACCTCTGGCATATTAACACCTCATTGGTGCTGAGGGGATTTGTGGATGCTCACAATTGTGATCCAGATAGCATAGCTAGAATTTTGGATATCTGTCAAGAGCTAAAGGTAAGCTGCTTGTGGACTCCTCACCAGTTGTCTGTTGCACTTGTGTTCGCGTTATTGAGAAGTAATATAGTTATGTAGTGTCTATTGGGGTCCGTTTTGCCTAATTTTAGTGGAATTGCTATTTATTCTGGTATGTCTTATTTGCTTTGTAGATTCTGTCATCTGTCCTAGAGATGATCCCTTCCTCTTTAAGTATCAGATTGGCAGCCCTTGCTTCTAAAAAAGAGCTTGTAGACCTTGAGAAGTGGTTGAGTACTAATTTGAATTTGTATAAGGATACTTTCTTTGAGGTAATGTGGCCTTACTATAAGTTTAGAAACAAGAATATCAGAATCATGAATATAACCGCCTTATAATCATAATGCAAATTTTCAGGAGTGCATAAAGTTCTTGAAGGAGATTCAATTTGGTGGTTCACAGGATTTTTCCACCAGACCTTTCCAACATTCTGGTGCCGTGTCTAATATTTATGCGGACACTGCTACTATCTTCACGAAGGTTTTACAACTTGGCATGCGATTTTCTAGGATGTTAAGCTTCATCATCTATCATGCTGAATTTCATTCTCTGTATTTTATTTTAGGTTCTTAAAGCTCATGTTGGCTTGGTTGCCTCTAGCCAACTTACTGAGGAGATGGAAAGGTTGTCTGTAACAATTATGGATTCGATTCCAAGGCTCCCGAATGGTGGCACGACAGAGTCTTCAACTGATGGATATGCAGATGATATTGAAGCTGAAGCAAACTCTTACTTCCATCAAATGTTTTCTGGTCAATTGACAATTGATTCAATGGTCCAAATGCTTGCCCGATTCAAGGAATCTTCTGTAAAAAGGTATGTCTGTTAAAGCTTTTTCATCTGGTAACTTTAATAATATTTCTTACACGTTCTCTCATCTTTTTAAACATTTACGATTATGGTATCAGTCAAAGTCAGGATGTACTTTGAAAAGAATCTGAATATGTATCTTAGTTTCTACTTTTTTTACTGTGTTTCAAGACTCTCAACCGCTTCCAACTCAAACCTTTTGCTCACATTTGAGAGGCCAAATTGCTTTCTAATAATTTCATTTTATTACATGCTATATGGATGTACTATTATGTAAGTGAACTCAAACTTTTGACATGATGTAAAAGGTTATAAAAGGATTGCTTTTAGAAGGGGTAGGTTTTATTTTGGCACTTGATATTCTCCTGTCTGTTAAGGGAAGGGGCATAGACTCCATATTGGAATTTGCTGAGGCTACTTTACACTACTTTTTGAATTGAGAGTTAATTAACATGCCTGTGCTGAGTTAATTGACAGGGAACAGTCAATTTTTGAATGTATGATTGCAAATCTGTTTGAAGAGTATAGATTCTTCCCCAAGTATCCTGAAAGACAGCTCAAACTTGCTGCAGTTCTGTTTGGTGAGTTTCGTTCTAAGTTTTGCTGTTAACGATACGCAGGTCCAAAACATATATCTAGCTTTGCCTTAGAACTATTGTTTGTCTATTGTAAAAAATAATCTAAAACAGAGTTCAGTATAATAATTCTGGTTGAGATGAAGGATTATTTTTTAGGTAGGTAGAGGAGCCACATATATCTTCTTTATGTATATTCTTTTGGTACGTGTAGCAAGGAGGATGTATGAGAAGCAGTAAGAATAATCTATATTATTTTATTTTTGTATGTTATATTTTTATATTTTGTGGTCTTGATGGGCATTATATTTCATGTCTAGTGAATGCACTTTCATCCAAACAAACAAATACACAGAGAATGCACTTGTTAATAAATTAGCTGGATGTGCTTTTGGTTATTTTATGCATTCTTTTGTATATATGTGGAGGAACTCGTAAGATTTGAGTTTGTTTATAATCTGATGTTCTTTTTCGTTGTGGATTCCCTTAGGTTTTTATAAATTTGTTGTGAATATGCTTCTTCTGTAAACCTTTTCTTTTATTTTTATTTAATTATGTGTTTTAATATGCCATTATTTGTACTAGGGATGTCTCTTTCTTTTTTTTTGAATTTTTTTATTGTTTACTGTTTACTTTACATCAACTGTCAATGTTTGTAAGCAATGTTGTTTCATAATCATGTTTCAGGCTCTGTCATCAAGCACCAGCTCGTAACTCATCTGACTCTTGGGATTGCTCTGCGTGGTGTTTTAGATGCATTGCGCAAACCTGCGGATTCAAAAGTTTGTACTTTTTCTCATTGAATTCTCTCATAAGGTTTTCCTATTATGATATTGCTGATGGTCTCTCTACTTGCAGATGTTTGTGTTCGGAACAAAGGCCTTGGAGCAGTTTGTGGATCGTCTGATTGAGTGGCCGCAGTATTGCAATCATATTCTTCAAATATCCCATCTGCGGAGTACTCATTCAGAGCTTGTGGCTTTCATTGAACAGGCTCTTGCCAGGATTTCTTCAAGCCATTCAGACTCGGATGGAAGTAACCATGCTTCTGCTGCTCATCACCATGGTCCCAGTCAAGCTACCCCAGGAAATGTGGAGGTAGGTGGTGTAGTCAGATTGGTAGAGCTACTCTATTGTTGTCTATGTTTTCTTATAAGCTGAAACATTATTGCAGTTAAATGGTTCTGCCATCTTACATAACGGGCAACAACATTCTTCTCCACTCCAGCTTCAACAGAGACATGAAAGTTCTCTTGATGACCGTCATAAAGCCTCGAATTCATCAAATGACATAAAGCCACCTTTATCTTCTGCTGTGCAACCTCCGGTTGGTCCTGTAGGCGATGCTCCTCGTATTCAGAAGGCATGATTGTTTTATTTTTTAAAAGGGGGGTTGGGACTAGATGCTATCAGCTCATTGTATCATGGAATTTTGATTTCCTACGTTTTTTACTGAAAACTTGCAGTCACAAAGTGCACTCAGTGCTCCGGCAATGTTGTCTTCTCCTTCCCCTGGTTTCGTTCGTCCTACGCGAGGAGTTACTTCTACCAGTAATTTTCAACTTTATCTCCAAGCCATTGCTTTTTCATTAAATATTTATTATCTTGATGTATGTTAACTTACATTAACTATGCTATATCAATGCAGGGTTTGGCTCTGCTTTGAATATTGAAACATTAGTTGCTGCTGCCGAGAAAAGAGATACTCTTATTGAGGTATTGTGTTCCATCTATTGGCACCTCCCTGGCATGGATATGCACATTGCAGTCAGATTTTGAAAACTTATGTGGAACGCAGCTTCACTTGGTCAAATTGGTTTTTTAGCTTCTATACCAGTATCTGTCTCACAAAGCTTATTCCCGTACTTGGTTACTATATTTGGATTAGTGAACTTTTAACATGAGTATTCATATCAACTCTTATGGACTGATTGGCCTATGTGGGACCAGAGTGGGATGATTTTTTTTCCCTACTGCAAATATCCAATCTTAATATTGCGATTGGTTTTCTTTTCTCTTGTTCTCCTGTGAATTTTCTTAATATTAGCTCTCATGGGATGATTGGCCTATGTGTGCTTGATGTGAGTGGTATCTCTATTTGGCAATGGATCTGATTTGTGGTTCCAGTGTATCCTTTAACAACATCGTTTCAGTAATCACTAAATAAGTCTGTATGTGATTTCTGGTCCAAAAAATTTGACTTCCTCTTTATTAACAAGGTGCTTCGCTTCTTCACCCTCTTTTCCCATGCATAAGTATTATGTGCTTTGATCATCTTGACTTCGATGGAGGAACATCAAAGATGGCTACTCTCTATAATCATTTATATCTTTTGTTTATGACTTGGGGGCTGTAGCACATAGAGAGAGGATTTCTTTGTTCTTCGTTTCTCATATTTATTCTGTGTGCTTTTGAGAAGTTCTTAATTGTCTGAACTTGATGTTATGTTAGAGTTTTGCAGTTTGTGGGTGAAGTATTTGAGCTCTCCATGTTATAAGATTCTGAGTTTAATGCTTACAGGTGTTTTTTCTTTCATACAGGCTCCAGCATCAGAGATTCAGGACAAGATATCATTTATAATTAATAATATTTCAGTTGCTAATGTTGAAGCTAAGTCAAAGGAGTTTGCCGAAATAATGAAAGAGCAGTACTATCCTTGGTTTGCACAGTATATGGTTATGAAAAGGTAAGACACTTTCTTGTATCTGAGGTATATAAAGATAATTTTAGATTTTATTTTCTTTGTTTATTTTTTATATATTTTTTGTATTTAGATTATCTCACTTTCCTTTGATGATTTTACTAACTTGTGCATCAACATAACCTCTTGGCAGGGCAAGCATTGAGCCGAATTTTCATGATTTGTACCTGAAATTTCTGGACAAAGTTAATTCCAAGGGTTTGAATAAGGAGATTGTTCAAGCCACTTATGAGAACTGCAAGGTTTTTTGTCTTTTCTTATTATGTCTTTTCCTTTTGTGGTTGGGTTCAAGGTTTCTTGTTTTACATGTGAGGTATTTGGACATTAGAGTATGATTATATGGCAGTATTATTTAATGCCTGCACATCCTTTCAGGTTCTTCTTGGATCTGAGCTTATAAAGTCAAGTGCAGAAGAGCGTTCGTTGCTAAAAAATTTAGGTAGCTGGCTTGGGAAGCTTACAATTGGAAGGAATCAAGTCTTAAGGGCTCGGGAAATAGATCCCAAATCTTTGATTATAGAGGTAATAGTTTGATCAATGTTGTCTTTCTTGCCCTGTGGCATAGACTTGTGCTACTTATTAAATGGTTATCATTTGGTTTATGCTAATGCACCCTCCTTTCTCTCCCTCACTCTGCAGGCATATGAGAAAGGGTTGATGATTGCAGTTATACCCTTTACTTCAAAGGTATTGTTATGGTTGTTTTGCTTTCTTTTTCTCTGGCCTAGGATGTATGAAGATCTTATGCTTTTGCTGCAGATTCTGGAGCCATGCCAAAGTAGCTTGGCATATCAGCCACCAAATCCTTGGACAATGGGTATTCTTGGATTACTTGCTGAGATATATTCAATGCCAAACTTGAAAATGAACCTGAAGTTTGACATCGAGGTATCGCATGTTTTTTTTTTTTTTTTTGGTTTGCTACTAAAGAGCTTGACTTCTATAGTATTGTATCTATTGTTATAATATTTATTTGTATTTATACCTTATTATTTTGGAATTGCAGGTTCTATTTAAGAACCTTGGTGTGGATTTGAAGGAGATAACCCCAAGTTCTCTACTCAAGGACCGGAACAGAGAAGTTGAAGGGAATCCTGATTTCTCTAACAAAGATATTGGAGCATCCCAACCACAGATGGTTGCCGAAGTGAAACTAAATCAAGTTGAACTACCAGTTGATGTTGGTCCATCTAATTCTGCAAGCCATACACATATATCTCAGGTTTGTTCCAATTGTTGAGGAATTCAGATCATTTGGGTGATCATTTGTGACACATTTTCAGACCTTTTGGGTGATCAGATATGTGACACATCTTTTCTTATTAGCTTGACATTTTGTTGTATTTTCTATTTAGTATGCGACCCCTGTTCATGTTTCACCGGGAACCTTAATCGAGGATGAAAAGGTGTTTCCTGATCAGATTCCTGCTCAAGGACTGTTACCAGCTACTCCATCCCAGTCACCATTCTCTGTTAGTCAGATGCACTTTAATGTTTTGTTTTTGTATGAGATGCTTTTGTGTATGTGGTCTATTAGGAATTAATTGCCTTCTATTTAGTTTTCATTCCCTGATCCTCTTCTTGGCTGGATCTCTGGTCTTTTGCAGCTTCCCACACCAATATCTAATATTGCAACTCACGTGGTTATCAACCCGAAACTCAGTGCTTTGGGATTGCACTTGCATTTTCAGAGGTTCTTTGATAGTCCTTCCTTACATATTGTGTTAGCCAGTTCTTTGGTAGAATTGCTCATTTTTCTTTTCTCATATTGCAGGGTGGTTCCAATTGCAATGGACAGAGCTATCAAAGAGATAGTAACTGGCATCGTTCAGCGCAGTGTTTCTATAGCTACTCAGACAACTAAAGAGCTTGTCTTAAAGGTAAGTTAACTCATATTTTGAGGTATTAATTCTCGTTACTAGTGGCCATTGTTTTATCTTTAATGCTGTGTTCTCTGTTAAATCTTATCATCTTCATATAATATTTCTTGTCCCTGATTGCTGTTTGATGGCACCAACTTTTTGCCCCTATTTTGCATGCTACAGCTTCTATGACATCCCTTCCTCATCTAGTCAATCTTGTTATGTGTGCTTACTCGTATTTGATATCTGTGTTGTGGTAGCACTTTTATCTTTGTATATGCCAAATTTTGAGTACTAAGTGTATGTTTCTGTTCTGTAAAGAATAGCGGCCCTATTTCAGTGATTTTCTTCTATCTTCATATGTACAATGTCAGGAAACATTTCTGCACTTTGGGTTTAGCATTGGGACTAATACTGCATTTCCATCTGCAATTGGCTTGTTGGTGGAGTTCAAGATAATGTTTGTGATTACCATTTCATTTCTAATTAGCATTGCAATATTTTGTATATTGCTGTGCTTCTCTTGCTTTAGTCTGTACTAATGGGGTTGAGGTCAGTACAATCAAGAGTTGACATTGAAGTTCATTTGCCACTCCAATATGTCTCATACACCCATCAGGCTTGAATAGAACATTTATAGGTGTTTTTATTTCTTTCTAAATAATGACTTAAGGCTGTGATTCTTTTGTATCACATTAATATTTGTCACTAAATTTTTTTTTTCTTTATTGTTAAGATTAGTGTAGAACCGAGTGCAATGGCGTTCTAGGATTCATATAGCCGATCCCACTTAGTGGGAAAAGGCTTTGTTGTTGTTGTATTGTTAAGATTAGTGTCACACTTCCCACATTAAAATTTCAACAAAGTAACCATTTGGGAAAAGCTTACCTCACCTCTGTTTTCATATCATGTGAGGCACCAAGTTGCAAGAATATTTATGCTGTAAAAATTCTTTATACATTGGATGTCAAAAGTAAGAATCGTAATGTAGATCTGATTCATCTCTCTTACTGTGCTCTGTTTTCATTCCTTACATTGTTGCTATGGGTTGCGTTGGGGATTACATTTCTGTAGTAAGATTCATGGTAAGGCTTGGTTTGGGTGCATGGCTAAAAGTTTTACAGAAAAGAAACTATTTTATCCAACATCTCCTCATTACTTGTGGTGGCAGGATTATGCCATGGAATCCGATGAGACAAGAATATTACTGGCAGCTCACTTGATGGTTGCAAGTTTGGCAGGAAGTCTAGCTCATGTAACTTGCAAGGTATTTCCACTGACAGTAAATTTCTTGGGATTCTTTTGGCAAAAATCATTGATAGCCTACCTGTTTTATGGGTTTTTACACATGTTATAGTTTGGGCACATTTGAAACACCTATTCGCATGCCACATGATGTATCTGATACAAAGAAAAATTGCGGCGTTCCTATTATTCTTCTGATGATGTATTCTTCCCTGCTGTAAACTTCTTTGGTGGGCCCCTTTTCTTGGTGACCGACCGTTTATGTCCTGGTATTCATCTTCTGTTTGTATTTTCTTGAAGCAGGAACCGTTGCGTAGTTCAATATCAACCCAGCTGCGGAATTCCCTTCAGGGATTAAATATTCCAAATGATCATCTGGAGCATGCTGTACAACTTGTTACTAATGACAATCTGGATCTTGGCTGTGCAATCATTGAACAGTCTGCTACTGATAAGGTCTGGTTCGATGGATGAATGCTTTATATAATACATATATATGCTTTGGAATTTGATGTTATTGTTTGTTTGGTGTTAGTTCTTTTTGTGATGATTATTATGGTGGCAAGATGTCACTCAACTATTGAAATATTTTTTGTTGCTCAGTAGTGGGTTAAAGTCAGTATGCTGGAGCCTGGGTTTGAAAACCTTTCATACCATTTTCTGGGTAAATGGGTCAGGGAGAAATTTAAGGATTATGTGTTAATGGAAGTTTTCTTTGGGAATGATTAAAAGTCAGTTTAGATAAACAAATAGTAACTAATAATTTAATAATTAAACAAAATCGTTCATATTTAGAGAGAAAAATGGAAATGGAAATATTCTGTTCTTTAACTACTCTCTAAATGTTTGCAGGCAGTACAAACAATTGATGGAGAAATAGCTCAACAACTTTCATTAAGAAGGAAGAGGGAAGGTGCAGGTACAACGTTTTTTGATGCTAACATGTATACACAAGGAGGCAGTGTGCCCGAGTCCCTTCGCCCAAAACCTGGTCATTTGTCCATTTCTCAACAACGAGTTTATGAGGTATTTGCTATTTTGGCAAGCATAGTCTGGTGCTTATATGAATGATTAGTAATTTTGTTTCTTCTTGCACCCCCTCTATCATATAGGACTTTGTGCGGCTTCCCTGGCAAAACCAGTCTAGCCAGAATTCACATGTTCTTCCTGCTAGTACTGCAGCTACATCTGCAAGTGCAGGTCTAAATAGCACATTTGGTTCAGCCTCGGCTCAAATTAACACAGGCTTCTCAGCAGGCCCCGGAAGCAAATTTGATGCAGTTTCTCGTCCACTGGATGAGGCGATTGAATCCAATCCGGCTCTGCATCCAAGGTTTCTTTTTATTAGATTTATAGTTTGTTAGTTCTTTTGTTCATATACTTGAAGTATTAATTGCTTGAATGTTTGTAATTTTATGTGATGCTTCAGTGCATCCTCTATTAATGTTGGAGCGGGTGATGGTGTTTCCCAGCATAGTTCTGAGAATGATTCTGTCATTGGTTCATTTCCTCCTGCTGCTTCTGCCCTAGAGCTGCAATCAGTAGAGTCATCTGATACTATACAGGTTGAAATTTTTACATGATTGATAATGTGTAAGTTGCAATTTTTGTTATTTTCTCATAATTGCATTTGGATTCTAGGAGTCTGGAATTTCTTCACAGCCACAACCGTCATCTACTGTAACTGAACGTCTGGCAAGCAACATATCAGAACCTTCTCTCAATACGAGGGATGCATTGGATAAATACCAGATTATTTCACAGAAGGTTGAAAATCACACCTATGTGGCTCCTTTCTTTCTCATATGCCTTTTCTTCTGAGACCTGGACTTTCTGATATTTGTCTTCTTCGTATCTATGTTGGGGATGAATTCGTGATTTATTCTTTATGGATGTCCTTTTTGGTTTATTATTAATTTTTAGTGTTAATGAATTAATGAAAATGTATCTTTTCTTAGCTTGACATATGTTCTGTTTATATTTCAGCTTGAAGCTTTGGTAACCAACGATGCTAGAGAGTTAGAAATTCAGGTATCACATATGTTCTTCCTTGTGGTATATACTGCCTCCAGATTGTGAACTTGAAAGATATTCTCGATATGCATCATCTAAATTTGAACTAGATTGATAGTATTTTCATTTCTGTACTCATACATACATTATACATATTTACATGTACAACCTGCATACATTGGCGTACATATTTCACACGAGTTGAATGTTCTTTGACCTTATGTCTATCCAGGGAGTAATTGGTGAAGTTCCTGAGATTATACTCAGGTGTGTTAGTCGAGATGAGGCTGCCTTGGCTGTGGCTCAAAAGGTCAGTGCTACCCTTCATGTGAAGCTTTTATTTATTTGTTTGAACAGTTAATTACTGCAGTTGACAAGATCCCTGGGAAGAAAATTTATATCTCCGATAACCGATCCACCAATGCTTCTTTTCATCGTGATACAGGTTTTCAAGGGTTTATACGAAAATGCATCAAACCATACTCATGTCAGTGCTCATATTGCAATGCTGACAGCTATTCGCGATGTTTGCAAGCTTGTTGTTAAGGAGCTCACTAGTTGGGTATGCGCTTTTGTACTTGTATTCGGAGATAACTATTGTTAACTGGAAAGCCTTTATCTTCTTTTTCAAACTGAACTACTAATTTATTTGGGGTCATATTGGGCCACCAAATTTTCTTCGTAAATTTGTTTGCCTTGGTGATCTTCACATATTTGCTCACATTTTATCTTTTATAGTTGCAATACTTTTAAATTTCTGAGTTTTATTTTGTAGGTACTAATGGCTATATAATCACGTCACCTTCATATTAGTTAGAAACTTACAAAACCAATATAGATATTGTTCCAAGGCTTCTGGCCTTCACTTTTTCTCATTAGAATATGTTGGTTTGCAACTTCTTGCAGGTTATTTATTCGGATGAGGAGCGGAAGTTTAACAAAGATATTACTGTTGGCCTCATTCACAGTGAATTGCTAAATCTTGCAGAGTACAATGTTCAAATGGCAAAACTTATTGATGGGGGCAGAAATAGTAAGTAAAATAGCTGTGTTGTATACTGAATCATTCATTAATACTACTAGAGTTGTTGTAACTTATCAAATTCTTAAAATATGCAGAGCCTGCAACTGAGTTTTCAATTTCCCTTCTCCAATCTTTGGTGATTGAAGAATCTAAAGTTATATCAGAACTTCATAATCTTGTTGACGCATTGGCAAAGGTTTGTGTAAAAGAAAAAAAAAATGTTCTTGTGTTTATTGTAAGTACATTCCATTGACCTGTTCTGTTACACAGCTCGCTGCAAAGCCTGGATCTCCTGAGTCGCTACAGCAGCTGGTTGAAATGGTAAAGAATCCTGCTTATATTCTTGGTGCGCCGTCTGCTATTAATGTAGGAAAAGAGGACAAAGCCAGAATATCTAAAGATAAAAAGGTCGGTGTAGATGTCTTCAGTATCTTTGTGTATTTATTTTCGGTGCTAACTAATACTTTGCTTTGGTTGTAACAGGCTTCTGTTCACTCTCCGGTGAGCAGGGAAGACTTTAGTAATGTGGAGTCTGTCGAACCAGATCCTGCTGGATTCCGTGAGCAGGTATCTTTAGACATTAATTATATTCGTAATCCTCACATTCTTAGATGGTAAGGATATTAAACAGAAATATTAGTTGCAATGAATATTTAAACAGAAGAATGCCTGTTTGCCTGTTTCTTTTTATTATTATTTTAATTTTTTCATTGGGGGAGTGGGAATCCTGTTGTCCTGTTGCTTTTTTCCTTGTACATAGTCTGTCACATTATTGCTTGATACATATTATTGGGAGACGGAGCACTTGAAAAGAGTGGACCTTTTTTTAGGTGGATAAAGGGGTGAGATCTTAGATAATTTATTAGAGTACAAAAGGAAATATTTCTAGGTACATACAAAGATTCTCTAAAATGGTTTGACTTCTGTGGATATCCTGTAGGTGTCTATGCTGTTTGCAGAGTGGTACCAGATTTGCGAACTTCCTGGTGCAAACGATGCAGCTTGTGCCCATTTTATCTTGCAGTTGCATCAAAATGGTCTGCTGAAGGGGGATGATATGACAGACCGGTTTTTCCGTGTCCTCACAGTGAGTTCTCAATTCCTAAATTGGTTTGCTTTCAGAATGATACTTAGTGCTATAAAGCATATTTTCTGTTACTCATTTTCAGGAGCTATCTGTTGCACATTGCCTATCTTCTGAGAGGACAATTCCAAGCTCACCGCAAGCACCTCAACAAGTGCAGAATCTCTCCTTCCTTGCTATTGATATTTATGCTAAACTTGTCTTCTTAATTTTGAAGGTAATTATTCCTTTGTATGTATGTTTTATGCTCTTTATGATTCCTGGACCTAATTTAACTATGGATTATCTGTTGGAGCAGGGATCAAGTAAACTATTTCTCTTGTCTAAGGTGAGTACAAATACAAAGTAGTTTTTCGTTTGATTGAATCTTGTTTTTATTGCTTATTCAATAATTCATGTCGCTGATTTTCTCAAAAAGAAATATTCATTTGGCTGATTGTTTGACACTTGGCAGATATTGGCAGTCACAGTGAGATTCATTCAAAAGGATGCAGAGGAGAAGAAAACATCTTTCAATCCAAGACCGTATTTTAGATTGTTTGTCAACTGGCTTCTAGACCTTGGTTCTTTGGATCCTGTGATTGATGGTGCTAACTTTCAGGTCTGGACTTCTGGGGTCCCTTGCTCCTTTGGTTTGTCATTTTTGCCTCTTTCACTAATGTTGGTTATCTATGTTGCAGATATTGACAGCATTTGCAAATGCATTTCATGCTTTGCAGCCCCTTAAGGTTCCTACGTTCAGGTTAGTGTCATAGTCATACTTCATACTATTCCGTCGTTGGTAGGAAATGAAACGAGTTGTTATAGGAAATTGTAGCTTGTACAGTTGTAGTGGTATGTTATATGTTCTTTTTGTTATGTGATTATGAACTGCTACCCTGTTACTAATTTTGACTGGACGACACTTTTGGAATTTGTTTAATGTTTATGTTGTTCTGTGATTATGAACTTCTAGGCTGATACTATTTTTGACTGGACGACACTTTTGGAATTTTATTTAATTGGGGATTGGCTTTGAGTTAAGTTTGGACTGTCCCTTGTAACTACTCCATGGGTGTTTCTTCTTGATCCATATTTTTGAAATCGCAAAACTTTGTTACTTACTCTTTGTCCCTCAATTTTGCCTCTTGCTTATCACTTTTTCTTTTCTCTCTCTTCTTTCCTCTGTTGCTTGTGTATTCACATTCTTGTGTGTAAACATTTTAGTTTAGTCTCGGTGTACATAAGTTAGATATGATGATATGTGAAAGAATAGACTTTGATCTTAATATTCCTTGGAACTGTGCATTCCGTTTCTGAGAAAATTCTTTATCAGCTTTGCATGGCTTGAGTTGGTGAGTCATAGGAGTTTCATGCCAAAAATGCTTGTTGGAAATGGTCAGAAGGGTTGGCCCTATGTCCAACGTTTGCTGGTACATTTGTTTCAATTTATGGAGCCATTTTTGAGGAATGCTGAACTTGGAGTTCCGGTCTGCCTCTTTTCTCTTCTGGATTTCATTGTTTGCAGCAGTATTTCTTTACGTGCTCTCTGTCTCAGAGTTTTCTGGTATTTTTATCCATGTAGGTTCATTTCATGTATAAAGGCACACTTAGGGTGCTTCTAGTGCTACTTCATGATTTTCCGGAGTTCCTTTGTGATTATCATTTTACTTTCTGTGATGTAATCCCTCCAAGCTGCATTCAAATGCGAAATATCATCCTCAGTGCATTTCCCCGTAATATGAGGCTACCAGATCCATCTACTCCCAACTTAAAGGTGGCTGATGATCTTGCATATTTATTTTGTATTTGTAACATTGTTACGTTATGAAAACTGATCTGGTGGGGACTGGTTTGTCCCCTGTATATATGCAGATTGATTTGCTTGCAGAAATCAGTCAGTCTCCACGTATTCTTTCCGAGGTTGATGCAGCTCTAAAAGCGAAGCAGATGAAAGCTGATGTGGATGAGTATCTCAAGGTACGCGGACTTTTTGGCCAGTAATCTTTTACTATTTCATTTGTTATCAGCTAATTTGTTTTGACGTTAAATAATCTTGTACTATTTCGCTCTGACTTTCTATTGTCTAACATATATTTTTTAAATTTTTATAAATTACACATTGGGTTCCCATCGTGGTTTTCTTCTTGTAATATTTTATCATGCTTAAACATTGTTTCAAAATACTTTACAGACAAGGCAACAGGGTTCTTCATTTCTGACTGAACTGAAGCAAAAGTTGCTCCTTTTACCAAGCGAAGCTGCCTCAGCTGGTACTCGTTACAATGTACCCCTGATCAACTCCCTTGTGCTTTATGTTGGGATGCAGGTACTTGTTCTTATGCTGGATTGTGCTACGAGATCCAACTGTTATAATGCTTTTTTGTTTAACATCAGTCCTTGTTATGTAGTATTGAAACTTACATGTAATCCAGCAGCCTCAATCGGGTGCTTATATTTTGGGTTGATTTTACAGGCTATCCAGCAGCTTCAGGCTAGAACACCTCATGCGCAATCTACCCAAACTGTTCCACTGACTGTCTATTTGGTGGGTGCTGCTTTGGATATTTTTCAGACTCTGATAGTGGACCTAGATACTGAAGGGCGCTACCTTTTCCTAAATGCGATCGCGAACCAACTGCGTTATCCAAACACCCATACCCATTACTTTTCTTTCATTGTTTTGTACTTGTTTGCTGAATCAAACCAGGTGAGACAACTTAGATGCTTCATATATGCTCTATCATAGTCGTCTGTTGTTTTTGTTGAAAAAATTATAGGGACGTCCCCGAATGCATGTTCTTAGATTGTTTTCATATCAATTACTATTGAGCTGCATCTTCTAACCGTAGAAGTTATTTCTTTTACTTCAGCATGAAATTATCCAGGAGCAAATCACAAGGGTATTGTTGGAACGTCTGATTGTCAACCGGCCTCATCCATGGGGTCTTCTAATTACCTTCATTGAGCTTATCAAGGTAACTTCCCGTCCTTCCAAAATGAAAGATCGAAAGAAACACGAACTTCGCAATCTGAAAAATTCGAAATTGCTGTTTTTAAAATTTTCAGAATCCGAGATACCAGTTCTGGAACCGAGCTTTCATCAGATGTGCGCCAGAGATTGAAAAACTCTTTGAATCTGTCTCAAGGTCTTGCGGGGGACCAAAACCAGTGGACGAAAGTATGGTCTCAGGTTGGGTATCGGAGAGCGCCCACTAATTATTTGTGTGGCCAAAAGACATGATTTGTATTTTTTGTGACACTAATCGGCAGCAAGTTGCATCTCCAGTCTTTTAGGTGTTCCAACTTCATTCCCCATGCTACTGTATGTATTTATTTTGTATTTTAGATCTCTTGTAATTAAATATTTACCTAAATTGTAAATTGTTTAATGCACTTATTTCAATCAAGGTTAAGTCTGACACTTGATAACCAAGTAACTTGGTTCGAGAAGCTCCTCCTGAGTACTCTCTTATATTCTTTTTGAGAATCGCAGTGATATATATGTTGCTTGGTGCGTGGCGTTCTTTTTCTCTTGGTCCGGGTTGAAATTCTCGGCAAGGTTTTTATTGAGGCTCTTGATTTGCACCATATCCTTACCTTTGTACGTTTTCAATCTTTCATCAATAAAGTCTTTCATCTCAAAAAAATAAAAAAAAGCTCGCCCCTTTCTTTCATTAATTGATAGCCATAGATCAACATCATGGATCAGAACTTAATTGGCTAAAAAGGAAAAAAATTCAGCACTTAATAACTTTCATAGCAAAGGTGGATTTAAACCATAGAACTTCCATGTGAAAACAACGAAGTTGTTAAGACTTTCAGATTATCTTAAAGACTGTCCATTGTGTTAGAGGGGCAAGAGTCGACTTGTCCTTGGACCCCGGCCTCGTTCAAAGAGTAGGTTATCCATGGGCAACGCCGCTTTCCTGGCCAAATGCAGCACCACCGGAAAAGCCAAGCACAAAATTAGATACATCACAGGTCCCCATGAACGGGGGTGGTGGAAAAGCAGAAGCCACAAAAGTGAAGCAACTGAGACTGAACCAAACCCCATCATGGCCGTGCGACACCAACAAATTGCAAGATCATATGTGCTGGTGCTGCTAGTAGCGGTGTCCCTGCTCGTAAATAGTAGCAGCAGCTCGAGTAAGGTAAAAGCAAAGCAATAAGCAAGAACGCTCGACATGGTGATCATCGTGAGTGTGGGGTTTGTTTGGAAGAGATCTTGTTGCGGATATCTCATTTGGACCAACGTCAGGATTGTCGAAATGGCAAACGCAAGAATGTTGTTACGGTGTGCGTGTCGGTGATTGGTCAGTGGTGCTGCAACGTTGACATAGAAGACCAGCTGCTGCTGATTATTGGAGAAATACGTGACATTATAAATTGCCATCCTCCTAGCGAATAGCTCTATATCAAGTGTATTTGGTGTTTCAGAATTGAGAGACCCGGCCATTCTAAAGCTCTATATGTAGTGTGAGTGGTGTTTCTGAATTGGCGAAAATGCCGCTTAATTTATACATTGCCATTCTAAAGGACAAAAGTGTACGGGAATTCAGAGAATTGTTTGAGAATTCAGAGTTGTTTCTGAATTGGCGAAAATGCCCCTTAATTTATAAATTGCCATTCTAAAAGAATTCAGAGTAGTTTCTGAATTGGCGAAAATGCCCCTTAATTTATACTAAAGGACAAAATATTTTGAGAATTCAAAGTAGTTTCTGAATTGGCGAAAACGCCGCTTAGGTTATACTAAAGGACAAAATTGTTTTGAGAATTCAGAGTTTGCAGTTGACTTGTGGGTTGGAATTAGCGAAAATGCCCACAGTCAAGAAAATACCCCTTGATTTCACCTTATTTGCAAGAAAGCCATCTGATACGTCGCTGGGTTGGAGGGTTATGAACAGATAGGTTTAGTTCATCCTCTATGTTATTTATTTGAGTCACTAACAAATGGGTTTATGTTGTCTGTGAAGAGGGAGAGAAAATATAACCATACCTGTGTCGTTGCTCTTCAAATTGGTGCATTATCAACGAATGGATCACGTCAGGTTGTGTTTTCAGTTTATAACCATAAATATTATCCATGTAATTTAAGCTTTGTTGTCAGATAGAAATTGATGTTTATAGCTGTAGGAAACGAAATATTGTTTTTGGTCATGTTGGGTGACCTCCTCTCCTCAAGATAATTAGAAAACTCTTTTGAACATGGCTCTTTTAATTTTTGTGTGTAAAGTTCCAATTTTCTTCTCATTTTCATGTAATGAATCATATTAATGAATCTTATTTTGTTCCTACCATAATTAACACGGTTTCTTTGATTACAATTCAGGTGTCAAACTTAGTGATGCTTCAAAAAAATTGGGGAAAAAGTTTGCTACCGGAGCCTCTGTTGTTAAGGTTATATTGTTTTGTCTGTATGCGATGATAAGAAATTTCCTCAACCAAACTTCACTGGAATTTTCTCCGTCATCCTATATATTGCAGCATTAATACATTTGATAAGAAATTTTCAGTTTCTGGTCACTTAAGATGGAAGGAAAATGGACACAATAAATTATCCACGGTCTTTATCATGCTAGCTGAGAATTGGAAAGTGCCTGAAGTTATTAGTTATTTAACTCTTCCTTTTTGTTTGAAATGCGGGTGGTGTTGGACAAATGGGATAAAAGAAATGGTTGTTGCCCTGTGTTTTACTTTGTTGGTTGGCAAGAAGCATATTCAATTGATTCAATTTATTCTTTTACTTTCTATGACAAAGCAATCCTTTGCAGTCCTTTGGTATCAAGGTGTTTTTTTTTTTTGTGAATCTGGCGCGCTATGTACAATTACATATGTGTGAGAGGCTTTTTAAATTAGACACACTAAGCGCTTCTTATGGATTTTATAATGTCAGATTCTCATTCGGTTGCTGTTTTAAATTTGGGCTTTCATTTGGTTGAGTGTCCTTCTCTCCTAAAGGTAACATTGTTTCTAATGCCTAATCAAATTTTGATTTCTTAGGTCATTACAATTTATGTAGTTTTGCAAAGAGAAATTGTTTACAAGCGCAAACAACTGCCAGATTTTATTTGAAGTGTGAATATGCCTTTAGAACCATATAATTATGGCGACGTTAAGGCTGCTCTCATTGATAGCAATTGGGATATTGGTCAGAACCCCTTTCTTCCCATTTTTGTTTATGCTAATATGAATCGGTTATGTGTGTGTATATATATTTTTTGAATCCTTATCAAAGTTGGTTTCTTTAATGAAATGCAGAGGCAGCTCAGAAGGAATTGAGGAGGAGAGGGAAGGTTTTGGCGTCGAAAAAGTCATCTCGGATGGCTGCTGAGGGCTTGCTGGCTCTAGCTCAGAATGAGAACAAGGCTGCTATTATTGAACTTAGCTGTGAGACTGACTTTGTTGCTCGATATCTTTCAATACTTTGTAAGTGTGACTGATATGATTCCTCCATATTTTTCAGTTCTATTTGATTAGTTGCTATTATAAGTATATGGTTGCGTACTTAATTTCAGTCCTTTTTTTCCCTTATTTCTTCTTCCTCTGCTTCGCTTTTGCTGCTTCTTCTTCCCCCTTTTGGTTCCCCCCTCTCTTGCTTTATTTCTTCTGATATTTTCTCTCTCTCTTGCTCCCTTCCAAATCCCACAACAGTCTTTGGAGTTGGAGGCTTTTGCTCTGTTGGGTTTTTTTCCAATAACTCAAAGGGCCGAAAGGTATTCCCTTCATATTATTCTCTCCCAATTTCTTTAGGGTTAATTTCAATTTTCTTATGCTATTTGCAGTGGTGCTTTTTAGGGTTTAACTATTTGATTTCACAGGTTCATTAGACACAGTAAATAGGTACATTTTAAATTTGTATTTCATAACTTGGTTGCTTGATTCTACTGCCACTGTTCATCAGCTTCTCCTACGAGACAGCAGGGGTATGCAGAGATCATAATAGATGGGGTTTTTAAATTTTTAATTTTTTTAAATATCTTTTACATAATGCTCTTAAATTTCAACATCTTATTTATAACAATGTTGCCAAAATGCATAAAAGAGCATCTTTTTATATATATATTTTTTAAACAGAGAATTTCAAGCTCTCTCTCGTTCTCCATGGTTGCTGACAGAAACAGATGCTAAAGGGAATCAGGACATCAAAACTTGATTGATAATCTGCAAATCCACAAGGTGGGTTGTTTCGAATTTTCAAATCTTATTAGTTTGAACTTTTGGTGTTTTGAGGAAATTTTTGTGACTATTTGGTTGTGAAATATAGGATTTTGGCAACATGGGTCGGTCCAAATCCGATTAGGGAGGGCTCTCTTATCAGAAGGGAGCTGTTTTTCTGTACATTTGAGAGAACCCAGAAGGTAGGATTTGATTATTGTGGACAAGTTAATATGCGTCGCAGCTGCTTTGGTGCTTTGGTTGCTGAGAGGAAAAGGAAATCTGGTTCTGGTTCTGGTTCTGGTTGATTTGGTCATGATCTTGATGGTACGGACATGGTTAAATGTTCCCACTTTCTGGTTTTGTTACCTCCGTACTGTGGTTTTTTTGTTCATGTGATTCTGTTGGATCATCATTGTTATTGTGATTGATTGATTGTTTTGTGTGTTGCATAGAGAATATGCTGGAAAATATCAAGGCTTTCTCCTACAATGAATTAAGATCCGTGACGGATAATTTTCATCCGAGTGATAAGATAGGTTGAGGCGGTTTTGGAACTGTATACGAGGTACTCAAGATTATGCATTTGTGTTTATTATTTATATAGGGAAGTTTGCACCAATTATAGAGAATTCATGATATCTGTGGTTCGAAAGATGTCGTTGTTTCATTTCCAAATTTGCTGCAATGACTAATGAGTTGGCAGCCTCAAAACATCAAGCATTGGGTTTCCGTTTTAAGAACACTTCAAGTTCTATCCTTATGTTTTTTAACACATAGATGCAATGTTTGGTCGGGTACAAAGTATAATAAAGCATTTATAAGAGGATGATTACCCTTTTTTTTTTTACATTTTTTAAGATCTTATAAATCTTTTCCTACATCTATGCATTTGTTTTTCTCAGTTCACAATTTAGCAGAATGAGAGTATATTTCTGTTTACTATTAGATGTGAATTCTAACCTTTATTCATACCTGCAGGCTAAGAATTGTGGTAAAAGAGTTTATTGTGGTTAGCTTAGAGGAAAATGTGAGATTAGCAATTTGAAGAGTACTTTCTCCTCATTTGTTTGCTTTAACATGTGTAAGTTGTAATTATTATTTTTCTCTTCATGGCGTACTTAAATTTGGAGATCAGCATATATTTGTTTTTGACATTTCTTATTAAATGTATTTGAAAACTAACTGAAGAAAGTATCCAATTTTTTAGCAATTAAAAAAAATCACCTCAATAATTACAGTTTTATTCTAATTTCTAAGCAAGGGGAAAAAACCTCTGAAGTTTCAATGAAGAGAGTCGGAAGTTCTGAATAGTATATTTGTGTAAATAGGATTGTAAATATGAATGTACATATATAAGTAAATAGAGATGTAAACATTGTTGTTAGTATGTCTAAACAGAATTGTAAACCCGCAGCAATGCGCGGGCTCTTTTGCTAGTATACCTCAAAATTGTTTCAGAATTTGCAGTGACTTGTGGGTTGTTTCCTAAGGTCTTATTGACCTTTTAATTCACCACTACAAAATCGTCACGAAACCCACTTTTTTTTGGATCAGGATCCTCTCCTGAGCTAAGGGTGAGGATCCTCCTGACCAAGCACATCGGGCCATTGAAATTTTATCCAATGGTTACAATTATTATAACTTTTAGAGGGGTCTTTGTTTGTAGCCGTTGGATAAAATTTCAAGGGCCCGATGTGCTTGGTCAGGAGGATCCTCACCCTTAGCTCAGGAGAGGATCCTGATCTTTTTTGTGTTTGGACACAAGACTAGCAGTTTTGGTCGGGTGCTTATATTTTGGGTTGATTTTACAGGCTATCCAGCAGCTTCAGGCCAATCTACCCAAACTGTTCCATTGACAGTCCATTTGGTGGGTGCTGGTTTGGATATTTTTCAGACTCTGATAGTGGACCTAGATACTGAAGGGCGCTACCTTTTCCTAAATGCGATCGCGAACCAACTGCGTTATCCAAACACGCATACCCATTACTTTTCCTTCATTGCTTTCTGCTTGTTTGCTGAATCAAACCAGGTGAGACAACTTAGATGCTTCATATTTGCTCTGTGATAGTCGTCGTTCTTTTTGTTGAAAAATTTATGGGGGATTGTTTTCATATCAATTACGATTGAGCTGCATCTTCTAACTGTTGACGTTATTTTTTACTTCAGCATGAAATTATCCAGGAGTAAATCACAAGGGTATTGTTGAAATTTTTTCAGAATCCGAGATACCATTTCTGGAACCGAGCTTTCATCAGATGTGCGCCGGAGATTGAAAAACTATTTGAATCTGTCTCAAGGTCTTGCGGGGGACCAAAACCAGTGGACGAAAGTATGGTCTCAGGTTGGGTGTCGGAGAGTGCCCACTAATTATTTGCATGGCCAAAAGACATGATATGTAATTTTTGTTACACTAATCAGCAGCTAATTGCATCTCCAGTGTTTTAGGTGTCCCAACTTCAATCGCCACGCAATTGTATGTATCTATCTTGTACTTTAGATGTTTTGTAATTAAATGTTTACCTAAATTGTAAATTGTTTAATGCACTTATTTCAATCTCTTTTCTCCAACTTGCCTCTTTCTTTCATTAATTGATGGTCATAGATCAGCGGCATAGATCAGAACTTAATTGACAAAAAAAAAAAAATCAGCGCTTAAAGTAACTTTCAGAGCAAAGCTGGGTTTACACCAAATAACTTCCATGTCAAAACAACGAAGTTGTTCGACGTTCTGATTATCCTAAAGACAAATCCATTGTGGTGAGGGGCCAAAGAGCGGGTTACGCATCGGCAGCACCGCTTTTCTGGCCAAATGCTGCACCACCGGAAAAGCCAAGCACAAAATTAGATACACCACAGGTCCCCAGGAACGGGGGTGGTGGAAAAGCAAAAGCCACAAAAGTGAAGCAATTGAGACTGAACCAAACATCATGGCCCGTGCGGCACAAACTAATTGCAAGATCATATGTGCTAGTACTACTAGTAGCGGTGTCCCTGCTCGTAAACAGTAGTAGCAGCTCGAGTAAGGTAAATGCAAAGCAATAATCGTGAGTGTGGGGTTTGTTTGGAACGATCCTGTTGCGGATATCTCATTTGGATCAACGTCAGGATTGTCGAAATGGCGAATGCTAGAATGTTGTTACGGTTAGCGTGACGGTGGTTGGTCAGTGATGCTGCAACGTTAACATTGACCAACAGCTACTGCTGATTGTTGTAGAAATACATGACATTATAAATTGCCATCTTCCAAGGCACCTAGCGAATACCTCTATATAAATTGTATTTGGTGTTTCAGATCTCAGAGCGAATATTGAGGATAAACCAGCTCTACTAGCCTCCGCTATAGAGAAGATGCTACTCCTTGGTTTACGACAAATAACTTTCCAGATTGGCACATTCTCATTGGCCTGCAGGACTAGAATCTTAACGTCGGAAAAGAAGGAGAAAGTAAGAGACTCTCATGTATAAAAGGAGACCATTCTCATACAATTAGGGGATAATGTCACTACTATACTGAAACTCATCATTAGAAGCTACTAATGATGATTATGCTTGAACCTATGTATTGTGTAAACTCTTTGCTATTAATGAAAACTCCTCTATTCCGTGGATGTAGCCAAACTTAGGGTGAATCAAGTACATCTTATGTTTGCTTCCTTATCTCTATCTCTTTACTTATTACTAGCTTCTCTGCACGCGCTCATGCGCATGCAAGAGACATATTTTATTGCATCATATTGTTCACAGCATATAATTCCACTTTTTATTGCATCATGTTAGGATTTTGACCTTGTTTTTGTGAGCAGTTATACGTTAGCTTTGTGTATGAAGTGAGGACATTTTTGGCATAACGGAATGATTTCACCTTTTTGTCCTTTTCGCATTATATACATAGACTATCATCAAGTGACCGGAGCAACCTCGCGAAGGTCACAAACTTGACACTTTACGTTGTTCCAAAGTCTCATTGATTTTGTGCATCAACAAATGTCATTTTTGAAAGGGCAAGATTCTTGCCTTGGCTGTAAGAAAGTTATCACTCTCTACACTGACTAGGCTTGCCAAACGGGTCGTGTCTGTCGTGTTTGTGTGGTTTTTGTGTAACACTTGTTATCTTAACGGGTCGTGTCGTGTTACATCCGTTATCTTAGCAGATCCTTAACAGGTTGGGTCACTTTACCTAACGGGTAAAGTGACCCAACCCGTTAAGAAAAATATTTTTTTTTCTTAAATTTGCACATACCACACATTGCCACATAAATATTACTTCAAAACATTAAAACACATTTGTCACTAGGTAACAGAGGGATATGGTGATCATGAATCCTGGAGGGAGGTGGATGGGGTGGTATCACAAAAAGCTCATTAAATTCTCCAAGAAGAGAATGTAATTCTTGCAGTTGCTTGGGAGTTACGTCACTGAAAGGTAACCCTTGAGTTTCCAGTGAACAGAGGAAGAATCCCAAAATAGAGTTGCAAATCTTCTTATCGAGATGTTGCAGGGCTACATCCTGGATTAGAGGCCTTGGAGATGGTGAATTTGTCAGTTTGTAATGCTTTGGGTGCCCTGTGAATTCCATAATCAGCTTTTGGAAATCCCATAAGGCCGGACTAATTGTAGAAAGCCATTGGACTCCAAGAACTAAATCACAACCACAAAGAGGTAAACAGATCAACAATGCAATCATACCCTCCCAAAGACAACGCATTAGATTTACAACAACCAGAACTTGGGACCTTCCCACCATCAGCAATCATCACTTCAAATGCTTTAGTGGGATGTACTTGTTGGCCCCATTGTTTAGCAACCTAGAATCTACAAAGTTGTGAGTGCTGCCAGAATCCGATGAGATCCTAACAGAATGACCATTCACAGAACCATGTGCTTTCATAGTTTGAGCAGTTGGGTGTGAAGTGGTGCCATAAAAGGCACACTAACTAAGTTGCATTTGTTTGAATTCAAGAGTGGCTTCAATAGTAGTCTCACCAACCTCATCTGGTTCAATGACATCCAACATCAATAATTGTTTTAACCCACAATTGTGGCCCTTAACCCATTTATCATTACAAAACCAACACTCTCCATTCTCCCTTTTCAACTGAATTTCAGCAGGTGAAAGTTTCTTAATAGGGTAATTATGTAGCCTAGGAACATAAGGTGTAGTCACTGTGGTGTTTGGCAACTGAATTTTTGGCAGTGTAGGGTTTGCTGGTTTGTAGGATCCCCCCTTAAGTTCCTGAAATTTGAAGTCTAATTGAATATCTGTAGCAATAACTTCACAAAAAGTTTTGGGTTTCAGTAGTTTCACATCAAATTTCAATTCTCGCTTAAGACCACCAACGAAACAACTCTTCAATAAAATATGACCAACTTCACTGGTATGATTAGCAAGTTTTCTAAACTCAGTAATATACTCACGAAGAGTACCTGTTTGGGGAAGTTTGAAGAGTGCTTTAACACCATCTTCAAACTCAGAGAGCCCGAATTCTCTGCACAATGCTCGAGTGAAGTCCTCGCAGCATGAGACTATTGAAGGATCTCACCATCTGGATGCGAGGAGACCACGCCGATCGTGGGGAATGAGCTCCAGTTGAGCTGTGAGGGCTACGGGGCGCCTGGATCTGATCGATTTCACGAGAAACTTGGTTATCGGCGTGGTGCTAAGCCGATGAAGCATCGCTCCCTCTACGAACACTTTGCTCCCGCCAGAATTGCTCGAAATACATTGGTATTCGAGTTTCGAAGGCATGGTCGATAGCTTCGGCGAAGAGAGTGGGAAGATTAGCAGGGGTGGATTCAATGGCAGACATGCGAGATTCCATAACGGAGATGCGAGTGTTTGGATTGGGTCAAGGCATAAAACGGAAGGGATACCAAGATGGTGGGAGATACCAGTAATAGGACTCAGCCGAGGATCGGTTCAACCTTGACCGATGATTGTGATGGCTATGGCGGTGCAAGGAGGAAGACAATGAACAGTAAAAGGAAAAATACTTTTCTATTTCTCCTGAGCTAATGAAGAGGATTCTTCTCATCAATCATCCTGGACCGGTCGATTTTTATCTAATAGCTACAATCATTATAACTTTAAAGTTACCTCCCTTTTTGTAACCATTGGATAAAAATCGAATCGTCCACGATGATTGATGAGAAGGTTGACCATTGGTTCAGGAGAGAATCCAAATCCCCACATCATAGTGTGTGATTGATGAGAAGGTTGATCATAGGTTGACCATTGGTTCAGGAAAAATACATTTCTATATTTCTATTTTTCCTGAGTTAATGGAGGGGATCATTCTCATTAATCATCCTGGATCATTCGATTTTTATCCAACAGTTATAATTATTATAATTTTAAAGAGATTTCCTGTTTATAACCGTTGAATAAAAATCGAACGGTCCAAGTTGATTGATAAAGAATATCCTCTTCATTCGTTCAGGAAAGAATTCAAATCCCCACACCATAGTGTGTGAATGCCAGATGGCAACAACAACTACTTCTTTAAAATAAATCCATAAAACTAAATGCTATTACAATTTGATTCCCAAGCCTTACAATTTAATTTAACCCACACCGTATCGATCAAGCAAATTCTTCAATCTATAACACTCACCATTTTTCTAAATTTCCGAGTGTTCCCTTCAGCAATTTTTCCTATTCTACAGACAGCGGAGAGAAATAATTGATAAATAGATATGGCACCGAGAACTGCTGGTGTGGAAGTACCATCGTCGACCGCCACCGTGAATGCTGGAGAAAGCAGCGGATGCACGGACGCTGCCACAAAGTGTGGAGCTTAACCAGTGACCTTTGGCTTGATATGTTAGTTACTAATTTTAATTTTATTTACATTTGTCACCATTATTAAATTTTAATGATTTTTTTATAATTTATTTTTCATTTATTGAAATTTGAATCAAAACCATAAAATCTTCATCCTGTAGAACCCACTCGCTTCTAGATTTTCTGAGTCCTGCGATTTTGTAATAATCTTCCATAGTGAATGACTTTTGTTTGTCTTGGTTTCGTTTGATGTGCCTGATATGAGCTTCAAATTGAGATAATTTTAATTTTTACTTAATGCGTTAATACTTTTAATTTCCGATATTTTGGGTGAGTCTCAATTGCTCAATGCATATAGTTTGCTTCAATTTTCATCTTCTTCCGGGTTTCCGTGCAATTTTTTTGAAGCCCAAATTATTCAAATTCAATTTCATTGATAAATTGATAAGTGTGGGTGTCAACACCCAATTAGTTGCAAGCCTTCATCTTCTTAAAAGGCTAAAGCATCTTTCTTTTTTAGCGTTACTAGACTCATCCCGTTGTCTTATTTCTTCACCCACATTTTAATTCTATCCACCTTTAAAAGTTAAAAAATTAAAACGTTATTTTCACACCCACTATTATTCTTAAAATAATCTCTAATTAACAACTTGTCATAAAGCCTGCGTATACCTCTCATTCTGAGCACACCCCACAATCATGTTGATCCATGAAACAATATTCCTCTCTGGCATCTCATAAAAAATTCTCTGCGCACCATCAACATCCAGACACCATACATAGCATTCAAGCAGCGAATTCCAGACATCATAGATAGCCAGCACGTAACGAATTCCAACTCACAGCACTCCTCTCAATCATACCATCAAACACCGGCGTGCATACTCAACACCACCCCTGAACCCACTTTCTAGAACCCTCATGTGCACCTGTAATACCCTAAAAATTTAAATATATGAATATGTGGAGAAAAATCGAAAATAAATCGATTTATGGTTATGTAAAAGTTTTGTTTCTGGAAATTATTATAATTTACATAGTAAAATTTATCGTTAAGTGGAAAAGATGAAAATAACCCTTGTTGGTTTTACTTAATTACATGAGGATGTATTCTATACTCATATATATGAAATTATCTCTTGTTAAATTTGGGTAGAGTGAGCGCATAGGCGTAAACAGTTCGTAAAGCGGAGTTATTACAAGGGAGTTATTAACATTTAAAGTTAGGTACATTTTGGTAATTTTACTTCATTTTAGAAGGTTCCAGAAAATCTGGAGCACTAAGTTGTGCCACGTGTCACGTGTGTGGCTAGGATGAGAGGAAAAGAAGAGAAAAGAGAGAGAGAGAGAGATGGATGGCTGAGATGGAAAGGAGAGAAGAGAAAGGAGGGAGAAGGAAAAGTAACACGGACCCTTTTCGATCCGTTGACCCAACCAAACTCCATTTGTCTATTCCAGCCATTGTTGATGACGGGGACGGTGTCAAATTACTCCTCACTTCGAAACTAGTCATTACCTCTCCCATTTACACCCGAAAAACTAAAGAAATTGATTTGATTTTAGGAGAAACCGCACGGTGGGTGCGACGGGTTTGGCTTCGATTCGTCAAAACCTGAAAAATCCTTCAATTACCACCAGCTTTGGACTCCTGTTGAGGCCTAGAACAAAGCCCATGCATTGGTTGGGGTGTCGGAGTTGTTTTGGAGTTGAATCAAGAACACCAAAATCAATGGTTTTCGGTGGTTCGAGGGCGATTTGAGGTGTTTCTTGGCTGAATTGGACTTCGGCCTAGGAATGAAAGTTGTTTCTGTAAAATTTGGTAATTTTTAGAGTTGGTTAGAATTTGGGGTTTCCGTTTGCTGGAAACCGCCACCCACGGCGGAGCATGGCCAGTGGGCCGATGCTGCCATTTTGTTCAAATTTAGATATTCTAAATACGAATTTGTTATCCATTGGATGTGTTTCAATCATTATAACTAATGTTGGATATTTCGTTTATTTGGAATATAATCGGAAATGGATTAGGATTGAATTGTGAACTACGAAAGACTTGATCTCATTCAAGGGTACGTAGGCAGTCTAACAGGAGTTAGATACAGCCTTAATTAATCGAGACAAATCTTTTGTTGAGAAATTGAACTAAGAAAAGGAATTTGGTGAATAATTTGAGATTTAACCTTATGTTTTGGTAAATAAATGTTGGTCATAAATTTTTGTGAGGGATTAAGAAATTGAAGTAAAGAATCGTGATTAATGGTAGTTAACTAAACAAGAGTTTAGTTTGGGCCTATCACCAATATTGTTTTCCGAAATAAATATTTCGGGGCGAGGCGTTACAACACCTATTCCCCTTCTATCACCAACCTCGAGCACTAAAAACATACGAATAGGAAAACCCATCGCCTCTGCCTCTAAACCCACCAGCCATTTATACAATTAAACAAATTATGCGCGAAGTTTTGCTCCGAGCATAGCCTTTGATCAAATGGTTCCCCATAGTAGTACCTGTGTCTTCAACATTTTTGAAAAATTTGAGGGAGTGATTGAGACACCCAAAAGCAACGTAGAATGACAAAATCCAAACAAGAATTTAGGGTGTGCTTGCAGATCACTGGAAGCAACTTGTTTTTTACCTTGTTCTTATATGTCATTTTACAAGAGGTTAAAATTGACATAAAATAAACTATTGAAAGATGGGTGAAAAAAATAAGACAGCGGGTAGGTTTATCAGCACTCTTATTTTTTACTATTCAATTGCTTATTTTCACCAAATTTACAATTTCTTCTCTCTCTATATCTCTCATTAGCTGCATCTATTGAAATGTCCCACATTGACCGTATTAACGAGAGAAAAAAAGTTTAAATATCCTAACTCCACTCCAACTAACATTGAGGCCTTTTGTAATAAAACCCCACACCTGACAAATTGTGTAGGTAGTAATTACCAAGTTGGGGACAATATCGGCGTTGTTGGAAGTGGGTCTTGGCTCGTCTCTCTGATAATTCTACAACATCGATGACAAGAAGTACAGAGGGATGCATTGGTTCCCACTTTTGAGGTTCCTTCCATGAGCAGGCACCCTTAATAGAGAATGAAAAGTTTCCTGATCAGATCCCTGCTCAAGGACTGTTACCAGCTACTCCATCCCAGTCACAGTTCTCTTCTCAGTTGTATGTGATGTTTGTCTGTGTGTGTGTGTGTGTGTGTGTATGTGTTCTATTAGGAATTAATTACCTTCTAGTTAATTTTCGTCCCCTGATCCTCTTCTTGCTGGATCTCTGGTCTTTTGCAGCTTCCCACACCAATATCTAATATTGCAACTCAAGTGGTTATGAACCCGTAACTCAATGCTTTGGGATTGCACATGCAGTTTCAGAGGTTCTTTGATAGTCCTTCCTTGTAAATAGATCTACTTGAGAGGTCTTAGCTAGTTTTGCTAGATGGTGGATTTCTTATCCAATATTTTGTAATGGGTTATTATACAAAATGGTTCCTGAGATTTGCATGATCAATAGAAATGGTCCCTGAGATTGAAAATCAATAGAAATGGTCCTTGAGATTGTCCACCATCCATGATTTTGGTACGTCCATTAAAAACGATTTTGGGCAATTTTCAAAACTTCGTAACTTAATCGTTTCTTAACCAAATTCGACCCATAATATATCAAAATGAAGATAGGAAAGTGTAGAATAAAATTATACCATTTGGAAGCCCAATGGTGTTGGTATGAGTCAACCATTTAGTTTAGGAATGTAATCCTATAATTTATTCCTTGTATAATTGGAATTCTTATTTCCTGTTATGTGGGATATTGTACAACTATATATTTACCTCCTAGAGAGAGGAATAAACATTCAATTCAAACCCTAAATACTTTTATCTTGGTACCAGAGTAGGTTTGAACCTAACTCTCTTTCTCCTTACCGCAGCTGCATCTGAAAACCAAAAGAAACAATTTTTCCAGCCACATCTCTAAAACCCAAAAGAAATTATTTTTTTCTTCCAGCAATTGTCTCGAAGCAAAAGACATTGTTGCTTATCTCACTGAAAGAAGAAAGGATTACTAAACAACAAAACCTAGGAAAACCAAAGCCTAATGTCTTGAAGCAAAAGACGCTAGACTCTAAGTGCCAACAGTCTCTTCCATGGCTGATTATCAAGCGCAAACCCAAGTCGGGCAATTGGCAGAACATGTTGTCACACATGCTGGACCATACGCTGACCTACAAGCGGGGCCAGTTTCTGAAGTCAGGAACACCAGTGTAGGAATTATGTGTATGTCAAGAACAATCCGATGATCCAAGTAAAATTAGCACTGCATTCACGACATCTAGTAAACGAGATTCTGGTTAGATAATTGATTCCGGGGCTACGAGAGATATGATGAATTCTTGTTTCACCACTTAACCGTGCCACCCAAGGAGAATGTTATCACAGCAAATGGTGAAATTGCTCCAGTTACAAGAGCGGGTTCCATTGCACTTACTCCTTCTCTATCTCTGCATAACACTCTTCTTGTTCGTTCATTGTCGAACCATTTACTTTCTGTTGGTCAAGTTACGGAACAATTAGATTGTGTTGTACTCATGTTTCCCACTTTTTGCCTACTATAGGATATCCAAACACGGGCGATCATTGGGCGTGGTACTAAAAGGAAAGGGTTATATTATGTGGATGATGTGGTACTGGGACGAGTCAACCAAGTGAGCAGTGGTCACAACAACAAGGTTAAGAAAATCTGGTTATGGCATCGTCGACTAGGACATGCATCTTTTGGTTATTTAAGAAAATTACTTAAGTTTTTATTTAATGGCATTTCAGACTCTGATTTTTAGTGTCAAGATTGCATTCTTGCAAAAAGTCATTGTAGTTCTTACCACTTGAGTCTCAATAAAAGATCATTGCCCTTTGAGTTAATTCACTCTGATGTATAGGGTCCTTCACCAATAGCAACATGCCACGATATTCGGTGGTTTGTTACCTTTGTAGATGATTGCACCAGAATGACTTGGCTCTATACCATTAAACAGAAGAGTGACGTTGAGCAAATTTTCCAACAGTTTTATCGAATGATTGAAAATCAATTTTCTCTTCCTATCAAAGTCCTAAGATCCGATAATGGTGGAGAATATCTTAATTCTGAACTATCACAATTTTTGGCAGAGCACGGCATACTTCACGAGACTACTTGTCCTTAAACTCCTCAACAAAATGGTGTGGCACAACGTAAGAATAAACATATCTTAGAAACTACACAGGCTCTTCTAATTAGGGCTTATGCTCCTCATACCTATTGGGCAGATGCAGTTACGTATTCCGTTTATCTTCTTAATCGAATGCCCTCTCGAATTCACAACTTCCGAACTCCCATGGAAACCTTGACGGATTATGTCACTCTACCATCTTCTCTTCAATTATCACCTCACATATTTGGATGTGTGACTTATGTGCATCTTCACAAGAATCAACGGAGTAAATTGGATCTGTGTGCTGTTCGTTGTGTATTTTTTGGATTTAATAGCCAACATAAGGGATATCAATGTTACCATCCACCTACTAAGCATTTATATGTCACCCTGGATGTCACATTTTCTGAAACTGAGATGTTTTTCATCTCTGATCAAACCCACGGTACTCTTCAGGGGGAGTTGAATAGTAAAGATGAAGGCTACAGTTGGTTTGATGTTCCATATGAACGAGACAGCTGGCATGCTCCTAGTGGTACGTGAGAGACCGAGATTGAATACTTAGGTGTTATGAGCAACCCACCTGACTGTGCCTCACCAGAGGGTCGCAACACAGCAAGCCAAAGCCCAATGGATCTTGACCATGAAACCCCTGACCGACAGATAACTCATGCATCGTTGAATAGTAGGCCTACACCATTTATGGATTCAATAGAAGGTAGTGGGTCCACGAGTGATACTGAGACTGTGCAAATAGAAAATAACCCTTATTCTCCTTCACTAGTATATACTCATGTCCCCGTGGATATCCAAGAGGTACGTTCTCATACTCCAGATATTGTTGAAAATTCCTATATTTTACCTCCTAGGCAAAACCGTGGGAAACCACTTGACAGGTTTTCTTTGGAAGGAAAAGTGAGATATGCAATTGTATAATATGTGTCCACTCATCGACTACCACCCAAGTACAAAGCCATGGTGAATAAATGGCTAGGATTAAAATTCCAACAAAAGTGCAAGAGGCTTTGCGAGATCCCCGTTAGGTAGAAGCCATGGGAATAGAGATGGAAGCCTTAAAAAGAAATGGAACGTGGAATGTAGTGTCACTACCAAAAGGGAAGAGACCAGTGGGATGTAAATGGGTGTTCACCATAAAGCACAAGGCGGATGGATCCATTGATAGATACAAGGCAAGATTGGTAGCTAAAGGGTACACACAGACATTTGGAGTTGACTACCAAGAAACATTTGCTCCGATCGCAAAAATGAATACTACTCGAGTCCTTTTATCTTTAGCAGCTAACATGGACTGGCCTTTGAAACAGTTCTATGTGAAGAATACTTTCTTGCATGGAGATCTGGAAGAAGAAGTATACATAGGAAAGTATGTAGACTCCGAAAGGCTCTTTACGAACTCAAACAATCACCCAGAGCATGGTTTGGAAGGTTCACTGAAGCAATGAAAAAGTATGGCTATAGACAGGGAAATGTGGACCACACGCTGTTCATCAAACGCATGGAAGGTAAAGTTACTTTATTGATTATCTATGTGGATGATATGGTAGTTACTGGTGATGACACGTAAGAAATAAAAAGGTTGCAGAGGTATCTTTCATTAGAATTAGAGATGAAGGATCTAGGAGGCTTGAAATACTTCTTGGGCATTGAAGTTGCTTGTTCTCGTGATGGTATTTACTTGTCTCAGCGGAAGTATGTTCTTAATCTTCTCTCTAAAACTAGAATGTTGGCTTGTAAGCCAGTTGAAAATCCCATTGTACAAAATCATCACTTGGCGATATACCAAGATCAAGTTCCTACCAATGAAGAAAGATATTAGAGATTGGTAGGACGATTGATTTACCTATCACTTACACGTCCAGATATTGCGTATACAGTTAGTGTTGTAAGTCAATTTATGCATGTTCCTAGTGAGGATCACATGGCAGCAGTGATGCGTATACTGAGTTATCTGAAAGGTGCACTAGGTAGAGAACTGATCTTCAGGAAGCATGGACATGTGGAGGTAATTAGGTATGCTGATGCTGATTGGGCGGGAAACATTACTGATCATCGCTCTACATCAGGCTACTTCACATTTGTAGCAGGAAATCTAGTAACTTGGAAACACAAGAAGCAAAATGTAGTGGCTACATCCACGAATGAGGCAGAGTACAGAGGAATGGCACATGGAATTTGTGAATTGTTATGGCTCAGGATTCTTCTCACTGAGATTGGGTTCAAGCCTTAAGGATCTATGTTATTATCATGCGACAATCAAGCTGCAAGAGAAATAGCCAATAATCCTGTTCAGCATGATCGTACAAAGCATATGGAGGTAGATAGACACTTCATCAAAGAAAAGTTAGATATCAAATTGATTGATATTCCATACGTGAGGTCTAAAGAACAATTAGCAAATGTGTTAACTCATGCAGTTTCAACAAAGGTGTTTTAAGACTCACTTGACAAGTTGGGCTTAGGAGATATCTATGCAGCAACTTGAGGGGGAGTGTTTGCGTGAGTCAACCATTTAGTTTAGGAATGTAATCCTACAATTTATTCCTTGTATAATTGGGATTCTTATTTCCTGTTATGTGCGATATTGTACAACTATATATTTATCTCCTGGAGAGAAGAATAACCATACAATTCAAACCCTAAACACTTTTATCTAATGGTTGCCAGAGATGGCCGGAAAATAGCCTGAAAGGTGATTGGTCCACGAGAAAACTAGAAAACTCGCCGGAAACTGGGTAAACTTTAAACGTTCATAACTTCTTCAATGCTCAACCAAATTGAGTGATTCAAAAACGAAAATAATACTTCTTGATGAGATGAAGAGAATGGTACCTTTTTTGAAGGCTAACTTGCCGTGGTTTGGTCGGACAACGGCTCGAATTGGCTTACCATTTTCGAGTTAGCTACTTTCAAGCAGTTTTCCGGCCAAACCACGACGAGTTAGTAGTAAATAGTAGTAAATAAAGATACCATTATCTTTGTCTCGTCGAGAAGTATAATTTTTGTTTTGAATCACTCGATATTGTTGAGTATTGAAGAAGTTATGACGTTTGGTTTACCCAGTTTCTGGCGAGTTTTCTAGGTTTCCCGCGGACCAGTCACATTTCAGGCTATTTTCCGGTCATCTTTGGCAATCATTGGGCTTCCAAATAGGTATAATCTTGTTCTACACTTTCTTATCTTCATTTTGATATATTATGGGTCGAATTTAGTTAAAAATTGATTGAGTTACGAAGCTTTGAAAATTGCCCAAAGAGTTTTTAATGGAAGGACCAAAATCATGGATGGTGGACAATCTTAGGGACCATTTTTATTGATTTTCAATCTCAGAGACCATTTCTATTGATTATACAAATATCAGAGACCATTTTATATAATAACCCTTTTGTAATTCATGTTTTTATTTGAATAAATTGTTATTGTTTCTTCTTTAAAAAAAAAAAAAAAAATTGTACAACATCAGGAAACATTTCTGCACCTTAGGTTTAACATTAGGACTAACATTTCCATCTGTAATTGGCTTCCTGGTAGAATTCAAGATAATGTTTGTGATTGCTATTTCATTCCTAATTCACATTGCAATATTTTATACATTGCCTTGCTTCTATGTTTTCATGTCATGTGAGGCACCAAGTTGCGAGAATATTTATGGTGCAAAAGATTTTTTATACGTTGTTTGTCAAAAGTAGGAATCGGAATGGAGATCTGATTCATCTCTTTTACCGTGCTCTCTTTTCATTACTTACATTGTTGCTATTGGTTGTGTTGGGGATTATATATCTGTAATGAGAATCAAGGTCAGGCTTGGTTGGGGTTCATGACTAAAAGTTTTACAGAATAGAAACTATTTCATCCAACATCTCCTCATTACTTGTGTTGGCATGGAACCCGACGAGACAAGAATATTATTGACAGCTCACTTGATGTTTGCAAGTTTGGCAACAAGTCTAGCTCATGTAACTTGCAAGGTATTTCCTCTTACAGTAAATTTCTTGGGATTCCTCTGGTAAAATTCATTGTATAGCCTACCTGTTTTATAGGTTTTTATAGATGTCTCACAACTATTGAAATATTTTTTGTTGCTTCATAGTGGGTTAAATTCAGTATGCTGGAATCTGTGTTTGAAAACATTTCACACCATTTTCTGGCAAAACGGGTGGCAGAAAAATATTTTTAAGGATTATATGTTAATGGAGTTTTTCTTTGGTAATTAATGATTAAAAAGTCAGTTTAGATAAGCAAATAGTAACTAATAATTTTATAATTAAACAAAATCGTTCATATTTAGAGAGCAAAATGGAAATCGAAATATTCTGTTGTTAAGTACTCTATAATTGTTTGCAGGCAGTACAAACAATTGATGGAGAAATAGCTCAACAACTTTCATTTAGAAGGAAGAGGGAAGGTGCGGGTACAACGTTTTTTTTCTGCTAACATGTATACACAAGGAGGCAGGCTTGCCTTGGCTGTGGCTCAAAAGGTCAGTGCTACCCTTCATGTGAAGCTTTTATTTATGTTTGAGCAGTTAATCACTGTAGTTGACTTGGATGCTCTTGGAGTTTTCTCTGCTGATGTCAAGAAATTGCTTTGATTAACCCTGGGAAGAAAATTTGTAGGGACGTTTTGATATAGACGCCTCGTTTTTAAATGTCATAAACTAAATATTTATTCCTTTTACAAATTTGATTAAACATTTTCCCTACAATTTTGGTACTTTAATTTTATTTCATTAGAAGTCTATTCACATTGGCATTCCCTTTTTTTCCTCCTATTTTTATGCATCTCTTATTATGGTGATTTAAGATTTTTTTTATTTTTTATTAAAATATTTATTCTAGTAAATTAAATAGAATGTACAAAATTCGTTGTTAGGTACATTTGGTTATATTGGTACATTTGATTGTAATGGTACATTTAGTTACTTGGTTCATTTGAATTTTTGGTTCATTTGAATTTTTGATACATTTAAGTTTTTGGTACATTTGAATTTTTGGTACGTTTGTTTTCAAAACATAAGTTTTATTACTTTTTGTCCTAATAATGAGGAATTACTTCAATTAATTTTTTTTTATTATATAGAAAGAGTCGTTAAAAATGTAAAAGTTTAAATTACTTTAATTAATTTTTTTTTTATATAGAAAAAGTCATTAATCAATGGATAATAGCCTTTTTGTTAATTTAAAATTATATGATTTATCGTTATTATTTAGAATTATCTACAATAATAAGGATTTATCTCCGATCAACTAAAAGTTGTTACAGAGACTTATCTACCAAAAAAACAAGACTATCTAGAGCATTGTGTATGAATCAAACATATTTTTAAACATTCCAAAAAGATGAATATTCATTTTAATATAGTTTATAATTGGGTACATTTTAATTTGGGGTTGGTACATTTTCGTTCGACGTTGGTAAGTTTTTATTTAATGTTGGTACGTTTCCGTTTGATGTGGGTGTACATTTAGATTTGAAAAGTTTAAATTTTTAGACTTAAATATAGTTGAAATTATTTAAAATATATAGCAGAAATTTAAATGTAAAATAATTTCAATTTATCTGAAGTAATTCAAGTTTCAGTATCTTAATCAAATGTTTCAAAAGCTTAATAAAAAACTCAAAAACCATAAATATTTAGCCTACAAAAGTCTAAAATGAGGCATCTAATTCTAATTTTCTCAAATTTTGTATATCTCTGATAACCGATGCACCAATGCTTTTTTTAATTGTGATACAGGTTTTCAAGGGTTTATACGAGAATGCATCGAACCATACTCATGTCAGTGCTCATATTGCAATGCTGGCAGCTATTCACGATGTTTGCAAGCTTGTTGTTAAGGTGCTCACTAGTAGGGTATGCGCTTTTGTACTTTTGTTCAGCGATAGCTATTGTTAACTGGAAAGCCTTGATCTTCTTTTTCAAACTGAACTACTTATTTATTTGGGGTCATATTGGGTCACCAAATTTTCTTTGTAAATTTGTTTGACTTGGTGATCTTTACATATTTGCTCATATTTCATCTTTTATAGTTGAGCAAAACTTTTTAAATTTCTGATGAGCTTTATTTTGTAGGTACTAATGGCTATATAATCATGTCACCTTCATATTAGTTAGAAACTTACAAAACCGATATAGATATTGTTCCAAGGCTTCTGGCCTTCACCTTTTCCCATTATAATACGTTGGTTTACAACTTCTTGCAGGGTATTTATTAGGATGAGGAGCGGAAGTTTAACAAAGATGTTACTGTTGGCCTCTTTCACAGTGAATTGCTAAATCTTGCAGAGTACAATGTTCAAATGGCAAAACTTATTGATGGGGGCAGAAATAGTAAGTAAAATAGCTGTGTTGTATACTGAATCACTGATTAATACTACTAGAGTTGTTGTAACTTACCAAATTCTTAAAATATGCAGAGCCTGCAACAGAGTTTTCAATTTCCCTTCTCCAATCTTTGGTGATTGAAGAATCTAAAGTTATATCAGAACTTCATAATCTTGTTGACACAGTGGCAAAGGTTTGTGTATAAGAAAAAAAAATTGTTCGTGTTTATTGTAAGTACAGTCCGTTTACCTGTTCTGTTACACAGCTCGCTGCGAAGCCTGAATCTCCTGAGTCGCTACAGCAGCTGGTTGAAACGGTAAAGAATCCTGCTTATATTCTTGGTGCGCTGTCTGCTATTAATGTAGGAAAAGAGGACAAGGCCAGAATATCTAAAGATAAAAAGGTTGGTGGAGATGTCTTCAGTATCTTTGTGTATTTATTTCCGGCGCTAACTAATATTTTGCTTTGGCTGTAACAGCCTTCTGTTCACTCTCCGGTGAGTAGGGAAGACTTCAGTAATGTGGAGTATTTCGAACCAGATCCTGCTGGATTCCGTGAGCGGTATCTTTAGACATTAATTATATTCATAAACCTCACATTGTTAGATGTTAAGGATATTAAACAGAAATATTAGTTGCAAATTTAAACAGAAGAATGCCTGTTTGCCCGTTTCTTTTTATTATTATTTTAATTTTTTCATTGTGGGAGTGGGAATGCTGTTATCCTGTTGCTTTTTTCCTTATACATAGTCTGTCACATTATTGCTTGATACATATTATTGGGAGACGGAGCACTTGAAAAGAGTGGACCTTTTTTTAGGTTGATAGAAGGATGAGATCTTAGATAATTTATTAGACTACAAAAGGAAATCTTTCCAGGTACATACAAAGTTTCTCTGAAGTGGTTTGACTGCTGTGGATATCCTGTAGGTGTCTATGCTGTTTGCAGAGTGGTACCGGATTTGCGAACTTCCTGGTGCAAACGATGCAGCTTGTGCCCATTTTATCTTGCAGTTGCTTCAAAATGGTCTGCTGAAGGGGGATGATATGACAGACCGGTTTTTCCATGTCCTCACAGTGAGTTCTCAATTCCTAAATTGGTTTGCTTTCAGAATGATACGTAGTGCTATAAAGCATATTTTCTGTTTCCTCATTTTTCAGGAGCTATCTGTTGCACATTGCCTATCTTCTGAGATGACAATTCCAGGCTCAATGTAAACTATTTCTCATCTAAGGTGAGTACAAAGTAATTTTTCGTTTGATTGAATCTTGTTTTTATTGCCTATTCAAGCATTCTTGTCGCTGATTTTCTCAAAAAGAAATATTCATTTGGCTGATTGTTTGACACTCGGCAGATTTAGCAGTCACAGTGAGATTCATTCAAAAGGATGCAGAGGAGAAGAAAACATCTTTCAATCCAAGACCGTATTTTAGATTGTTTGTTAAATGGCTTCTAGACCTTGGTTCTTTGGATCCTGTGATTGATGGTGCTAACTTTCAGGTCTGGACTTCTGGGGTCCCTTGTTGCTTTGGTTTGTCATTTTTGCCTCTATCACTAATGTTGGTTATCTATGTTGCAGATATTGACAGCATTTGAAAATGCATTTCAAGCTTTGCAGGCCCTTAAGGTTCCTACGTTCAGGTTAGCGTCATAGTCATACTTATTACTACTCCGTCATTGGTAGGAAATGAAACGAGTTCTTATGATAAGGAAATTGTAGCTTGTATGGTTGTAGTGGTATATTATATGTTCTTTTTGTTCTGTGATTATGAACTTCTAACCTGTTCTAACTTTGGCTGGACGACACTTTTGGAATTTTATTTAATGCTTGTTTGGTTCTGTGATTATGAACTTGCTGTTATTATTTTTGACTGGGCGTCACTTTTGGAATTTTATTTAATTGGGGATTGTCTTCGGGTTAATTTTGGACTGTACCTTGCAACTAGTCCATGGGTGTCTCTTCTTGAGCTTATCAAGGTAACTTCCCGTCCTTCCAAAATGAAAAATCGAAAGAACCACAAACTTTGCAATCTGAAGACATTCTAAATCGCTATTTGAAAATTTTTCAGAATCCGAGATACCAGTTCTGGAACCGAGCTTTCATCAGATGTGCGCCGGAGATTGAAAAACTATTTGAATCTGTCTCAAGGTCTTGCGGCGGACCAAAACCAGTGGACCAAAGTATGGTCTCAGGTTGGGTTTCGGACAGTGCCCACTAATTATTTGCACGGCCAAAAGACATGATTTGTAATTTTTGTTAACACTAATCAGCAGCAAGTTGCATCTCCAGTGTTTTAGGTGTTCCAACTTCAATCCCCATGTAATTGTATGTATTTATCTTTTTCCTTAGATGTTCTGTAACTAAATGTTTACCTAAATTGTAAATTGTTCAATGCACTTATTTCACTCTCTTTTCTCCAACTTACCTCTTTCTTTCGTTAATTGACAAAAAAAAATAAATAAATAGGGTAAAGGACAAAAAACTACCTCAACTATTGATGTCACGACACTTTCATACCTCATCTTTTAAAATTGACAATGTCATACCTCATCTTTAGAATTTGGTCCAATGTTATACTTTCCGTTACTTGGCCATTTACTTTTCAGTTAAATGCTGACATGATTTGATTCGAGTCCCACTTTCTATAAAAAAAAAATTAATAAATATTATTAAAAACTAAAAAAAAATCATTTAATAATTTTTAAATATTAAAATAATAAAAAAAAGTTATTAAAAAAAAAAACCTTTTGTTTGTACCTTTCCCCCATCTCCCCGCCCCTCTTCTCTCTCTTCTCCCCCATCTTCATCTTCTTCTCCCTTCTAGTCCCCTTCCTGCAGCCTAGAAAAGAAGAAGAAGAAGAAGAAGAAGAAGAAGAAAAACGGAATCTGTAACCTAGAAGAAAGAAGAAGAAAAAAACCCGAATCTGCAACCCAGAAGAAGAAGAAGAAGGAGGAGGAAGAAGGAGGAAGAAGGAGGAGGAAGAATAAGAAGAAGAAGAAGAAGAAAAAAAAAAAAAACCCGAATTTGCAAAAGGAGGAGGAAGGAGGAGGAAAAAAAAAAACAAAACCTAGATCCCATTAAGGTGGAATCAGGAAACCTTCGTGACTTAATGTATTTTTAGTTTTTAATAATATTTTATTAAATTTTTAACAGAAAGTGGGCCCCAAATCAAGCCACGTCAGCATTTAATTGAAAAGTAAACGGCCAAGTAACGGAAGGTATAACATTGGACCAAGTTCTAAAGATGAGGTATGACATTGTCAATTTTAAAAGATAAGGTATGAAACTGTCGTGACATTAATAGTTGAGGTAGTTTTTTGTATTTTACCCAAATAAATAATACAACAACAACAAAACTTTTTCCCACTAAATGGGATCGGGTAACAAAAAAAAATAAAAAATAAAAAATAAAAATCAGCACTTAAAAGTGACTTTCAGAGCAAAGCTAGATTTATTTTACACCAAATAACGTCCATGTCAAAATACAATCGTAATTCAAAAGACTCGTACTTCTGAAGGGGCAAGAGACCTGTACTTCTGATCATCCAAAAGACAAATCCATTGTGGTAAGGGGCAAGAGACTTGTACTTCGACCCCGGCCTTGCTCAGAGAGTAGGTTACGCATCGGCAGCACTGCTTTCCGGGCCAAATGCACCACCGCCGGAAAAGCCAAGCACAAAATCATATACATCACAGGTCCCCATGAACGGGGGCTGTGGAAAAGCAGAAGCCATAAAAGTGAAGCAAATGAGACTGAACCAAACACCATCATGGCCGTGCGGCACAAACAAGTTGCAATATCGTATGTGCTAGTACTACAAGTAGCGGTGTCCCTGCTCGTAAATAGTAGTAGCAGCTCCAGTAAGGAATATGCAAAGCAATAGTTAAGAACGCTCCATATGGAAATCATCGTGAGTGTGGGGTTTGTTTGGAACAGATTCTGTTGAGGGTATCTCATTTGGACCAACGTCAGTATTGTCGGAATGAGAAAAGCTAGAATATTGTTGCGGTGTGCGTGACGGCGGTTAGCCTGTGGTGCTGCAACGTTAACATAAACGAACAAATGATTGTTGGAGACATACCAGACATTAACAATTGGCATCCTCCTAAGTATTGGCATCCTCCAAGTAAGTAGATACTCTGAATTCTGAGAGAATATTTGGGAAAAACTCGTATGCAGAGTTGCTCTATATAGACAACTAGTATAGTTGTCCCAGCTACACGTGGGTAGCGGATTTCCGACAAAAAGAGAAAGAAAAAAAGAAAAGAAAGTTGGGAAGAGGATCTCCTCCGGATCCTCTTTGTGGGGATCCTGAGCATCCTTGAATCATGTGCTTTCATTGTTCATTATGCGGTCATAAATTATTTTAAATATATATATTTAATATTAAATATGAATAAGAGCTGACAAAAATTGATCACATGATGAACGATAGATGTACAGGATTCGAGGATCCCCACAAAGAGGATCTCACGATCCTCTTCCCTAACGTTGTGCAAATGGTCCAACCGCTCACGGTCCTCTCCTCTGCCCTAAAGTTGTGCAAATGGTCCAACCGTGCCAGATGGCAGCATCTAGATAGCACTATCAAATAGTACTAGCAGTTGTGGTCAACTTCTTTGAACCGGATATCCATCCCACGAAACGAAAGCCAGAAGCAACTTCTTTTTGCTATCACACAGGACTAGAGGTTGTGGTCAACTTCTTTGAAACAGATATTCAACCCACGAAAGCCAGAAGCAACTTCTTTTTGCACAATTGTTTTGAGAGTTTCCATCTCACGTATTTACTTACTTATACCTATCCACTGTTGACTGCACGATGAATAATAGAAGTACCGGATTCAAGGATTCCCACAAAAAGAATATGAGGATACTCTTCACTTTTTTGCACAATTGTTTTGAGAGTTCCCATCTCACGTATTTACTTACTTATAAGTATCCACACTGTCTCTCTCAGCATTCTCTTGCAACATCATTAATTATCATCACATAGTTTTTTTTTTTTTTTTTTTCTTGAGTTGAGCGATAGTGTTAGTAGTTAAATGTTAGATTAGCAACTGACAGGATTCAAACCCATACCGTCATGCAAGGACACAATACTTTTCTATCACTGTAATAAAAGGCCACTTGCTATTATCATATAGTTTTATATCTTTGTTTGCAAGTAACTTCCTCTTGGTGTCATGTTATTTGTCTATGAGTTCTGTATTTATCATTTTATGAGCAAAATATGTCGTCTCTGTACAGAAAAAACAGCAATACTGCAAGGCCCAAGTTATTTTTTTCTTTCCGCACTTATACATGGGCCTTGTTTAACTTTATTGGTGTCCCTAATCATTAATACCCGTTTACTCATTTATCATTTTTAACCCATTTATCTTTTTTATTTTATTTTTATTTTTTTTATTTTTACCATTACCTCTTTTTCATTCGTCTACATGTTTTTTAACAACTTGAAAACTAAAAAAAAATATAATTTTTTTTTTGACAATTAAACACCGTGATAAGTAACATACATCATACATTTCCGTATTTTAATTTTTTAAGTCCTTATACCATTCCAATAATTGAAATAATAGTTTACGGATGATATTTTTAACTGTTACCAATGAAGGTAATATAATATTTACTAAGTATTCTTGGGTTACGAAAACTCTTTAGAGGATGGTATTCTTGGGTTATTTTACCCATAATGTAAAGTATAAACATAATATATATAATGAGCGACATTATATTATAATTAGCTATATAAACCCTGCACTATAGTCAATAGCAATGATTTAAGTTTTGTCTGATAGAGAACATGGTTAGGAGAAGGATTACACTTGTTGACCGTGAATCATGTCTTTTCAGCAACAATCAAAAGATGCAACATTCAAATTGAAGAGATGTGATTGTTGGGTCAATAACACAAGTTCCCATCCCCGTCAAACAGCCGCATATATATATATATATATATATATATATATATATATAAAATTTTATTTTTAAAATATTCAACATTACATATATAAAATAAATGGGTAAACGGTTACCCGTTTATAACCGTGGTTAATACCCATAACCACCCATTTAAATTTCACGGGTAAACGGTTATACCCATAACTATTTATTTATCTAAACAGTTACTCATAACCATAACCGTAAAGTTTAAATGGGCGGGTAACTGCGGGTATTTTGCCCATCCCTAACTGCACCCGCATATGTTCTTATAATGGAAAATAAAAATATTGGAGACCCAATATAGGCCACTAATCAGCTTTGCGTATTAATCAATAGCGGCTGCACTTACAAAATCCATTAGCTCATAAACCCTAAAAACTATGGCATATTAAAACTTAAGGGTTCACTCTATCATTCTGTTTGGACCTAAAATTATTGGGTTGGGCCAAGTATGGAATTGTTCTCAGCCTAGAAGTTTTGCTCGAGGATTTCTACAAGCCAGCCGGTTCATGGGCCGCCTAACTGAAGTCGGCCAAGCCCTGTTTGGAAAAAAATATTCCAGATGAATAGGAAGTAGGTGGGCCCTATTGCGAAGCGGATGAATGAAGTGGTTAAGTCTTGATGCAGTAAGAATTCTCGGCCAGATAAGGATACCGGAAAGTGGAAGTGAATATGGCCTAATAAGAGGTTGAATTCAAAATCCTAATAGAAGTAGGATTGGCCGAGGTAAGATGGATTGGGGTAAGGAGTCCTAGTTCGAGTATGGTTAGGATTTGTTCTTGTTGCTATAAATAGAGAATGGAGTGTGCAATTCAAGGCCTCTCCAATTCAATACACAATTGCCCTGCGCAAACTTCTTAAACAACTTGAGATTTTTCGTTTTCTTTTTCCGCCAACACATCTTTAGTTTGGATAAACAGCACTGTGGAGGCAACTGGCGAACATTTTCAGTTTGGATAAACAGCACTGTTGCCGTAGGATCAATCGACCAAGAAGCAACTTCAGTTTGGATAAATAGCACTGCGTCGAGGCCGAATGGTTACCTATCTAAGTCTTGATCGAGAAGGGTTTCCGAATCCTTATTGGCAGAGGTCATTTTATTAGCCTTCTCGGCGAAGTAAGGTGTTATGAGTTACGACATTCGGCACATTGAACGCCGAGTGATTTTAAGATTGGATAGTCACAAGTGAGTTTCAGAGTTCGGCATTCTGATGGCCGAACCACATTCACCATCAAGACATGCATCACCTTTGAATACTTGTGTCCATATAGTCTGGTGTTGATTCGACGTGCTTATACTCTCATGAATATAATCACTGCGACCGAATCCGGCGTTGACGAATCATGAACTTCACAGAACTAGCAGCCTTGTCTTCAGGCTCGAGAATCCAAAGGCCGAGATTTGTTCCTTCCTCAGCTGCAGTCGCAAGATAAAGAAGTCAGAAACGTGCTCAAAGCAACATCAACAAATTTTACTCCTTGGTCGAAGGACGTAGTTAGCTTATTTGGTACTCGGCCTGCACGCCATGTAGACTTTGTCATTTTTAGGGTCAGCATTTTGGCACGCCTGGTGAGACTTTGTGCTAGACCTTCGGAGTTCATGACCATTGAGACAAGGTTTGTAAAGAAGAAAACAATCATGGGAAAGTTAACAGCCGACTTGCCAGTACAAGGCCCTGGACAAGATTTGTCTCAGGTACAAAATCCCTTCATTGTTATACCACCCGAGGCTACAAGTGCAACATGCCGAGAAAAGGAAATTTGTCTCGGCGGATAGCCTCGCAACCCAGAAATTCCCAACCAAACGACATGCATTTTCGTTGAAGGAATAATGGAAGATTGGGACGAAGATGATGGGGAAGGTTCTAACCCGCCAACTAGGTCGTTTCTTCAATGACGACTTGATGAACAATCTCGGCAGGTCGAGTAGTCGATTAGGCAGAAAATGAATGATTTGCTTGACGCAATATGAAGCAATAGTGATACACAACCAGGATGCTTGAACTATTGGTCAGTAAAGCCTTCGAAGATGGCTACATCGGCTAACCTTGTCAGCCTCCCTTTAGGAATATTCCATTACAAGCCGAGAAAGGATCCACTCGGCTACAACCAATTGACTTGGAAAAAAGAGGCGGATCAAGTAGTAGATCTGATGGGCCTGACTAGGGAGTAGAAGTAGCATCCATCAACATGATCGAGGTTCAAAAAATGATCGACTCAGACTTAAAAAAAGGGCCGAAGTTCCCAAAGTTCATCCATCCGTACCCAGCTTATGTAGAAAAGTTCGAATACCCTAAAGGCTTCAAGAACCCCGACTTTAGTCTTTTTGCCGGAGAATCGTCCTTATCTTCGTTAGAACATGTAACTCGGTTCACTGCGCAATATGGAGACGTTAATAGCGACTTCCATAAACTACGGCTATTCAAACTTTTCACTAACAAGTTCAGCCTTTGCTTGGTACATCAATCTCCCATCGAATTCCGTCCAGAGTTGGGGAGGAATTGGTCGAGAAATTCCATGAACAATTTTATCGACCACGGATGGAAATGTCTATTTCATCGTTGGCTAGGATGGCTTAAACTTCAGATGAAATGGAATACTTAACAAGGTTCAAGTCGGCCAAGAATTGGTGCCGAGTACTTCTCCCTGAAGTTGAAATCGTTGGAATTGCCCTAAACAGCCTGGATGTGGAATATAAAAAGAAATTCCTGGGGGAAAATATCCGAGATATGTACGAACTTGCTCAGCACGTTGAGCAGTATGATTATTTGCTCCGAGAGGAAAAAAATATCAAAGTTCCCATCCTGGGGAACGATATACAAGAGTCTCATGGTTAGCTACGCATTTCCCGAAAGCGAGGATCCCCAATACGCTAGTGTGGACGTGGCTGAAATAGTGATAGATAAACTTTGGCCAAGGCCAATGCAATTTTCGACTAGTTGTTGGTAGCAAAGATCATAAAACTTCGGCTAGGACACAACATTCCTAAGGCCGAGGAATTGAAAGGTAAAACATATTGCAAGTACCATAATTCAAACAAGCATGCTACCAATAATTGCGTCGTGTTTCGTGATGCGATTCAAAGTTGGATTGAGAAGGGTAAGTTAAAATTCCCTGAGAAATAGATGGCGGTAGACGTCAATCCCTTCCCCTCGATGATAATTAGTATGGTGGATGCTCATCTCCCTAAAAACAAAGGAAAAGGGAAGGCCGAATTTGTCCCGGTACAGCATGTTCGTAAGCAAGGTGGTCAGCCGAGACTCATGATTGATTTATTTTCAAATGCACCACCCACAGAGTCTTCAAGGTCGACCATCGTTAAACCCATGTCAGGTTCTAGTTCCAAAGAAACCGATGAATCAATGGTTTTGTGCGACCAGTGTAAAACACGGATTGAACCTAAAAAGAGAACATCTCTGGCTCCAACTTCATGTCCGCCGTCCACGGCCGCAGTAAAACCACTGAAGGAACTCGGTGCCGACCAACGACGGCAAGTGTTTGAGAGACTTGGCCCACATGTACAAGCAAAAGACCCAACCCCAGTCAGACGACGTCCTGACTTTGACGTACCATTCTATAATAAGGATTATTACTTGCGTAACTCTAGCAGTTTGAGTTCATCGGTGGGTCAAAAAACCTTCAAGCCACCTAAGCTATATGACCAACATTGGTACAGTTACAATTCTCCAACTGGCTTGTATACAACGTTATCTAAGTCTCAAAAACGTCATTGCCAGCGGATAGATTGCATGGCTCGACAACAAGACGCACAAGCTAATTCAACTACCCGGTGGCAGCCAAAAGAGGCAGTAGGAAGCAGCGACGATCGACCTACGCTGACCATTATGGCCGAATTACTTCAAGAGAAAAAGGCAATCAATCGCGACTTTGAAACCACCATTGAAGAGTCCAAGAAACGCATCAAGCTCCTTCTTCAACCCATAGAGATGAAAGCTCGTCTTGAGCATTTCAGACAAAAAGTCGAAAGTAAGTTTCCATCGTTACCACCGCAGGAACCGTTAATAAAAGTTTGGCACAATCTACACCCTCTATTCCTAGGTGAATCCTTGGAGTACATGCGGGAATTTCATAAGAAATATTCCGCCAATGACTTGTACAGACTGCCCAAGGCATGTCAGGAAGCCTTTGACCTAACACTAACTTGCCTTGATGCTGAACAAATTATTCATAAAACCACCGATCTGGTAATAAAAGCTAGGTTCCAGTATATACGTGAGCTTGAGTGCTCGGCTTTGAGGTCGACCCATACACAGATATAGACACCGCCAAGCTACCTTTTTCACTTGAAGACCTTAAGCACCTGCAATATCATTTCGAAGTCTTCTCGGTCATGTCTATTTTCGGACTTACGGTCAATGAGGAAAATCGTGTGGCGTGCTTAGATGCATACCTGGACACAAGGAACGCTTGAATCGCCTACGAAGAACGAGCCCGTCAAGCACTACAAAAAACAAAATCACTCTTCGACAATAAATAGGCTTGAGGATGATAACCAGAATAAAATAGGTTCAGTCAACGTGCCCCATGAGCAAGTACATACCAAGGCGTTAAAAAATCCTGTAGAAGACACTCCAAAGACTGATACCACATCTGCTAATTTGGAAGTCGACGACCAAGACCCAATGGGTCATTCGGTCCTCGAGCACATGGAAATCAGCATGGTCTATGTCTTACCAATTGAATTTCAACCGAGAACCCACCAGTCAAATTTTTTGGATGAGGACGTGGTTGCCGAAGAAGCAACACAAGTGGATTTTATCTCTACTGAGGAAGATGGGGAAATCAGTAAAGGCGACAAACTTAAGGTAGCCTTGGCCGAGTTGTTTCCCCGTTCTCCTTCTGTTAACCTCTAACATCTAAAGCCGTTATACTTCACGGCTCATATTGAAGGATACCCCATTTCCAAAGTGTTTGTCAACTGTAGAGCCATAGTCAACATCATGCTGATTTCCATCATAAAGACATTACGTCGCTTCAATGACGAGCTTATACCATCAGGGATTACGATGAACAACTTCATCGGTGATAAGTCTCAAACCAAATGAGTGCTCTCGTTAGAAGTCAGCGTTGCATGTCGCAACCATGTGATTGCATTCTTTATAATTGACTCAAAGACCGATTATAATGCATTGCTTGGCCGCGATTAGATCCATCAAACAAGTCGCATTCCTTCATCGTTATACCAAGTTCTCATCTTTTGGGATGGCAAATCGATCGTAGTCCATCCAGCCAACAATCAGCCTTTTGAAACCAACATTATTCAGGCTTGTTATTACGACGATCATGCCGGCTACATCACCCTACAGGGTTTTAACGAGGATGGACGACCAACTCTAATTTCAGTTCAGAAAGACATCGAGGTTGGCGCTGAGACTGTACATTAGGATTTGGCATGCCTCGGCTTGGCAGATCTAATTACCAACACCGATGACTGACGCCGCCAAACAAGAAAGGCGTCGAGCCGCGATTTCATCCACTATGGAACGTCTGTTAGCTTATTGGTATGCCATTGCCAAGCAACCACACTCGGGCATAAACTTAATCGAATTTTTTGGCCGAAGCGGATAACGGCCTAGTTTTATCGCTAGACAAAGTTCAGGCCGCACCGGCCGAGCTCGAAGATAATCGGCCCCAAGTCAAAGACCCATTAGAAGAAATAAATGTTGGCACAGCCGATGAACCTCGATTGTTGTTTATTAGTGCGTTGTTGCCACCTCCCATGAAGTTCGAGCTTAGTAAATTACTCAATGAGTTTAAAGATTGTTTCGCGTGGAATTATCATAAGATGCCAGGCCTCGACCAAAACTTTGTCGAACATGAGTTATGCATCAAAGTTGGTTATAAGCCTGTCAGACAACTACCCCGTCGATTCTCGACTGAAGTACAGCTCGGCATAAAGGACGAATTAGTTCAGCTTTTAAAAGCTGGGTTTATTCGGACCGCTCGGTACGTCGAATGGTTGGCCAATATCATCTCGGTGCTAAAGAAAAATGGGGCCCTACGCATCTGCATCGATTTCCCTAATTTGAATCTGGCAACTCCCAAGGATGAATACATGATGCCGATCTTAGATTTATAAATTGATGCCGCAGCCAATTATGAAATGTTGTCCTTTATGGATGGCCATGTCGGTTACAATTAGATCTTTATCGTTGAGGCTGACGTTCACAAGATCAATTTTCGTTGCCCGGGCACTTGGCATATACGAATGGGTCGTCATGCCATTCGGCCTTAAGAACGCGGGCGCTACATACAACCGAGCTATGAATACGATATTCCATGATTTAATCGGAACGGTCGTAGAAGTCTATATCGATGATGTGGTTGTAAAATCATAAAGCCGCTGAATGCATCTAGATAATCTTCGGCAAGCATTCCTTTGTATGCGTCAGCATAATCTAAAAATGAACCCGGCCAAATGCGCTTTCGGTGTATCGGCCGGTAATTTCTTGGGTTTTCTTGTGCATCATCATGGCATTGAGGTTGACAAAAATAAAGCCCGTGTAATTATTACTGCTTCACCCTCGACGACCAAGAAGCAACTCCAGTTGTTACTCAGGAAGATAAATTTTCTCCGCCGTTTCATAGCTAATTCGGTAGGCAAAATGAAAGCATTCTCTAGCCTTTTGAAACTTAGGGACTTCAATAAGTTTGAGTGGCGTGAAGAACATCAAGCGGCTTTCACGCAAATCAAGGTCTCTTTTACCACGCCGCTAGTACTAATACCACCTCACCGCGGTAGGCTTCTCAAACTGTACATCTTGGCAGCTGACGAGTTTATCAGCCTTCATATCCTCCACGACTTACGAGCAACCCGTGTTGTCGTCCTTGGTGATTCCGAACTCGTGATTAACCAACTAAACGACATTTTTCGTTGCATAAGTTGTACTTTGGCGCCCTATCACATGGTTGCCACCTATTTGGCCGAGTCATTTGAGCGGATTAAATTTGAGCACATTTCGTGTGTTCGAAACATTGATGTAGACAAACTTGCCCAAATAGCCTCCGGAGCACAACTCACAGGGGGCAAGTTAGGCTGGGTAACACCCACAGAATTGCGATCTTTCCCAGCCTTGGTCAATCAACAAGTACTCCAGCGCAATCACGTGATAAAATACACATGAGAGTGATGTCTTTACCATCGTTACTAGAGCGAGGAGACCCCGTAGAAGTATGTGTTGTCGAGACACTACAGGAAGATTGGAGAAAGGCGATTTTATGACATCTCGATAACCCTAATGATAAACACGACTGGAGGACGAGGGTTCACACCACGAATTACGTGTCATACTAGAATGAATTATATTGAAAGGGTAAGGATGGGTTACTATTATTGTGCCTCGGCCCATAGGAGGCTGCCCAAGCAATGGCTGAGGTACACAAAGGGATCTGTGGAGCTCACCAATCCGGGCATAAGATGCATTGGTTGCTTCGTCGATATAGCTATTTCTGGCTGAGTATATTGAAGGGTTGCATCAAATACTCCCGAGGATGCATACAATGTCAGATTCATGGGCCTACATAGAAAGTCCCAGTTAAATTACTTCATTCGGTTACCAAACCATGCCGTTTAGAGGATGGGTAATGGACGTAATTGGCAAAACATGCATGGATATTAGTGGCAACCGATTACTTCACAAAGTGGGTCGAAGCAAGATCATACGCCGAATTAACATCCAGGAAGTCTGCAGTTTTGTAGAAGAAAATATTGTGACTCGATTCGGCGTACCAGAAACGATCATAATTGACAATGGCACAATCTTTACGGTGAACCTAAAAATTCGACTTTAGCAGTCTACGCCGTATTACTCACAAGCGAATGGGCAGGCTGAAGTAAGCAATAAGGTATTGATCGGCATTCGTGAAAAAACAGTAAGAGAAAGGTTTGGGATGTGGCATTTAAAGCTAAGTGAAGCATTATGGGCCTATTGAACTTCACCCCGATCCGCCACCGGAGCAACTCTTTACGCGCTTACTTACGGACACGACACTATGTTACCAGTCGAGCTAAGTATAAACTCATTACGAGTGATCGAGCAAAGTAGTTTGTTCAGTGCCGAATACAGTCAAGCCATGAGACAAGAGTTTGAAGACTTGGAAGAAATTCAGCTTGATGCGTGTAATTTATTAGTAGCACAGAAGAAAATTGCCGAGCGGTCTTATAATCAGCGTGTCAGACAAAAAATGTTCGGCGAGGGAAAGTTGGTTTGGCAAACTGTGTTGCCTGTAGGGATTAAAGACCCCAGGTTCGACAAATGGTCGCCGAATTGGGAAGGACCGTTCATCGTCCACAAAGTTCTCGGCAATGAGGTATACCACCTTAAAGACCAAATTGGTTTAGTTCACAAACTACCAATCAACGGAAAATTTTTAAAGAAATACTATCCAGTCACGTGGGAGATGCGAGAATGAATATCATTGTATTGAATTCATAAAAGGACGTACAAATACATTTATAAAAGGCTCTTAAAAATTCTAAGGGGACGAGAAGAGAAAGGTTTCAAGAGCGGCCTTCAACTTCAGCCACCTTACTTCGCTCAGTATGATCTCAGCCTACCTCGTCTTTTTATTAAGTTGAAGCTGTTGGATCTGCTTTATTTCGGCTGTGAAAGTCATTAATCGTGCCTTGTTCGCCTCAAAATCCATTTCGAGCTTTGAAGTAACAACCGACCTTTATTGTTGAAGCTCGGCGATTTAACGCTGAAGCTTAGAAATTTGGTGATCAAAACCAGTCAGCTGTGCCTTCTTCATTTTTATTGCCTCGACCTTTGACCGGTTGGCTTCATGCGCAGTCTTCATCATCTTCAAGTCGTCCCGGCCCGGAGAGCTTGTTCAAAAGTGGTAAAATGTTGCCGAGTCTGCTCCAGAATATCGGACAAATAGGCGACATTCTCCATGCTCAAGAAACCGCAATTTGCGAGGTCATTCAAGCACTCCCCTACAAAGTTAAGGCCCTTGCACCGAAGGACCTGAGAGGTAGAAAGAGATAGCAGCTCATGCAGCTTGGCAAAAGCTTAGGACTCGGCCACGGTCTTCGCTAGTTTGGCCGAGTCAGCAGACGAGCCAGCCGCGCTAGTAGTGCTGTGAAGAAGAGCATTAAGCTCGACCTCCCACGAAGGTTGCACAGAAAAAGAAAATTTTTAAGCAAAAGGAAAATTGTATGAGATGCATAGGGGAATTGGCTGTAAACCTGTCAAGATGAGACTTTGGCCATGTCCTCTGGTTAGTTGCTTGAACTTAGAGAGCTCAATGGCTGAGCCCAGTATTTAAGGTTGCTCCTTAATTCACGCGGCCGATGGAGGTTATCCACTTTCGACGGCCACTGAGGTGGCCAGGAAATATAGATAACACCCTTTGGCGTGTAGATCTGTCAATGAAATGAATGGTCGGGCACCTGACATTTAATATTTTCCTGGGTTCAGACGTGTTATAGGAAAATTAATAAGAAAAAAGGATCGAGCCTTACAAAAGCTGAGGTAACTTATTGTGGAGGAATGTCGAGGTTTTGATCTTGTGGATGAAGCGGCGTTTCCGCCGTTGCTTCAGGCTCGACCAGGGATATTTTCCACGATCGACTGCGGGAGGATCTGGTTGAACAGTCGCCTCGACCATAGGGGGACGATTAGCGGAAGAAGGTTTAGTTGGTCGAGGGCGACTCGCTAGCGGAATTTCGTCACCCTTGTCACTCTCGTCATCCTAAAGTAAAAAGCTGTTAGAACTTGTAAATCTGATAAAATGAAGAAGATCGTTACAAACAATAGTCTTACCTCTTCTATGATGACCGTTGATTGGTTTGGATTTTTGGGGAGATCTTTCTCGGTCAAAGGGGCTGTTTCCTTCAACACAGGCATAACGGCAGGCTCTTCGACCAATGGAACGGTAGGTGGCTCAACCGTGACTCCAGGGACGGGTTGAATTTAGATGGCTTGGCTAGTGGGAGTGGACCGTCGTACTGTCGAAGCCTGAACGACAGGGCAGAATGAGGGACACTAGGAGCAGTTGCTCTCGTAGTCTCGTTAGAGATAACATGTGTCTCCCGTTCTCATTTCTTTGCCAATTTCTTGACACGTTTTTGGGGTCGAGGAGCTTCACATGTCGTATCAGCTTCTTGGCGAAGTCGTTTGCTTTGCAAGGCTTGTGTAACAGTTTTCGCCTTTTTAATAGAGGCGATTGATTTTTTCCTGGCCGCAACTGCGGCAATCACATCCACCTTTTTTGACACTCGACTGCCTAAACGACTTCAGCTCCACAGCATAGAAGTCTTGCATGTCATCCAAAATGACACTCGATCGATCCAAAACCACATCTTCGATCGAAGCACCAAAGAAGTCTCATGTGTATTCTTCCCACCAGTCGCCGAAGGTGTCGGTACCAAGAGATTTGGGAACAGCTAGCCGAAGGTGAAATTTCTAGCATCTGTCTTGGAATTTTTTCCTTGTATCCTGACATTCCCTCTTCGAAGAGCCAGATAAGCGCCCTCGACTTAGGCGAGATCGGGAAGTAAGTAGAGGTATTGGGCAACTTTGAAGATATCCGAGCTGTTGAGCAGTAAAGTGAGGATGGTAGACCTCCCTACTTGCTCGACTAGCGTTATAGCCAACGAGAAGGTCGCGTGTTAGCATGAACAAACCCGAGTTTCGATGGAGGCCAGCACCTTCAGCTTCGTCCCAGGTCGTTGTTGGAAGCTTGATGGAGGAGGGGTACTTTTGACAGCAACATATCAAAAATTCATTGTCGGAAATGACGTTTAGACTGAAGAAGTATTTGAAGACTTCTTCGGCCCCATGAGGAGGTACCGGTCAAGAAGCCAGCTGAAGGCCAAGTGCTTCAGTAGGTAGAAGACTAGAGATCTCTGGCTGAACAGTGGCAAAGTAAACCTGAAACCAGAGTTGGAAAACCCAAAGGGGTCTATTCTGGTGTGGGTTGATTTTATGGATGGTTGCTTTAGCTAGGCAGCGCAAGAGATTAGCAAGCACGGTCGAGTTGAGTGACAGGTTATGACCGCTAGCCAAGGCTTCGGCTATCGGCATGTTCTCGACCAGGGATTTGTTTGACTTGGTACAATAGATAAACTTGTTGTACAAATAAAATAGGAAGGCTTCGTGTTCTCCCTTCCGTAGATTTGCCTCCCTTCGGCTAGCAAAGTGGAGAATGTGAGTGTTGTAGTTAAAGAAGTTCTTATGTAACTTCTGAACTTCTTCTCTTGAAGGCTCTTGGCCGTCTTGACTCAGCGTTTTGACGGCCCGTTCGTCGAAAAACGCCTTGAAATCCAGATTCGATGGACATCCAAGAAGGGTAGCATCTACTGGGATGCCAAAGGGGGAAATGCTGAGGATAGCAGAGATGTTGAGGATGGTAGGACTAAGAGGGCCGAAAGGGAGGATCATGGTGTTGGTGGCCGAGCACCAGAGGCTTAGTGCTGCCATAAGGAGTTCCTTGTCCATTGCGATCTCCACAGTCGAGAGTCTGATGGCGTCATGTATGCCAAGAGCTTTCCATTCTTGGCCGAAGAATTTTTCTATTCGGTTAACCTAGGCCACCCAGTTTGCGTTGGTCGTGGGCCATACTCCCTGAGGTCTTATCAGGTCTCATTTTGACCTGTCAAATCCTTACAATAAAGGGGCCAGGCAGTGAGCCTTGAAGAGCGCAGTGATGGACGATGGTACTGCGTCCTTAAAGAGTGGCCCCAAGATTTGGTGAATGGTGCTCAAATCACTTTTAAAGCATAAGGTCTTGATGGAGCTCCGATCAATGAAATCCTTGCACTTCTTGCACTCGTCGGAAAGTTGGGAAATAAAGGAAACCATCGGTGAAGGTTTGAGTGTTTTGGGGTTTGAAGGAATAACTTCTAATTTAAAATTTTGAGTTTCTTGGGATTTTGAAAGCAGAATAACAAGAAGATTTAGGGGTTTTGGAAGTGTAATGTACGAATGGGAAGGTTTCAGGTATTTACAGGCGTTTTTATAGGAAGGCTAAGTGTTTGATCTTCAAAAGCATTCAATTTTCAAAATTTAGAGGGAAATCGACTGGGAAATCACCAATCATTTTGGATATCTTGGAAATCTCCAAAGATAGGATTGAGGTTTTCGAGGACGCATGATTGTGTGTGGTGGTAGATTTGATGCATTGATGAGGAAGAGATGCTTCAACAGGCGCACATTTTCGAGGGCCATGATTTAGGGCTGTTAGTTTATCGAAGAATCGACACGTGGCAGGACATCGGGAAAAACAGAGATCGTGCAACCATGTTTCATAAATGTGCATAGTGGTGGTTATCGAGACGGTTAAGTCTAATGGCAGATGACATTTTTTGCTACTTCAAGGTCGAGACTGTTGGAAATGTGACCTAAAACCAATCATATGATGATACTTTACGGACATTTCAAACTAATGTAGTTCATTTCAAACTAATGTAGTTTAAATGTAAAGGGCAAAGATTATTGTTTAAGCCGTCTAATATAAATGTTATATGCTTAAACGATAAGTCCAAGTGTCACGGGATGACTCTTTAAGCCTTCCGCCCGTGCGGCACTTAGACTTGAATCCCTCGATGAACAAGCTAAGTAAGCCTTCGAAGCCTCGCTTCCCCGGATTGAATCACTAAGAAAGCTAAGATAGCTTGGAGAATGCTAAGATCACTTAGAAGATGGGAGAAAGGAAGCTTTGTATTGAAACTTAGGAGAGCTTTACAATTGCTTACAACTCTTGGATGGTTTGGCCAAATGGCCTTGCCTCCTATTTATAGGCTAAGTCACCTCCTCAATGGAGGGTTCTAGAATTCCCTACTTACATCCAAAAATATCTAGTATAGTTCTAGATACAACTTGCCTAATCTAGATTGTTCTAGGTGAGGCTTGAATATGTACACTTGTGTGGATTGTTCCGGAATGCCCTATATTATCTTGAACGCTCCGCCATGTTCTTGATTTCTCCGGGATGTTCCGGAAGCTTCCATGAAGAAAAGGTTTTATGGGCTTAGATAAATGATGTCTTGGGCCTTTTCTTTGTTTGTAACATACGGCCCGTGACATCCTCCCCCACTTAAGCCGTCGACGTCCTCGTCGACTCTTGCCTCTCGAATGCAGTAATCAGGTCCTTATATTGCCATAAGGACGTCTCCTTCTCCCATGATGCTTCGGAGTATGGTAGCCCCTTCCATTTGACAAGGTACTCCACATGCTTTGGTTGTCTTGGTCGTACCACGACATGCTTAGCTTCAATGCTCTCCACTTCTTTGTCAAATGCCTCGGTCATCAAAGGGGGTGCTCGATGAGACTCACCTCGGCTTGGTTCCTCTTTGTCCGCATGATAAGGCTTCAAGTTGCTCACATGGAACACCGGGTGAAACGTGAGACGGGGTGGGAGTTCCACGACATAAGCGGCTTTGCCAACCTTCTTGATGATAAGGAATGGTCCCTCATATTTCCGCAACAAGCTCTTGTGCAAGCCACGAGTACTCTTGTGCTGAGACGCGTTAAGCTTCACAAAGACTTGATCGCCGGTTTGGAACTCCACATTCCTTCGTTTACGATCCGCCCATTTCTTCATCTTCTTTGAAGCCTTCTCCAAGTGAGCTCGAGCAAGTTCATGGGCTAATTGCCACTCCTTAGCGGTTTTGAACGTGGCTGGACTATTCCCCGTGTAGCCAGTCACGACCGTGTTCGGGGTCAAGGGTTGTTGCCCTATAGCCAACTCGAACGGACTTTTCCCTGTCGACTCCGAACGTTGCAAGTTATAAGAGAATTGGGCAACATCAAGTAACTTAGCCCAATCTCGTTGATTGGCACTAACATAGTGCCGCAAGTAAGTCTCCAACAATGCATTAACCCGCTCCGTTTGTCCATCAGTTTGGGGATGAAAAGCAGTGGAGAAGTCTAATTTTGAGCCAAGTAGCTTGAAGAGCTCCTTCCAAAATCTTCCCGTGAAGCGAGCATCTCGATCACTGACTATGCTCCTCGGAACTCCCCAATACTTCACCACGTGCTTTAGAAACAAGCGTGCAGCTACTTCGGCTGTGCACTCCACGGGTGCGGGTATGAAAGTGGCATACTTGGTGAATCTATCGACCACGACGAAGATAGATCCACATCCATCAGACTTGGGCAAATGTGTGATGAAATCCATGGTTAAACACTCCCATGGTCTTGATGGGGTGGGAAGTGGCTCCAACAGACCTCCCGGTTGCCTTTGTTCCACTTTGTCTTGTTGGCACACAAGACAAGTCTTCACGTAGGAATCTACGTCGTCCCGCATTTGTGGCCAATAATAAGCATCGCTCACCAAAGCCAACGTGCGGTGAGTGCCAGGATGTCCTGCCCACATTGAGTCATGGCACTCCTTCAGGATTTCTTTCCTCAAGCTTCCCCACTTTGGGACGTAGATCCGCTTGCCCTTAGTGTATAGTAAGCCGTCCTCAAGCCAAAACCTTCTTGTCTTCCCATCCTTGACGAACTCCACAATGTTTTTGGCTTGGACGTCATGTGATAACCCTTCTCGGACTCTGCCCAAGAGATGGCTTTGCGGCTTGAGTACCGTAGCCATCAACTCTGCTCGCCTACTTAGAGCATCGGCCACCACGTTCTCCTTTCCTTGCTTGTACTCCAGCTTGTAATCAAACTCTGCTAAGAACTCTTGCCACCTTGCTTGCTTAGGTGTGAGCTTTTGTTGGGTTTGAAAGTAGCTAGTGGCAACGTTGTCCGTCTTGATAATGAATGGAGTACCAAGCAAGTAATGCCTCCAAACTCTAAGGCAATGGACGATGGCGGTCATCTCCCTTTCATGGGTTGTGTACCTCCTTTCGGCGTCGTTGAGCTTGCGACTCTCATAGGCTATCGGATGTCCTTCTTGCATCAACACTCCTCCTATGGCAAAGTCGGAAGCATCAGTGTGCAACTCGAATGGCTTACTAAGGTTGGGCAACCTTAGTACCGGCTCCTCCATTAAGGCCTTCTTTAACCTCTCAAAGGCCTCTTGACACCGGTCCGTCCACTCCCATGCCTTGTTCTTCTTAAGAAGGTCTGTTAAGGGTGCCGCTATGGCTGAATACCCCTTAATGAATCTCCGATAGTAGTTGGCTAGCCCCAGAAAGGATCGTAGTGTTGGCACCTTGTTCGGTGGTTCCCACTCTTGAATGGCCTTGATCTTGCCATTTTCCATCATAAGTTTTCCCTCCTTTATCTTGTGGCCAAGAAATTCTACTTCTTCTGTGGCAAAGGAGCATTTCTCCTTCTTGACATAGAGTTCATGCTCCCGAAGGGTCTTGAACACTATGCGCAAGTGCTTGACATGCTCCTCCAATGTCTTGCTATAGATGACAATATCATCAATGTAAACAACGACAAACTTGTCAAGATAAGGATGGAATACCTTGTTCATTAATGTGCAGAATGTTGCAGGGGCATTGGTCAGACCAAACGGCATGACTTTATACTCGAACGATCCGTATCTGGTCACCATCGCCGTCTTTGATTCGTCTCCAGGGGCTATCCTCACTTGGTAGTATCCCGATCGAAGATCCAACTTTGTGAAGTACCTTGCTTCACCAAGTTGATCGAATAAGTCGGCGATCAACGGGAGTGGGTACTTGTTCTTGATGGTGATCTTGTTCAAAGCCCTATAGTCGATGCACAACCTTAGGCTACCTTCTTTCTTACGCTGGAACAAGACAGGTGCACCATATGGGGACTTGGAGGGTTGGATGTAGCCAGCATCAAGTAACTCGTTGAGTTGTTTCCTCAATTCCTCCAACTCGGGTGGCGACATCCTATAAGGGGATTTGGAGGGAGGCTTAGCACCAGGCTCCAACTCAATCGCATGGTCGACCTCTCTCCTTGGTGGCAACTTCTTTGGCAGTTCCTTAGGCATCACGTCCGCAAACTCCCTAAGGACGGCCTCCACTTGTTTCGGCAAAGGCCCGTACTTCTCCCCTCCTTCATTCAACATTAGGGTTGCGAGAAATGTGGCCTCGCCTTTCTTCCAGGACTTGGCAAATTGCATTGCCGACAAGTGCTGGGTACCCTTCTTGGCTTGCCTCTCCAATGGCACCAGGCAAGGTTGTCTTCCGTCGTCCAAGATACAGAAAATATTGTAGAAGGGAATGGGAAAGGCTCGTACCTTGTCCATGAACTTTAACCCAATGACTACGCCATAGTCGTCCATCTTGACTACAGTGAAGTCGATCTTTCCCTTCCATGCGCCAATGTCCACCTGTACATTGCGCGCAACTCCGACAATGGGGGTGGCAGCGGAGTTTACCGTCTTCACGCTACCGGGCTCTTTTGTGACTCGGAGGCCAAGCCTTGTGGCTTCCTCCGACGTCATGAAGTTGTGTGTTGCTCCCGTGTCCACCAACACACGCGTCGTCTTGTCACCAGCCTTGACGTTGACGAACAATGATCCTCCCTCAACTTGAGCCTTGGGTTGTGAGAGGGTCGTTTGGATGGCATTCAGCAGACGGATGCATCCCATCCTTGCATCGTCACTCTCCTCGGGCTTGTCCTCCTTGAAGGCCATGGCCTTAAGGGCCTTCTTTTGTGGGCAGTCTCGCATCAGGTGAGGGCCGTCGCATAAGTAACAAGGGCGTTGCCAAGACTTACCCTTGCTTTTGTCCTGCTTGTCGACTTTCTTCTCCTTCGGTTTATGTTCTCCCCCACTTTTCTCATGGTTGCTCCTCTTCCCCGTAGACTTGGATTCACCTTGGTGGCTTGATTTAAACTCAATCAAGGATTCGGCAGCGGCAATGGCATCAGACAATGTTTGCACGTGTCTCCTTTGTAGTTCGAGTCTTGCCCAATTTTGTAGTCCACTCATGAAGTACATGAGCTTGTCTTCCTCCAACATGTTGGGCACCTCGAATAGCAAACTTACAAAGGTGTTAACATAGTCTTTAACGCTCCCCGTTTGCTTAAGCCACCTTAGTTTCTCCTTGGCTTCGTACTTGGCATTTTGGGGATAGAAGTGCAACATAAGATCTTTCTTAAATTCATCCCAAGTATTGAGGGAGAACGTACCTTGTTCAATCTCCATGCTCCGACGACGCCACCACATGAGGGCATTGTCCGCTAAGAACATGGTTGCCGTTGAGATTTTGGACTCATCATCTTCAAGCTTCAGGTACTTGAAGTATCGCTCCACGTTCCACACGAATGTGTCGAGCTCCTTTGCTTCCCTCTTCCCATTATAGGATTTGGGTTTGAAGGAGTCGACTACCTTGGAGTCCAACGCCTTGATTTCCCTCTGCCCTTGCACGAATTGCTTCACGACTGCTTCTTTACAAAACGCCACATCTCCCTTAAGTTCCCTTGTCTCCTTTATCTCTTCTTGAAGCGCCACAAACCTCGCCTCCATGTTGTCAAGGTGAACTTGGACTTCCCTCCGCATCTTGTCTGCCATGGTGTTGAGGGCGCCAAGGAGCTCATCTCGTAGCTCTTCCACCAAGCCGCGCAGTTCATCCTTACCATTGTCCACCATGGTTTGGATTTCCTCCTTGCCGACAACGTCCTCATCAAGTCGAGTATCGAACTCGAGTATGGCTCCTTCCACCTTCTCGAGTCGCTCCTCCATGGTCTCCATCGATGCTTGCAAGTCCTTTAACTTCGGCTTGCTCTTGGCAACGTCTTGGACCTCGGCAGTACGCTCCCTTGGATCGGAGACTCCGGACACCATCTCTCCACTTGCCATATCCTACTTTCCTTCAAGTGATTCACGAGCTTGGCTCTGATACCAACTGTCACGGGATGACTCTTTAAGCCTTCCGCCCGTGCGGCACTTAGACTTGAATCCCTCGATGAACAAGCTAAGTAAGCCTTCGAAGCCTCGCTTCCCCGGATTGAATCACTAAGAAAGCTAAGATAGCTTGGAGAATGCTAAGATCACTTAGAAGATGGGAGAAAGGAAGCTTTGTATTGAAACTTAGGAGAGCTTTACAATTGCTTACAACTCTTGGATGGTTTGGCCAAATGGCCTTGCCTCCTATTTATAGGCTAAGTCACCTCCTCAATGGAGGGTTCTAGAATTCCCTACTTACATCCAAAAATATCTAGTATAGTTCTAGATACAACTTGCCTAATCTAGATTGTTCTAGGTGAGGCTTGAATATGTACACTTGTGTGGATTGTTCCGGAATGCCCTATATTATCTTGAACGCTCCGCCATGTTCTTGATTTCTCCGGGATGTTCCGGAAGCTTCCATGAAGAAAAGGTTTTATGGGCTTAGATAAATGATGTCTTGGGCCTTTTCTTTGTTTGTAACATACGGCCCGTGACACAAGGAATATGTGATTGGAAGAATGCGATCTAAAGAAGTTAGATTCATGAGACCATTCTTTCGTTGACACATCCTAAACGTTCCTGATCATAGGATTGTCAATTGGGCATTGACAGTCCGTTAAGATCAGTACGTGCTATGTCTTCTCTCAGGGAGAGTGACTAGTCTCGAGTCATTAGTGTGTGTGACATCAAGACAAGTACGTAGGTGCTCAATAGAGAATGAGTTCACTGAACACGATCAACGAAGAGTTCTCATGTTCATGTCACATGAGAACTCATGGTTGGGATAATGCAAATTAGTCTTTTGACCTGAGGCATCACAGTTGTCTTGTGGTTAGGTCCTTAATCTTTGATTATGTCAAAGTCACTCTATCAGGGTGTCCACGGCATCGTTGGGGTTAAGCCACTTAGCCATGGAGGCAAGTGAATGCGCAACAAGGGATCTCTAACCTTCAAACTGTTTGAGGGAGAATACTCTATGATATGATTTAGAATCTCTGGCCAGAGTATGAATGAGATGTTGGAATGCGTTCCAGATCACATTCAAGGTAATCATATAAGTACAAGATTCACATTGGATAGTAGACATGAATAAACTATCAAACCAAACAATGTGGTCAAGAGTATTGTATTAGAGAAAGACCGTATTGCATTTGTAATCCTAAACTGAATAGGTTCTCCACCTCTTCTGATTAGCTTGGGTAACCATGATATGCTGCTAGGTGTCACTCATGGTTTGTGGAAGCCCTAAAAGTGTATTATCACTAACGGGAGAATTGAAAGTAAGTTTCAATTCACAATCGATTTGAAAGAGTTTGAATCGCCCACTGCCTCGCTAAAAGGAACCTAATGGATCGTACACCGTGTAAGGTAGAGATTGAAGATTCAACGGAGATGAGTAAGAATAATTAAATGGTTTAATTATTTATCTAAGGCTAGGATTAATTAATATGTTAATTAATCAAACGAATAAGTTCGTTAAAGACCTCGGGTTAGTTTTGGGCCGCAAGGCCCAATGGGATTTGAATGTCAAGCCCATTAACTCAAGTTGTATGACAACTTGAATAAAACAAAGGGCTTGAAAGCCCAATAAACCTATAGGCTAGCCATGTGTAAAAGAATAGGGCTTTTGGTCCATTAGGTCACTTATTTGAAGGGACTATATAAAGGACTTTATAGCCTAAAATTTACTAAGGGTTATTTTTGGGGAAAGGATGAGAACACAAGCTCTCATTTCTCTCAAAAATTTTGGCCAATCTAGAGGGGAATAGCTAGCAATCTTACTTCCTCTAGGTCACTCATTTCTTCTACAATATACCTTGGTGTGGAGACTTAGAGGTTCTCAATTTTGGGAACTTGGAGAAACCTTTTCATCCATCCAAATCCATGGATCCAAGATGCAAGGAATGAAGGCCCTCTCTTTGGGTGATTAGCCTTTGCTTATGCAAAGAGGAATCTACAAAGGTATTGATTTCTCAACTCACTTTGTTTTGAGTTGAGTCTTGATTCACCTATCTACTAGGCTTTGAATTTCATGGGTAAATGTTTTGTTTTAAGTGCATACAAGCATGATTTCGCCTTTAATTGTTAATTGCATGCTATTGATGTTGCTTAAATGAACATGTTTTTCACAAATTTTCCTTCAGAGACTCGGTGGAGGATTAGCAGTTGATGACCTTAGAAGCGATGGGGCAATGTTTGGACCTAAAATTATTAGGTTGGGCTGAGTATGGAATTGTTCTCAGCCCAGAAGCTTTGCTCGAGGATTTCTACAAACCAGTTGGTTCATGGGCCGCCCAACTGAAGTCGGCCAAGCCTTCTTTGGAAAAAATATTCCAGATGAATAGGAAGTAGGTGGGCCCTATTGCAAAGCGGATGAATGAATTGGTTAAGTCCTGATGCAGTAAGAATTCTCGGCCAGATAAGGATACCGGAAAGTGGAAGTGAATATGGCCTACTAAGAGGTGGAATTCAAAATCCTAATAAAAGTAGGATTGGCCGAGGTAAGATGGATTAGGGTAAGGAGTCCTAGTTCGAGTATGGTTAGGATTTGTTCTTGCTGCTATAAATAGAGAACGGAGTGTGCAATTCAAGACCTCTCCAATTCAACACACAATCGGCCTACGTAAACCTCTCAAACAACTTAAGATTTCTCGTTTTCTTTTTTCGCCAACACATATTCAGTTTGGATAAATAGCACTGTGGAGGTAACCGGCGAACATCTTCAGTTTGGATAAACAACACTGTTGCCGTAGGATCAATCGACCAAGTAGCACCTTCAGTTTGGATAAACAGCACTGCATCGAGGATGACTGGTTACCTATCCAAGTCTGGATCGAGAAGGGTTTCCGAATCCTTATTAGCAGAGGTTATCTTATTAGCCTTCTCGGCGAAGTAAGGTGTTACGAGTTCCGACATTCGGCGCGTTGAACACCGAGTGATTTTATGATTGGATACTCACAAGTAAGTTTCAGAGTTCGGCATTCTGACGGTCGAACCACATTCACCATCAAGACATACATCACCTTTGAATACTTGTGTCCATATAGTCTGATGTCGATTCGATGTGCTTATACCCTCACGAATATAATCACTACGACTGAATCCGGCATCGACGAATCATGAACTTTGCAGAACTAGTAGCCTTGTCTTCAGGCTCGAGAATCCAAAGGCCAAGATTTTTTCCTTCCTCAGCTGCAGTCAGAAACGCAAGATAAAGAAGTCAGAAATGCGCTCAATGCAACATCAACAAATTTTACTCCTCGGCCGAGCTCGACCGACGAGTTGGCACGTCCCGCATTCAACCGAATGACGTAGTTAGCTTATTAGTTACTAGGCTTGCGCACAACGTAAGCTTTGTCATTTTTAGGGTCAACACATTCCCAGGCAATTTAGTTTCAAACTAAATCATCCACTATTAACCAGTGGAATTACAAAATACAAAAAAATTTATTATTTCAACCTCTGTAGCTACTTGTATTATAAGTCAAATTAAACCATGCAAAAACAAACAATATTGATATAATCACGTTTCTTAACGGAGTAGCATTTTTTCAAGATTGATTCAACTTAAGTGGTGACGAGGGTCGGGTACTTCGGGACTTTGTTGCATGGTGTGGCAATGGCTTGGTGTTACTGCTGCTACTATATCGTCCCCGGCGTAAAACCCTAACTTGTGCTTTTCCTTTGATTTTTAAAGCAATTCGCTCAGTAATGTGCTAGTTATATTCTTCTTCTTCGTCTCTAGGTAAGGGTCAAAGGATCGACTTTCTATCCCAGCAACTATGAAGAAAACGAAGATGATGATAAAAAGGCGTAGACAGAAGTTCAGGCTTGCCTAACCTAGGGTTTGGGCTACAAACTCCACAACTATATCAAGTTATGGTGCAAGCTTATTTATATATATAGTCAGACTATATTCTTTCTTTTTTATGGATGAAGTCAGACTACATCTTAATTCTTATAATGGAATCACATGATGCTCAATACTTAATATTCTACTTTGTCTTTTTTTAATGGTGTTAAGCATCTTACAGGCACATTAAGAGCTCTAAATAAAAAAACAAAAATAGATAAATTTGTATGTGTTCGTTGCACATAATCATATGATGTTACTTATTGTCGATGTGTTATAAAGTAGGTAAACAATGAATTCATACTTGAGATCATAATATCAATAAAACAAATATATGTATAAATTGAGAACTGGGGAGCAAAAAATAATCCAAAAATTTTGGAGTCATCAATATCCCTTGAGGCGACACATGTCAGGGCAATACCCTACACATGTGCCCATCCCTAACTCTATGAATACCCCATCTCCACCATGAAGCCTTGAATCTCTCTATTTTCAGAGAAATTGATTTAGGCATCGGAGATCCATTGACCAAACTCCCCCTCACCCTACCTCATGGGCATGAGTGGCTTTGGCTTTTGATCAAAGGCTCTCGTAATCACTTTTAGAATTTTCTGTTATGTAGAATTTCTCAGATGCTCCTAGTCATCGAACATTTATACAAGTTTATTGATCAGTCACTGGAGAAAGGATACGATGATGGGAAATTCTAAAACCACAATAAACAGAATGCCCTACGTTTAAGGATATGAAAAACAACAGGTATGACAACAGTGGCAAAAGCCATTGCAATGGACTAAACGGCTACAAAAGCAGCCAAAACCCAAACTCAAGGAATAGCCATAGGTAGAGCCCAAAGCACAACCCTATGTGAAGCTCAGGATACGGTTCAGGCCCCTGTTGCTACAGCCAACACACATAAGGCGTTGACATTAGTCCACAGGCCAGGAGGGCTCAACCCATAATAGGCCAAAGTTCTGGCCTTTGGAGCCTAAGAACATGTACTAACTTAGTGGCCCTATCCTTCCTAGACCTAGGTTCGAGCCCAAGAAGCAGCAATGTTGGCTTAACCAGCAAGAAGAACGCATACCTACTCTAGGCCAAGGCCACGTGGGCTGACTTAACTTGGATCCACGCACTAATGCCCAACCCACTATGACAATCCAACCCTAGATAGGTTCTAGAACGGTTCAGCAGAACCGGCTTAGGTATGATCGATGACTAAACTAAGGGTATTTGTGAAGTCTAGATTTATTTGTTTGGCTTTCCTTGTCAAAAATTGTAAATGATACCACATATGCTCTTAGATAGTCTTTGAATTTACAACTGTGTTATAAGTTTATCTTGCTGGATTTTGTGTCCAATGGCATTGGTTAAGGACAATCATCATCACAAAAGGGTTGTTCATACATGTGCATTTCATATCTCTATTTGTGTTGAATTCTGTCTAGTTTGATTGTCTAGTCAATTTTGCGCGCTGACTTCTAGCTGTTTGGGCACACAACTTAAGACAGCTTATATGGGCTGACTGACACCTTTTTGTTGGTGGTCTGTTTCTGGCCCTTGATCTGCTTAGATTGTCTGCTGAGTTGACAGGTGGTTTTTGTCTTTGTTAGATGTGCAAAAATCAAATTTGTCTTTATAACCTTAGATAGGGTCTTCATCCTCTTTGTTTGTTGTAAACTAACTTTAGAGAGAGACATTGTTTTTCATCTCCATCTCAAAGCCCGTAAAAGTATCAAGCATTTTTCTGGGTAATGTTCTTCTTTGAATATTTATGAATCTATATCTAAAAATGCTTGTTCAATTATTCTTATATGCTCATATTTTTTGGCTAGGAGTTTTACATTTTCAGAAAAGAGTTGATTTTAGCTTTGAGCTACCTCTTATGGTTTTCTTTGAAACCCTAGCCACAAAACCATGTTCATGCATCAAACACCCAATCTCTACATACTAGGCTAGCACTGTTTTCATGATTTCATTTTAATTTTGTGGTCAAGTTCTTTAAGTTTCAAATCTTTAAACTGACCCGTTTTGGATTCTCATTAGTTTCCTCCTATAAGTATTTTTCTAGAGAAACTGATTGGTCATTGAATTTAGATTTTTTTATAACCATCATTGTCATATCATTTGCATTGGTTGTGTTGGTTCTCGATGCCACAAGGTGATGAGCTCAGGAGGAGCTACCACTTCATGAAGATCGAAGGAGTTCATCTTGTGTAAGGCAATGTTGGACAAAGGTAATGCTGCTCCGTAGATAGGGATCTAGGAATTGAGCTTGTGTGCTCTTTGTGTGAACCTTGTTTACACTAGTGGATTGGACTCAGTGGAGAGTCCCCCGTTTTTTAACCCAGAGGTGTTTTTCCAGCCAAAAACTTCTTGTTCTCCTTGTCTCCTAAACTTGTCCACATATCTTACTTGCATAAGTTTCATGCATCCTATATGTTGTTCTTTGATATTTGTTACCTACCAAGTTTACACTACATATTATGAACAATGAATTGAATTGTTGTTGACTAGGATAACTTGTAATGAACTAAGTTTGATTCGTAAATTTGCATTTGATTAACTGACGAATCTGTACATAGTTGACTGGTGAGGTTGACTAGTCAATCCAGCATACTTTGTTTCATTTCTTTATCATTGTTGTTTGCATAATGAACTAATATGTAAATGTCATCAAGTTTAGGAATTATTGTTGTGAAATTAATCTGGGCAAACTCTGATTAATTGGACGTATTGGTTAGTTATGATTTGTTTACTGCAATTACTCTTTATATCACTGATTGACTTGTAACCAGTTGACTAACTCTGTCATGCCCCAATCCCGACATACGTCCACGATCGACACGTGACGTCACCAAATACTCGTATATCTCACATACCTCGTCTTCGAGATATGGCAAATCACAATTCGAGAATCAAATTGCAAAGTAATTTTTCGTTTACTTTATGGCTGCATCTAACCTTCTCGTTAGACTGCCTACGTACCCTCAATAAGGATCAAGCCATTAGTAGTTCACTTATCACAAAATCAGACGTTTATTCCACTAAGTTCAAGCAGAAAAGCACAGCATTCCTCAATCATTTATTATAACCTGACAACATGTAATTTCTGGACTCAGGCTACATAACCAATCCCCATGAAAACATGATTTCTCTCCCATCCAACATATAAATCATTATATCTCATCATAATATCGCAACTCACAACACATCATATTTAAGAGCCGATGAAACACCAAAACCATTCTCTAGCCACATTAATTAATTAATTTGATCAAAGTAATAACAATCATTCCCATATCTTCTAAATTCATACCTTATGAAATCATAATCGAATCATAGAAAATCTCGAAAGAGTCACTCAGACGTCCAACATCTTTTCTAACTTCATTCACAAGACTCTCGAAACCATTGACACAAATATATATAAAATTAAGGCTAAAGTGACACAGTTAGGCCAAGCCTACTTCTCCAAATAATAGGATTTTAGGCTACTCCACGAAATTCAACAACCTCGGGTTCCGGACCACTCAACGGAACCAAACCAAATACGATCGCCTATAAAATGTACCAAGTACAACCAATCATCATTACCTCTAGAATGCGTATGGTCCCCCATCGCGGATATACCAAGCAGAACCATAGGCATAATCTCATCGTGCAGGTAATGCTTACCAATCGCGGATATACCAAGCATGATCACCCCTGAATACATATGGTCCCCCATCGCGGATATACCAAGCAGGACCATCCATGTACCATAACTACATGGTGCAATCTCATCATCACACATTAAACATAATTATACGCATACATGCTATCGATTCCACATATCAGTCAGCATCTAGTCATACGGAGTACAACACAAGGAATTCCCTTAATTACTAATTCTACTAAAAATCTAATAAAGTACCTAACTCATCTCTTGCCTTCCATCTCCATGTCATGCTATGTAGAATGCCAAGTTCAAATAGATATACTGTTGGTCGTCATATCCAAATAATTATCAAACAATATTTAAATCCCATAATTGTCATAACATTCATCCTAATTATCAATCACATTATTAAAAAGATAATTAAACACATATATGTCACAAACATCATCAGTGCACAAGCCAAATCCTATTTAATAAGCATAGGTCTATGGCTAAATATATAAAAATAACATTTCAATAGAAATCATATTCATAAGACCAATTCTTAATCACAATTGATACCAATATAAGAAATTAAGATAATAATCATGTCTCATATATTCAAGCCACTATCTAACCAATATAGGTCCACTGGTCACGTGCTGTCGCACGAGCCGCCGCGGGTGACGGTCGGCCATCCCGACTCGCCGGTTGAAAATTCAACTATTTTTAAAAATTACCAAAAATTACAAAAATGAAGATCTCAAAGAGTAGAGTAAACTTTATACTTGTGGCCAAGTCCAATTTGGCCGGGAAACACCTCAATTTCACTCAAACCCGCCGAAACCTTAAAAAAAGGTGTGCTTTGATTCGGCTTCCAATCGAACTTTGACGCCTCCAACACTGCTTGGGCTTTGTTCCTGGGGTTGAGGGGAGTCTTTTGGTGGTAGTCATGGACTGTGAAACTTACCGAAGCTCTCGGAAAAAGGGATAAAGCCGCCGGAACACCCGTGGGTTTGTGGCTTCGAACTAGAAAAATTGGAAAGAATTTGGGAAATCTAACACTACAAAGATGTAGGGCTCATCAAGGGCTTTCCATGGACACTAAGATTACCCAAAATGGAGTTCGTATGAAGGAGATATGAGCGGTCAAGTTGGCGAGTCGGGTGGAGAAATCGGGTTGGCCGGTTCTCTCCCCCTTCCTTGCCTCCTTTCCCTCATTTTCTTTTCTTCTGATTGGTCTCCTTATCCCACATAAATATGATTGCCTCTTTCCCACAAGATGGGAGTTTAAAATAAATTTAAAATCTATAGTTTAGTAACACAACTTCAATGTCCGTATCTATACCGTTATAATTCGGACTCGCAAACGGCTTTTGCCTATGCACTCGTAGTTTCAAGATCTATTTGAATACATTACTTGTGACCTCAAAAGGTCAACAAATTTTAAATAATTACCTTCCAAACTTCAAACTTCGTAACTAATTTAATTAAAATCTAAATCCAAATAAATTAATATAATTTCTCAAAAATAATATAAAATCTCAACAATACAAATATGTAGAATATAACAGTGAAATCCAGGAATGGGATTTCACATTCTTCCCCCCTTAGAAATTTTCGTCCTCGAAATTTTCAGTACCAATCCTTTCAACCATTCACACAATTAGTTACTGACAAGTTCAACAATTCTGAGTGCCATTTCCCTAGTATAATTGCCGTAAATAAAGTGGCAACATTGCTAATATGCTTACAAGCACAACATCGTCATCCCAACTCGACAACATCACTAATCTTTGTACAAGCGGAGTGTTACTTCCAATAATAATTCAATCATATGAACACAACCATTTCACAAACATCCATATCCATGATTTAAATGAAAAGCATTCTGACTACTATTTGAAGTAACAATGATGCATGTGAATTTCTCACCACATTTTCTAAGATTAAATAGAAATTAGCCGAACCACTTATTCAATGTACTATCAATATTCATCGCCAAAAACTCTGCTTTCTAATAAGTTAGTACAATTAATGAGCTCAACATATCAATACCAACCAACAGCAATGTCACATAAGCAACACAAGCCTTCAAACCAACAAGATCAAACGGTTAACTAGCGTCCCGTCAGAATTACATATTACATTACCCCAAAAACCGTTGCAAGCCGATCAATGAATCTCACATTTAGTCAAACCCTGTAACTAATATTAAATTCTTTCATCCTACCAGTACAAGAATATATCAACTTTAAATTTTGTTAGTCAATTTTATATCATGCGGATTCACAAGAACTTAAAACCACTGGCTATCTAACAAAAAAAACACAAAGTTGCATAAACACTTCATGGAATTCAACAAGCGTGAATCATTAGATTTCAGGGTTACATAACAAACCACACGACATTCAAGATTCCCATTTCATCAATTAGATAAATCACTATGGTTCAACATGATACCTTAGTTCATAGCATGTAACATATCAAAGAAACAACGAAGCATAGTCTTATTCTCAAACCACACTGATCCGCCAATCTATTCATAATAATAACAATCACATCCAACATCATTCCACAATCACTCCAATTACTCATTTCCATGAATCAAAGATGCACAACATTAACGTCTAAGTACATCAATCTATCAATGAAATAACATATCATTTCACAAATTTAATTAAAGAACTCTACATAAATCCCCACTTGGATTATAAGTAATAACATGGTGAATTTCATTTATATTCACAAGGTCTATTGTGGGTAATTCTCATTCACTCGAATCTAGGGTTCTAGACTAACCTTATGGGAATGAGCAAGAGCAAGGATTTCGAACAACTTAACAAAATCCAAAATATCCAATGGTTTCACGTAATCTATCCAAATCTATCACATGTATAATTAGTGCCTACATCAAGAGAATGGTGCACTGGCCAACCAAAACTCGGATAACTGTGAAGCTTGGGCAAGTGACAATAATACAATTATGTGATACCCAATAAAAATAGGTCATCGATCATAATCTATAAACATCAAATATAGAATCATGCTTTATGGAATCATAATCATGTTGCTGCAAACTCCGAAGAAGTCACCCAGACATCTAACAGCTTTTCTAATTCAAACCTCAAGATTCTCAAAACCATCATTCATATGTACATAAAAAAACTAGGGCTAGAGGGACGTAGTTTAGCTGAAGCCTACATAAGTAACCAAACAGGAAGTGGCCCCCCAAAGTGGATTAACCAAGCAGAGCCACCCCTAAGAATGTAACCAAGTAGGTAGTGACCCCCAAATGCAGATTAACCAAGCAGAGTCACTCCTACAACTATTAGGAAGTGATCACCCAATGCGGATTAACCAAGCGTGATCACTCCTAAGCATACATGACCATAAGGATCGCCCAATGCAGATTAACCAAGCGGGATCCATATATAGTATGGTCTCCCAATGCGGATTAACCAAGCAGGGTCAAGATAATCAGGTAGGTAGTGACCCCGCAGTGCGGATTAACCAAGCAGAGTCATACCTACAGAACTGTTAGGCAGTGATCACCCAACGCGGATTAACCAAGCATGATCACCCCTAAGTATAAATGGCCATAAGGATCGCTCAACGCAGATTAACCAAGCACGATCCATATATAGTATGGTCCCCTAATACGGATTAACCAAGCAGGACCACTAATGACCCCCCAATGCGGATTAACCAAGCATGGTCATAGTCCTCTACTAGCCCTTAATTTACAACACATTTCAATACACAATTCGAATCACTTTTCCACAAATATTACCAATCCATGAATCAAGTCACATTTAATAAAAATAGATTGATGACCAATTATAAAAGAATCACATTTTAATAGAAAACACATTTATAAAACCATGTCATAATTACAAAAGATAATAATATAAAGAATCAAGTAATCACCATATCGCATATTTTAAAGTCACTCACCGAGACAAGTCCGCAAAGCTTCACTGAGTCTCTAGTAATACTAATTTTAGTAATTCAAATGGTTCAAGACCTGTTGACCAATGTAATACCAATGTAAATCATAATTCCCCCCCCCCCCCCACACACACACACACACATATCACATGAATGCATCTTTATGCATAAAAGTTGTGAAATCATGTAACCACAATGCATATCGTAATTCACGCCAACAAGACTCGAGAAGGTTGCATATCATAGAGTAGGATCATTTGCTCTGATACCACTGAAAGTAGTCACGCCCCGATCCCGACATACTTCCAAGATCGACATGTGATGTCACCAAATACTTGTATATCTCACATACCCCGTCTCCGGGATATGGCAAATCACAATTCGAGAATCAAATTGCAAAGTAATTTTTCATTTACTTTATGGCTGCATCTAACCTCCTCGTTAGACTGCTTACGTACCCTCAATAAGGATCAAGCCATTTGTAGTTCACTTATCAAAAAATCAGACGTTTATTCCACTAAGTTCAAGCAGAACAACATAGCATTCCTCAAACATTTATTATAACCTGACAACATGTAATTCCTAGACTTAGGCTACATAACCAATCCCCATGAAAACATGATTTCTCTCCCATCCAACATATAAATCATTATGTCTCATCATGATATCGTAATTTACAACACATATCATATTTAAGAGCCGACGAAACACCAAAACTATTCTCTAGCCGCATTAATTAATTAATTTGATCAAAGTAATAACAATCATTCCCATATCTTCTAAATTCATACCTTATGAAATCATAATCGAATCATAGAAAATCCTGAAGGAGTCACTCGGACGTCCAACATCTTTTCTAACTCGATTCACAAGACTCTCGAAACCATTGACACAAATATATATAAAACTAAGGCTAAAGTGACACAGTTAGGCCAAGCCTACTTCTCCAAATAATGGGATTTTAGGCCACTCCATGAAATTCAACAACCTTGGGTTCCGGACCAACCAAATATGATCGCCTATAAAATGTACCAAGTACAACCAATCATCATTACCTCTAGAATGCGTATGGTCCCCCATCGCGGATATACCAAGCAGAACCATAGGCATAATCTCATCGTGCAGGCAGTGATCACCCATCGCAAATATACCAAGCTTGATCACCCCTGAACACATACGGTCCCTCATCGCGGATATACCAAGTAGGATCATCCATGTACCACAACTACGTGGTGCAATCTCATCATCACACATTAAACATAATTATACGCATACATGCAATTGATTCCACATATCAACAGCATCTAGTCATATAGAGCACAACACAAGGAATTCCCTTAATTACTAATTCTACTAAAAATCTAATAAAGTACCTAACTCATCTCTTGCCTTCCATCTCCATCTCCTGGTAGGTAGAATGCCAAGTTCAAATAGATATACAGTTGGTAATCATATCCAAATAATTATCAAACAATATTTAAATCCCATAATTGTCATAACATTCATCATACTTATCAATCACATTATTAAAAAGATAATGAAACACATATATGTCACAAACATCATCAGTGCACAAGCCAAATCCTATTTAATAAGTATAGGTCTATGGCTAAATATATAAAAATAACATTTCAATAGAAATCATATTCATAAGACCAATTCTTAATCACAATTGATACCAATATAAGAAATTAAGATAATAATCATGTCTCATATATTCAAGTCATTATCTAACCAATATAGTCCCACTGGCCACGCGCCGTCGCATGAGCCACCGCGGGTGGCGGTCGGCCGTCCCTACTCCCCGGAAAATTAAATTATTTTTTAAAATTACCAAAAATTACCAAAATGAAGATCTCGAATAGTAGAGCAAACTTTATACCTGTGGCCAAGTCCAATTTGGTCAGGACACACCTCAATTTCACTCAAACCCACCGAAACCCTAAAAAAATGTGTGCTTTGATTCAGCTGCCAATCGAACTCTGACGCCACCAACACTGCTTGGGCTTTGTTCCTGGGGTTGAGGGCAGTCTTTTGGTGGTAGTCATAGACGGTGAAACTTGCAGGAGCCCTCGGAAAAAAAAAAAAAAAAAGAAGATAAAGTCGCCGGAATACCCGTGGGTTTGTGGCTTCGAACTAGAAAAATGGGAAAGAATTTGGGAAATCTAACACTGCAAAGATGTAGGGCTCATCAAGGGCTTTCCATGGACACCAAGATCACCCAAAACAAAGTTCGTATGAAGGAGATATAAGCACTCAAGTTGGCGGGTCGGGTGGAGAAACCGGGTTGGCCGGTTCTCTCCCTCTCCCTTTCCTCCTTTCCCTCATTTTCTTTTCTTCTGATTGGTCTCCTTATCCCATATAAATATGATTGCCTCTTTCACACAAGATGGGAGTTTAAAATAAATTTAAAATCTATAGTTTAGTAACACAACTTCAAATGTCCGTATCTATACCGTTATAATCCGAACTCGTAAACGGCTTTCGCCTATGCGCTCATAGTTTCAAGATCTATTCGAATACGTTACTTGTGACCTCAAAAGGTCAACAAATTTTAAATTATTACCTTCCAAACTTCAAACTTCATAACTAATTTAATTAAAATCTAAATCCAAATAAATTAATATAATTTCCCAAAAATAATATAAAATCTCAACAATACAAATATGTAGAATATAACAGTGAAATCCAGGAATGGGATTTCACAAGCTCGTTTGACTAGTCTATTGTGCAACGTTAAATTTTTATTTGCAGGTTATTTCGCTTAGTACCAATTTCAATATTTTTGCCCATTTTTATGCAGATTTGAAGAAACTAGCCACAAACCTAGCTTTATGGTAGTGTACCCTTTTGTCTCAACCCCTAGGATAACGCGTCAAAAAGCATTCATTCTCAACTCAGCCTGCAAGCAAGTGTGCATTCATAATTGACCCCACACTCTGATGAGCATTACGAACCTAATTCCAAGTTAAGCATTCATTCACAGTTTGGCCTAGAAAGAGTTCCTTCTACCTCGCACCCGAGCAAGCAACACATGGAATGAGAAGAAACAAAAGTACGATCTAGATGAAGTTCAGTTGGCAGCTCATGCCAAGTGTAACCACGAATAGCTCGCTTACCAACTAGAGACGAATGACATGCATCGCAGAACAAAAAGGAAAGTAATGCATACCCTCAAGTCACCGCCAGAAGCAACCGGAAGTTTCGCTACCCTAGCAAAAAGAACTAGAGAGGCTCTTATTTGAGCGATTGTATGACTTCTTGTAATGCAGAGACCATCGACGAGGCGCTCTAGAGGGAAGTAACAAACATGAGTAAGTCACCGTTCACAGACGAGATCGAGCAGACGGACCCACCGCCTAAGTTTAACATGTCATTTTTCACCCTCTTCAAGGGAGACATTCAAAAAAGCACCCAAAACATTACTGCAGCACCATAATCCTCTACAGGAACATTGAGGCCCTCATGAGCAAAATTTTCACCACAACCCTACAAGATGAGGCACAAGATTGGTTCCACACCCTGTTGCCAACACACCTTAACCCCAATAACACAAGTTACAATGCCATGATGTGCTGGCAATCACTAAATTGACTATACAACCCTATCGAGAGATGGCGTCATAAACCAACTTGATAACAAAGCGAAGTAAGATAATTATAATGTGAGAGAATTTGAACCAAAATGTTCATTTAATATAAAATAGTAGCTTCCACAAAGATTCCTAATCAACCTCCCCATTTGGGGACACAAGTACAAAGATAAGATCCTATTATTGTCACATCACATCAATGCAACTAGAAGTTTCACACAATAGTAAACACATAAAAGTGTAATGTTATGCATAATCGAAAGCATGATCATTCAATTATTACAAACTAGAATAAACTGCACTAAAGGAATCATCACCCAAAGTCTAGATGATTGATGTCTCACTGCTAAGCCCACTTATCACCTTTGGGGTTATCGTTATTTTCGTTACGTCCTGAAGGGTCGAAAAACAAAGTGCGAGTGGATAAAGTTTTTCTAGTTAAAATCATTTGAATATAATAACCCTCGTTTTGAAAACACATATACAGCAAAAACTACATACGTATAATACTACAATAATAATAGTCAAACTTAAATCACAACACTCATCATATCAAACAAAGAATCAAAGTAACTCTAATATATATCAAATAGGTAGAGTGGCATCTACCTGATTGATGACTAGCATTTCTAGCCTTTACTAGAAAGATATGTACCTGCAAAGAAATCACCAATGGACTCAAGATATGGAATTCAAATAACCCATAATACTTCCCCAGATTCGCATAACTCAAAACCATAATGAGATCAACCCCTATACGCTTCAAACTCAACGGTTTCATCAAAGTTCATCGCCGGAGTTAGACATGCATGCACATTGGATTACAGAGGTTAAAACCCTCAAGTTTTGTCACACATAGTAATTCCTCAGGTTATAGCATTCCACTACTTCTCGATCTCTTTGTCGTACATAGTAGTAAGGTTGTAGCTACCTTTTTCGCCCTTTTGTTGTAGCTGGAGAGGAGCTACTGCTAATAGGTCGTGATACGTGTGATAACCTTCTTACATCTTCCTCTGCTAGGTCTAAGTTTGTGGACATCTACTTTCTTCTTGGCAGTAAAGTGTTGACATTGGGCACGATGACGTTGGAATAAATGATCACCTCTGAACTGAATGCCAATGAGAAATGAGTTTCGCTGGTTACTAGTCGTTTAGTAGATGGTTCGCCCATAGAACATCGGGGAGTTCGTTTGGCCATTTTTCCTTCTTGTCTGAAATAAACTTCTTAAGGCTCTAAGGTTATCTTGATGGATGCCTCGGCTTGGCCATTACCCTAGGGATACCTAGACATAGACATTTGCTGCTTGATGCCATATTTCCGAAAGAACTTATCCAAATCTTTACCTACAAACTGCGAGCCATTATTTATGATGATGGAATATGGGAGGCGAACTAGTAGATGATGTTCCTTTATATGAAGCGCTCTATGTCTGTCTGGGTGCTAGTCGCCATGGATTCAGCTTTGACTAATTTGGTAAATTAGTCGGTCGCTATGATTATCATGTATCTGCCCTCAGTAACAAAGACATTGGTCCCACCAGATCGATTGCCCACTATATGAATGGTCATGGGACCGTCTGCGGATAGACCTCACTGGCAAGTACTGCAGGCACTAACTTGAAATGCTGCCAGCTATCGTACCTTTGTACAAATTCCTGGGCATCTTGATGGATAATAGGCCAGTAACTTGCGTTGAAAGCTTTTTGTGCCAAGGAGCAGCCTCCAAAGTGATTTCCACAAACTTCTTCGTGGATTGAGATAAGAACTTTCAAGTCGTTATGAGACACCCCATAGTGAAGATGTGGTTCTGAAAGGGATCTATGAACGAGCTTGCCGTTCCATATGTAGTAGTGTGCTGCCTTCGTTTAGAGCCTTTTTTTACTAAAATATGTTTGCAGAGAGTGTTCCATTGATTTAGAAATCGATGATGAGATCTTGCCAACTTAGAGTTGTGTTGACCTCTACTACCGATTCTACGTCTATACTCGGCTTCTCCGAGTACTCGATTAGGATAGAGCATTTGAGTTGATGGTCGAGGGCATAACTTAGGCCTGCTAGCGTGTCTACGTGGGCATTTTCTGCTCATGGAACCTAAGTGAGAGTGTAGGTCTGAAACATTGTGAGCTATTCTTGCACCTTCTCTAGGTACCATGCCATCCTTGGATGTTTTGCCGCGTACTTCTCTGAAGTTTGATTGGTGATTAGTTGAGAATCAGAACATTCTTCACCGCTAAGTCTTTTACCAATCAGTGGCTTGCTAGTAAGGCTTCATACTCTGCTTTACCGTTTAATGCCTTGAAGCCTAAAATGATTGCCTGCTCGAGCATTGAATTGCCTAGGGTGATGAAGACTAAACGTGCTCCTGATCCTTGGTAGTTTGATGAATCGTCGACATGTAAATGCCAGAAATCTCCTATAGGTGAGACTGGTGCACCTTTGTGTGCTTTTCTATCTCCAGGCCGTTAATAGGTTGACCTCCTACATCATTTAGGTTAGGAGTGAACTCTGCTATGAAGTTTGCCAATGCTTGGGCTTTTATTATTGTATGGGGTCAGTAAACTAGGCCGTATTGGCTAAGTTCCAACTCCCATTTCATCACTTGTGGAGAAGCGTCTAGACTGTATAAAGCTTTAGAAGTGTAGAATACAAGCAGTTAAGCCCATTTCATCATTTTTGCCTCTTTCACTAATGTTGGTTATCTATGTTGCAAATATTGACAACATTTGCAAATGTGCCCCTTAAGGTTCCTGCATTCAGGTTAGCATCATAGTCATACTTATTACTATTCCATCATTGGTAGGAAATGAAACAAATTCTTATGATAAGGATATTGTAGCTTGTATCATTGTAGTGGTATATTATATGTTCTTTTTGTTCTGTGATTATGAACTTCTAAACTGTTAATAATTTTGACTGGATGACACTTTTGGAATTTTGTTTAATGCTTGTTTGGTTCTGTGATTATGAACTTCTAAGTTGTTACTATTTTTGATTGGGGATTGGCTTCGGGTTAATTTGGACTGTCCCTTGTAACTAGTCCATGGGTGTCCGTATTAAGAAATAGCATACTTTTGCTACTTGGGCTGGTTTGGTATTGCTGTGCTTTGAAAAAAAACTGCTTCTGCTGTGCTATGAGAATAAGCAGCAGAGTGTTTGGTAAACTTTTTTGTAAAAATGCTTTTGAAAAGAAAAAAAAGCAATATTATAGTGTTTGATAAACTTTTATGTAAAACAGATGTAAAAAAAAAGCTGGTTTTTCAAAGCTGACTTTTGCAGCTTTGTGTTTTTGGCTTTTTTTTCACCCAAAACTGTGAAAAAATGCTAAAGCTGAATGTTTACTAAACATAAAAAAGCTCCCAGCTTTTTTTGATAGTCATTTTTTTCAGAATCACTTCAGTACCAGACTAGGGCTTACTCTTTCTCCCTCCATTTTCCCTCTTGCTTATTGCTTTTTCTATTCTCTCTGTTTTTTCCTCTATTGCTTCTGTATTCACATTCTTGTTTGTAAACATTTTAGTTGAGTATCGGTGTACATAAGTTAGATATGAGGATATGTGTAAGAATAGACTTTGATCTTAATATTCCTTGGAACTGTGCATTCCGATTCTGAGAAATTTCTTTATCAGTTTTGCATGGCTTGAGTTGGTGAGTCTAGGAGTTTCATGCTAAAAATGCTTGCTGGAAATGGTCAGAAGGGTTGGCCCTATGTCCAACGTTTGCTGGTACATTTGTTTCAATTCATGGAGCCGCCATTTTTGAGGAATGCTGAACTTGGAGTTCCGGTCTGCCTCTTTTCTCTTCCGGATTTGGTTGTTTGCAGCAGTATTTCTTTATTGCTATCTGTCTCACCGAGTTTTCTGGTATTTTTATCCACGTAAGTTCATTTCATGTATAAAGGCACATTTAGGGTGCAGCTAGTGCTACTTCATGATTTCCCGGAGTTCCTTTGTCATTATCATTTTACTTTCTGTGTTGTAATCCCTCCAAGCTGCATTCAAATGCGAAATATCATCCTCATGTTTTGACATTAAATAATCATTTACTATTTCGCTCGGACTTTCTATTTTCTTAACATATATTTTTTATAATCTTTTATAAATTCACATTGGGTTCCCATCGTGGTTTTCTTGTTATAATATTTCATCATGCTTAAACATCGTTTCAAAATACTTTACAGACAAGGCAACAGGGTCCGTTATTTCTGATTGAACTGAAGCAAAAGTTGCTCCTTTTACCACGCGAAGCTGCCTCAGCTGGTACTCGTTACAATGTACCCCTGATCAACTCCCTTGTGCTTTATGTTGGGATGCAGGTACTTAGTTCTTATGCTGGACGTGCTACGAGATCCAACTGTTATTATGCTTTTTTGTTTAACATCAGTCTAGGATGCATGGACACGGACACAGATACGTAGATACGATACAATACGACATAAAGACACGTCAAATTTCTAAAAACGAAGACACGATACATCAAGGATACGGCAATTAAAAAAATATATAAATAAATATATCTAAAATATTATAAAATAATCGTTCAAATTTATTACCCAAACTTAAATTTATTTCAATAAACTCTAAACAGAAAGATAAACGAAAATAAGCATACAAAATATAATAATAATATTATATACAAAAAGCAAAAGGGGCTTTAAGTTTTTCCAATTTACATAACACAACAGATGAGCCAAAAGTCATTGAATCAGTCAAAGCAAAAGAATCTTTTAGCTTCGAAGTTCAAAACGGAAAAGCAAGCTTCCTTTCAGTTTCAGAGATGGGTTATGGGAATCAGATTGAGCTTCAAAATTCACAAAGCGAAAATGAAGTCGAAAGCTCTCACCAGCAGTTGCAGATGGAGATGATGGAGATGACGGAGCAGTTGCAGACGGAGACGATAGAGACAACGGACAAACGGAGCTGTTGCAGACGACAAGTTTGATTTTTGAGGTTTGAAATCGTTTTGGTTTTTAGTCAAACAATCGTTTCAATTTAGCTAATTTGAATCAATCATGATTCTATGCGGATTTATTGGATTTTTTTTTCTCTAATTATCCTCTGATTTAGTTTGAAATGTATGCAAAAAGTATGATACGCGTATCTCATCAATAAACAACGTATCCATTCGTTCGGATACGTATCGGGCCCGTATCCATGCGTATCATGTGCGTATCTGTATCCCTGCGTGTCAGATATGGGATACGCTGGCTTTTCCCCGTGTCCATGCACCGTAGATATCAGTCCTTGTTATGTAGTATTGAAACTTACATGTAATCCATTACTTTCCCTAAATGTTCGCTATAAAAATTTCACTGTTTCCAAGATTTCTTGATTGCCACGTTCTAGTTCTATTGCTGTTGTGCTTCACTAAGAGGGAGTAAGGATGCACCGGGGGCATAATTTTATGAATCCGAAATCTAATGACCTTCATGACTATATCTGTATCAAGAGATGGTCTTGACTTGAGTAGCACGGACAGTCAGGTGCTTATATTTTGGGTTGATTTTACAGGCTATCCAGCAGCTTCAGGCTAGAACCCCTCACGCACAATCTACCCAAACTGTTCCATTGACTGTCTATTCGGTGGGTGCTATTTGAAAATTTTTCAGAATCCGAGATACCAGTTGTGGAACCGAGCTTTTATCAGATGTGCGCCGGAGATTGAAAAAGTATTTGAATCTGTCTCAAAGTCTTGCGGCGGACCAAAATCAGTGGACATGGTCTCAGGTTGGGTATCGGACTTGCATGGCCAAAAGACATGAGCAGCTAGTTGCATCTCCAGAGTTTTAGGTGTTCCAACTTCAATCCCCATAATTGTATGTATTTATCTTATACTTTAGATGTTTTGTAATTAAATGTTTACCTAAATTGTAAATTGTTCGATGCACTTAGGGTGGGTTTGCACCGGACTAACTCGGACTGGACTAACTTTAGGGACTAAGCTGGATTGGCTTAGACTAGACTAAGTTAGACTGGCTTAGTAAAGCGTTTGGTGCAGTGTCAGACTACAAAACTGGACTAACAATAAATTATTATTATTATTACTATTAATTTATTATTATGTTTTAATTTATTTCCCATTAAAAATATCAACATTAAAATGGAAAAATGGGGCATCTTCTTCACAAATTGCTGGTGCTCCTTTGCACACAGAATTTCCATTCACATAATTCAGTAATCATTCAACGATTAAAACTAACTGGTATCCCAGAAAACTCACAAATCCAAGCCTACCTTCACAAACCAAATGCAACCAATTCACAGACTCCATCAAATATTCTGAAATTTAAAGAACATAACAAATAAGGTAAAAAAAAAATAAGGAGATGAAGAACGCAAAGCACCCAACCCAGAACCCAATCAACTTCTGCAAACCCTCCATAGTTGTAATCCTTCGTAAGGAAAATTAAATCCCAGAAAAATCAAACCCTTCAAGCTCACTTGTATATGTAGGACCAAAAATTTGATTTGAAAACCTTAAATCGTCGAAGTTCTGTTGAGTTGGAAACGGAGCTTGTGGGTTCTCCGATTGAAGTTCGAATTTGAGGTCCCATTCCTGATTGTGGGTTGGGGCGATGAGAGAGAGATTGGTGGTGGTTTGGACCGGTGGTGTGATCTTGGTCGTGTTTGGCGATTGAAAGATGTGCAGAACTTCTAACGAATTTGGTTTTGCAATTCGAGTTTGGGATTTGCGATGGAATCTGGGTTTTGATTTGAATGTGGGTTGCAATTTCAACAAATCTGGGCTCTGTCTACTACCTTTTGGGTCTGGGTTTTGCGATTCGAATTAGAGTGAATCAAACGACGGCGAGAGCAAGTAGATAATGCTATGGGTTCTGGGTTTTGAGAGATTCGAAACAAGCAGACGATGCGATTCTGGGTTGGCAAGTGTTAGCGATGTTGGCAATGCGAGCAGAGAGAGGAGATGAAGGATGATGAGGAGAGAGAATGTGAGAAGATGAAGACGCAGTGAAGGTCTTAGCAGTCCCATGGTTATTGGGGGGTCTCGTTAAGACTTTTTAGTGAAGAGTTTTGTCCATGCGAGTCCCCTTTAGTCTCATTAATGTTAATCCTAGCATGGAACAAACACGGTATTGGACTAACGGCTAGTCCAATCCAGTCTAGTCCCACTTAGTGAGGGCAAACAAATGCCATCTTATTTCACTCTCTTTTCTCCAACTTGCCATCTTATTTCACTCTCTTTTCTCCAACTTGCCTCTTTCTTTCATTAATTGACCAAAAATAAATAAATAATACAACAACAACAACAATAACAAAGCATTTTCCCACTAAGTGAGGTCGGCTAACAAAAAAATACGTAAAAAATAAAAATCAGCACTTAAAAGTGACTTTCAGAGCAAAGCTGGATTTATTTGACTCCAAATAATGTCCATGTCAAAACACCAAGGTTGTTGCACGTTCTGATCATCCAAAAGACAAATCCATTGTGGTGAGGGGCAAGAGACGACTTGTACTTCGACCCCGGCCTTGCTCAGAGAGTAGGTTATGCATCGGCAGCAACGCTTTCAGGGCCAAATGCACCACCACCGGAAAAGCCAAGCACAAAATCAGATACATCACAGGTCCCAAGGAACGGGGGCTGTGGAAAAACAGAAGCCATAAAAGTGAAACAATTGAGACTGAACCAGACACCATCATGGTCGGGCGGCACCAACAAATGATAAGTTCATTTGTGCTAGTACTACTAGTAGCGGTGCCGCTGCTCGTAAATAGTAGTAGCACCTCCAGTGAGGAATATGCAAAGCAATACGCAAGAACTCTCCACATGGAAATCATCGTGAGTGTGGGGTTTGTTTGGAACAGATTCTGTTGAGGGTATCTCATTTGGACTAACGTCAGGATTGTCGAAATGACAAAAGCTAGAATATTGTTGCGGTGTGCGTGACGGCGGTTAGCCTATGGTGCTGCAACGTTAACATAAAAGAACAAATGATTGTTGGAGAAATACCAGACATTAACAATTGGCATCCTTTAAGCAAATAGATATTGTTTGTACCATACTTAATCAATCCCGAAACTACTAAGCACCGGTCAACAACATACCGTCAAGGACCCACAAGACTTTTCCTCCAACCAGAAGGCCAATCACAACACGACACATGTCGGTATCAGAGGCCAATCACAGCGCAACACGTGTCGATATCAGAGGTCAATCATAACACGACACGTGTCAATATCAAAACAAAGCTAGAAACTCTCTTCTATGAAAGGGGATCATTCTCCCACAATAATCCCTAATGTCATTTTGTACTAAACTATTCACTATAACTCACTAAAAGAGAGCTTGAACCTATGTATTTATGTAAACCCTTCACAACTAATGAGAACTCCTCTACTCCGTGGACGTAGCCAATCTGGGTGAACCACGTACATCTTGTGTTGTTTTCTTCCCTGTCTCTATTCATTTACATACTTATCCATACTAATAACCAGAGCAATCTAGCGAAGGTCATAAACTTCACACTTTCAGTTGTACCAAAGTCCTCGCTGATTTTGTGTATCAACATTTGGCGTCGTCTGTGGGAATCGTACTTATTCCTACTCTCTCCAGCTTTGTCAAGCTGGTTTCCACCATTCGCACACTTTCTTTCGACCACATACCTCTCTCCAACATGGGGAGTGAAGGGAGCCACAACACGCAGAACGACACCCCATCGCACTTAATGCAAAGCAACGAAAGAAGGAACGAAAGAGGTTTGCTCTTCAGGCTAAAGTTGATGAGCTAGAAGCTCAGAACAACAAGATAGTGATAAGGAATGAGATCCTCCAGGAGCAGTATGAAAAGCTCTTCGGAATGCTCCATGAAGCTAGGCATACTCAAACACATGAACTCATCGCCCCTGGGGAAGTCAACCACCACCTGGGTCCCCCCCCAACACGGGGGATCACCTGCCTTCAACATGGATATCCCTAATGGAGAGCGAGTTACTCATCAAGGTGTTGATCAACATGAGACCTCTCTCGACCCAGCATCTTCGACCCGAAGCAGGAGAAGTGGAGGAAGGCACATTTTTGCAGAAGGAGTAGAATGATCAAAAGCCGTTTATCGCGACTATTGAGACTTCCTGAGATAACGTCGAGAGAACCTCATCCACATAAGCTCGAATGTCAATGATCTAAGAGTTTCTGAAAGGTTCGGTCCTCTCCCATGTCCCAAGCCAATTGCCAATCTAGGGAATGAGCGACATGTCCTATAGGAATATGAAGTTACGGGGGACCTGGGGGCGTCTCGACAGGCTCGCCCTGGAAGTCAATACGATGAGTCCAAAGAAAAATCCCATGCCCTTGACCAAGCTTTCCTACTTCCAAGAGGAGATGGAGACTCACGGAAGAAAGATCCAGCAGTACCTGACTCCACTCAGGACCCTCTTGTCCTACAACTCCTTGAGGAAGTGAACAAGTTGAAGGCCGAACGTCAGGCCGAAATATCTGACTGGAACCAATCTAGGCCTGGCCCTCTTACAAGGAGGATCCTCGACACCCCCTCCAAGCAAAGACAAAGCAGAAGCGTGGCTTACAACTCTACACTGGAAGGGAGGATCCGATTGAACACCTTAACCTCTTTGAGTCCACCATGGCATACTGGATGCACACTGACGAAGAACGATGTCTTCTCTTCCTCTTTACCCTCTCTGGTGGAGCTCTGAATTGGTATTGCCGTCTTCCACCTAAGACAGTAGACTCATTTGAGAAACTGAGGAAACTATTTGTCTCTCAACATATCTTCTAGACATATCGCTTGCATTCCGCAAATGACTTGTACACTATTCACCAGAAGCCGGATGAGTCACTACGAAAGTATGTCGGCCGCTTTAGCCATGAGTATTCTCGCTGCGCTAAGGCAGATGATAAGACCGTCCTTAAAGCCTTCACGGCAGGCCTACACGACTGTTTCTTCAAGTACATGATCAATGCTCACACTTGGAAGACTTACTCTGAGGTAATGGCACAAGCTTATAACCATGCCTCTGCCGAGGTAATGACATATCAAAGGAAACTCCCTACAACCATCCCTGATTAGCAAATGGGGAGTGAAAGCCAAATCAATCGAATGAGAAGACCTCAACCTTCCAAACAGCAACGACGCTTCCCCCCGCCCTACCTAATACCTCGCCAAGTCAACAGGCGTATCATTCTCAGGGCAAGAGGAAAGACTTCCATCTTCACCAGTCTCATTTTAATAAAAAGAGTAAGGGGCACTATTACGATAGCCCAAGGTATCACCACGATAATACCCGCCCCCAGGCAGTCAATGTAGTGGGCCAAACACGTGTCAAGAATGGTCCTACCCCAAGGGATGAGACATACACACCTTTGAACGCCACATGCATGGCCATTTACCTCAGTATAGCTCACTTGATACCAAAGTCAAGGTCGAGGGAGCCAGATTTCCAGTCCACGAAGAACACATGCATGTTTTGTGGTTACCATGAGTATAATGGCCATGACAGCAAGAAATGTATCACCCTCCGTGATCATATTGAAGCTTTGGCACGTGAAGGAAAATTTGACCAGTTCCTCCTTCACCCTCCAAGGGATAATCGCAACCAACACCAAGTGAATGTGATATATTCCATAAGCGGTGGCACAGCCATATCTGAATCTTCCAACAGGGCTATGAAAAACAATGAACGAACGTTGAAGCCTGGCCACTAAGTGTTTCACGTGGAAGACATCAGGGGAGGCAAGTATCAAAAGCCTAATTGGGATCCAATATGTTTCTACCTTGAGGAAGAAAGAGGTATCATCTATCCTCACAACGACCCATTGATTATGGAGGCTCACATAGCCAACTTTGATGTACGACGAATCCTGGTAGACACGGGGGCGTCGGTCAATATCATGTTTGCTGAAGCTTTCAAAACACTTAATATAGCTAAACACTTGCTCGATCACTCGATTTCTCCTCTGATAAGCTTCTCTGGTGATGTCGTGCAACCTTTAAGGAGCGTACATTTACCCTTTACCATCGGTATAGGCCCGTACACAGCCACCACCACCACTAACTTCTTGGTGGTTGACTGCCCAACGACATACAATGTCATCTTTGGGCGCACAGGCATTAATGATCTCAAGGCCATGGTATCCACACATATGTTGTTGATGAAATTTCCAACCCCCTATGGCAATGGTTACATTAGAGGAGATCAACTTAGTGCACGAGCATGTTACAACACTTCAGTCAAGCAACAACACTTGCATGTATCTATACATGGCGAAGTTATCAAGATCAGCTTGGACAAAGCCAACTTGAATATTCACGGTGGTAACAATCAACCCGACGATCCTCGAGATGACTCTTTCACCCAGCAAGCACAACCTGCTGAAGAGTTGGAAAAGGTCTCTATCTCAAAAGATTATCCAGATCGCATAGTGAAGATTGGCACCACTTTGTCACCACCCATTCGGTTGGCATTGATCTCTTTTTTGCAAGAGAACACTGAAGTCTTCGCCTGGTCATACGAAGACATGCCAGGCATCTATCCCAATATCATCTATCATCGCTTGAGTATTGATCCCAAGACCAAGCCAGTGAGACAGAAGCGAAGATCTTATGATGCTGAACGATATAAAGCAATGAAGGCAGAAATTGAAAAACTCAAAAGCATAGGCTTTATCTGTGAAGTCAATTATCCAACGTGGGTAGCAAATGTGGTCCTTGTTAAGAAAAATCCGACCAAGGAAAGTCTCTTGCTTCAAAAGATCTTGTGGAGAATGTGTGTCGACTACACCGACTTAAACAAAGGATGCCCGAATGATAGCTTTCCCCTTCCTCTCATTGATACACTTGTAGACTCTGCAGCAGGGTGTGAACTCTTAGCTTCATGGATGCTTACTCAGGGTACAATCAAATCTTTATGAACCCTTCAGACCAAGAACACACGGCTTTCACCGCTGATAGAGGACTATATTGCTATAAAGTCATGTCATTCGGCCTAAAGAATGCAGGGGCGACTTATCAAAGATTAGTTAATTCAATGTTCGCTGAACAGATTGGGAAAAGCATGGAAGTTTATGTTGATGATATGTTAGTCAAAAGCAAACATGTTGACCAACACATTGCCAACTTGTCTGAAACCTTCTCTATCCTGAAGAAGTATCGAATGAGGTTGAACCTCAATAAATGCGCTTTCGGTGTGGGCTCTGGGAAATTCTTGGGCTTCATGACTAGCTAACGAGCCATTGAAGCTAACCTCGAGAAGATCAAAGCAATCATGGACATGAAAGAACCAGTAACCTCAAAAGACATCCAGAGCCTTACTGGCAAGGTGGCAGCCTTGACTAGGTTCATCTCTAAGGCCACAGAAAAATGCGCTCATTTTTTCAAAGTACTTAAGGGAAGTAAGAAGTACATTACGTGGACTGATGAATGTGCCGAAGCATTTAAGAACCTCAAGGATACCCTAATTGTATATCTATCTATCTCAGCTTTAGCAGTTAGTTATGTCCTCATTTGTAGGGATGGTAGTATCGAACGACCTGTCTACTACGCTAGCAAGGCTCTACAAGATGCGGAGACACGATACTCCAACATTGAGAAATTAGCTCTAGCATTAGTCATGTCTGCTCGGAAACTTCGCCCCTACTTCCAAGCACACTCCATCATCATGCTTACCAATCACCTCATTCGACAAATACTTTAGAGTCCTGACACTTCGGGGTGAATAATCAAATGGACCATAGCACTGGGAGAGTTTGACATCTCCTACCACCCAAAACTAGCTGAAAAGAGCCAAGCAGTTGCAGATTTCATTGCCGAATTCACTTATCCCGTTGACATTTCTCCTACACCTGAGGCAGCGGCTTCATCACCCTTGGAAACCTGGAAAGTAGAACCAACACTCCTAGTATGGACTCTATATGTTGATGGCTCATCCAACCAACAGGGTTGTGGAGCAGGACTAGTCATGATTACCCCCAACAAAGTGGCAATGGAGTATGCTCTTTGCTTCAAATTCAAGGCGTCAAATAATGAAGCCGAGTATGAGGCCCTTTTAGCAGGTTTACGTTTGGCCAAACACCTTGGAGTTAAACAAATTAATATCTTCAGTGACTCTCAATTGGTGGTTAACCAGGTCACGAACAACTTTGATGCTAAGGATAACTCCATGGCAGCGTATCTTGTGCAAACGCAGCTTTTGCTCAAGCACTTCCACTACCAGATCACCTAAGTCCCTCGAGCAGCAAACAGTCATGCAGATGCTTTGGCTCACCTCGCCTCAGCAGTGGAAGACAAGGTTGGGAGAAAAGTTTGGGTCGAATTGTTGGCAACACCAAGCACCATGGTCACAGAAGCGTGCAACTTGCAACAGGGGGATAGTTGGATCACCCCAATTTATGAATTCCTTGTTCATGGCACTCTCCCAAATGATAAAGTCCAAGCTAAACAGATTCGATACAAGTCTACCCGCTACCTGATCATTAATGACCAACTCTACAAGCGAGGTTTTAACCTACCATACTTACGGTGCCTTACACCTGCGGAAGCAGAAATTGTCCTTCGAGAAATACATGAAGGAGTCTGCGGAGATCATGCTGGATCTCGATCACTAGCACACAAGGCTTTTCGCTAAGGATATTACTGGCCAACACTTCACCAAGATGCCATCAGAATATCCCGCTCATGTGATAAGTGTCAACGCTATGCAACTATTCATCATTCCCCTCCCGAGCCTCTTACTCCTATGATCAGCCCTTGGCCCTTGGCCCAATGGGGACTTGATTTGATCAGCCCAATGCCTGCAGGAAAGGGCAAGGTCCGCTATGCAATCGTTGCAGTTGACTACTTCATAAAGTGGGCCGAAGTAGAACCTTTGGCAACCATTACTGAGGCAAAAATAGAAGACTTTGTATGGAAGAATATCCTTTGCAGATTTGGCATTCCTAATGCGATAGTCACGGACAATGGGCGATAGTTCGACAACAAGAAGTTCAGGATGTTTTGTTCTAAGTTCAACATCAACTTATGTTTTGCCTCCCCAGCTCATCCCCAGTCTAACGGAGAAGTTGAGGCCATCAACAAAATAATCAAGCACACTTTGAAAACCAGCTTGGACAAGGCTAAAGATTGTTGGCCAGAATTTGTACCCCAAGTTCTTTGGTCATACCGCACTTCATATCGGGCTTCAACAGGAGAAACTCCATTCTTACTTGCCTTTGATACAGAGGCTGTTGTCGCAATTGAGCTTGAGCAAGCAACGTTCCGAGTCCAGAACTATATGCAAAGTGAAAATGAAAAACAACTCAACCTCAACTTGGATCTAGTCGAGGAACACAGAAACCAGGCTTACTTGAGGAATGTCGCCTACAAGCAGCGCATGTCCAACTACTATGACTCAAGAGTCAAACCTCGTTCTTTCAAAGTGGGGGACTGGGTATTGAAGAAAAGACTACTCTGCGACAGAGTCCCGAGTGAAGGCACGCTTAGCCCAAATTGGGATAGACCATTTGAAGTTATTGGCATCAGTCGCCCTAGTTCTTACAAGCTCAGGAGCTTCAATGGCAAAACCCTTGGCCATCCATGTAACGCTGATCACTTGAAATACTATTACAAGTAAACTCACACTGTACAAGTGTTGAGCTATGGCCATTTAGCATCCTATGTAATGAAGGCCATTTGGCATCAATTCAATAAAGAGGTGATTTAGACAACTTGGTCCTAACTTCCTTACATCTCTATCACTGAAACGTTCAGGTTTGAAGCTTCAACACGAATGCTTACAACATGAAATAAAGTCTAAGCATATGTCAACATGACTTATATCCAAACAAGGGATCCCTTCATGCATAACAAAACATTCATAAGTATCACTCATGTCAATCAACATAAACATCATACATTCCAACACATTTATACATAAACATCATACTTTCCAACACATCCATACATAAGCCAACTGTGCTTCGAAAGGGTTCAACATACTTTGTGTCATTCGACACTTGCTACAATGTGCCTCGACACCTTGCCCTTATTCTCACCAACTAAGTGATGAAATGTGAAGAAAGAACTCATCTTCATGCCACCAACGAGGTGATGAAATGTACAACCTGTACTCTCCTTTATGCCACCAACTAGGTGATAAAATGTACAACCTGTACTCTAATATCATTTGGCAACTTGCCACTCATGCCACCAACCAAGTGAAGAAGGAACTCATCTTCGTGCTACCAACCAGGTGATGAAATGTGATGAAAGGTGATAAAGGAACTCACATTCGTACAACTAACCAAGTGATGAAAGCAACTCACCATTCATTCCACCAACTAGAAGACGAGTGGTACAACTTGTACATGTGAACTCCTAGCGTTCACAAATAATCAAAAACCCTCAAGCTTTACAACTCAACTAGCGGAGCACTTATGCCTAACAAGAGTTATAGTCACCAACAAAATCTTATTGCAAGCCAACAACGGCTTCAGTGCATGGTATACGACTCTTCAACCCTCTTACATTTGCTTCAGACATTTCTCCTCTGTAACAATGCAAACACTACAACTCGTAGAATGCTTCACACACTCTTGATCAAGACTGTTTGAAGCAAATTCAATTTATATGGTTCATCCAAACCTTCGACTACTACAAGGTGTGGCTTGCATCACAATCTCTTGCTCAACAGTCTTCCACAAAATTTGTATATGTTGTCTTCCCACATGTTCAAATTTCTAATTTTCCCAAAAAAAAAAAAAAAAAAAACAAAAAGAAAAAGAAATTGGGAAATTCAACAACTTCAACAAATATCAAAAGCCTCACACACTCTTGATCAAGATAGTATGAAGCAAAATCAATTTATGGTGACAACAAAAGCTTCAACAAGTGAAGGGCAACAACAATTCTCAAAAGCTTCACACATTCTTGATCAAGATAGTGTGAAGCAAAATAAATTTATGGTGCTAACAAAAGCTTCAACAAGTGAAGGGCAACAACAATTCTCAAAAAGCTTCACACACTCTTGATCAAGATAGTGTGAAGCAAAACCAACTTATGGTGCCAACAAAAGCTTCAACAAGTGAAGGGCAACAACAAATGTGAAAAGCCTCACACACTCTTGATCAAGATAGTGTGAAGCAAAATCAATTTATGGTGCCAACAAAAGCTTCAACAAGTGAAGGACAACTACAATTCTCAAAAGCTTCACACAATCTTGATCAAGATAGTGTGAAGCAAAATCAATTTATGGTGCCTAACAAAGCTTCAACACAAAAGCTTCACCTACAAAGTTTCAACATCAAACAAAGCTTCACACACTCTTGATCAAGATAGTGTGAAGCAAAATCAATTTATGGTGCTCAACAAAGCTTCAACACAAAAGCTTCACCTACAAAGTTTCAACATCAAACAAAGCTTCATCAAGATAGTGTGAAGCAAAATCAATTTATGGTGCCCAACAAAGCTTCAACACAAAAGCTTCACCTACAAAGTTTCAACATCAATGGAAAACAACTACAATTCTCAAAAGCTTCACACACTCTTGATCAAGATAGTGTGAAGCAAAATCAATTTATGGTGCCCAACAAAGCTTCAACACAAAAGCTTCACTTACAAAGTTTAAACATCAAACAAAGTTTCATCAATGGAGAGCAACTACAATTCTCAAAAGCTTCAGACACTCTTGATCAAGATAGTGTGAAACTAAATCAATTTATGGTGCCCAACAAAGCTTTAACACAAAAGCTTCACCTACAAAGTTTCAACACAAAAGCTTCACCAACAAAGCTTCATCTACAAAGTTTCAAAGTTTTAACACAAGAGCTTCACCAACAAAGCTTCAACACAAAAGCTTCACCTACAAAGTTTCAACACAAGATCTTCATCTACAAAGCTTCAACACAAAAACTTCAACACCCAAACTTCACCTGCAAGACTTCAACATCAAAGCTTCACCCAAAAAAAAAAAAAAAAAAAACATTTTCGAAAATTCAAAAATTCGAAAATTCAAAAAAAAAAAAAGGAAAAAAAAACATTTTTGAACATTCAAAAATTCGAAAATTCAAAATAAAATAAAAAAAGAAATGAGCCTAGGCCTCCCTTTCTTTGGGCCTAACAACTTTCATACCAAATATATATGAAGGAGGAGTTTTGGGCAACCACTTAGAAAGGAAAATGGTGAAGTTTTGTTTGGAAAATTGCTACTAGCAAGATACCTCCCTCAACCGGAGACTTGGGGGACTCCTACCATATACCACTACACCTTGGTACTCAGAAATTTCACAACAACTTAGTGCCTTGGATTTTTCAAGTCCCGAACTGAGAAGTTTTCCTCACTCAAGAAATTAAGGGAGCACTACTTCAACCTACAGGGTCCACCCACGAAGTTTCAACATGCAAACTTCAACAGAATAAAAAATTCAAAGAACTTAGTGAAGGATACCTTAGTGTATTTAACACAACACGTTGAATGAAATAAAGCTTATTTATTGATATCTTTGATAAATTACAAATACGTGCATACATACACATGAATCAAAACAAACAAACAGGAGGGCGCCTTCACAAAGGCTACTCAGGAGAAGTCTCAACACTCGACAAAGCCCCAGAAATAGGAGGCACCAGAGGGTGATTATTTAGAGCCTCAGTACTGGCCAGAACCCCAGAAAGAGGAGGCACCAGAGGTTGATCATTTGGAGCTTCAATATGTGGAACAGCCCGAGAGGACGAAAGCAATAAATGCCTTTCGAACAAACTCACAAACCTATGATGATCATTTAAAATCTGACCCTTGGATTCCTGTAACTGGTTAAGCTTTCTCTTCATGGTTGTAGAATAGTTATGTGCGAGCATGTGCAACTGTCGATTCTCGTGCTTAAGCCCTCTGATCTCTTGTTTGAGACTTATCACTTCAGCCGCCAATGATTCAACTTGGCGGGTTCGAGCAAATAGGCGTTAGGCCATATTAGACACAGAACCTGCATATTGAACACTGAAAGCCAGAGAATCCTTAACAGCCAACTCATCGGATCGTTTGGAAAGTAGTTTATTGTCTTTGGGAGTAAGAAGATTCCTGGCCACCACCGCAGCGGTCATATCATTCTTCATCACAGAGTCCCCAATAGTAAGAGGACCAGTAGGAGATAAGAAGGATGGGCGCCATATATTATCTTGAGGAGACATGGCAACCTCTTCTACAGCATTCAAGTCCAAACGACGGTCAGACGAGCCAAACATTCTCAGAAAAAATGAAGTACAGTAAATCTCAGAAGTATGAAAATAAGGGAAAAATTCCTACAAGCAATAACTTTCAGAACGGACTCCTCGAACTTAATTGGTTATAAAAGAAAGAGCTAGATCTTCAATAGGGCTACTTGTTCAAAAATCGAAGAAGCAACACTCTCCAAATTTTGAGAAGCGGATTTCTTGGGTTAAAATTTATTAGCAATCTTCACATGCGACATCAGTTCCTCAGATATCAAAGACAACTTTGCCAAATAACTCTGACAAAGTTAAGACAGGTAAATGTTGAAGGCCCAGTTACCCTACTATTACCCACAAGGATTAAGGAACAACACCACTGCTTGATTATTGGAAAATCCTTATGTGTGTCAAACTATGTGCTCCGTGGCAAAGCAGACTTGCAAAAATGCCCAACCTTTCTTCACATTTGAGAAAACACTCCCAACAAGATTGCTTGCCCAGAAATCGAAGAGGCACCGCTTTCCGAATCTCGAGAACCATATCCCTAACAAGATTGCCTGCTCAAAAATTGAAGAGGCACCACTCCCCGAACTTTGAGAAGTGGGATTTCATTGGATAAAATTTATCCACAATCCTCACACACAACATCAGCTTTCTGCATACCACAGACCACTTTTTCAAAGTGCTCTGACAAAGTTAAAACACGTGAACCTTGCAACGACTACTACATTCCTTTGACTGAGAAGGGTAAAGGAACAGCATTACCACTCGCTGTTGGGAGAATTCCTATATATGTCGACCTCCATCCTCCACAGCCAGGCAAACCTGCCAAATAAAAAAAAATATGCTCAACCTTTCCTCACATTTGAAATGGCACTCCCAATCTAGCCTCTTGAAATACTCCATTTTCTTCTCCTTCGATAATACCCATGCCAACCAGCCACATCAGAGCAAGAATATCTCATATCATCAGGGTTGAAAGCAAGAGTATCATGCTTTTTCCCTATCTTTTCCTTTTCCCTTGCTCTTACCTGCAAGACAAGGAGAAAGAATGCAATTAGTCAGAACCCGAAATCAAACTTCCGATCTAGAACTGATTGCCCAGAACCTTTGCCTGGTCGCTTGCCTAGCATTGCTCTCAAGTACTCATCCTCAACTGTTGTCAAGGTCATGAATTCCTTCGGCAAATACCTCAGAACAGTTGGTACGATATTGGCTCTTTACACTGAAGCTGCCAAGCATGAATGAGTCACTGAGAAGTCGTGCTCTGAAGGACCATTTAAATGCAAAAGTTGTGCATCATTTCTGCTATACAAAAGATTGAAGCAGAAGGTTCAACAGCTAGCTAGACTAGATCACTATAGCATGACGTCCTTCTTGTGGAACCGCACAATCCAGACGGAAGAGTTTAAGTCAAATCCAAGCTCGGCATCATTGCTTTAATTGAAGAGATCGAGAAGCCTCAACAGCCTTTTGCTAGCACCGTCGTCGAAGAACAAAGCTTCGCCATACCACATCTACTACTTTGTCAAACAGCCAAAGTATCCCATATCATCAAGATCGAACATACTCCAGGTTTGACGGATTTGTTTTGACCCTCAAATTCTGGAGTCGGCTCGCTCCTTTGGAGGAAACCAGAAAACCTTCCAACCCAATTCAAGAATACACCTGTGGAAAGTCAAGTACAACAAAACACGTGCCGATTCGTCCGTCTTCTCCAAAAACAAGAGTACCTCATATCATCTCTTCTCCCTGTTTCTTCTCTTTTTCCTTATTACTGAATGAGAGACAGAGAGAATGAGTACAATCAGCCAGAACCCAAGATCAACCTACCGATTTGAGACTGATTGCTTGGAACCTTGATTGCTTACCTTGTCTGTCACCTCCTTCAGCAGATCTCTTCGCTTAGAGACTTGGGGGACTCCTACTATATGGTTTGTATCACACTTGACCAAACCTGAAACTACAAGTAAGCTTCAAATGAAAATGATACATTACCTTGTGTGTCAACGCCAACCAAAGATACCATTCCTGGATGAAGGAAAAATACTTCCAAGAGAAGATGCCACATCTACTTACAGGACAGAGAAGGCAAGTGAAGGCGACACCACACTTCGGTACTTGGAAGTTTCGTGATTACTCAATGGCTTGGATCCTGCAAGTCCTCAACCGAAGAGCTTCCCTCACTCGGGAACTTAGGGGAGCACTGATTGTACCATACTTGACCAATCCCGAAACTACTAAGCATCGGTCAACAACATACTGTCAAGGACCCACAAGTCTTTTCTTCCAACCAGGAGCCCAATCACAACACAACACATGTCGGTATCAGAGGCCAATCACAACGCAACACATGTCGATATCAGAGGCCAATCACAACACGACACGTGTCAATGTCTAAACAAAGCTAGAAACTCTCTTCTATAAAAGGGGATCATTCTCCCACAATAATCCCTAATGTCATTTTGTACTAAACTATTCACTATAACTCACTAACAAAGAGCTTGAACCTATGTATTTGTGTAAACCCTTCACAACTAATGAGAACTCCTCTACTCTGTAGACGTAGCCAATCTAGGTGAACCTCATACATCTTGTGTTGTTTGCTTCTCTGTCTCTATTCATTTACATACTTATCCATACTAATAACCAAAGAAATCTAGGGAAGGTCATAAACTTCACAATTTCTGTTGTACCAAAATCCTCGCCGATTTTATGTATCAACATTTAGCGTCGTCTGTGGGAATTGTACTTATTCCTAATCTCTCCAGCTTTGTCAAGCTGGTTTCCACCATTCGCACACTTCCTTTCAACCAGGCATCTTTCTCCAACATGGGGAGTGAAGGGAGCCACAACACGTAGAACGACACCCCCTTGCACTTAATGCAAAACAACGAAAGAAGGAACGAAAGAGGTTTGCTCTTCAGGCTAAAGTCGATGAGCTAGAGGCTCAGAACAACAAGATAGTGATAAGGAATAAGATCCTCCAGGAGCAGTATGAGAAGCTCTTCGGAATGCTCCATGAAGCTAGGCATACAAACACATGAACTCATTACCCCCGGGGAAGTCAACCACCACTTGGGTGCCCCCCAACACGGGGGATCGCCTGCCTTCAACATGGATATCCCTAATGGAGAGCGAGATACTCATTAAGGTGTTGATCAACATGAGACCTCTCTCAACCCAGCTGCTTCGACCCGAAGCAGGAGAAGTGGAGGAAGGCACCTTTTTGCAGAAGGAGTAGAATGATCAAAAGCCGTTTATCGCGACTGTTGATTATATTGGACAGAGAAAAGGGGTGCAACAACAGCAGAGAGAAAGAGAGAGATATGTAATTGTGAGGTGTGTGTTATGCCACCCCATTCTGCCTTTGTTTATAGTAGTAGGAAGAGTAAATTCCTTACCCCAATAAGATTACAACTCTAATAGGATAATATCTAGCCTAAGAAATATGGTTACAACTCATCTTCTTCACCATGAACAATTTATTTAAATGTAAACTAGCAGAGAGCACACACTTTGTGTGTGTGAACAATTTCTCTTAATATGTGCATATTTTTTCTTAATATTACATAATTACTTCTTTGTCATAGGAAAAATAGGTATATGAGTGTCATTTTCTCAAAAAATAAGGGTAAAATAGGAAAAATAGGGATATGATCATCATGTTGTCAAAAGGTACATAATAAAAGCCTCTTCAACCGCCCACCTCCTCCCACGTTCTCTTCAAGCGCAACCGCTTCAGTTCATTCAAATTATCAAAAAAATATCCCAATTTCACTTACCTGTATGAAAAAATAATGGTGGAACAATTTCTCTTTATAAGTGCATATTTCATATCTTATGAAAATATTGTGTATCAAAAGTGTGAGTAAAATTAGAAAAATAAGTATATGATTGTCATTATCTCAAAAAAAGAGGGTAAAATAGGAAAAATAGGGATATGATTGTCATTTTGTCAAAAGGTACAAAATTACTATTTTGCCCTCTTTTTTGTCAATAGTGTGTACCAAAAATGAGGGCAAAATAGGAAAAAAAAAAGTTGACAAGGAGGGTTCTCTTATTAGAATAAGTGCATATTTTTTTATCTTACGTAAATATTGTGCATCAAAAGTGAGAGTCCAGCCACCACCACCTCTTGAAGAACTCCCCGCCAGCCGCCGAGATACCATGATTTCGATGCTCTGGAACTGTCGTGGTTTGGGGTCAGACACAATAGTTCGGGCCCTGTTTGGGCTCATTAGGACCCTCTATAATCTTTCTCTCTAAAACGAAGATGAAAGATTATAGGCTTAATAGGGGTAAGAAGAAGAATGAAATATTTGAATGGATTTAATGTGGAGTCGGTTGGTCTGGCGGGTGCCTTGAGTTTATGGTGGAACGAGTCTGTTGAGGTGGATACGGTGGATGCCTTTTAGTCATTCATTGATGCTCGATATCGTGACTTTGAAAAACAATACAGCTTCAGATTTACGGGTGTGCATGGAACCCTTTATTGGGCGGCGAAGGGTGATTTATGGCAAGGTATGCAATGTGACTTTTCTCATTCTCCCATTCCCTGGATTTGTGGTGGGGATTTTAATGACTATCTCTAGGATTAGGAGAAGCAGGGTGGTGTTGAGGTTAGTCTTCACCGCTATCGATAGTTGGGTGAATTTATGAATCGTATGGAGTTATTGGAGGTGGAATCCCGTGGGCCTAAATATACTTGGTGGGTACTCAGAATGGGCAACTGGTGGAGGTCAGATTAGATAGGGGTCTTGTAAATCAGCAGTGGTTTGATTGTTGGCCCAATACTTGTGCTACCATTGGTGCGGCCGTTGGTTCAGATCATAACCCTATTATTGTGCATGGTGATCATTTATGTGGTAAGCGAAAACATTTATTCAGGTTTGAAGCCTTTTGGGTGAAGAAGCTAACTGCCAGGATATTGTGCAGCGATGCTAGGATCGGCCGTGTGAGAGAGGGAGTATGGATCGGTGGATGCGGAGGATTAATGATTGTCGCTCTAAGTTGATGAACTGGAGTCGATAGAAGTTTTGCTATCGAACCAGGCAAATTGATGCGATGGAGGAGTCTTTGAGAAAGCTTTAAGGGGATTGGAAGTGTAATATCCCATAGATTGAAGTATTATCCTTGGAGGTTGATAAGTTACTACAACAGGAGGAACGATTTTGGCATCAATGATCGTGGATGAATAGGCTGCAACCAGGGGATACTAACACTATATTCTTTCATCAGTCTACATTACAATGGCGTTGGCATAATAAGATGCTTAAGCTGAAGGATGATCAGAGTGTATGGCATGAGCATCCCAGCTGTGTACAAGAGCTTATTGATAAGCATTTTACGCAACTTTTCACTTCAGCGGGTCAAAGGGATTGAGGCTCAGTGTTGGATTGTACTTCACCTAAGATAATTGCTGAGATGAATATGGTTCTTGAAGCTCCAATCAGCTGCTAAGATAATTGCTGAGATAAAATTCAATCAGCTGCTAAGCAGATGAGGGCGTTGAAAGCTCCGGGACTAGATGGTTTTCAAGGCATCTTTTATCAATCCTTTTGGGCAGTCTTGAGGAGGAGGTGCTAGGTTTGGTTAAGGATCTTATGATTGGTACCTATAGTCTACATAGAATTAATTCAACTCATGTGGTGCTTATTCCTAAGGTACCCAATCCGGAGTGTGTATCTCAATTTAAACCGATTAGCCTCTGTAATTATTCTTATAAGTTCTTATCTAAGGTGTTGGCCAATCGTCTTCATTTGTTTTTGCCATAAATTATTTCACGTTTGCAGAACGCTTTTGTGGTTGGTAGGCAAATTCAAGATAATATTGGTATTGTGCATGAAGTTTTTCACTTCCTAAAAACTTGAAAAAAGAGACGGAAATTTGAGCTTGGGGTTAAGCTTGATATGCATAAGGCATATGACAAAGTGGAGTGGGATTTCTTAGTGGCAATTATCCAATGTCTGGGATTTGGTTAGGCTTGGTGTAACCCAGTGTTGCAATGCATTTCTTCGGTTAGCTTTTCCATCCATCTCAATAGGACCCTGGGGAAGAAGTTTGCTCCATCATGTGGCCTTGGTAAAGGGGATCCGTTATTACCATATCTTTTCTTGTTTGTAAATGAGGTTTTTTCCATTCTCATTTCAAGGGCGTGTGATCAACATGCGCTGTCTGGAGTTCAACTTAATCGATATGGTCATACTATCTTGCATATTTTCTTTGCAGATGATACCCTTCTGTTTCTTTAGGCGGATGAGGAGAATTGTCGTAATCTGGTCACTTTGCTAGAGCAATATTGTGTGGCTTCGGGGCAACAAGTTAATTTACAGAAATCTAGTGTGTTCTTTGGGTCGAATGTTCCCACTGCTTTGGCGGATGAGCTTGGTGCTATTATGAGAATGCCTCGTGTGGCTGATCCCGAGACATATCTGGGCGTGCCAGCTATGTAGGGTCAATCAAAATCTAAAGGGTTGGCTTATGTGAAGGACCGGATTCTGGGAAAGCTTTAGGGCTGGAAACATGCGCTTCTTTCGCAGAAGGGGAGAGAGGTTCTAATTAAGGTAGTGATCCAGGCTATACCGACTTATTAGATGAACCTATTCAAGTTCCTTGAGAGTATCTGTAAAGAAATGGATTCTTTGGTTACCAATTTCTGGTGGGGGCAAGATATAAAGGAGCGACACATACATTGGGTTTCTAAGGATCTTATTCGATTGCCAAAAGCTCAATGGGGGTTGGGTTTTCGAAGCTTTATGGAGTTTATGATGCACTTTTAGCAAAACAATACTGAGGTTTAATTTAGGAACCGGAATCACTATGGGTGAAGGTGTTGAAGGCGAGATATTTTCCTCACTGTTTGTTTTTGGAGGCCAAGCAGGCAGGTCGTGCTTCATGGGCTTGGTCAAGTTTGTTAAGAGGTAGAGATATTCTACTATAGGGAGCCCATTGGAAGGTGATGTGCGGCAAATAGATTAGGCTTTGTAGGGATCGTTGGTTGCCTTCGCTTTCGAATGGTCACCCTATTCCTTTTGGGGATGTGCAGGTTAGCTGGAATACCATGGTAGATTTCATTATTCATCTAACCACTCGAGAATGGAATGTGGAGTTTATTTACCCGTTTCTTTCGATGGAGGCACTTGAGGCTATTTTGGCCACTCCTATTGGTGACTATATGGTAGGATCAGTTGTTGTGGCCTATGGTTAAGATCGGAGTGTATTCAGTCAAATCGAGTTATCATTGGCAACGTTCTCAGATTACTCCTCTGCCTCCTTGGTACTTCTCCTCGGATGCATCCACTCAAATGAGCTTATGGAAATGGGTGTGGTAGCTTCATACTTGCCCTAAATTAAAATGTTTTATGTGGAAGACATTGCATCGTGCACTTCCTACGACGGCTACCCTCTATAGCCGAAAATCAGCGCCTTCACCGTTTTGCCCTTTATGTCATATGCATGAGGAATCCGTTGAACACTTGTTTCTCCTATGTCTATGGGTGAAAGCTATTTGGTTTGGGGGTGCTTTAACATATCGAGTTAATCCTACGGTAATTACTTCGTGGGGCACTTGACTTCAGGCTATTCTTCAGGATTTAGTTCTTTTCAAGGATAACATGTTGCGGGTTCTGTCTTTCATTGCATTTTCTTGTTGGCCTATTTGGAAAGCAAGATGCCGTTTCTTTTACCAACAAGAAGCTCTCAACCCGTTCCGGGTCCTCTCGGCTATTTCCACCTGTGTGGCAGCTTTTCTGGATGCTACACAAGTTTCCTCCAGTGGACGGGGGCAGCAACTCTCTCATCGCGAGGGTCAGGTTAGGTGGTTGCCGCCGAATCGTCCCTTTGTTAAACCAAATGTTGATGCAAGTTGGGATGTTGCTAATGGGCACTGGATATGTAGGAGCAGTGGCACGAGATTTTTTGGGGAATTTTCTTGCAGCTTGTAGAACAAAGCTTCGTGCAACTTGCATGGCTACTGCGGAAGCATTGGCGGTGCAGGGTGGGTGTGAGCTAGGTATCTCTTTGGCTCTTACTCATATGGCAGTTGAATCGGATTCTCATGCAAGTATATCCTGTTTGAAGGGCTCAATCTCTGAAGGCAGGTGGGAGTCTTTTCCTATTTTAGCAAAGTGTATGAAGCTTGGGGCAGCCTTTTATGTCTGTCGTTGGTCTTGGATCCTAAGATCAGCCAATTTGGCAGCTGACCATTTGGCGTCGCGCAAATGCGTGGAGATGTGTGATGTGTCTTAGGTTGATTGGCCCCCATCTTCACTTGTGCATGTTTTAAATAAGGATGGTTTACCTTGTCCACCTTAATTTTGAGTGTCGAGTCTTCTAACCCCTGTACTTTCTGTTTGTTCTTGGTCGATTGTTGGTGTTTTGGCTTTCGTTGTTCTTTTGTGGTCACTTGTGCCTGGTTAATCTAGTTTTGTTTGCCAAAAAAAATAAATAAATAAATAAATTGAGAGTATCTAAAAAAAAGAGGGTAAAATAGGAAAAATAGGGATTTGATTGTCATTTTGTCAAAAGGTACAAAATTACTATTTTGCCCTCCTTTTGTCAATACTGTGTATAAAAAATGAGGGCAAAATAGGGAAAAAGTTAACAAGGAGGGTTCTCTTAATAGAATACTAGCATTTACTTACACACTTTGTGTGTATGAACACATTTTTTTAGAAAATGAAAAGGAGAGAGGGAGAGAGAGAACATGAGCATGGGGGGAGTGAGAGTTTTTTGTTTTAGGTTTTTTTTATATTTATTTTTATTTTTTATATAATATTGGAGGTATTTTAACATCACCTGTGTGTGAGGCTTCAATAAAAGACAGTAAAATTTGGACCTATGACATTACATTATTGCCCATCATTTTTTTTTATGATAGAAGACTAATTTGTCTTTTCACCCTCTTTTGGTTGACAAAAAGGGTTTCATTAATTAGTAGAGATAATATTGGAGGTATTTTAACATCACCTGTAGGTGAGGCTTCAATAAAAAACCGTAAAATTTGGACCTGTGAAATTACATTATTGCCCATCATTTTTTTTTTGTATGATAGAAGACTAATTTGTCTTTTCACCATTTTTTTGGTTGACAAAAATGATTTCATTAATTAATAGAGAATAGATTATATATTGTATATTGTAAAAGTGGGCTGCGAAGCCAACTTGTAGACATACTGATGTTAGATTTGAGCCAAATAATGTTGCCTTTGGACTAAACAACACGCCTCTAATTCAACGTTTTCAGAGAATTCAATTTTGATGCAAGTTTTTGCATTAGTGATTGCAATGATTCATTTTGGAAAATTGTGAGTGCCTTGGATTCAATTTTATGTTCAATATTGATCAAGCTGGATCTCAATTTGCAAGTCATCGCCACTGCTGTGTTGGATTAATATCAACAATAAATGATTAATTTATATATATAATTTAACAAAATATGAACAAAAACGAAATAATATTCAAGCAGACAAACTGAAGATCGAGGCTTGCGTGCCGTAATGTCCTTGAAACAAAAATTTCGTCCCTACTCAGTGCTTGTAGTTTTATGGATGTTTGCCTCACCAGGATTCAACGATCAAAGTCAGGATTCTAGCACTGGAAAGCTAGACTTCTAATGAATTTCTTTGTGGTTCTCTCAGTAAGAAGGTTTGGGATTGTAGAAGAATTTGATTTTTCTGTGTTCTAAGTGCCATGCAGATGGATGTATATATAATAGATTTATGCATGTTCGCAACAAGTATGAGAATGGGATACGTCTGTTGGGAGACATCTTCTCAGAGGGGTGCTTTGCTCTCTGGTGGTGTTCTTTCATCGCTTCAGACTTCATCTGAAAAGATAAGTCTTTTGATAAAAAAAAAAACATTAATTAATTAAATTCAAAAAAAAAAATTAAAGAATTTAATTATTAGAGCCTGAGCCCCAAGGCTCAAGATCCATTTTTTGATAATTAATTATATATTAAATATATATTAATTATCAATTAATTAACACACCCCAAAACTCAAACCCAAAGTTGAGCTCAATTTTATTCTCTATGGTCTATCACTCCAATCACTTTCTAAAAGGGACAAAGCCTCATAAAATGAGGGAACCTTTTAGTGGTGACCAATTTGAGCCAATGAAATATCTACTCAAAATTTTCAATATGCTGTTTTACTACTAATGCTTTTCTACATTGTTTGCTATCTATAAAATATAATTGAAAATCTTACGTGGATTAATTAGTCATTTCATTTTAATGTATATAAGTCGTTTAATATTAAAATTTACGTGGAGTGTATTTAACAATATATACAGTGATACCAAAAAAAAATACTAAATTAAATTAAATTTTTATGTAAAACATATTATATACACCAAAAAGTGGGAATAGGCTAAATCACATAATGAGCCAATAATACGTGATACGAAATGACATGTTTTGAGCTAATGATGGACTAATTATTTCCTTATATTGCATGTAGTTTTTACTAGTTAAAGAGAGAGAGAACTAAAATATATGAAAATTTGTAAGGAGCTTTTGGTGGGTTTGAAGTAACACGTGGTACGTGATGTCACATGATGAGCTAATGATAATTATTTTCTTACATTGCATGTAGGTTTTTACGGGAGATAATCCTCTTTGGATCCTCCTTCTTCTTTCTTTTCTACAGTTTTGCTTCTGCTGCTACTGCTTCTTCAATTATTATCCTTCAATAATCGTTCTCCTTCACTCCTGGGTCTTCTTCTTCACATTTGTTTTTGTATGTTTATAGGAAACTTCTACATGGCCAGTTTTATATAGAATCGCAATCATATACGATTCTTATGATGTTACTGGTAACTAGCTCCGGGAAAGCGACAACACTGACTCCAAAAAGCACAACGCATATTTCGAGGAAGCCACGATGCCAACGTAACCTTTAAAGAAGAAGGATACCAAGGATCTTGAGAGTTTGGGTCTGAAGAGGATCATTTCCCGTTTTTTACTAGTTTAAGAGAGAGAACTAAATATCTGAAAATTTGTAAGAAGCTTTTGGTGGGTTCGAAGTAACACATGATACGTGATAAGTGGTTTGTGATAGTGATACGTGGTTCGTGATAAGGATTTGCTTTAGGTTTATGTGACAATTATTTGCTTCAGGTTTTGTTGGGTTCGAGGAATTGGATCCTCTCTAAGGCAAAGCCTTGGGATCCTCCTGATCCATTAACACGGACCGTTGAATTTTGATTTAACGGCTACAATTATTATAACTTTTAGAAGGGTCCTTTGTTTGTAGCTGTTGGATCAAAATCCAATAGCCCGTGTTATTAGATCAAGAGGATCCTGATGATTTGCCTTTCTGGGTTCGAGCTCAGTTGGATGGAAAAGTTCTATGAAGGTCACCACAACCTCTAGTCTTGTGCAATATGCCATCTGGCACTGGCAGCAGCAAAAGTTGAACAATCAACAAACTTTACAAACTTTTCCGCGTGGTATGTTTCTGCGACTAAGGAGAGTGTAATCAAATTAAGATTTGATGGGATTTTAATATATTTTAAAATCATGGTGTAGTCAATTAGAATTTTGAAAGAGGATTTTAAAGGAGTTTGAAATCATGGGGTAGTCAAATTAGAATTTAAGAGGATTTTAAAGAATACAATCAAATTCATGGATAGTCAATTACGTTTTTAAAAAAGTCTACCAAATCTAAGTGAGAATATCAAAGCTTTGCTAGAATTTTAATGAACGGAGGATTTTGATGGATTTGAGAGTGGATTGTATAAATACCAATGCCATCAAGAATCCAACCCTCCCCCTCAAATTTCTTTTCACATTCATCAGACTTCCTCTCTCGGTTAGAAGAAGAACAGTCTTCCTCAATCCCTCGAGGTATTGCTTTTCTCTTATGTGTAGTTGTACTCAGTCTGCAAACCTAGTGCTAAAACCCCCGAGACTGATAAACCCGAGCTTTGAGGAAAACCATATTTGTTGTTTGGCAGTGCCGACAGTAAGCCAAGGAATTAATGGAGTGCCTTCACCCATTGTATGCCCCAGTATCTCGATTATTATAATTCCCCCCACCCCACCCCATATTCATTTTTCACAAAAGAGCAAAGAAATTATATATAAATTTCTAATATTTCACAATTCGGTTATGAACAATTTATATATATAATTTTGGTTCTTTGAGTTAGCATTTATATTGTGGGTTTTGTTTGGTTTTTGGTGAAGTAATTAGCAAAACCCAGTTGCCACAAGATGGATCTACCGACAAAAATTCGGGTTTAGGAACATAGATCTTTGCATATTTAAGGAAATGTGAAAAAACTGGAAGCTATTCTGCAAAAATCCATTTGTTAATTTGGTGGCTTTTCCAATAACTGGCCGGTGGAATTTGGAGTTTTGCTTGGCTGCTAAGGTGAATTTGGCTCTTTTGGAAATTACCCATTTTTCCTGTTACAGAATTGGATTCTTATTTCTTTCATTTCGATTTGTATAGCTAATAGATAATTTTGATTTGGTACTGTGATTTGGTAATTTTGATTTGTATAGAGCAGCGAATTATAGTAAAATAAGACAAATTAACCCCAAATAATGGATTACTTGAACCCCAAATAAAGAAAAAGGCTATGCAAATGTATGCAAATTGCTCCAAGTTCATGTAACAAAATGTATAAAGACATGTACAATAGGGCATGTTTTAGAAAACTAGTCTCCAACCATCATCTGATAGCCACGATTATTACTATGGACATGTGGATTGACAAACAAGGTGACTGCAACAACAGTTGGCAAGAGTTTCATGACAAACCTTGCAGGTTAATCTTTTGAAATCCTAAGATATCTTTAAAAAAAAAAAAAAAAAAAAAAAAAAAAAAAAAAAAAACCATGAAAGAAGTCCATACAAATCTATAATGAAAATCCGCACAAATATGTCAAAATTTATATAGAATTGTAAAATCTATTAAAATCCTTTGAAATCTGTTATTTAAAAAAAGTCTTGTAAAATCCTCTAAAATCCAAATTGACTACACCCCCTAAGAATGACGGCATTCTACAACCCAACGAGTAGCTACCATGTAGTTACTTGGCATTCGTGTCGTGTCTTTTTCGAGACATATTTGATATTGTAATAGGTTGTGTCTTGTAACACCCCTTTCTCTCTCTTTCTCTCTACTATTGTTGCACCCCTTTTTTGTGCTACTGGCTAGCCCTGCCTCCGCCCAGTAAAGAAGCCAACACAAGCTCGGCTTCCCGTGCCTCCAGCCTACCCATCCCATTGCCCACTGGCTTGCAGCCGTGACCCGTGGCTTAAGGCCTGCAACTTGCTGCAGGGGTATGCCTCACACAGCTAGCCCACACATATTGGGCAGTTGTTTTTTTCGACCCAATGCCATATTTTGGCACTCCTGTTTCTTAACCATACCCAAATATCTTTGGGGCGCTTTTGGTTAAAGTCGTACTACAACATAATTTCATTATCGCTTGGTCCAAAACCAATCGAAGCTAATATGACCTGAATTTCATTATTTTACTTCCATGATAAAACCTAAATGGTTACGATCTATTCAATTAATTGAAGTAACCAGCAGTCCATTAATCTGATAAAACATCCAAAATTACTATCCTGAAGGCCACTTTTTGGCATTAACGATTCAATAAATTATTTCTTTTCTTTGAATCGTTAACTCTCTTTCGTAGTCTCGAAGCACTCACACTTGGGATCCTAAAGCAAACCCTAAATTCAACACACTCAGTTGTATATTGTATTCTATGTTCTTGCAGGTACCCCTTCTATGAACCAAAAGTTCATACTAAATCGAACCTGAAATTAGTGCCTTTGAAACCTGAAGTTTTTAGTCAAATCTCACACCATGAATGTAATACCCTAAAAAAATTAAAATATATGTTAATGTGGAAAAAATTTATCGAAAAGGAGAAAAGACAAAAAATGCCTCTAGTTGGCTAAATTGAATTTTATGAGGGTGTATTTTATCCTCGTATATTTTATCGTTTTTCTTGACATATCTGGATAGAGGACGATTCCACAAGCATGTAGGCGTTCTTGAAACGGAGTTATAACGAAGAAATTATTAGCGATTGAAGTTGAGGGCAAAATAGTCATTTTGCCATTTATTTTGGAAGGCTCTAGAAAATCTGGAGCAATGGGAGTGCCACGTGAAAGGCAATGAGAGGGTGGAGAGCACCAATCAAGGAAGAAGGAAAGGAAGGGAATGAGAGAACAAGAAAATGAGGGAGGAAGAATCGGGCATCCCTTTCGACCCGTTTTCTCCATATTTTCCAATGGTTTTCCCTCGAATTTCCCATGAATTGGACCAAGCCACCACTCCCAATCATCATCTAGCCCTTCCCTCTTCCATTTCCACCCAAATTTAGAAGAAAATTGGTTGTAAATTGGTGAAGAACCGTCGGTGGGTGAGACAGGTTCGTGCGATGATTCCTCAAATCCTGAAGCTATTTCATGCAATTACCACCACCAAAACACTCTTCTAGTGGCCAAGAACAAAGCCCAAACATTGGTTGGGGTGGCGGAGCACTGGAGGTGACGGATCGAAACCATTCATCTCTAGGGTTTCCGTTGGATTTGAGTGAAATTTGGGCTTTTACCGGCCGAATTGGGCTTTGGCCCAAGTATGAAAGTTGTTCCCCCTTAACATTGTCTACATTTATGTGAAATTAGGTAATTTTTCAAAATACTTGAACTTTCAAAATACTTGAATTGGCGAGTTAGGGCTGCCGACCGCCACCCGCGGAAGCACATGGCCAGTGTGCCGATGCCATCTTTTAAAGCAAATTTCGATATTCTAAAACCATATTTGATATGCATTTGGTGTGATTCACTTGGTTGAACCTAGTCAGTGATTGTTAGTCACTTGAATGATTTTCGGAAATTAGTTAGAAATTGAATTTGTGAACTACGAATGGCTTGATCCCTTCGTAGGTATGTAGGCAGTCTAACGAGAATGTTAGATTCAGCCATACTAAAATAACTGAGATTAATCTTTTATTGAAATTTGCTAAGAAAAGGAATTCGGGCCTATCTTAGTAATTAGCTTCCGAATTAGAAATTTCGGGATGTTACAAATTGGTATCAGAGCGAATGATCATGCTCTACAATATGCAATATTCTCGAGTTCATGTTGGTGTGAATAATGATTAGCATTGAGATTGCATTATTTCATAATTCCTATGAATAATGTGGCATTTAGGTGAAATGTGTATGTGTGTGTGTGTGTGTGTGTGTGTTGTGAATCTCACTGGCAGGATAATGAATGTATATATTTTCTTACGTTCCTCATGGTGTGAAATATGATTGCAGTAATATTACATTATTTCATAAGTTCTATGAATAATGAGGCATTTATGTGAAATGCATATATATTACGAATCACTCACGTGTGTGGATGTGAGTACAGGTTCTATGGATTAGAAATTCAAGTTCCATGGATGATTTGGATGACTTGAGAGTGAAGGAGACTATGAGGTTCCCCTAGGTTTTGATCCCCTAACTCTTCAGAGGGTGTTATACGGACGGGCTACTCTTGCAAGATAGTCTATGTGGTATAACTGTTGGAAAATGGACCTCTTGGATTGAGAGGCACTAAGAGTGAGGGGCACCGCGCGCTGCCTTGGGTTTCGATCCCCTAAAGCTCTAGAGGCCTACATGGCCGGACTTGTACCATATCCCATGGGGAGGGTACTTAGTACTGGGGTGTAGGATTAAATGGACACTCTCGTTACCCTACTTCATGTTGTTGTGGTCAGATTGAAGTGAGGCTAATCGGCCACATGACCGGTCATCAGGTTGAATTATGTTGGCACACGAGTTCTGAAAGTGAATCGTGGTGGTGGTTGTGTATAGCCAATAATTGTAAGCGATTTTACCAGTGATTGTGATTAGAAATTCCAATGATTTTGTATGATTGTAATTATTATGCTGGTACTTATCTAACCAATGGTAGATGTGGTTTGATAATCTAGTATTCATTTAGGCCATAAGGATTGTGGCTTGATATTTTAATATTTATTTTGCCAATGTGTATGGCTAGAATTTCTGATATCATTCTACAAATGAGGGTGGTAGGAAATCTGAGTATAGATTATTATTTCGTTGAAATATTTATTTTTGGAGCTTGAATAAAATCGTAGACTGAGATTATGATTTTATTCACTGTAAAGTAATGGTGGGAGTATTTCTAATTCCTTTCCGTTACTCGATGGTAGAAATCTCATGGACGAGATTTATTTTAATGGGGGGTGAATGTAATACCCTGAAAATTTTAAAATATATGTTTATGTGGAAAAAAAATTACTGAAAAGGGGAAAAGATGAAAATGCCCCTAGTTGGCTAAATTGAATTTTACGAGGACGTATTTTATCCTCGTATATTTTATTGTATTTCTTGACATATCTGGATAGAGGATGATTCAGCAATTGTGTAGGCGAAAACCGTTTGTGAAACAGAGTTATAACGAAGAAGTTATTAAATATTGAAGTTGAGGGCAAAATAGTCATTTTGCCATTTATTTTGGAAGTCTCCAGAAAATTTGGAGCAATGGGACTGCTATGTGAAAGGCAGTGAGAGGGTGGAGAGCATGGGACCAATCAAGGAAGAAGGAAAGGAGGGAAATGAGAGAAGAAAAAAAATGAGGGGGTAAGAACCTGGTTTTTCTTCGACCCGTGCCTTCGACCTGTTTTCTCCATATTTTCCAATGGTTTTCCATCGAATTTCCCATGAATTGGACAAAGCATCATCTAGCCCTTCCCTCTTCCATTTCCACCTAAATTTAGAAGAAAATTGGTTGTAAATAGGTAAAGAACCGTCAGTGGGTGCGACGGGTTCGTGCGATGATTCCTCAAATCCTGAAGCTATTTCCTACAATTACCACCACCAAAACACTCTTCTAGTGGCTAGGAACAAATCCCAAACATTGGTTGGGGTGGCGGAGCACTAGAGGTGACAGATCGAAACCACACATTTCTAGGGTTTCTGGCAAGTTTGAGTGAAATTGGGGCATTTTCCGACCGAATTAGGCTTCGGTTGAGGTATGAAAGTTGTTCCCCTTGACTTGCTCTACATTTCTATGCAATTAGGTAATTTTTGGAAATAATTGAAATCTCCAACGAGTCGGGGCAGCTGACTACCACCCGCAGCGGCGCGTGGCCAATGAACCAATGCTGTCTTTTAAAGCAAATTTCGATATTCTGAAACCATATTTGATATCCATTTCGTGTGTTTCACTTGTTTGAACCTAGTTAGTGATTGCTAGTCACTTGAATGATTTTCAAAAATTAGTTAGAAAATGATTTTCAGAAATTAGTTAGAAATTGAATTTGTGAACTACGAATGGCTTAATCCCTTTATAGATAAGCAGTCTAACGAAAAGGTTAGATGCAACCATAATAAAATAACTGAGATTAATCTTTTATTGAAATTTGCTAAGAAAAGGAATTCGGGCCTATCTTAGTAATTAGCTTCTGAACTAGAAATTTTGGGACGTTACAATGAAAACCGAAGTTTCATGTTTAAATTATACCTATACATGTCTATAGAACACGATTGTTAAAAATTGTATATATATGTCTTTCCATATAACTAACCACGTTCTTGCTCTCTCAGTTTCAGGGACATGTCAAACTTGAACAAGCTCGATTTCATCGTTCTGGAAGTATCTGGAAGAAACTACCTCAAGTGGATTCAGGACATGAAGCACTATCTCATCGCCAAAATTCTTGGAGTCACCATCGAAGAGGCTATGGGCATCCTAGTTGATGAAACTAACAAAGCTATCACCATGATCTTCATCTGAAGACAGGTTCAAGATGCACCAAAAATTAAGTATGCTTAAGTCAATCGTTTCGATCAGCAGAAAGACATCTACTCGCCTGAAGTAAGAAACAACTAGCAGCAGTTATGCTTCCAAGACTTTAAGTCTATGAATGAATACAACTTTGAAGTTTGTAAAATCTAACCACTATTCAAGTTCTGTAACGAGGACTTGATTGAATAAGATCTCCTGGAGAATACCTATTCGACCTTTAATGCCACCAATATTGTCCTACAACGATAATATAGGACACATAAGTTCACCAAATTTTTGGATTTAATCTCTGTTTTACTTCTCACTGAAAGGAAGAACCAATTTTTGATGAAAAATCATCAAGCTCGACCCACTGGCTCAAATGCTACGCCTTTTACGACCTATTCTAGCAGCCACAAATAACGGAAGAACCGTCGTGGCAGTGAAAATAGGAAGCAGTCCCAACCTCGGGTCCAAGATCAACATAGCAGAGGCCCTGCTAAGGTAGGAAATTTGATCTAAAAGTGCAAGTCCCTCATCCCTAAGTCCCCTTACTTTAAGAACAAGGGAAAAGTTACCATTCAATTGGATTCCATTGAAGTGGACATGTGATATCCCTGTGGATCAAGGTAAAATTTGTCACCCGTATGTCGAGCTAATCCTGAGGTTATTGCCAAGTATCATTCTCGTCGTGAGTCTAACTTTGCACATGTGAAAAATCCTGAAGTAACTACCACAACCATAAAGATTTTAGATTTTCCGGAAGCATCCGCTCCTATGGAAGAATAAGTTTATTTTTCTTGACATGTTTGGGAGGGTTTTTTTACCCCTAGTGGCGAACCTACTAGATGTGGCTGAACCCCTCTTATTTTTTTTAAGTTTGTGGTTAATTTTTGCAGACAATTTTCTAGGTCTTTGGAATAATTTGTTTGGTTGGTTTCTTTTGAATTACGGATAATTATTTTATAAATATTATTTCTTGATTAATTAATTGAATGAATGAAATTATATTTATGCATGTGGCTGATTCAATTAATTTATTTCTAAGTATGACTAGTAGGGAAGTTAGTTGTTTGGATGATAGTGCTACCAAGCACACTATCTTGTGTGAGTGACACTATTTTACTAATTTTGTACTAAAAATGCACCTCTGACAACCCTCTCAGGTTCATCTAACCTGATTGAAAGATATGAAAAATCTGTATAATGTTGTCCAATGGTACCGAATTAACCATTAAAAGGCCTTCTATTATCCTCGTTCCAAAATAACGTTGTTAAGCTTTAGAGATATTCAAGATAATAAATATTATATTCAAGCCACTGAAGAGAATGTTCTAAATTTCTTTGTATCACTTCTTACGAATATGGCCAAAATCGTATTTACGAGAAACTGGAACATCTTCCAAGTGGGTTGTACATCACAATCATTTGAGCCATTGAGAACCACCATGTGGCCGGCCCTCAGCCTGGGTTCCAGAGCATTTTGTTGCTTTGGCATGACCGTATGGAACATCCTAGATGAGATATAATGTGTCGTATCCTCAAAATATCACATAGGCATCATTTAACCTCTTATCTTGGACACTCGTCTTGCAAAGCATGCTACACGGGGAAGTTGAATACTCAACCCTCACCTACAATGACCATTCACAACTCACCTAAGTTTCTTCAGATGATTCAATGCGATATTTGTGGACCTATCCAATCAACATGCAGACCATTTAGATACTTTATGGTGTTGGTTGATGCACGACACGTTAGCCACATGTTTGCTTACAGTCCACACACAATGTTGCCTTTGTGAAACTCCTAGTTCAAACCATTAAGCTTAGGGCTCACCACCCTGATTATCTAATTAAGTCGATTTGACTGGGTTATGCTGGAAAGTTTACATTACAGTTTTTGACGATTATTGCATGTCTATTGGATTGAAGTTAAACATCTAGTACCCTATGTTCATACCCAAAACGGCCTGGCAGGAGCTTTCATACGAACCAAATTGTCGGTATCTCCACAGGACTGTGCAATATTGCATGCAACCATGTTTGTCTACCTGAGGCCCACCGTTACCCAACCTTATTCACCGTTACAGGTGGTTACTGCTTACTTGTGTTTGGGTGCATAGTTTATGTGCCAATAGCTTCTCCACTACGTACCAAAATAGGTCATCAAAGAAAAATGAGAATCTATGTCGTTTATGATTCACCATCAAGTGACTACTTAGAGCCCTTGACATGAAATATCTTTATCGCCCATTTTGCGAATTAAAACTTAGATGAGACAGTCTTTCCATCGTGGATTACTCCCACTATGTCTCATTTAGATCCCTGCACTTCCCAATCTGAAATTGAGGTACGTCATATTCTACATCTACAGAGCATTGCTCAAAGCATATCAGATGATTTTACTGACCTAGCAAAGGTGACGAGATCTCATATACCAGCTGCAAATGCACCTGCAAGGATCAATGTACCTATTATAAGTTGTAACATCACCCCATAAAGATGTGTTATCCCCAAAGAAGGATGGACTGCATTTCCCACAAGGCTTGGTACACAGGTGGCTAGCCAATCATCTATTCCGACCATGAAACGTGGAAAACCCCTTGGTTCAAAAGATGCACAACCCGGAGAAATGAAAACTACACAAACTAGTGACCGTAGTATGAATCCGATCATCACTTACTAAACCGCTCCAATGCATGAGTTTATTCTAGATTACGGTGATGTCTTAGACAAGATGAACAAGCCTCTTGAGAATCATGAGATTTCGGTCCATTATGCAGTTTTGGATGAGGTTTGGAATCAGAATGAGAGATCAACAATGCATTTTCATGCACAATAGCTACTAACATTATGCTTAGCGATGACATTGAACCACGTTCCTTTGATGAGTGTCGACGTAGAATTGATTGGTTAAACTGGAAACAAGCAATCTAGGTCGAACTCGATTCGCTTGCTAAACGCATGGTGTTTGGACCTATAGTTCCCACACCACCACATGTGATGCCCATTGGCTACAAGTGGGTTTTCATGATGAAGCGTGATGAGAAGAATAAAATAGGCGATATAAGGCACGCCTAGTAGCAAAAGGCTTCTCTCAACTCTTTGGGATTGTTTACAAGGAGAATTCTCCCATAATAGATTATGTTCCGATACCTTATCACTTTGGTAGTTTACGAAAAATTAAATATGCAGCTCATAGATGTGGTAACCAGTTATTTCTATGAGGATCTTGATATGGAAATCTACATGAAAGTTTCAGATGGTCTTACATTGACTAGATCAAATAGTTTTAAACCATGAAACACCCTCTCGATTCAATTAAGGAGATCACTCTACGAATTGAAAAAATTTGGACGGATATGGTATAAATGTCTGAGTGAGTATTGGTTAAGTCAGGTTATATGAACAAGAAACTATGCCCATACGTGTTTATTAAGAAGTCACATTTCGGATTTGCGATCGTTGCAGTTTATGTCGATGACATGAATTTCATTGGAACTCCCGAAGAGCTTAAGAAAAACTGCTGCTCACTTGAAATCGCAATTCAAGATGAAATATCTTGGGAAAAATCAATATTGCCTCGGCCCAAAGATCAATCATAGTTTGGATGGAATCCTAATACATCAATCAAAATATACCCAAAAGGTGCTGCAATGTCTTAATGAGGATAAAACAAAGCATTCGAGTACTCCTATGGTCGTTCGTACTTTAGATGCAAAACGAGATATTTTTCGTCCTAAGGAGGTTGAGATATTCTAGAGCCCAAAGTCCCATACCTAAGTGAAATTGGTGCTTTATTGTACTTGGCTAAATGAACAAGACTTGACATCTCATTCACTGTGAATCTTTTGGAAAGATACATTAATGCGCCCACACGTAGACACTAGAATGGTATTAAAGACATTTTCAGCTATCCCAAGGATACAACGAATTTGGCTAAGTTTGAATTCATGGACACTTAAATTTCAAGTATGGATACGGCTAAGTCCTAGTTCAATCAGGAATCCTAAAAAATATAGACGGCGTGAGAATATTCTTAATATTCTAAAGTTTAATTAAAACAAAAGGCGAATTGGATACCAAAAGATGGACAGGTTTAGAGTCGCAGGCCTAGTATGAGTGATTGAGTTCAATTTGTATAAGATGTTTCATTCAAGATATCCCAAGAAAATTTAATCTGAATAGGACTCTACTTCGGCACCAGGAAAAGTTGCTACCATAAATAAAAGAGGGTGGGCAACATTTAAGGTATCTTCAATCAACACACAAATCTGTCATGTGCAAACTCTTGCTTTATGCGAAACCCTCTCATTCCTGAGAAAACACTGACCTTTCTAACTTCGTCAAGCACATCTTCAGTTAGTTTTAATAGCCTTGTGGTTGGCAACTAGCGACACCTTCAATTAGTATTAACAGCACTGTAGCCGTAGAATATGGTGATCTAGGAGCACCTTCAGTTAGTCTTAACAACACTACTTCAAGACTAACTGGTTATTTATCTAAGTCTCGGTTATCAAGAAATCTTTGAGTCCTTTTTGGAAAAGGTCACTTCATTAGCTTTCTTGGCGAAGTGAGGTGTTACTAGATTACATCATTTGACACATTGAAAGCCGAACCCATTTTATGATTGAATATTCACAATTATATTTTAGTGTTCGGCATCTTGACGGCCGAATCACATTTACAATCAAGACACTTAAGTATTTGTGTCAATACAGTCTGGTACTGATTCAATGCACTTATATTTGCACAAATATAATTACAGCGGCCAAGCCTGATGCAGATGATTCATGAACTTCAAAGAAACTAGCAACCTTTTCTTCAAGCTCTAGAACCCAAATGTTAAGATGAGTTCTTTACTCAGTCGCAATTGCAAGACACAAAAGTCAGCAGCGCGTTCAATACCACCACCACCACATTCATTCACTCATTGACCGAGCTCAGTCTCGAGTTGGCACGCCCTTTATTCAACCGAATGACATAGTTAACTTATTAGCTATTCAGCTTACGCACCACGTAGGCTAAGTAGTTTTTAAGGTCAATAGATATAGAAAGAATCAAGTGAGAGTTTATGAGAGTAGTGTTCTTATACCTCAAGAAAGATAATAGTACTCTTTCCACTTGCACTTTTCATGTGAGATTGGAGAGATCTTCTATGTTATCAAAACACAGCTAAGTATATCATGTGTCATAAATAATTAGAGAAAAGTTCTTTTTCAAATGTACCTCCACTTCCACTTGTGTGCTGAGCAATATTCCGAGTACGCTAAAAAAATATCTCGTGAGATTGAATGTGCACCGTAATGGTGATTAGTTGAGGGGTAGACTTCTGCATGCCTACCACATGATGCATGTAAGTGGCAAGACGTGAATTATTCTCTATGCGCGAGTAGTAGCTAGGTGGGTGCCTACTTGGATTGCTAGGGTCCTTTGGGCCTTGGGTGCTTTTGCTCAAAAAAATAATTGTTAGGTCCTGAGGTAAATATTAATTTCATGAAATAAAGTATAAGGTGTAGAGAAAATGTTTTTTAGTTGAGCGAGAACATTAGTGAGTTAAATAGTTACTTACTAAGAAGAAGAGGACAATCGGTGAAGATCAAACCCGCATCAAAGTGCATATACATTTTTGTTTTTTGACACATTAGTAAAACGTCTACCGCATGCATAGAGAAATTGTTGAATGTAAAACGAATGTTTATGTTTCTTTTTTCTTCTGATATAATGATATATCACACCAAAGGGTGAGACAGTTGGACTAAACCATACTCCATGAGCCAACTCTAACAATTGAACATCAAAACTCGTTATTTATGAAAGTCAAATTTAAAGCCTCTTAAGCCATTTTTAGTTATGAAGGGGAAAACATAGTCCGGGCTATAGTTAGGCTGGTTTAGTCGACCAGAGATGGAAGTTGGTACCATAGCCAATGGTTCGGGTTAAGTTCTATCACTCACTCGAGCACCTGCCCAATGCTCATATGACGATGCGCATAACCATATTTTTACACTAAAATGTTAATACTGATACTATTCACTTTACCCTTTATTCCTTATTGTTAAAACTCAAAATTTTCAAGTACTTTTCATTAGTTTTCATATAAATATATGGTATGTTAAATGGTAAATCTCGTCAAACTGCACCGATGTCTTTTCAATTAAAACTGCACATTAGATTGGGTCCATTTTTTGAGCAACTAAGACCCTCCAAAAAAAAAATATCAAATTATAACGGTCAAATTACAATTCGAAGTCTTATATCAGATTTTGCACTTCTCCAACCGCATTGTCAAATGTTATTTTATGAATAAAATTTTAAGTGGTTGTAATTATTAAAAAAATGTTGAAACAAAATTTTTATTTTTTGAAATGTTAGTGAAATAAAGGATCCATCAATAAAATAAATTAAAAACAAATTTGACATTGATATCAAATTTGATTCCAAACTACAAAGCCTTGAAATCCAGTCAGTAAAAAACACTTCGATTGAAAAGACTTGATGTCAAACATGCACAATAGCATTCCACTCAAAGTTTTGAGATGCTCTAAATATGTGTCCCAACTCACACCAGCTTTAGGAAAGCATTGCAGTTGATTTACCATCAAATAGTATTACTCAAAACTCGCCGCACAAGTACATGGAAATTGATTTTTGCACGCCCATTTTCACTTATTGCACATCGTTATATTTTTCTAGCCATTGGATTGAAAGAAAAATAAAAAATTGAATGGGCAATATTAAAGAAAACCGCGAAAATGTAGAAGTGAAGGGCCTAGAATTCCATCAAGTAAAGCAATCTCAGAACCAAAATTGCCTAAAACTCTGTTTCAACCATTCACATAGTACAAAGAAACCTTACAAAACCCGAGTCTACTGATTCATGATCCATAAAACACCATATAAAATTTTGTTTTCCCATTGTTAGCAGCAATCTTCTCTAAGCCTCTCTACGGACAAAGTAAAGCTTACCCATGACATGAAGAACGGCAACAAAGGCGATGAAACCAATGCTCATGATGAGGACAACATTCGGGGAGATCTTGAGTCCCGGGGCATCATCTGTGTAAAACTGGAGCATAGTCCCTGCTGCACCTCCGGAAGCACCACCGCTCGTCGTCCTCCTTCTCCTCATGCTTGCAGTAGCTGCTGCACTTCCTCTTGGGGGAGCTGCTCCACCGCCTAGAACCATTTTCTATAACACCAAATCGAATTAGAATCTCAATTCAACATACATGATACAAAACTAAAAGAACAAGAAATTTAAAACAGGGACAAAGAAAACTTATAACAGAGGATTTTAGCCATATTCAACTCTCTGTGAAACAAAAAAATTATAACAACTCATTCAAAATCGAAGATTCTACTGTAACTAAATTGGGCACCACAAGCAAAATGACATTGAATTTGATTAATCACTGAATTAAATATCCAATCAATGGCAAACAACCGAAGTGTTATTTACTGAATCATTTGAAGGCTTTGTGATTAAGAGTCAAATTTGACATCAATGTCAAATTTATTTTTAATTCATTTTAATGGTGGATCCCATATTCCACTTACATTTCAACTAATAAAAATTTTGTTTCAATATTTTTTAATAATTACAACCATTTAGCACTCTATTTATATAAAAAAATAAAATTTGACAATCGGTTAGAGATACAAAATTTAACATAAGACTTTGGATTGTCATATCAGCCATCAATTATAATTTGACTCTTATAATTTAAAATTTCTTTTTGGAGATGGTCTAAATATCTAGTCTAAACAAAAAACACCCATTAGAGATTCAAACAAAAAGAAATGATAACAACATCAGAGATCTACAGAATTGCGGAATCCAAATGAAAAATCAAATTAAAGAAGCATCAAAATATTATTTAGACTGCAAATTAACCATTGCAATTTATCTAATCAATCAAGTTATAATTCAAATTACCCAAAAAATTAAAAAATGAATCGAAATGTCATACGATTACATAGAAATTAACAGAACCTAAACTCAATTGACCCATGAAAATTTTGAATTATACACAAAAAATCAGATCCAAGATACAATTACGAAAGCAATACAAAAGAATTCGCAAAATTAAATCAGCATAAAATTATAAAATTGAAGATTACATGCAGCGGATCAACGATCGTACACGAAGAAATGGAAAGAGAGGGAGATGGAGACGAACCTGAGTCGACTCGGTGGAGAGAACGAGTTGGAATGCTGAGGCTTATCGAGGCTGCTGCTTTTGAGAGTTTGAAGATCCGGAGAACGTCTTTTGGACTACGATGGGATGAAAACTTCGTTTTATTTGGGGAGTGCAAACGCGTTGGGGCTCCCTTTTGTCTACGTGGCTTACTGGTTGACGCTTCCACGCCGACTCTTCCAATTAGTTTCTGCCACGTAGAAGGCCAAATACGAGTGCCTTTATTTTATTTTATTATTATTTGTAATTTTACACGTCAAATTTGAATAGGAAAATTCAGGAGAGAGAAGATGTACACGAACAATGCTATAGTGTGGACGTTTTTACGAAAAGACGACTCATGGTATTTTTAAATTCAAACGTTTTAGAGAAAATTTCAATTATCTTTAAACTTTAACTCCATTGAAATATTTTTAAAATAAAAATATATGGTCATTGATCCCTTAATTTATCAAAAATGTAATTATATTTTTTTTGTCAACTTTGTTAGAATTTTTATCAAAATGAATCATGTATCACATATGTAATTAAGTGAAAAATATAGAAAACCAAATGACAAAAATTGTCAGAGCCGGCTCTGATTAGACCATCTCCAACTCTTAGCCTAAAACTTAAAATTTTTAGCCCATAAAATTTACGTTTTAACCCAAAAACAGTTTTTCTGCTTCAACTCTTATGACCTAAACTTTTAGCCCCACATTATTAAAGAGTGAAGTTAGGTTAATTTTATTTTTAAATTAACTTTTTAAAAAAATTATATAAATTATCCTAAATTAATTTTATGAACATTTTAACCTAAAAATATTTAAATTTCGATAAACATTGGAAAATCACTAAACTGACACATGAAACTCATAAAAGAATATGAAACACATAATTTTAAATGTTGAGTTTAAATTTGGGCTGTTAGATCTTCTTTTTTTACCGTTAGATTTGATCATATTCAATTTCAGTAGTTAGATTCAATAAGTTTATAAATATAAAACAAAAATATTAACTAAATTAAATGTGGACCGTTGGATAACCAACAACTCATTTGAATGTGAGTCGTTAATCAACAAAAAGACCTGTTCAACTTAATTTTATTGGCAGACAAGTGAGAGACAGACTCATGTGCGTCATATCAAACATTGCAAAAGTAGCAAAGTTCGAGTGTCGACATGCAAGTAATTTTAATAATATATGTTGAAACTTTTAATTGATATGATGTATGCTGCTAATTTTAATTTTTTTTTTTTAATATAATCGATGAGGTTGACGATTTGGTATACGATGATATAATCAATAATTTTGCTTTAAAAAAAAATGCAAGAAGACGATTTCTTAAAGGTTAAAATTTAAAGAGTTTTGCTTGGATTGGTCATATATGATTTTGCTATTAATCGTCAGGTTTAGGTACTATGTCCTCCCATTGTATTTTTTTTTTCAAATAATAATACGGGCATGGGGTCTAATCCAATTAGAGCAATGATTCCTTAACTTTAACTCAATTGTAGCAATGATCATTCCATTATGACTCATTCAAATGGAATTTTAACAGATTTGACGAAAAAGTCTTTGTTTTGATTAGTTAAGAGACCAATGATTATGTATTTCTCAACACTAAGTTAAACAGTCTGATAGAAAAGCTGAAAAACGGTTTTTTTTTTAGTATAGTAAGAAGTTGCAAATGAAAGTTTCAACGATTTTATAACGAAGACATTTTTAGCAGACGCACGAGTATCATTACTTTCCAAATATCAAGGGCTTTATTCTCAATGACTTTCAATGTTATTGGCTTATATGTCTATGTTAGGATCAGGATGCACCTTTTTGATATATGTTTTGACACATGTTTTAATGTTTGAATTTAACTTATATTTTGCAAGGATGATCTATTAATAATGTATTGAAATAGATGGTTCGAATCTTTAAAAAAATTACTGAATGAGAACTACAAAAACATGTCAAAATGTGTTTCCGAATCTTGACTTTATATGTAAATATATTGATCAAATTGGAATACGATAAGCAAAATTAGAAAAATGTAACGGTTTGGATCCTTAAAAAAATTATTGAATGAGAACCGCAAAAACATCTGTCAAAATATGTATTTCTGGATCCTCTAACCTATATGTAAATATGTTGATCTTCAAATTGGAATAAGATCAGCATAATGACAAAAGTTTACATTTTTCTCAAATAATTATCTCAATTTGTTTTCTTTTTGTTCACAGATTCTCAATTATTTTTTGAACATTGTTAAAAATACATTCATCTTTCCAGCATATAAAGCAAAATTTCTTACCATGGTATAGTATGAATAAAATAATAATATAAAATGATATTTGTAAATAAATTAAAAGTGCTAAAATGAGTGAAAGGGATAAAACATGAAAGGAAACTATTCGATTTTGTTTAAAACAAAATTTATACACATACTGTTCCCATAAAAAAATAAAAAAAAAAATTAAAACCTACTATTCCCACCCAAATATTACCTTTTATGGCAAATCGCCACGGTTAGTTGAGAGTATTAATCCGTACACCCCAAGTCCTCCGTCCTGCTGGCACTCCCCCTCATGGGAAGGTTCCCCTAATTGAAGTTACCAAAATATGTCAACAAAGTTAGTTACGCTGTTGAAGAAACTCGAACGTCAAATGAGTTGAGACATTAACACAAGGACGAAAGAAAAAATGAATCACATAACAGTTAATGTCACTACACTTCGAGGTAAAAGAAGTTCATTCCTAGTAGATGTTACATATCGACAACGTCGAAAGAGGAGATATACTCTACCCATGTGTTTGCTTACTCTTAACTCATAGCAAGTCAGTGCAGCTACTTAAAATGACAAAACTAGAACGTCTAACCTTACTGAATATTAGAGAAACAGGACTAGTCTTAAATAACACTGACAACTTGATGCTCAACTGCAGTGGCATGGTTTCTGTGGGCGAGGAAGCAAATGACCTTCGCTTATCACAACGCTCAACATCTACATAAGATTACAATCTAATCTATTTTCCGTGTCGATCCAAGCACTCAACGGCTGCCCAGTGAATATGAGGATGCCCATTGAACTAAAAGTCGAGACTCCCATCATCAAGCAGTAAAAGTTAAGGCTTTAATCTCTTGAAAAACCTACCGCCTTTCATTCCCACTCCAGTCTGGGCAAGACTTGCCGACAAGAGAGCTTTGGAATTCGGTCGCCATGTCAACTCCTTAAGGACAGAAAATAAGGTTGCCAAGGCAGGAGAAATTTCACTGTCCGTTACACTGTTACATGACACAACTCTAAGCCTCTGAAGCTCTTTCCAGCAAAGGAGTACTGACTCGAGACCTCCTGTTGTCAGCAGCGAGCATCCTTCTAGAGCAACCAGCTTCACCCTCCTATGTGATGAAAAAGGGCAAAAAATATTAACAACGATCACACTTGACAATAATTAATGGTTGTTGCTTAACATCAATCTCAAGCTAGATTATAACAGTAAGAATGATGGCTACTCATACATACAACTGGGGAGAAAAGAAACAAAGAACCTCCAATAATGAATGTAAATGGTCCTTATTCACAAGTTCTATCCGCATATTTACGGAAAAAGAACTCTTCAAAAGGCAGAAAATGAAGGTCCTAATCACAAAATTCATAGAATTAAAAGAAACTCAAACTGATCTCTGCATGCAACAAACAGATTTTAGTTCATATCAATACTCAGCCGTAAAGTCATACATCTGTGGAGACGTGAAAGAAGGCAATAACAAGACAACTAGTTTTTCTAAATATCCTGAAACTACAAATTTGTAAATCGATCGAGAGGAAATGTTTTTGAATGTGCACAAATCAAAACTTTTTTTAGCACAGCACAAACCAAAACTAAATTTTCCAAACTGTTACTGTCTTATTTTGCTAGCAAAACCAGTCCACATACAACCTTCAAGCAACTCTACATATCTCCTTTATCTGATATAATAACAAATGGATATAATCTCTGGAACATCACCTTTTACCACCCAATTTTTTCGGAAGCTCAGAGCAATCCACGTAATGCATATTATATGACCATTGCCGATTTCATTTCCAAGAATAGTGGACACCACAGCCATAAAGCGTCAATATCCAAGTTCCAACTTGCTGAAAACTTATTCGACTTTCATTTTTTTTCTAAGTCTCCTATTTCTCTTTATGGAAATCCTAATGTGTGGAATTCGGAATAAATTGCAGCACCTCTTGTAGTGGGATAAGCACTAACCACATAATTACATATTTATAGCAAATTGGTATACCCAACTCATCCAACAAAAATATATTCATTAAACCTATGAGGATCGAGTTCCTACATCAAACACCAGGGGGATAAGGAGGCCACACAAATACGGTGTAGGCTTTGATTTGCTTAATTATTGTTTACTAAAGCTAATCACATTTCAATCTCTACTTCCTCAGTTAACCTTGGATGATTTCATTAAATAAAGCCTACAACTTAGCAAACAAGACAAAGTTAGGACTGGATAGTGGACTCCAGAAGAATTTAGATGGGCCATTCTAAGGCAGTTCTAGCCTTAGAGGCAGAGCATTCTCACAAGTTCATTTCTGATCTTTGTCTGGAAGTGTTGCAATAAATGCATGCCGTTAGTTAGGAACGGGGTGTGTTTTAAAAGTATTCGAAGAAGAAAATTGCCCTACACAATCACCACGGGCGGGATCTCGTTCTGATGAACCTCCAATTATACCGGACTCACTTTCCTAAAGGAAAGAAATTATACCACAAGACACTTCTTAGGATGGTATTTCCATTAACGCAAAGCCTCAAAATGTTATTACCACTGAAATATTAAATTAGTCAGGTACGCTCGCTACAGAAGAACCACAGACCTAAAAACCAATTAACCATGTTTAACTATTTGCATATTTAGTACAAACCAAATAATATGGGTAAACAGTACAACCATCTCCTATGGCATACTCAGAAAGGATTTATCGTACATAAAAGTTTTTTTCTTTTTTTAGATAACCACTTTACCAAAGGCCAATGTAAAGTTCAGACATAACACAAATCTAATCACAAGTTTACTTCAACATATCCCAGGCCACAAACAGATATAAAACACAGATGGGAAGGGGAAAAAAAAAAAATCTCGTACCTACAAATACTCGCAAATGCAAATACTTCATCTACCAATCCCCAACAATCCTGCAGAACAATATCCCTAACAGCCTCACACACCATGAACAATGCTCTCACACCATGCTGATCCCGCACTTGACAGCGCCGCAAATGCAACTCCTCAATGGTGGGACAAGACCCCAAATGCTCATCAGGTCCCGGGCTCGTGTCAATGCTCTTGCAAGACTGAAGCATCAAAGTTTTCAAATTCCCACAAAAGGGCAGAGCAGCCAACCACCCACCATCCATCCTATGATCATTGAGAGTCAATTCCTCAAGCATTTGGCAGCACTGCCCAATCGCCTTAATCCCATCGTAGCTCCCTTCACACCCACAGAGCTCAAGCTTCACTAACCTCCTACAACCCTGAGCTAAAATCGTCAACCCAATATCCGAAATCACCGCACTATAAAATCCGTCAACAAAACCAATCAATTTCACAATCTGCAAGTTCCTACACCCACTAATCCCCTTCAACGCCAAGTCCCCACAACAATGCAGCTCCAATTCCTGCAATGTCTGGCACTCCTCAGCGATCCTAACCAACCCATTTTCGCTGGCTCCGATAACCGCGATTCGCCGCAAATTCAGGTACGATTGCGCAATCAATCTCAGCCCATGGTCCACCACACTGTTCTTTAACACATCGCTCTCCTCAATAAACCCACTGGGGCTGAAGAGCGAGTCGATATAAACAGTCAAAGCCTTCCTGGTCACCAGAATCCCTGAATTCCTCGGGGACCGAATGCAGGCATGGACAATATCGACATCGTCCAGATTCGGGAACCGGGCGAAAACCCGACCCGAGTCCAAAAACCCCCAATCGAAAAGCTTCACGGAAGTCACCAGCCGGCCGTGGAGGTACAGCCAGCGCTTGCAGACGAGGGAGTTGGGGAGATACCGGGAAATCGGGAGCTTGGAGAAGATACAGAGGAGAAGCTCGTCGGAGAGGAGGGAGGTGGAATCGGGTGCGGGCGGGTCTAGGGTGAGGGAATTGAAGGTGGGGGAGAGGTCCGGTTCAGAGTGAGGAGACGGCGAGGCGGTGGGCGGAGAGAGTAAGTTGAAGTGGTTCTGCAGCTGCATCTTCATGATAACATGCTGGAGAGTTCGGTCCGGGAGGCTCAATTCCACGGCCTTTTGGGCAGAACTGCCGGTGGTGATACTTTTGGGCTTCCGGATTTTCTGTCTGGTGAAATGGGTGACATTTATTAAAAGTTTTTTTTGGTAGATAGAGAGAAATAAGACAAAAAGAAATAAACTCTAATTGGGGTTTTGGGTTTGTGAAAATCTAATCATTTTGGGTTTAGGGTTTCTGAAAATCTAATCTTTTTCTTAATTTCCTTTCTCTATATCTCTTTCTCTCTCTAGGAAAGATTGCAACTTTATTTCAAAATTTAGTAAAGAAAACTTTAAAAGTACATAAAAAAACAGACGAGCCACGAGCTTCAACATAAATGCCAAGTCTAGTATTTCACTAGATCTTGAAAAAGATTGAGTTTTGTATAAATATAGTATGTGTAAATGTTAAAGTAAATAGTGAGAAAATGGCTTCTTTATCCGCTACAAACGAATCCACGATAAATACAGGTGAATCTACAGTAAAGTAGAAATAGGTATGCGTGAATTGGCTAAAAATAAAACTTCCATAACGTGGAGTTTTCTCATTGGATGATTAGGGTGTTATGCGTGGAGGATGCGTTGTGTTTTGCTGTTTTTGGCTTGGAATGATTAACGAATGAGGGGTTTCGGAGACGAAACAATCTTATCATTCGGTGGAAAAGTTTTGTCTCACATTAAAGGGGTTGTGGTTTGGAAAGTACAACTCATAATTTTGCAACACCCCACTCCATACGTAAAAAAAATTGCACCACAAGTTGGAAGTTACTTTTTTGGATAAGACTTGCTTTCAAAATGGCTTTTTTCTCCTTTTTTTGCCCCTTTATTTCCACGTAATTTGCAATTGCAATTTTCCTTCAAGAGAGTAAAGGGATGAATGATAAGTGTTGTACCGGATTAATAATTGCCATATAAAAATGATCTTATTTTAGAATGGTTATATGTGAATCAAAATGAGTTGTTTTATACATTTTGACGACGATTTTCATTGATTATCGCGTGTATTAACATAAATTTCAACGGTACTAATTAATAATTTGGTACGAAGTAGCGATTTAAATAGAACATTAACCGGAAGATTGAGTGAGGAAACATGGCTCCCTAACTCCATGCACCTTCGTACGTTTTATACAACACATCACCTTCATATGTCAATGACCTTATTCGTCCTATCACTCGTGGTTGAGAGGGCTTTGGCCTCATGTAGGGGCAGCTAATCTGTTAAGGTGATACGTGCATGTAAAAAGTGTTCTACAAAGTTGAAATTTCATCACAAAATTAGTTGATGATATAAAAAGTACTTCAATTATTCATAAAAAAAATATAAATTTAGTACTTCAATATTCATAAAAAAAAAAAATTCTTTCTTTTTCTAATGTGAGATTTAATTCCTAATATATATGTTATTTGGATAACATATATACACCCACAATTACACATCTCTCTCTTCACTCTACTATTGCCGCACCTTTCTCTCTCTCTATGGCCTCCGTAATTGTTTAGTAAATTATGCCTATAATAAGTTATCAGCACACTCTTGATGCTACGCTAAAGAGAGTTTGATCTTCAATCAGGGGAGTATTACATTTTAATCATTCTTTTTTTTAGTTAGTTTATTATTTTGAATTAATCTACATGCTATTGATTCAATTTAATTTTTGTTTGTTGAATGTGATACAACGTATTGGAGATGCAATTCCGGCTTTCTGAGAAGGATCTTCTACAAATTCAAAGGCTTTTGTTGTTTTTTGCCAATCAAGTATGCTTAAAATAAAGTAAGATATTTGAAATGACCTTGAAGCATGAAAACATTCCCCATGATGCATGAACCCCCTATGTTTATATTTTTCTTCTGATATATATATATATATATATATATATATATATATATATTGTATATGGTCATATATGTCAATATATATATATATATATATATATATATTTGTCTCATGCATTACGCATATATGCTATGTGGAATATGTGAGTCAAAGAATCAAAATAAATTAGAAGCATATTAGGGTTTGTAGAACCCTAACAATTTCGAAAAATAAAGATAGGAACTTGGGATTTTGCAACACCACTGCCGTGGCACCACCATAAGGACCACTGTGCTGGCTTGAAGCTCAGCTGTGTAGAGACCCCCTTGAGACGACGTCGTTCGACGTCTTGGACCTGTGCTGAAGCTCTTGGGCTTTGCTACCTCTGTGAAAAACCAGGCTGTGTGCTTGCATTGGTTTTTGACCACGGGCTATAGCCCTGACCCACACCAGCACATGCTGGGTTGGTCTTCAAGTCTCGGCCCACGCCAACAGCTTTGGCTGCTGGGCTTAGCCTCTGCCACGACTCACGTCTCTATAAGCCAGCCTATAAAACTGGGCTTCGTTTCTGCGGCCCAAAACTTGAAACCCAGCTGCAGCTGGGGTTTCCCTCGCAACCTGCAAGCCTTTGGGCTTGCTCCCGTATCTATCTTTGGCCCAAAGCTAGCATCATTAGCTGCTGGGCTTCTTGTCTCTCGGCTGTGAACTATAGCTCACTCCCGAGACCCTTTTTGGGCCCTGCCTTTTACTCAAGGCACCCAACCCGAGCCCAAATTATTTTAAGGCTATATTTTTCGACCAATAATATTATTTTAATATTATTTTGCTTCTACAATCGACTCGGTATGACCCGATTTATTGAATTAATTAAAAGTGACCTGCAGTCCATTAATCTGATAACGAATCCAAAATTATTGACTTGAAGATCACTTTTGGACATTAACGATTCAATAATTTATTTTTATAATTTGAACTGTCACATACTTTCATAGTAACGAAGCTCCCACACTTGAGTTCCCGAAGAAACTCAAATTCACTATACTTAAATCAGTATATTGTATTATGTGTTTCTTACAGGAACCTCTCCTTATGAACTAATTATTCATAAAACTAAATTGAACCTGTAGTTTCAAATTTAGTGCCTTTGAAACCCGAAGTTTTCATAAAACAATACACCCATGAAAACCCGACGTTTTTCATGAAAACCATGTCTTAGCACTCGAATGTTCTAATTTTGATGCTTATGGTTGATTCATTCCCATAGCACTAATCACAATCTTATTCCCTCCAATTCAGTGAATTGTCGAACTGTAACAAGTTCGATTTTCCTGATTTGGATTTTTTAATAAAAACCACTTTATGTGGGGTACAAGACGTGAATCTCCACTTGACTATCAAGAAGCTAAGAAACCATTGAAGCCATGAAGAGCTGAATAAGCCTTCGCCATGATCTTCATTCAAAGACTTATGCCTGAAGCATCATCAATGGAAATACCTCCTGAACGAGGATTCCATGGCTCTTTGGCTAGCTCTTACGGACCGTGTGATCATGCGAGAAGTTTATAAATCTGATCGAATTTTGACTGAAGAATATTTTTCTCATCCTTCCATGTTTCTAACTCACCCCTGAAGCTGCAGTGTAGAAAGCGGAAGTTTACCACATTCTTGGATCTGATTACTACCACAAACATATGGTAGAATCAAGGCCTGCCAAGGTGTGGCATCATGCCTGAAGCATGATCCTTGGCACCTAAGACCTAAAACTTCAAGAATAAGGGATAATATTCCCGAACCTTGACCTTGCAGAATCTTCTTCTGTCTTGATGGAATAAATCATTGGTTATGCACCTGTTCGTGCCCCTACCAATGTTGTTAAGGAGTACCATTCTAGTAGTCAATATATGAGACTAACTTTTGCTCCACATAACACCGTTGGAAGAGCCAAATTTTGACATTGATGGCCTTGTTGGCCGAATCCCCTTAGTAAACCATTTACTTTGTGAACATTTTTCCATGTTCTTGGATTTAAGTTTGGTGCATGTTTTACTTATGGATAATCTTATTGATATTGTCCTCGAATATGAGTTAATTGAATCATGTTTCTTAATACATGTGACTGATTCAATTAAACACGTGATAGGTTGGAATGTGGGAAAGTTAGTTGTCTGGATGAATGCGTACTACGCACACTAACTTTACACCTAAATCACATCTCTAACAATGACTTCAGGTCTATCCAACTTGATTAAGAGCATTAGCACGCTCCTCGTTGCATGAATGGTACTGCATCACCATTTAAGGGACCTTAAGTTTTCCCTAACGTTGAGTTTTTAAGGATATTTGAGATGACAATGATCATAAATGAAACCATTGAAGAAAATAGAGTGAAATGTCTTTGCACCACCTCCAAAAACGAGCCTGAAGCTTTGATTTGGGGCCAATGGGTTATCTCCTTATTGGGATTACACCACATGTGGCGGCCCTAGAGCCTGGTGATTGAGCAGTTTACTTGCTTTGGCACGACATTTTGGGACACTTAGGTCGAACACTGATGCTACAATGCATCTCCTTATCTGAAGTAAGGATATTGTGCTTACAAGCACACTTTGCCAAGCATGCTCATTAGGGAAATTGATTTTCTATATCAGTCCTCGCAAAGAGCCTCGCCTAGTGATCATAAAGCGCAATTTAAATGATTGCCCGAATTTTGGTGAACATACCAAGTTTTCGATTTCTGCCTTGGGCTATGCAATCCTTGTACGCAATTATGTTGGTTTACCTTGAGGCCTATTACCCCCCAACCTATATGACGTTACAGTTGGTTACTGGGTACGAACCTGACAATTTTCGTGGGTGTGCATTCCATGTTCCAAGTTGCACCGCCGCAACGTACCACCATGGGTCCTCAAAGAAGGATGTGTATCTTTTGTTGATCATGATTCTTCTTCACACTAGCTCTCTTAGAGCCCTTGCATGCAATCTCTTTACCACTTATTTGCGGGTTTTCACTTTAATGAGACAGTCTTCCTTCTGCTAAGGGGAAGATATGAACGCCAACGTTTCTGTAGAACGATACGAATTTGCGTGGATGTTACCCACTATGTCTCATCTCGATCCCGATACTACACATGTATGATAAGTAAGTGCGATGAATTCTAGATTTCAGAATGTTGCTCTAGACGCATTCCTCTGATCGAGCTAAAGTGACAAAACCATATACCAGCTGCAAACATGCCTGCAAAGGATATACGAAATTAACGAACGTCAAGTCAACATCCCTGGAGGGTGTGCCGCCTTGGTTGGACTGTTTGGACGCCCTTGGTGGACGGTCCAGTACATCGGTAAATAGCCAATAAATTTGTCTTGGCCTGGAGCATGACAGATCACTCGGTTCGTATGATTCACTTCCCTAGAAGAGGAAGACACGGCACAACAATGAATCTAAACTCGATCGTTGTCTCAAATCATTTCCATCTCATGAGATTAATTCGGATTTCTCCCGAGATTTAAAGTTCTTGGTCCAATATACTAGTTTGGATGAGCTAAATGGAATTGAAATGAGATTATTATCGATGATGTTTTCACTTATATGGTAGCTACCGACATAAATGAAAAGCAACGATATCGAACCGTGTTCCGTTGATTAAGTGACAACGTAGAACTAATTAGATAACTAAAGTTACAATCCAGGTCAAATTCCTTACCAAAGTGTGTATTGGACCTGTTATTTCTACACAGCCCAAGGTAACCCTGTCGTGTTACAAGTGGGAAAGGAAGCGTTATGAGATGAATGAAATAGTGCGATATGATGCACGCCTTATGGCACAAGGTTTATCTCAAAACGTCCTGTGATTAATAGCAGCATTATGAAATGTGGTTAATGTTTTCTCCATAGGGATATAGATACAAAGATTTACATGTAAGTTCTCAAAGAATTACATAGACTAGTTCAAATAGTTCCAAAACCACGGAACACCCTCTTAAACTTGTTTTGAGGCGTTCACTTATGGATTGAAAAATTCGATAGATGTGGTATACCCGTCTACGTGATTATTTGATCAATCAGGGCTGAATTATGCCCTTGGGGTTAAACTATGAAGTCTTATTCCAAACTGCTAGATTACAGTTTATGTCGTTGACACAAATCTCACTAAGACTTCGAAAGAGCTTGAGAAAACTGCCTCACACCTGAAGATGGAATTTGAGATGAAGGATCTTGGGAAAACTCGTCTATGCCTTAACCTAAAGTTGAAGCATTGTCTTGACGGTATTTTGGTCTATCAGTCGAACTACACTCCGAATGTGGCACCTTTGAGTGTACCTTTGATCGTCTATACGTTATATGCAAATGAGATCCTTGAAGAGGTTATGGAATCGGAAATTCCATATCTAAGTTTAACTTTGCGCTTCGTTGTACTTAGCTCATTGTATTTAGACAGAACATCTCCTTCATTGTTGATCTTGGTAAAGATGCAGCATCGCGCCTACACGCAACCACTGAATTGGTATTAAAGACATACCCCGAAGGTACTACGAGGGCAAATTCCAACGTATCTCGAGCGAATCCAACCGCTCTGATCCTCAGAATGATGCTTGCCTTGTTTGTTATGCTGGTGCTGGTTACTTATCAAACCCATACAAGGCAAAATCCCCAAATGGTTATGTCTTTACCGTTAGGGATATCGCAATATCTTGGAGGTCCACGATATGACCTTAGTTGTGAAATCTTCGAATCATTCCAAGACTTACCTCACTTCACTACGCCACAAGTGAGACATGGTTAGGAGTTCTTGTTGAGAATTTTGAAGTACTTGCTGTGTTTTCATCCATCATTGAGTCCTGATGACGATCCATGAAGATTATGCAGCATGTATCAACTCGATCAAGCCATGATACATTAACAAAGTCAACGCCAAGACATATTGCGCCTACATCTACATCAGCAAAGCATCAGGGGACTGAAGTCATGCAATCTGTTCCTAAGACAAGTTGGCCGATCTTTTCACCAAGTCATTGCCCAAGTCTACATTTCAGAAACTCGTCCAAGGAATTGGTATGCGTAAGTTATCTGAGTTGAATCGCTTGTAGTTCTCTTATTTAGAAGTTATGTCTAACTCAGGGGGAGTATCTTGAAGCATACTCACATGATCTTAATGTACTCTTTTTCCTTACGATTAGGAGCATTTTTCCCACTGGGTTTTTCCTACCTACCTAGGTTGTAATGAGGCACCCATCCCGGGATGATCATACTCCGTTAAGTTCACTACCTTCGTCCAGTTTGATGAGTGTTTTAGACATTATGCATATTTTTCTTACTTTTCTCCTTAGTCTATAGGTTTTCCCCATTCCTTGGGTTTTACCATAGCAAGTTTTTTGTGAGTTTTTACAAATTCATACTTCAAAGTAAATTTAAGACTCGTGATCATCCATTGTGCCGATGACTTCATCAACTATTCTACCTTATCTGCTGAAGAATCTGATGCGATGGTTTGTTAAGTATTTACACACTCAAGGGGGAGTGTTGCATTCATATTTAGAATATGAATGTGATTATGTAAATCCTAGTAGATATGGGAATGTATCTTTCATTCCTATTAGGAGTAAATTACCTACTAAGAGTTGTAATCCTAAAGGGAAAGGTTTTTACCTATCTTACTACTATAAATAAAGGCAAAATGGGAGGAATAACACACACCCACAATTACACATCTCTCTACTATTGCTGCACCTTTCTCTCTCTCTATGGTCTCCATAATTGTTCAGTAAATTATGCCTACAACAAATTAATAGTTCTCGTGATAATATATTAATCGGAAGATAGCCTTCGTAGTTAAAAAATTCAAATTTAAACCCTTGTGGTGAAGTCCGGTAAGATTCAAACCCAAAATAAAAAATTTCATCAACTCTCCGTTAACATCTCCACCCCGTCTTTTTTCCATATAGCCTTGTGCCTTTGCCGGATCCAGATCATCAATAGAGATTCCTTACACAGATCATGCGGGCCACATAATCGTGTATTTCACTTCCTTCTCTTCACTTCTCTCTCCTGCTTTGCTTCTCTCTCACAAATAGAATGCTTCTCCGTCTCGTGCTTTAACACCGATTTCTAGCCTCCCAAGTAGTCCATAAGCCCCAAAAAACCCCTCAAATAGTTGTTGAATGCTGACAGCCACATCAGCTCCGATGACTAGCGGTGATGCCACTAACCCATGCTTTCTAATTCGCTGCTGAAAAAAACCTCAATTTTCTCTTGCTCAAACTTGGGTTTTTAACCAGAAAAGAAGAATCTAACATGGTAATGTCTACTATTCAAGAAATCAAAACAAAATTTGAATAATTGGGTTGTCGAATTCGGCTCAAACTTCAAATTGGGTTGTCAATTATTTGTCTTAATTTCTTTGGAATTGGAATCTTCTATCAAGAGCAATTCGACAGTTCCATCATAGCCCACTATACAAGCGTTCTAATTTGTATACTCACTGTGGTGGTTCAATTTTTTCATCTGCGAAATTTTGGCATGGATGAAAGAGAGCAACATTAAGACAAAGAGAAAGAGTAAGAAAATAGGCCACGATTTGGATGGAGAAGTTCCAATTATTGATGAAAATGTTAATTTTGAGCTTGAATCCTAATAGACTACATCATAAGGGTTTATATCTGAATTTTTTCACTATGAGGGTTATCTTTTAATTACGCTATCACCATAGAGACCATTAATTCAATTAAGCCATGTTATTTTTGTGGAGAAGAACATGAAGCCTGTATATATATTTCTGTCTGATGCAAGTAGGGTAAACTGTCAGTTGACCCATTGAATTATCACTCCAATTAAAATTGATCCATGAACTAGTTTTTGGGTAAATTAAGGATCTTAATCTTTTGATTTTGTTTATGCCTTGCAACTTGATACAATAAAAAATAGTTTTTGTTGTGGCTAATTTTAATCTAACAAGGGACAGAGAGAGAGAGAGTAGAGAGAGATGTGTTTGTAAGGTTATGTAAAGGATGTGTTATTCCCCTACGCAATGCCTTTATTTATAGTAATAAGGGAGGAAGAATAATTCTCATCCAAGGAATACAAGTCCTAATATGGAAGAATAACTAGCATTAAATCTAATCTAGGATTTACACAATCACACTCAAATACAATGTTTATAACACTCCCCTTTGAGTGTGTAAATACTCAAGTAGATTCGGCATCATGTAGAGTTGAGGAAGTCAACTCGTCAGCACTAATTCTGGGAACACGTTAGTCTCAAGGTAAAGTAGGAACTTGCATATGGAACTAAGTCTCACAAAAAATCTAATGGCTATGTAAAACCCGAATAGGGACAAAAACCTACACCCTAAGGAAAAATGCATGAGAAATGCAAAGTTAAATGAAACGTCTACGGAGGTCATCATGGATATGATCAACCCAAGGTGGGTCCTTGTCCAAATCACGTTAGGTAGCAAAAACCCAGTGGAAAAAATGCTCCTCATAGGGAAAAAAAGTACATTAAGATCAAGTAAGTATACTTCAGGATACTCCCCTTGAGTTCAACATAATTCCAAAGAGAACTGACAATGTTACAACTCTAAAATACTTATTCCTTGAACAAACTTCTGAAACATCGCCTTCAGTAGTGATTTGGTGAAGAGGTTAAGCAAATTGTCTAATGAACTGATTTGCGTGACTTCAATCTTCTGATGCTCTTACTGCTGATGTGAAAAGAAGAACTTCGACGCAATGTGCTTGGTGTTGTCTCCTTTGATGTAACCCTTCTTGAGCTGTTTGATGCATGCTGTGTTATCTTTAAAGATCGTCGTCGGGACATCAAAGACGGGGTAAAGATCATAGAAGCTTCAGATGTGGCCCACAACTGCTCTCAACCAGAAGCATTTCCGAGTAGCTTCGTGTAAGGCGAGTATTTTAGCATGGTTAGACGAAGTGACAATTATGGTCTGTTTAGTTGACCACCAAGATATTACGGTGCCTCCAACAGTAAAGACATAACCCATTGAGAGCGCGTCTTGTACTAGTCAGATAAGTAACCTATGTCGGCATAACCAACAAGGCGAGAATCAACTCGAGATAAGGGGATACGGTATCACTCGAGGATCTGTAAGGATAGAACAAGCCCATATCCATAGTACCCTTAAGGTAAAAGAAGATGTCTTTAACACCAATCCAGTGTTTGCATTTCGGTGCATTATTGTATCTTGCCAAAAGATTAACATCGAATAAGATGTCTAGTCTAGTGTATTGGGCTAAGTACAATAAAGCGCCTATCGCACTTAGATAGGGAACTTCAGGTTCCAAAATCTCTTCATGATCATCCTTCGGATGGAAGGGATCTCGTTTTGCATCTAATGATCGAACGACCATAGGAGTACTTAAAGGCTTCACTTTATCCTCGTTAAAGCGTCGCAACACTTTCTGGGTGTAGTTCTATTGATGTACTAAGATTCCATCTTAATAGTGTTCTATCTTGATACCAAGATAATATCTAGTCTTTCCTTGATCTTTCATCTCAAATTCTGACTTCAGGTGTGCGACAGTTCTCTCGAGCTCTTTAGGAGTTCCGATGAGGTTCATGTTGTCGACATAAACTGCAACAATCGTAAAATCGGAATGTGACTTCTTAATGAACGCGCAAGGGCATAGTTCACTATTTACCTATCCCTGACTAGTCATATACTCACTCAAATGGTTATAACACATTTTTTTCGGATTGCTTCAAATCGTATAATGAACGTCTTAGCCGAACTGAGAGCATGTTTCGAGGTTTGGAAATATTTGATCTAGTCAATGTAAGTCTTTTGGGAACCTTCATAAAAATTTATGTATCAAGATCCCTATAGAGATATGCAGTTATTACGTATAGTCAATCCTGGGGTGTTGTGAGAAACCTTATGCAACAAGACGAGCTTTGTAATGCATAATTTTGTTTTTCTCATTATGCTTCTGAACGAAAATCCACTTGTAGGTAACGGGCTTCACAAGTGGAGGAGTAAGAGCTACAAGTTCAGACACCTTACGTTTCACAAGCAAATCGAGTTTGACTTGGATTGCTTCTTTCCAGTTTGACCAATCGATTCTGCATCACCATTCATCAACGAAATGGGGTTCAATGTCATCACTCAACATGATCTCAGTAGCTATTGCATATGCTGATGCATTGTCGATAATCATCTCATTTCTACACCAAACATCTTCAAGCTAGCATAATGAACCAAAATCTCACGATTCTCGGAAGGTGGATTCGTTTCTTCAAGGACACTAAAGAATGATATTTAGTTTTTGTAGAGGAATGAGCAACAATGCTTTGTTTCTTTGCACTCCAACTGATGAGATTAAAGCCAAGAAACTCACAATATCTACTGATGGAACACCTATCAAACGTGTAGCCAGCCCAATCAGCATTAGAGTATGCTAAGAGATAGATATAACCCTTTGTGAACCATAAACCATGTGAAATAGAACCTCTAAGAAATCTAAAAACCCTTTTGGCTGCTTGAAGATGTTGTTCCCTTAGAGCATGCATAAATTGACATATCTGGTTCACAACAAAAGCAAGGTGTATAACTCTCGTGTTTACACAAGGTCCGATCGAGTCCAAGTGAGATATTATAACCCACCAATTATAGAACGATATTCAGTGGGAATTGACAAGAGTGGCCCCTGTGATCCAGTTTCTTAGAACCAAGAGGAGTGCAACAAGGTTTTGTACCCTCCATGTTTGTTTTCTTAAGAAGATCAAGTAAGTACTTAGTCTGATGAAGAAAGAGCCCTTTGTTGGATATGTGTACTTCCAACCCCAAGAAATAGTATAAGGGACCAAGATCTTTCATTGGAAATTGAGTACTGAGTTGTTGGATAAACTGTTGGCGGAGTTGTGAGTTGGGTCCAATAACTAAGATGTCATCCACATAAGCAAGAATAATAACCAACTGAGGACCATTAAGAACAAACAAATAAGCATTGGATTGGGATTGTTGAAACCCAAATGTATGAAGAGCTTGAAACATTTTATCAAACCAAGCTCGAGGAGCTTGTTTGAGACCATATAAAGATTTCCCTAGCTTGCAAACATAACTAGGAGAGTTATGATCAACAAAACCATGAGGTTGTTGCATGTAAACATCTTCATTTAAATCTCCATGAAGAAAGGTATTGTTGATGTCTAATTGGTTCAAAAACCAATTACCAGACTGAAGGTTTCTTGAAAATCAACTTCTTCTTGTGAATGAAAGCCATTTGTCACAAGTCGGGCTTTGTACCTATCAAAGTGTCATCTGGATTTTTCTTGACATGGAACACCCATTTACAACCAACTATATTTTGGGAAGGATGAGAAGGAACAATAGACCAAGTGACTGTGGTCATTAAAGCATTATATTCATCTTGCATTGTAGCTCTCCAGTGAGCATGCTTTGATGCTTGCAAATAAGTACTTGGAACAAATTCAAGATCAACTAGAAGTGGATGTTTTGTTGTTGTATAAGCTTTAGATGTGTATATCCCAGCCTTGAATCGTGTAATCATAGGATGTGAATTTCCATAAATATGTGGATGACTTGGCTGAATGGTTGGCAACAGAAAGGATTTTGAGAGGGAGACAAAATTGGAAGAACTTTGAGAAGTATCCACTGAATTTTTGCCTGAATTATTTCCATTAGAAGTTGAGTTCTGAGTGGTAGGGACAAGTACAGAAGTACATTTTGGTGTTGAAGATCCACTACCAGTAGGAGAATGGTAAGGATGTTTGCTGAAGTAAAGATCCAAAGATAGAGAATACACTAGAGATAAACTTTCTAAACTTGAATTCTAAAGCTGTAATGACTTAAATGGATAAAAACTTTTATCAACGACAACATGTCTTGATATGTAGATTCTGTTTGTGATGGGATCAAGGCACCTATAGCCTTTATGATAAAGAATATATCCCAAAAACACACAACTTTTGCTCTTAGTATTCAATTTGATGTGAATATAAGGTTTGAGCCATGGAAAACATTGACAACCAAACACTTTAAGTTAGAGTAATTGGATGCTGATTGAAAAGAAGTTCCCAAGGTGACTTTGTAAGACTAGAAATGGGAAGTCTATTAATTAGATACATTGCAGTGGAGAATGCTTCAACCCAAAAAACCTGAGGAACATGAGATGCAACAAGCAAAGTTTGAGCTGTCTTAACAAGATGTTTGTGCTTTCTCTCAGCATAACCATTTTGTTTAGGGGTATGTGGATAACTAAATTGATGTAGTATACCATGTTGATTGAGAAATAATGAAAGAGAATGACTAGTAAATTTACCCCCTGAATCTGAACGCAGAACCTTGATTTTATTTCCACTGAAGTTTTCTACATAGTTTTTTAATGTAACAAATGTAGAAAATACATCTGACTTAGACTTTAATGGAAAAAAACAACTATATTTGCTAAAGTCATCAACAAGAAGTAAGTAATACTTGAAACCACTATTAGATGTGATAGAGGCAGGTCCCCACAGATCACAATACAGAAGTTCGAAAGTTAGAGTTGTCGATGAAGAAGCCACTCCAAAAGGAAGCTTGTGGTTCTTAGCAAGTGCACAATCGGAGCAAAAAAGAAATCAACAATGGTCTTGCCTTGCAGTGTAAGATTATTGGTGGATATTACCCTTTTAAAGATTGAGGAGGAAATATGACCTAAGCATTTGTGCCATACTATGACAGGAGCTTTGATGCTGAGAAAAGTTGAAGGTGGAAAAGTATGAGAACTATTGGAACCTTGAAGAGGGTAGAATCTATCCCTAACTGGTCATTGCAAAAGCATATTCCCTAAAATGCGATCCTTGATAGTGAATCCATAAGAGTCAAGAGTCAATGAATATTTATTATCCTTTAGAAATTGATAAGCAGACAGGAGATTATGTTTCATGAAATGAACATATAAAACATTTCTCAACTTAAAGGAAGTGTGAGGAGTGTGTAGAGATGATGAACCAACATTATGGATAGATAAGCCTTTACCCTCTCCAATATACACTTTATCCTCTCTAGTGTAGGGAGTATGAGAAGAAATATTGGCAACATCATTGGTGATGTGAGAAGTGGTGCCAAAATCAAGTAACCAAGACTAAGAAGGCTTGGCTGAGTGATGCACACACATGGCAACAAGTTCAGCTGGAAGAATGCGACCACAGATGTCCAGATTCATACGAACAAAATAGTCAATTACCTCATGGCTGGTAGAACACAAATCTGATAAGGAACTTTGAAGGTGGAAGAACCTTGTTAATTTCGAGAGCCTTGATAATTTCAATTGTCATGATTGTTGGTGAATGTACCATGATGATTATGAAAGTTGTGATTGCCTTGATTAGAGGAGAAATTACCTCGAGTTGGTTTGCCACGATTGAATTTATATCGAGAAGCAGAGTGGAATGGTTGGTTCTGAGCAGCAAAGGTAGATGGAGTAGGAAGTAGAAGAATATGAGATTGCACTGAGAAAGCTTGAAATGGCTTAGTCACAGAGGATGAAATGACATTATTTCGTTGAGCCATAGATAACTTTTTGGTAAGTAAAAGACCATGGAGTTCATCAAGGGATGTAGAGGACAACCAAAGCATGATGGAGTTAATGAGTGACTCGAATTCATTAGGCAATCCATGTAGTGTGGTAGCAATTAAGTCACGATCAGACACTGAAGCACCAGTGGCTTGCAAGGAATCTGCAATTTCCTTAATTTGTTGAAAATACCCAGAGATTAAATGAGATCCTTTATGAATTGATTGAAGTCTTGATCTCAATTGATAAATATGAGCTTCTGAAACCCTACCAAAATGCTATTCAAGCTTCACCCAGAGCTAACGAGTAGACGAAACTCCAACTGTGAACAGAATGATTTCTTCAGATATGGTAAAATTTAGCCAGATCAAGAGATTTTGATCTTTTTCATACTGGTTCTCAAAGGCAGGGTTCATCGATTGATCAGGCAAGAAAGGCGGTGGACAAATGTCAGTGATATCAATGATACCAAGAAGTTTATAACGCCTGAAAATTGGAGCAAATAGTGCTTGCCATGACAGTTAGTTGGATCTTTTTAGTTTAATCGCCACCATACTACCGATGTTGTGAATCGCAAGAGAGGTATACGCGTTTAGAGGACTTGGGTTAGAAGAAGAATTAGGGTTTTGGATCAAATGAAAAATGATTGGAGAAGACAATCCAGTCGATGGCGATTCAAATTAAGCACCAATAACTTGCAGAAATCAAGATGCAAGAGAGATCAGAGGCGAAGAATTGAAAAATCAGAGGGAAGAAAGCAAGAATCAATCGATTTGACAAGTGGAAGATGGGATCGGTGCTGTGAAGCAGAAATGTGACATACCATATAAAAACAGAAAACTTCCTCTGTAAGTTTTCCAACTGTATTAACTGAATAATCAATTACACAAATGTGGATATATATATATATATATAGCTTTTGGCTATTTACATGAATACCCTTAACTGCCTTAACTAATTCTCTAACTACTGTAACTAATCTCAACTATTAACAAAGCTAATTACATTTTAGCTTTAACAAACTATTTAGTAACTGAAATGGATGACTTGTCATTCTCCTTAATAGCATTGTCATTCATGCTAGATCCGTAAAAGCATTTGACATGCTCTGAGCTACACTCTAAAGATCTAATATGCCCTGCACTTCAGCTTCAGATTGAGTGGTGTGGGGATCTAAATGAGATAAAGTGGGAGTTGTCCACGATAATTCACATCGTTCTTCAATAACGATGGCGTTTTTATCTCCCCTTAACGACGGGAAAACTCTCATAGAAGTGACAATCCGCAAAACGAGCGGTAAAAAGATTGTCTGTCAAAGGTTCTAAGTAATGGATAATTGAAGGAGAATCATATCCGACATAGATTCTCATCCTTCGTTGTGGCCTCATTTTTGTACATAAGCACAGCGAAATCAGCACGTAGACCGCACAACCAAAAACGTGCAGATGCGATAATTTGGGTTCGTATCCGATAACCAACTGAAGGGCACTATATGGTTGTGTGAGGTCCTGTATTTGAAAATTAAATGTTTATTATTAATACATACATATATTTCTATTTTGTTAAGGTGGGTGTATTAGAAACCTAGTTTGATTTAAAGGTCTAGTATACCTATTAAATCCTATCCTCAGATTTCACTATTTAAAATTACATAGTTTTTATTATTAACTCGATGCATTTACATTTACAGCGTATATTTTTTTGATAAGTGAAAAGACGAAATTGCCTCTATTGTATTAAACGGGATTCTTCACGGACGGATTTGATCCTTCTAGTACTTTCCATATTTCTTTACATATTTGGATAATACTCGTTGATACGAGCGTGTGAGCATAAACGGAACGTAATTTGGAGCTATAACGAAAGAGTTATTAACATTTAAAGTTGGGGGTATTTTAGGAAATTTAACCTTCATATCTAGTAGGCTCCAGTAAAATCTAGAGCAGTGAGGAAGTGACATGTGAATGGCTGAGATGAAAAGAAAAGAAGAGAAAGGAGAAAGGGAGAAAAAGGAAGGAGAGAGAAGTGACCAATGGGGGAGAGAAGAAATGAGGGGAAGGGAGAAAGGCGAGAGGCATGAAATCACCCCAACTTGTTAAACCCGCGACCCGACTAGGTTTCGACGACTTTTCCCAACGGTTTTCCATCCATTTTCTAGCATTTTACGACCTTTCACCCTTACCAAACACCTACCCAACCTCCCTTATTTCATTTCCACCTAAAACCTGAGCTAATTTGGCACTAATTCGTGGAAATCGAACCCAGGAATTTGATGGGTGTACAACAATGATTCACCCATTTCTGAAGGGTTTTTCACCAACCATCACCACCCTCAAGTTTCTTTGGAGTCTAGGAACAAAGCCCAATCAACATTGGAGATGGCGGAGTTGGGTATGATGTCGAATTGAACTGCACCTAATTTCTAGGGTTCCGGCGGATTGAGGAGGTTTTCAAGAGTTTCCCGACCGAATTGGACTTCGGCCCAGGTATGAAAGTTGTTCTCCTTGCTGAGATCTACATTTCTGTAGAATTTGATAATTTTTAGAGTGAATGAAATTTTCCGGCAAGTCGTTGCGTGCGACGATGCATGGCGTCAGCATGGGTGTCGAGACCTGACCTACCCATCCTAGAAAAAATTTGATGCACTGATTTCGTATTTGACATCCGTGTAGTGAAATTCCGATGTTTTAACATAGTTTCGTAGTTAACCACCTAGTTAGCCACCACAGGGTCATAATATTAATTGACGATCCAACCGTTGGATTGACACCAAACTTTAATACGAAATAGTATGTAATATTTGATGACATTAGGAATTGACAGATCGGGAATCCGACGTGCGGATCTTCCCGAATTGGATTCTTAAGTTGTAAAATCAAATGTTGACTGCCAGTGGAATTTGTGATTGGCGAAGATCCAACTATTAGATCGTTCTGAAATTTTAGGATATTGATCTATAAGATTAATGAGACTCTCACGAAGTTAGGGATAAAAAAAATCTAATAGGCAGATCTTTCGATTTAGATTTATAGGGTTATGGACCCTACTCTCGACCTTGATCGACGATTGGCTTTTTAGTCAACTAGCTTGAGTTCTTCTAGCATTTTGGTTATCTTAGAGTGCGATTAAGATTTCATGGAGCTTGATGGGTTCATTGTGATGACGTGTCTTCCTCGATTGATGTGCACCTCGATTTACATACTAATGGCGTCACATTGTGTTATGCTTGTTTATTTTATATGATTTAACTTGTGTATTGAACTTTTTGTGGAGTGTGGTTGATTTGTATGTTTGGCCTGATGTGATGAAAGGTGAGGGCTAGTATTGGACCATGAACCCATTGTCATAGGGTTTGTTGCTTCGAGACTTGTTTCACATATCGTATCGTTATTTCATTTCTCATTTCGTTGAGCTGTTCTAATTGTACCTTGTGCTTTGTTCCATTTCTTGTTTCATTGAGCTTTGGTGTTTTATTATTTGTTTCATGTGTTGTTCTTCGAGTGTTGCTATATTTCTTGGACTTCTGCTTGGTTTGGTTGAGTGATCTGGAACCGAGTTTTCGCTTAGGTTACGTTGAGTGGTTCGGTTCCTTTATCCATCTGGAATTCGTTGAGCAGTCTGGAATCGTATCCACTCGAATTTCGTTGAGAGGTCCAGAATCCCTTATACTCTACGATTCCTTTGAGTGGTCCAGAATTGTATCTTGGTTTGGATTTCGTTGAGTGGTCCGGAATCCCCTTTGGTGTCTTGGTTTTGTTAAGTGGTCCAAAACCCGATGTTCATGGATTTCGTTAAGTGGTCTGAAATCGTATAATTTGACTTGTTGGTTCCTTGGATTTGATTTATTTGAGAAAGTTTCATAGATGTAGGTTTCGTTTAAACTGTGTCACTTTAGCCCTTCATTTCGGTGTATGATATGTTTTATTGATTGATGTGATTGTGGAATGATGTTGGTTGTGATTGTTTTCATTATAATTAGACTCGTTGACCAATATGGCTAGAGATTATGTTGTGATTCGTCGAATATTCCTTAAGATGTTGCATGCCTGAATCATGATATTATGTTAGGACATAGTGGTTTATGTGATGAATGTTTGAGTCTAGTGAATGATGAACTACGAATAGCTTGATCCTTGTTTAGGGTACATAGGCAGTCTAACGAGAAGGTTAGATGCAGCCATAAAACATATGAAAAATTACTATGCGATTCAATTCTTGAGTTGTGCTTTGCCCAGATCCCAGAGTCGGGGTATGTTAGATATGGATTTTTTGTGATGTCACGTGTTAATCCTGGACATATGTCGGGATTGGGGCATGACAATACCTATTATTCTCAGCCCATCCAAAATGGATACCTCTCTACCATTCTCAGTTACCTTCTTCTTGTCTCTAGAATCATTGACCATTTTGCAACGTGCCTAGTTTGTATGCGAAGTGATGACAGAGCACTCTAGCATGCATATTATTTGAAGGTATTAGTTGAATGTGTCAATCATATTAGCTATGAATTCGACACCTTCTACATGCAATGCCTTAGTCATCTTTAGCCATAAAACCATCTAGTTGGAAGCAAGTTTGACACCGCCTAATTCTACTATATTTAAATAGAGGTTTATATTTCATTCTTTCATTCACCACTTTAGGAAACATATGTTGGCTATTGAGAACCAATGCATGTATGCATGCATGGTCCAGGTATATGTGTGTGTGTATATATTACGTTATGTGTGTGTGTGTGTGTGTGTTTGTACATACGTGTGTGTTTACATATTATATATGTTTAGAGAGAAAGATAAATTATAAAAGATAAGAGTGGAATTATACATGACGTTGGCTGTGATCAACTTTGTAGAGCTTGGAACTTCAGTTGGAACACAAAGTTAACTTTAACTTCGGATTTAAGGTAGGGGTTCCTTGGGGAACTTATCACCATTAGGATATTCGTCTTGTTTAAGCTTTGTGACATATGTGTTATATTTAATATATCTCTATAATTGATATAATTGTGTATATTGAAATATGATTTATATTATTGTTGATAATGTGGATACTGTGATGATGATTATATGCATATGTCATTGCATATTGGAGGAGATGGATTTCATTGGGTATTCGAGATTGGGATATGGAAATGGAAATATTTTTTTGTGTAGATGAGTTCGACTTTCGTAGGGACCAACAAGGGTGGCAAAAGTGAAATTATAGGAATGATACAAAGTAGTGGAGACTCTGGCGTCTGAAAGGAGAACAAGATGACTAAAAAAAAGGGAAATTTTGATGATAGAGTTACGGGGGTTGGTTTATATAATAGAGCATTCAGACCACTGCTGCAGTGGTAAAATGCATGGTATGGGACATACAGATTCGCATGTTTTATTATATATAGTGTATGCTTGATAACATGTTATGATTGATTATGCGACCATGATACTCCGTTTAGCCTTGACAATTATTCTTGATAAGAGTTATGTCCCTATTGAGCTGTGATTTTGCTTACCCTTTACATTTTTGTCCTTGCAGGTTCGGTACAAGATTAACGAAGGGTAAACGAGTTGAGCTTGTGTTAGATGAGAGATTTTAAGAATTTTATTTATGGACACCTTGTAAAGATTTTGGAGTTATTTTTATCAGAGAAGTCACAGGTTGGGTCACAACAGACCTCAAATGAACCAACATGGTTGTGTGTAATATTGCATGGCCCCAAGTAGTGATTGAGAGCTTGATACATATGACAATGATCGAGCAATCATTTGTAAGTGCTTAATAAATGCCTCTACGAGGCTGTTCTGGGTGTGAACATAGAGTACTAGATGTTCAACTTCAACCCCAACCGACATGCAATAGTCATCAAAAGTTTTAGATGTAAATTCTCCATCATTATCCAATCAAATTAGATTTGATCAAATAATTAGGACGGTGAGTCTTGAGCTTAATAACATGAGCCAACAATTTGGAGAATGCAGTGTTCCTTGTGGACAACAAGCACACGTGTGATCAACATGTGGAAGTGTTAACCAAAACCATAAAATATCTAAATGGTCCGCATGGAGGGTGAATCGGTCCACAAATGTCCCCCTCAATCCTTAGTAGAAAAATAGGAGGATTCAAGCGAATCTTGTCCAAAGAAGGCTTAATAATAAGCTTTCTCATAGAGCAGGTTTGACATGCGATTCCTTGAATCGAACCTAAATTTCGGGGTTAGTGGATGCCCGTGTGAAGATTTGAGGATACTGCATATCCCACACGATCATGTCAAAGCGTAATTTCGTGCCCGGTCTCTGAGGTAGGGTCGGCCACGTCTCTCTATAAGGCATATGATTGTAGTATTCAAACCACTCTAGATACGCTCCATCTTTTTTATAATACGCTTTTGGCCATATTCGTAAGAAGCAATGCATATAAATTCAACTACATTTTCTACATAGGTTTCCGCATGGTAATTATTATCTTTACTGTCCTTGAAACTCAACAACGTTTTTCCGGAACATGGAGAATAAAGTGCATCTTCAATGGTCAAGATTATACCATTGGACAACATTATACGTGCCTTACCGTATCCGTTGATCAAGTTGGATGGACCTGAGAGGGTTGTCAGAGGTGCATTCTTAAGTATGAAGTTAGTGAAATAGATGCGTTCATGCAAAACAATGTGTGTGGTTGCACTATCTAACTTTCCCACTAGTCATACCTAGAAATAAAAATTAATTTGAATTGGTCATATGCATTAAAGTTCTAAAGACAAATATCCATTCAAATAATTTAAGTATTCAAGAATAGGGTGGGCATTTGGAACCGAAACATGAATCACATTGGACTGCATTGAATGGTTTGGTTTTAAGGTTTTAAAAACCGTTATGGTTTCAAAACTGAACCACGGCAAAGAAAACGGTTTGGTTTCAGTTTTGGGTTTTCAAAATCGCATCAAAATCAAAATCGCACCATATATTTTGAATGTTATAGTTTAACTTTTAATTAGTTCAACTACATTATTCGAGTCACCATATTCATCTGTCTATCTTTCTCTCTCAAAACTCATCTTTATCTCTTCCACAGTCAACATCAATTAGATTTTCTAATTTGGTCTGTTTCTAATTTTATCTCAATTAGAATTTGTTGCATAAGTTTTTATTTTCATGTCATCAAAGCCGCCTCAAAGTGATTTATTTGCGATACTTCTATTCATACTAACATGTATCACAAAGTATTCACAATTTGATACAAGTCATACTCAATTTGCCACTGGTTTCCTCGATGATGAGGGTTGATCACGAAGGTGCTTCTCTAGCGAGAGCAGCTTATTTGTTGACCTGCATACTGTTTAAAGAAAATTTATCATAGGACAGAGGTTTATAATCAACAAGCTAGAATTAATAATTTCACAAAACTTATACGAGCTAGTTCATTTTTATGTAGTTTTCCTACCTCTTTTTTTTTGTAGTTTTGCCTCTGTTTTTTTGTTGCATTGTTGTTGCTGTTTTTGCTCCAGGTTCATTAATTAATATATGAGGAAAATAAGATCGTCTTATGCGTAAATAGGTGTATATTTTAAATTGTACATTTTTTTTTCTCAAAAACCGAACCGAAACCGTCTGAAAACCGCACTAAACCGAACCAAACGGTTTGGTTTCATTTTAGTTTTGGCTTCAAAACCGCATCGCAAAAAGTTTTGGTTTTGGTTGTCGTTTTACTCGAAACCGCATCGAGCCACACCGTGCCCACCCCTATTCAAGGATGGGTAATTAAAAAAACTTAATATCCAAAAACACAGGGGGTGGAATTCGGCCCTAGGGGTCTAAAATTCTACTACAAATAGTTTATGTCTATGATTCTAATCTTCTATAAGGGTAATAGCCCCTTGAAATCAGAAACCTCCGTTTTGGTACTTTCCGATTCATCCACTTGCACGAAGTTTGATTCAAACTTCTTAAGATGAGAATTATATTTAGCTACAACCTTCTGGGAGCATGGCAAACACAAGACCAATGGTCATTTGAACCACAACGGTAGCACATGTTCGCATCCATAGTGTCAAGTGCTTTGCCCTTATTCTTGAAGTTTAGGGCCTTGAGAGCGAGGTTAGGGTGCTTTTAGGCTTGGTTTCCTCCTTTAGATAGGCCTTGGTTCTATTGACCTTGACAGGGTGGCTTTTGGCTGCCCCTACCATGCCTATATTGGCGTTTTGGGCATTGGTTTGTGCTACATTGTGATTTAGGCACAACAGTTGCCCAGTAGGTCGAGCTTGATGATTCTTTATCAACAGCTAATTTTGCTTTTCAACGAGAAGTAAAACATAGATCAAATCCAAAAACTTGGTGAACTTTTGAGCACTATATTGTTGCTGCACGAAAATATTGGTAGCAGAGAAGGTCAAATAGGTCTTCTCTCGAAGATCCTATTTAGTCAAGTTCTCGTTACATAACTTGAGAAGTGATCGGATTCGACAAACTTCAGAATTATATTCATTCACAGACTTAAAACCTTGGAACGATAGACGTTGCTAGTCATGTTTTGCTTCAAGCAAGAAGATGCTCTTTTGGTGATCGAAACAATCAGCAAAAATGACCTAAAATGTTCGTGGATCATTCTCAGCAAGGTACTCGATTTGTAGTGCATCATGAATGTGTCTTTGGATGAAGATCATGGTAATAGCTTTCTCAGCTTCGCCAACTGGGTTGTCCTACTCATCTTCAATGGCGGGACGTAAATTCTTTGCGGTGAGGTAGAGCTTCACGTCTTGGACCCACTTGAGGTAGTTTCGTCCTGAGGCCTTTAAAGCGGTGAAGTCAAGTTTGTTAAAATTCAACATGTCCCTATCACAAAATAAATGGACAAGAATGTGGTTAGTGTAATGGAGAAAAATCAATCCATTCACATAGGAGTAGAACATTCAGGTTCTAATAGACATTTATTGGTTTAAAGTAACATGAAAATGCTTCGGGTTTTCATGAGTGATGTTTTTAAGGAAAACTTCAAGTTTTCAAACAAGGCATCTTTCTAGAAACTTCAGGTTCATATGTTCCTTTAGACAAACACGAAAATATATATATATATATATATATAGAGAGAGAGAGAGAGAGAGAGAGAGAGAGATGCAACAAGAAAATATGCAAATAGATCTTCAGGTTTAGAATTATAATTGAATTAATTATTTGGACTTTGGGCCAAAATTAAAGTGGGTGAAAAATTATAAAACCCAAATTGTCTAAAAAAATAAACAATTAAACTCGGGGCTAAAAAAAATGGACCAAAACCCACGGGTGGGCTGAGAAGATTAGTACCGTGACGTCCAGGCCCAAAACTAGGCTAAGGTAGGCACATGCCTTGCATGCTGGCAAGCCCAGCATTGCAGAAAATGGGCTGCATATGCAAGCCCAAAGAAAGAGTCCCAAAATGGGCTATGATTTGGTGCTTTGAGGACACATGTACCCCGGGGATGATGCAATTATGTGGGTCGCAATACATGAGAGCACCACAGCTATTTGGAGTTGTGATCAAGTGCATCACGGTGTAGGTGCACTGAGTCATTAACTATGAGTTGGGATCTGGTGCGGGTCCGTGCACAGGGACACTATAGCCAATGGGTTGGTGTCACATTGGGTCAAGCTTATACAATGGGCTGCTGCAGGCGAGCCTAGAAGGAAAAATTAAATCCAAGGTGGGGGCTATGGCTAGGCCGAGGTCATGGGTTGGCCCAAGGGGTCATGGGTATCCAAAGTAAATCCCAGTTGCTGTTGGGTTTATTCGCCGGGGAAGATCTACTTTAGGTGGCCAAGTTTTGGGACAAAAACCTCGGGGGCAAGTTCGTGGATCAACAAGGATCACAAATATGAACAAAGATAGTGAAATCTCATCATTTCAACCAAAACCCTAGAAATAGAAATCAGAATTTCAAAAAATCCGATGAGATTTGAAGAAATCTCGGTCAAACGATGTCGGGGACAAGCTGCAAGCCGTAAGGATGGTGACCCGTGGGCAATAATTGGTTGTAGGGCGACTTTCTATGGTGGGGATGCCATGAAAGGCGTCAGGATGTCTGGGTTTAAACCTGAAGCTCGTGGCTCCAATTTGGTCTCACGGCTTGGCGCAACCACATAGGCTGCAGGCATGGTGCATGGTGGTAAAGGGATGGGTTTCTTGAAAAAACCCTAATTTTAATTTTTTTTTCTTTCTTAATTCTAGATTATAATTAATTGAGATATCATGCACATTCAACATATAATTTAATGCATGAGCATATATATGATGCAATTCATGGCAATATCATTTCACATAATTCAACAATTATGGATATAATGCCTACACAATTTATGTAGAATCTAAAATTCGAAAAACGTAAAGTTGGGTCATGCATTATGGTGAATCTTCATGCAATCAAGGCTGCAAAAATATCGAGATAAAAACCGTTGATTACCTGATGATCTTGAAGAACTGGTTTGATGTAGAAAACTTTCACGTTAGATTCCTAAGCACATCGGTAAGAGCTTGCTGATAACATGTTATGACTTATTTTAATTTGACAAGGGAGAGAAGGAAAGAAAGGCAGACCAATTGCGGTCTGTCTCTTTAGTTGCGCAACATCCAAAAATAACTACTTTCATGACAGAGAGAGATGTGTTTGTAGGGTTGTGTAGAGGATGTGTTATTCCTCATACGCAATGCCTTTATTTATAGTAAAAAGGGATGGATGAATCCTTCTCCTCCAAGAAATACAAGTCCTAATAGAGAAGAATAATTAGTATCAAATCTAATATAGGATTTACAGAATCATACTTAAATACAATGTTTATAACAGTTTTGGAGATGTGGCGGATAGCGAGATTCGAAATGCCTCAGTTATCAATTGAAGTGTTCCCAATTTGGTCGAAGCAATGCAATTAATATTTAATAAGGAAAGTGCTTCACATATTCATTTTACTTTTCACACATTCTTATTATTTTTTTGTTATTGATCTTCCTCAATTCATTCAATATAATAGCCGAAAATAGAGAAGGTGTGTGAAAAGTACAATTGAGTAAGCGAGAAGTAAAATTGGATATATGAATAACATTATCCTTTAGTAATTGCACAATGGCAAGACTACAAGGCTACCAATGTGCGGTGAGGTCTTTATTCATATACTATTCTATGAATGAGATTTGTGAATCTTATATTAATAGAGTAATTCTACACTTACGTACCATACTTTTTATATCAAATTTGTACTACCTCTCCAATAAATATAGAGCTACTAACATGCATGAGTCTTATCTATATTAGAGAGATAATACAAATATAGTATTATAATGCGATAAGAATAACATTTTTTATATATATATATTTTTTTTTATATTAATGCGTTCAAGGAAATTGACTTCTGTGCTCTTTGATTACAAATTAAGAGGGAAAGGGATCCTATGGATCCCTTCCACCAAGTCCACCAAGTTTGCTCATCCGCGGCATTGAAATTTGATCAAATGACTAAAGTTATTATAACTTTTAATGGGGCTCCCTGTTTGTAGCTGTTGAATCAAATTTTAATGGCTCGGATAGGTGGACTTGGTGGAAGGGATCTGGAGAGGATCCCTTTCCACAACGTATTATGTGTTTATTTCTTTAAGTTCCAAAATAGTGCAAATGCACTCTAAATCGAAAAATTGTGCACTTTTAACACCAAAATCCCTTTCCAATTAAGCGAGTGCTCAATCTTGAGACTGCAAAAAAGGTATAAGGTAATGGAAACATAAAAAAGTTTTCCTTATTTCTAACGAACATATATTCACAATATGCACAAGATGTTTCTATTTTCTCATTATAAAAAGTGAATAGTGTCATACTAGTACTACAATCGTATGGTACGTGTAAATGATTACAGGTCTCAAATTTGACTTAAATAGATGATGAGGGCATATTATATTTTTGTTTAGTTGGATAGTGGTTAACCTATGTGTGGCGCTAACTCAATCTCCCGTCTCTGTAGAATTGAATATTGTAGTACAAAAAAAAAAAATATATATATACAAACATCATTCTATGCAAACATTATAAAGTTATGATTATTATATATTGTGGCATCCCACATCATCCAGGGGAGTAATCCTTATATGTATATTCCCATCTTTACCTAGCACGAGGCCTTTTGGGAGCTCACTGGCTTCAGGTTCCGTAGGAACTCCGAAGTTAAGCGAGAAAGGGGCTAGAGCAATCCCATGATGGGTGACCCATTGAGAAGTTGCTCGTGAGTTCTCAAAAACAAAACTATGAAGGAATGGTAAGCCCAAAACGGACAATATCATGCTACGGTGGTAGAACGGGCCCGAGAAGTGATCCGCCTGGGCCTGGATGTGACATATAACATTTGGAGTGTAAATTTAAACGATTGAAGTGTAATCTTAACTATCTTGTAATTCACACATTAAATCATAATGTCATATGTTATAACTCCGCTATACGTAAAGTAGGAGACCACAACGAATTACGATGTTGTGTAATTTCTTGACATCCCCTAGCAATAATTATCCTATGTTTATATACTGTAATGTATCCATGGTGTAATCATCAACACTCATTGTAATGTAATAACATCTAAGTATATTAATCTACCTTGACATGTAATAGGACGTCCACGGTGCAACCAACAATTTTTTTTTTAATAGAAATAACAATGTCATTATGAGTTATCAAGTATAATCTTATCATACTCATATTACATTATAAAGCTAGGTTATTATACTTGACCTTGATTACATTATAATACCAACGTTAAATTTAAGTTTTACCGTTAACCCAATTTTATTTAATAAAATATACTGTAGAATTGTACCTTAGCAAGGTGAACTCCCAAGGCCCGATCAAACAAAAAGATTCCGTACAATTTCTTAAATTAACGATAAGAGATGAAGAAAATCTAAATTACACAATTTCACATCCGATCTTTGAACTTAACGGTGTTTTTTGGACTACTAATCGTTTCTATTTGGAGTACTTGGCTAGTTTGGTATTGCTGTGACTTTAAAAAAAATTGTTTATGCAGTACTGTAAGAATAAATCGTTGTAAAATAAAATTATTGAGTATTTGGTAAACATTAATTTTTTTTGTTTGGTAAAAGTGCTTTTAACAAAAAAAAGAGTGTCTTGATGTTTGCTAAACTTTTATATATATTGTTATGAATATGTTAAATGATTAAAAAATATTTAGTATTTAATGTTATATAATAATTCTCAAAGAAAATAATGTAGTGTGACATCCCACATCGCCCAGGGGTGATCCTTATATGTATATTTCCATCCCTACCTAGCACGAGGCCTTTTGGGAGCTCACTGGCTTCGGGTTCCATAGGAACTCCGAAGTTAAGCGAGAAGCGCGCGAGAGCATTCCCAGGATGGGTGACCCATCGGGAAGTTCTTGTGTGAGTTCCCAAAAACAAAACCGTGAAGGCGTGGTCGGGGCCCAAAGCAGACAATATCGTGCTATGGTTGTGGAGCGGACCCGGGAAGTGATCAGCCCCGGGCCGGGATGTGACAAATTGGTATCAGAGCCTAACCCTGGTCGCGTGTGTGCCGACGAGGACGTCAGGCCCCTAAGGGGGGTGGATTGTGACATCCCACATCGCCCATGGGTGATCCTTATATGTATATTCTCATCCCTACCTAGCACGAGGTCTTTTGGGAGCTCACTGGCTTCGGGTTCCATAGGAACTCCGAAGTTAAGTGAGAAGCGCGCAAGAGCATTCCCAGGATGGGTGACCCATCGAGAAGTTCTCGTGTGAGTTCCCAAAAACAAAACCGTGAGGGCGTGGTCGGGGCCCAAAGCGGACAATATTGTGCTATGGTTGTGGAGCGGACCCGGGAAGTGATCCGCCCCGGGCCGGGATGTGACATGTAGGGACAATAATTGTAAGTTTATAAAATATGTGAGAATATACTTGTCATTTGAAAATTTCATTAAAGAGACACTGATTACTATGCTTTGAAAAAAAAAAAAATTTTAGAAGCATAGTAGACCCTCTATATGTTTTTCTACTCATTCACTGCCTTTTTTTCGCTTAAATTTTTTTTTTTTTGATCAAACACATTTAATATTTCATATTTTTTAATATGCCTATTTGGATAAATGGTCCCATAGTAATAGAGTATTCGAAAAATAACCTATGTTGTGAAAAAATTAAAAATTAAAGCCTCGTGGTAAATAACAGATAGGAATTGTCCCCCAAATTAAAAGCTCTGTCAAGTCACAGTTAATAAACTGCACGTGAGCCCCTCGTGCAAGGTTAAATTTTAGCTCTATTAACCCAATAAGCGTTCAAATCAGCGTATAGGCCCTATGCAGCGTGGCCTAGTCTGAAAGACTGAAATGATGAAATCGCTATCTGGGTGTGGGTGCTACCTGCTGGAGTGTTTCCTGAGAAATCGGGTTGGAGACTGAGAGGGTCGCGAATTGAAATTGTGGACTCAAATCTTAAAGGTCTGATTTCCCAACACCAATTACAAAAAGCAATAGACCTTCCTTCCCATTTCAGCTCACCGATTCATCCAGAACCAAATTCGTTTGGGTTTCTTTGTTTTTCTTACAGTGTGAATTGTTTGACGAGACCAAACAGAAATTTTCACCAGAAAGGTTTTACTCTTGAATTTTCACCACATAAGCTATTTTTCGAATCCTCTATAACCACAGGCATCATTTGTCCAATTAAGCCTATTAGCAATTTTTTTTTTTTTTAAACACAACAATTTCAAACCATCCATTAACAAATCGTTTCATTGCATTGATTCTTGAAAAACACTTAATACGCAAATTTCTAACTTATACTCACACCTTGGGTTAGCCTAACTCTAGTAGAGAAAGAAAAAAAAGCAGAACAAGCTTTTTTATGGGGCAATGGGACTAGATTTCTCAGGTCTCAGGTCCTGGAAGGTAAGATGAGATAAATTATTTCTAATTAAATTACACTTGTAGTCCAACCAATGTTTGGTGAGAAAAATTGTAACACAAACTAGATTGGTTACAAATCTGAAATAAGGGAATATATGATGGGTTGTGAAACCCAGCTACACACATGGGTTATGTAACCCATCACTGCCAATTCAATCTCATCCTTAAGACACAATCTCATCTAACCCTCCAAACGGGCCTTAATGTTTGTTTTTTCGTTTTATTCTTTGTGCCTGAGGGATCAAGGACGTCTCCATTTTAGTTCTGACAAGCGATTGAGACTCCCAAGTCTTCATTAGTTTTTGTCGAGTCGTATGAGTCTAGACTCCTCGGCTCAACAGGTACAACATGAAACCAAGTTTAGATCTGATATGGGAAACGGCGATAATCAAGTCTATTTTTTTAATGGGATGAGTTTTATTTGTTGCTTAATTGTCGTTATGGTTTGTAATAATTCCAGAAACTCAGTATGAGTTGTCTAGTCTCCTCAACTACTCGTGAGTTTGGTAGTCTCTATAGAGGCGAGTTTGCTTGCTCTGAGGTCGATATGGTAGTTTTTCACCCAAAGTATTAGTGGTGAGTTGGTTTCTTTTGTTGAATCAACTATTAAATGGTCCTTTGGGATCATGAAGTCTGTTGGAGCCGCAACGTCTTTTTCTGCATGTCCAGATAGAAGTGTGGCGTTTTTCTTTTGCACAATTGTTTTGAGAGTTTCCATCTCACGTATTTACTTACTTATATCTATCCACTGTCTCTTTGAGTATTCTCTTGCAACAACAGTAATTATTAGCGTTAGTAAGTTGAATGTTAGATTAGTCACGGATGAGGTGTCATGTTATTTGACTATGAGTTCTGTATATATCATTTTATGAACAAAATATGTAGTCTCCGTACAGAAAAAACAGCAATACTGCAACGCCCAAGTTTTTTTTTCTTTTCGCATTTATACATGGGCCTTGTTTAATTCTATTGGTGTCCCTGATTATTCGAGGCCCCGGAACTTTGCCTTGCCTGCTCAAAATTTTTCATATCGTACTGCACCCGACTTTTAAACCATGTTCTTAATAATATTGGAAAATAAAAATATTGGAGACCCCAATATAGGCCATTAATCAGCATGCGTAATTTGGATCCGTTAAAAAACAGGTCATTGATCAATCAATAGCGGCTGCACGTACACAATCCATTAGCTCATAAACCCTAAAAACTATGGCATATTAAAACTTAAGGGTTCACTCTATCATTCCCAGGCAATTTAGTTCGAAACTAAATCCTCCACAATTAAGCAGTGGAATTACGAAATACAAAAATTATATTATTACGACCTCCGTAGCTACTTGCATTATAAGTCAAATTAAACCATGCAAAAACAAACAACACTCATATAATCACGTTGCTTACGCAATAATCAGTCGGCAGACGGAGTAGCATTTTTTCAAGATTGATTCAACTTCAGTGGTGACGAGGGTCGGGTCCTCCAGGACTTTCTCGCATGGTGTGGTAATGGCTTGGTGCTGCTGCTGCTGCTACATCGTCTCCGGCGTAAAACCCTAAGTTTTGTTTTTCCTTTGATTTTTGAAGCAATTCTCTCAGTAATGTGCTAGTTATATTCTTCTTCTTCGTCTCGAGATAGGGGTCAAGGGACCGACCTTCTGACCCAGCAACTATGAAGAAAACAAAGATGATGATAAAAAGGCATAGAGAGAAGTTCAGGCTTGCCATAACCTAGGGTTTGGGCTACAAACTCCACTACTATATCAAGCTATGGTGCAAGCTTATTTATATATAGCAGGGTCATACTATATTCTTTCTTTTTTCTGGATGAAGTCAGACTACATCTTAATTCTTATAGTGGAATCACATGATGCCCAATAGTGAATATTCTACTTTGTCTTTTTTAATGGTGCTTAACGTTTTGCAGGCACATTAAGAGCTCTAAATAGAAAAACAAAAATAAATAAAATTGTGTGTGTTCGTTGCCCATAATCATATAATGTTACTTATTTTTGACGTGTTATAATGTAAGTAAACAACAAATTCATACTTGAGATCATAATATCAACAAAACAAAGATATGTATAAATTGAGAACTGGGGAGAAAAAAATAATCCAAAATTTTTGGAGCAATCACGTGATCTTTTACCAACGAAAGATGAGAATGCCCTTATTAAATTGGCGATGCTCACATTCAATCTACAATCCGTTCAACATCCTTTGAGGCGACACATGTTAGGGCAATACCCTACACATGTGCCCACCCCTAAGTCTATGAATACCTCATCTCCACCAAATTATGGTAAGTTTTTGTTACACAATGAAGCCCTGAATTTCCCTCTTTTCAGAGAAACTGACTTAGGCATTGGAGATCCATTGGCCAAACACCCCCCTCCCCACCTCGTGGGCGTGCGTGGCTTTGGCTTTTGATCAAAGATGTTTATTTGTTTTGTAGGTACACATTCGTTAGGACTGAAGACGACATATATTTGCTACCGGAAATTGGTGCTTTCATTTAAAGCCCGATTTAATTCGAAGAAGGCTCTCGTAATCACTTTCAAAATTTTTTGTTACGTAGAATTTCTCATATGCTTCTAGTCATCGAACATTTTTAAAAGTTCTTTGATCAGTCACTGGAGAATAATTATTGACATCATACGACAACCCAAAGCATTCTTCAAAAGTTCCCTACATGACATCATAATAGAGATACAATCAAAGATCATTACGTTCTATGAAAATCATAAGTATTGACAAAGCATTCGTAACTATGACATCATGATACTCATGCTAGGAATTTACTTAACATGATTGTGAAAACAACCTCAACTACTTGTGAGTATAAGTTTGTAACGATTATGTGAAACTCCCTTATATTCTAGCACCAAATTTAAGCATGCAAATTAAGTAGGCCTCCCTAATCAACATACAAGAATAAGTTATCCATCAAACGGTTAAGTAAATTGCATTCACAATTTATGAAATCACAACTGGAATTAATCAATTCATATCATGAACATAATCATGGTTTCAAAGTCTCCCCTAGCTAAAACGGGTTTAGCCTCTCATGTTCACAACAAAACAAAGGAAACTTGAATTAAACATTGAAAACAAAAGATAGATTACACCTAAAAACGCTCCAACAATCAAACTTGAATGCAAAATGTCCAAGGCTTCCTCTTCTCTTCTTCTTCCTTGCTATGCTGCGGCACAAGGTTTTTGGGATGATTTATGATGTATTTCTGGGTTAGGAATGGATTTAGGTTAGTAAGGGGGTGTGGCAAGGTTGAGGGATGGTGTATGGGTGTGTGGTTGAAGGTATGGAAGTATGGGAATGGTAGAGAATGGATGAATAGCTGCAGCAAAGGGTGGTGGTCAGGATGAAGGATCGCAGATTGTGTGAGTGAGTGAGTGAATAAGGTTCTCCATGGGTGCGGCATTGACTATTTATTTGAAGGAAATGATCTAAGCTTTTATTGAACGAGTTAGGAAAGAAATAAACCCCAAATCCATAAGGAAAATGAGACATAAAGTTAGAAATCAAAGGGAAAAAGGAAAGGAAACTTGTGGCCAAAAAGAGTAGGAAAGGGAATGTGTTTTAAGGCTAAAATTAGGCAAGGATTTAGGATAGAATAGGAATGCAAGGTGCGGCATTAACTAAGGTGAAAGAGGAATGTGATCTCATGACACAAAATAGGGAATAAGCATTCCCCTTGCACGGCAAGGAAATGCAGGTTTATGCAAGGCACGACAAGGGCAATAAGGATACAAGGAAGGTTTACTTTGTGTCCTAAAATGCATAAGAGTCTTCAATGTTGCTGGAACTTAGGGGCTTTTAGGATTAGGAAAGGTCAAACCAAAATAGGAAACCTTGGCTTAACTTTCCTACTTCAAGTAGAAAACCTTCTTTGACTAGGAATCCTTCTTTGATTAGGAATCCTAACATCTTTAGGTATTCATTTTCGTCCATTCCTTTTGCTCCAAGCATATGTTATCCATTCAAAGTCCAATTTTGCTCCAAAAGGCTCCAAAATGCACCTTCTTGCTACCTTAGCCATATGAACCTATAAACACACGAAAATAGCTTAAAATACTAAAATAACTATGAACTATCAACATAAATGTAAGAAAACAAGCTAACTAAGTCGCCTAAATATGCTCCTATCAGTGGCTTTGGCTTTTGATCAAAGATGTTTATTTGTTTTGTAGGTACACATTCGTTAAGACTGAAGACGACAGATATTTGCTACCGGAAATTGGTGATTTCATTTAAAGCCCAATTTAATTCGAAGAGGGCTCTCGTAATCACTTTCAGAATTTTCTGTTACGTAGAATTTCTCATATGCTTCTAGTCATCGAACATTTTTAAAAGTTCTTTGATCAGTCACTAGAGAAAGGAAACAATCGTGGGAAATTCTGAAACCACAATAAACAGAATGCCCTACATTCAAGGATATGAAAAACAACAGGTACGACATCAGCGACAGCAGCCATTGCAATGGCCCAAACATCTGCAAAAGCACCCAAAACCCAAGCTCAAGGAATAACCCTAGGTAAAGCCCAAAGAACAACCCCACATGAAGCCCAGGATGTGGTTTAGGCCCTTATTGCTCCATCTCAGACGTAGGAGGTGTTGACACTAGTCCACTGGCCAAGAGGGCCCAACCCATAACAGGCCAAAGCTCTGGCCTTTGGAGACCAAGAACTTGTACTAACTTAGTAGCCCTATCCTTTCTAGACCTAGATTTGAGCCCAAGAAGCAGCAGTGTTGGCCCAACCAACAAGAGAAGCGCATGCCTACTCTAGCCCAAGGCCACGCGGGCTGATTCAACTTGGATCCGCATACTAGTGCCCGACCCACTTTGGCGGTTTAACTTTAGACATGTTATAGAATGGTTTAGCAGAACTGGCTTAGGTAGGACCTACGACTGAACCAAGGGTATTTGTGTAGTCCAGATTTATTTGTTTGGCTTTCCTTGTCAAAATTTGTAAATGAATCCGCACATGCTTTTAGATAGTCTTTGAATTTACAACTCTATTATGAGTTTATCTTGCTAGATTTTGCCTCCAAGGGCATTGGTTGAGGACAATCATCATCACAAAAGGTTTGTTCTTGCATGTGCATTTTATATCTCTATTTGTGTTGCATTTTGTCTAGTTTGATTGTCTAGTCAGTTTTGCGCGCTAACTTCTAGCTGTCTGGGCACACAACTTAAGACAGCCCATATGGGCTGACTGACACCTTTTTGCTAGTGGTTTGTTTCTAGCCCTTGATCTGCTCAGATTGTCTGCTGAGTTAACAGGTGGTTTTTGTCCTTGTTATACATGCAAAAAAATCATATTTGTTTATATAACATTTGCTAAGGTTTTCATCCTCTTCGATTGAGGTAGATTAACTTTAGATAGAGACATTGTTTTTCATCTCCATCGCAAACCCCGTATGAGCATTAAACATTTTTCTGCGTAATGTTCTTATTTGAATATTTATGAATCTATCTTTGAAAATACTTGTTCAAATATTCTTATATGCTCATTTGTTTAGGCTAGGAGTTTTACATTTTCAAAAAAGATAAATTTTAGCTTTGAGCTACCTTTTGTGTTCTTCATTGAAACCCTAGCCACAAAACCATGTTCATGCATCAAACACCTAATCTCTGCGTATTAGGGTAAAATTGTCTTCATGGTTTTGTTTTAGTTTTGTCTTTAAATTGACCCCATTTTGGATTATCATTAGTTTCTTCCTACAAATATTTGTCTAGAGAAACAGTTTGGTCATTGAATCCAGATTTTTCATAACCATCATTGTCATATCATTTGCATTGGTTGTGTTGGTTCCTGGTGCCACGAGGTGACGAGCTGAGGAGGAGCTACCACTTTGTGAAGATCGAAGGAATTCATCTCATGTAAGGCAAGGTTAAATAAAGGTAAAGTTGCTCCATAGATAGAGATCTAAAAATTGAGCTTGTATGGTCTTTGTATGAACCTTGTTTACAATAGTGGATTGGACTCAGTGGAGAGTCCCTGGTTTTTTAACAAAGATGTGGGGTTTTCCAGCCAAAAATTTCTCGTGCTCATTGTCTCTTGAACTTGTACACATATCTTACTTACTTGCATATATTTCATGCGTCCTATGAGTTATTCTTTGATATGTGTTAGCTACCAAGTTTACACTGCATATTATGAGCAATGAACTGAATTACTGTTGATTAGGATAACTTGTAGTGAACTAAGTTTGATTCGTAGATTTGCATTTGATTAACTAACGAATCTATACTTAGTTAACTAGTGAGCTTGACTAGTCAACTTTGTTTCATAATTTCTTTGTCATTGCTGTTTGCATAATGAGCTAATATGTAAAATGTGATCAAGTTTAAGAACTAATTAGTTAGATGTATTGGTCAGTTAGGATTTGTTACTGCAATTACTCTTTATATCACTGACTAACTTGTAACTAGCTGACTAACTCATTTGACTAGTCTACTGTGCAAAGTTAAAATTTTATTTGCAGGTTATTTTGCGTGGTACCGATTTCAGTATTTTCGCCCATTTTTATGTAGATTTGAACAAACCAGCCTCAAACCTAACGTCATAGCAGTGTACACTCTTGTCTCAGCCCCAGGATAATGCGTCGAGAAACATTCATTCTAGAGTCGGCCTCCAAACAAGTGTTCATTCACAATGGACTTCATACTCTGATGAGCATTTCGAACCTGATTCCAAGTGAAGCGTTCACTCACAGTTTGGCCTAGAATAAGTTCCTTCTACCTTGCACCTGAGCAGGAAACATATGGAATGAGAAGAAACAAAAGTATAATCTGGATGAAATTCAATTAGTAGCTCATACCAAGCGCAACCACGAACAACTCGCTTACCAACCAGAGACAAACGACGTGCATCGCAGAACAAAAGGGAAAGTAGTGCAGACCCTCAGGTCACCGTTAGAAACAACCAGAAGTTTCACTACCCCAGCAGAAGAAAGTAGATAGTCTCTTATCTGAGTGATTGTATAAATTCCAGCACATAGAAACCATCGACAAGACACTTTAGAAGGAAGCAAGCCAACATGAGTGAGTCACCCTTCACATATGAGATCGAGCGGACGGACCTACCATGCAAGTTTAAATTGTCGTCTTTCACCCTCTTCAAGGGAGACGAAGATTCAGAAATGCACCTAAAACATTACTGCAATGCTACAATCCTCTACAGGAACATTGACCCCTTCATGAGTAAGATTTTCACCACAACCCTACAAGACAAGGAGCAAGATTGGTTCCATACCCTGTTGCAAACACACACTGACCCCAATAACACAAGTTATGATGCCGCGATGTACTGGCCATCACTAAATTGACTATATGGCCCCAGTGAGAGATGACTCACAAGCCAACTTGATAATAAAGCCAATGTAAGATAATTATAATGTGAGAGAATTTCAATCAAAATGTTCATTTAATATTAAATAGTAGCTTCCACAAAGTTTCCTAATGAACCTCCCCACTTGGGGACACAAGTACAGGGATAAGATACCATTATTGTCACATCACATGAAAGCAACTAGAAGCTTCACACAATAGTAAGCACATAAAAATGTAATGCTATGAATAATTGAAAATATGATCATGTAGTTATTACAAACTAGAATAAACGGTAGTAAAAGAATCATCACCTAAAGTCCAAATGATGGATGCCTCACTGCCAAGCCTACTCATCACTTCCGGGGTTATCCTTATTTTTGCTACGTCCTGAAGGATCAAAAAACAAAGTGTTAGCGGATCAAGTTTATCAAGTTTATCTAGTTAGAATCATTGGAATATAATAACCCCCGTTTTGAAAACACATATTTAGTGAAAACTACCTACATACATATAATACTAGAATAGTAGTAGTCAAACTTAAATCACAATAGTCATCATATCAAATAAAGAATCAAAGTAACTCAAATATATATCAAACAGGAAGAGTGGCATCTACTTGATTGATGACTAGCGTTTCTAGCTTTTACTAGAAAGATATGTACCTGCAAATAACCTGCGGCCGTAACTACATATACGATATGTATGATGACCATGTGGTGAAAATAAATCACCAATGAACTCAAGATATGAACGTAATTTAACTAAATATAAGTCTCTTTAAAGAGTATCAGTAATGATCACATGCATCAATATATACAATAATAACAGTTTGAAAACATTTAGTTTCGAAAGGATCTACTCATAGGAAAGCAAAACGCCTTTCCTTAATAGGCTTATTGCCTAACTTCTTTCTAATCTCTAGGTCACCTGTGAAGTAATTATAAAGCTAACATAAGCTTTAAAGTGAAATCTATGAATAATTGTCTAAAACTACTATTTAGACATCGATACAGAGAACACCACGTCATTTAGAACATCGAAAAACCTAGGGTTAGGCTTCGGGTCCTGCACGCCAAAAAAGAAAGAGTATAGTCTGACTCTATCGTGTAGTCACCGTCACAAGCGTTGGCGCTGCTCCATTCAACATTGCGGTTCGGCAAGTAAAGGCCGCACTTGCCGTCGCCCATGACCATTGTTTGTCGTCGATCGTTGGTGCTGAAACCATGCCAGAATCTGCATAATTTTTCCTTAAGATTGCAAAGCATGGATTCAATCCGAAATTTCATGAATTTAACTTCTAAACTTATAGAAAATACAACTAAGAAGCATAAGGACTTACCTAAAATGGATTTAGACACAATGGAGGTCGAATCTACCTCGGATTCGATAGATTTCCTTGGAGCACACTCACTGGATTCTGGAAAACAAGAACACAAGTACGAATTTGAGGTTTGGAATCAAATAACCTATATTACTTCCCCAGATTCGTATAACTCAAAACTATGAGTAGAGCAGCTCCTACATGCTTCAAACTCAGCGGTTTCATCAGAGTTCGTTGCCGGAGTTGGACATACTTGCACATCAGATTACAGAGTTTAGAACCCTCAAGTTTTGTCACACATAGTAATTCTCAGGTTATAGGCATTCCACTACTTCTCAATCTCTTTGTTGTATATGGTGGTAAAGTTGTAGCTACCCTTTTCACCCTTTTGTTGTAGCTGGAGATGAGCTGCTGCTAGTAGATCGTGATACGTGTGATAGCCTTCTTAAATCTTCATCTACTAGGTCTAGGTTTATGGTCATCTCATTTCTGCTTTACTCAGGGCTTGATAATAGAGTGCTAATATTGGGCACGATGACATTGGAATGAATGATCACCTTTGAACTAAATACTAGAGAGAAATGAGTTTCGTTAGTTGTTAGTCATTTAGTTGGGTGGTTCGCCCATAAAACACATGGGAGTTCGTTTGGCCATTTTCCCTTATTGTCTGAAAGATACTTCTTAAGGTAGTTTAAGGTCATCTTGATAGACGCCTCGACTTATTTTCCCTTATTTTCATCACTTGTTGAGAAACGTCTAGACCAGATAGAGCTTTCAAGGTGTAGAATACAGGCAGTTGGGCCCCCAGCTCCTTTTGTATAATGGCAGAGCTTACTGCTACTTTGGATACCGCCAAATAGATTTATAAGTCATCTATTGCTTCTGGCTTGGATAGTAAAAGAGGTGATGTGAGGTACTTCTTTAAGTTTTACAATGTTTTTTTGCACTTGTCATCCTACTTGTTTCTCTGCACTTCCCTAGTGGCCTTGAAAATGGATTTGTATTGGTCGGTAGATCGTAAATGGAAATGGTTGAGTGACGTTGTTTGTCTAGTCAGACTTTGGATCTCTTTCAAAGTAGTCAGGGATTTCATATATAGGATCTCTCGGCTCTGCTTTAGATGCGCTTTAATTCTTCACAGGGTCATAAGGTACCCTAAGAATCAACCTGGGGAGACACCGAATGTGCATTTGGGGGGTTAAGCTTCATTTTGTACTCCTTGAGGATATTAAATGTCTTTGCTAAGTTCTTGATGTGGTCTGACTGCTACTTACTTTTCATCATGATGTCATCAACGTAAACTTCCATAATTACTCCAATCTGCTTCTTGAACATCATGTTTACCAGTCGTTGGTAAGTAGCTTCTGTGTTCTTGAGGCTAAAAGGCATGACCTTGTAGCAGCAGGTGCTTTACTCGATCATGAACATGATCTTCTTCTTGTTAGGCTTATACATTACAATCTAATTGTGGTTCGAGTATGCGTCCAAGAAACTGAGCAACTGATTCCTAGATGTTGAGTCCACCAGTAGGCTGATTCGAAGAATCGGATAAGGATCTTTAGGGTATACTTTTTATTTACCCTTCTCTTTCTCCATCACTAGCATGACGTTGGCCATCTATGCTGAGTGCCCCACTTTTTCAATGAATCTAATCTCTAGTAATTTGTCTATCTCCGCTTCAATGATCGCCACCCGTTCAAGAGCCGAATGTCGCATTTTCTAGATCATTAGTTTAGCAGGGGGTTGATGTGCAACTTTGGGAAGCTATCTTAGGGTCGATGCCATGCATGTCAGAAGGTGACTATTAAAAAAGGTCACGGTTTCCCTAAGGAAGTTCATGATTTCATCTTTTTCCTTTGGGCTCAAAAGTGAGCCAATTCTAGCCGTCTTCTCCAAATATTGGGCATTAAGAATAATGTACTCGTCATTTTCATCGAGTTTCCATCCTGTCACATTTGCTAATGCGTCGACCTGGACACCACATTCTTGATTTGTATGTTGTAATAGCTATTTACTAAAGGTTGAGTCATCTTTTCTACACTTCAGCTATTACTGCTGGGGTGAAAGATTTTTTTTTTTTTTCCATTTATTTGAGAACTTGTACACCGCATTATCAAGACATTACTTTGTCAAACTTAATTTCTCCAACTCTTCATCCCAGGATGTGGAATTGAATGTTTTGATAATTGATCTAGGTCAAAACTCTAATCTTCACTAGCCAGGGCTCACCCAAAATCCCATCATGGAAAGACGAGTCGCTGACAATCATGAAGATCTGTGATGAAACAATTGGAGTACTACTTACATCGAGGGTAATAGTGTTGATGACAATTATTGTAAGACCATTGAATTTGATCTAGACCTTTGCTTTACGTCTGACTGTGCTCTCTAGGCATTTTCTAAATTACCGATAATTGTAGAAGGTTAACTACAATGTCGTTGTACACCATAATTCTATCTACAATGACGTGGGCCAGTAGGAAAGATACCACCATGTCGTCGTTGTAGGAAAAGTCTCCTACTTCGACGTCCTGTTTAGTGGATTTGACAATCGGTTCAGGTATATCATTTACGACTTGAGCCTGGATGACTGATCTTGCATGTTGGATCTTCCTTTTATTGGAATTGTTGGTGGACTCGACAAAGATTTCGTTGATTCATATCACTTTGCCTGAGGGTTCGGCATTGGCATCTGCATCTAACCTCAACAACGATGTTGGCTTGTCGACGTACTTGTCACATTTGCCTTCTTTCCCAATTTCTCAAGGTACTACTTCTAATAACAGCAATTAGTGGTTGTGTGTCCTAAACACTTGTGTAATGCACAATACTTTGTCTGGTCCAGCTTAGAAGTGTCCTCATTCATGAGCGGTGGCTGTTTTAACCATGGTTCATCATTGAGTTCGCGGAGGTTCTAGTTAATCGGGACTGAGAACTTGGTGTATATTTTGGAAGTTAAGCCTTCTTTTGCTGGGGAACAGCCCTGCCACTTGCTTCCTAGCCTGGTTTTGTCGTTGAGCTACTTCTTGCTCGTCTTTTTTTGAGCTGCCTCCAAGTCTTTATATTACTGCTCAGGTGTTTTTTAGGCACGCTTGGCCTCATCCCAAAAGTGAGTGCTTTTTTGCCAAAACATAAGAATCTACCAGGGTTAAGTCCTCTCCCATGATTAGTTATCCTAAAAGGAGGTGATCTGTTGGGCGTCTCTTCCTAAATGCTAAGGTCGCCATGGTATTGTCATATCCGATAATTATAGTTTTTTCCTCCTTGAACCTCTACACGTACATATGAAGCGACTCCTTTAGATCTTTCTTCATGTTGAAAAAGTTGTCAAACTTCTTCTTGATCAAGTGGTGGGACAAATATTTCTTGGTGAAAACAAAAAAAGTTCATTGAAGTTTCGGATTGAGCGCGACGGTAGGGTATGAAACCAATATTATGCCTCGTCCTACAATGTTATGGTGAAAATTTTGCACATGATATCATTGTTGCTCTTATAAAGAATTATGGCGCTACGGTAATGCTTTAGGTGTCTCTCGAGATATTCATCTTACTTAAAAATGGTGAAATGTGGCAGGTTAAACTTTTGCGGTGATTTTGTCTAGTCAATCTCGTCTTTGAATGGTGACCTGCTCATGTAGGCCACATTTCTCTGAAGAGCTTCATTGATAACTTCAATGTGATGGAGTCAGTGCAGTTGTTCTACTAGAAGTCTTTATATGTCCTTTTGATTTACCTCTACTAGGCCAGCAAAGCCTCATGCTGCCCCCGGTGTTGACCAACTAGTTTGTGCTGTTATTTCACTTGTCAACAGAGGCCTAATGCCCTTATGCCCCTTTCTATCTCTCCCTTTTGGTCAGGCCCCCATGCCACCCCATGCCAAACCTACCATTGCTAAGCCCAGCACTGTGTCGACCTTTGCCAAGCCCAGCACTGTGTCGACCTTTGCCTTTAGACGAATTGAGACAACTTACCCTTGCCCTTGGCTTTAGCCGAGCCAGTCCTTCTAGCACAGTGGCTCTTAACCATGCCATCCACATCAGCGTCACACCAAGCTGCTCCAGCAAACCCGTGGCTCCGACCTAGTTGTGAAGAAAAAAGGTTTTTTTTTTATTTTTTTTACTTTTGATGCAACAAAGAGAAGAAGACGACGACGATCAAGGGGTACAATTTCCTTTGGTTTTCTCTTATTTTTTTTTTTTTTCTTAGGAGAATAATTGTTCTCTGGGTTATTTAATCCTCTGCTTAAGGTGAACTTAAAAAGGTTATATAGGCAATTGATTTACCTTTCACATAACACTTTAACTTCAAGTCAAAGCCCAAAATTTAAAGCAACTTAGGAAACAACTCTTTTGCTCGACTACTTAACTTGGGATTTCTACAACTTCTATTCTTTCCTAAAAATTATGAAGCTGATACATGGACTTTTATCAACGAATGACGAGATTGCTCTTATTAAATTGGCGTGGCCTACATTCAATCCACGCACAGTTCAACATCCCTGGAAGGCCTGAGTAGCTAACTACAATCTCATCAAGCTCTCCTACCCATGGGAAGGAGAAAAGTCAAAGGTATTATAAATTCAATCCTTATTCTATCCTAATTGAAGGTCAACTCTACCAAGCAAGGAATTATATTCAAATCCAATCAAGAATTACACAAGATAATTGTAAGATATTTATTAAATAATATCTTAGAATAATTGTTTATTTGTTTTGTATGTACAAATTCGTCAAGACTGAAAATGATGAATTTTCGCTACCACAAGAATGCCTTGCACTGTACTGGTCAACTAGAAAAATTTCTTAATTAAATTGGTGTGGCAATCAAACAAATCATCGTAATAGAATATGAGCTGGAACCAAACCAAGAAATATAGATACACACATATCGAACTGAAAATTTGGATCCTTTCTGTATATCGAACGAGTCTCCGAATCCCAAATGTGTAGCTTTTGACCTTGCTTCTGATTGGTTATGCCGTGAGAGCCAGATATTAGAGTGAATTTAATAGTAAGTGTGGTGCTAACTTTGCCCCTTTCGGGGTGTCGAATGGTTACTAATTTTTTAATTTCATTTAGCACTTTCGTACGTTAACAAATAGCAAGGTGCTTTTTCATGTACAAGCACTTCGCATGTACCATTACATGGTAATATATGAAATCGTGCCGATAAAAAGATATATCTATTTCATTTGCCTATTTGTGAATTTAGATGACATGAGCCTATTGGCCTTACATGATTATATAACTAAAACACAAATTAAAAAAAATGGCTAACCTGAAGCACTTCCAGCAGCATCTATTGAATGAGTTTGAAGGAGGAAGAAACACCACAACAATGTCCAAGTTTTGTACAAGCTCTTAGCCTTATAGAGACTAGGACTCCGTCCATAAAGGAGACCCAAATTCCACTTTATAGCCTACAAATTGGCATCATAATTACATGATTATCAAGGACTCAATCACTCTCATTTGGATTCCAAGACATGAAATTATAAGGCTGATATAGAGCAAATCAAATCACAATCTTAGCATTAATCTCTAGTATTTCATTCTTGTTACATTGTAGACCATTTAAAGGTTGGTTTATATTGGATTAAGTCTAACATTCTCCCACTTGGTCTATAAATGTAATATTCATGCTTGTGTTTCTGAAATAGGGATCAATACTACTTAATGCTTAGTGATTGTGCTCATGCCCTATCCTGAATACAAGTTTCTGTCAAATAAGTCTTTTCAACATTAAACTAACAAGGTTGTAAGATTAACATAACCTAAAACCTTCATAATCACTCATGCTAAAATCTTCATTCACATGAAACACCGTCAAATTATGATTAAAAGATGAACTTTTATAATATGTATGTGTCTTTAACTCATATGATCTCAGGTCCTCTATATTGTAGCATAAATGCTGCACTTAATGCTTTTTTTAAGCTCCCTAGTTTGCCAATCAAACACATTCATCTAATGAAAGAAACAAAATCTGCAATTATGAAAACGAATAGTAATAACACAACACTTGCATAGATATTCATCAGATAATTAACTAACACATAAAAAATGACGCAATGAACAGATCCGGAAATTGAAAATGAATGCATGAATTCAAAATTATGATCATGTGCAAATGTAAGGCATTACAAGTATGAAACTCAAGCTCACATTGATCTACAACATCGTTAATTGAAAACCAATATTTAAACCATACTTTTGATTGGTGATACCTGATTGGCTCCAAATCTATGGTTGTAGAAATAATAGCATTCAAACAAGCACGCCGAAAAAAGCAAGCGTATGATTAGATCCATTTGCGAGATAGGCCAAACATCTTTTTCCTAAACGAGGATAGTGCTGGTGAGTGACGATTACCCGATCCCTTAAAGGGGGTTTGGACTGGGAGTACTCTCTGATAGAATTGACGCTTCGTGTGGGCACTCTATTATTGCCTTCTATTCTTAAGGGGGTGATCGGGGTTGTGTAAATTGCCTTACTCAGTCAATGAATGCATATCTTCACCAAATTGTCTTTCTTTTACCTTGTATTAACATGTTTGTTGGAACCAACTACTTGCAAAATAGTAAACAATCGTGAGCAAGCCTGGGACCGAGGCGTGGAAGGGTAGGGGTGGGGGTGGGTGTGTGTCGGCAAAAGACTCTCTGACGGTCAAGTTAGTGAACAATTTTAGACTCAAGCAATGGGCAAGAGAAGTAAAGTGTTCAAATTGTGTTATCAGAGATGAACCCTAGACGAGTGTATTTATACTATGGGGAGATAGACCTTTTTAGGATAGAACCCTCGTTCTAAGCTAGCAGAATCCTAAAGGATATCTAGAAGTAGATATTGCACCTTCTTAAAAGATTTGATTGTGTCCACATCTGGATCAGATCATGTATTTGTAGATCAAGCATGGTCATCCAGCAGAGTCACTTGGATTCTGCCTATTGCCTTGGAACAGAGTGATAGTAGTACCGCTGCTCTGTTTGATCCAGCTCCACCCAGGAGCCAGTGAGTCCATGACCGGACTTCCGAGGTATTTGTATTAGGATCAATGAAAAGCAAAACGAAACATTAAGCATTTGTTAACACAAAATCATACAATCTAACAACAAATTAGTATGTATCAATAATTACATATTAATTCTAGGTCCTTATTAGCCTCAAAATTCTTTATAAAGATTAACAAGTAATCAATTAAGGCTCCTCAATATGATTACGCGTAACAGCGAAGATTAACAAATGCACATAGACACCGAGTACATATTCGTGCAACTTAAACATGTTGTTGTCCTTTAAGTCAGGATTCAAATCCAGTTTCTTTAATCACCAATACTTATTAACATGTACCAAATGGCTTGCAACTAACCAACATATTCGTGCGAAAATAGTATAACTTTTTAACAAATGCATGCAAATTAACTCAATAATCAACACCCTTTTGCTCAAGATCAACATGATTAGGATAATACAATAACAAATTTCACCAAGTTTTAGGATTCAAAATCATATTACAAAGAAGTTAACGAGTGTGAAATCCAAATTTTCTTTAACTAATTCTCCCACTTGGACAAACACTCATTAATATATTTGTTCAAAGAATGTACCAAAATAATGTCGCTTCATATTTTAGACATAATAGAATAATACCAAAACCAATATAAAGTTGTCAAATAAAATTTTAGCAAAAAGTTACTCTTACTCTATAATTTACCATAATTAATTTGTAAGTTTTATTAATGCACAAAATTTTTCTGATCAAATTAGAAATACTAATCTTCTTAGACTAAAATTATATAGACATTTTATTTCAAAATAATAGTCCAAAGTGATATCTAAAATGACCAGCAGAATCTGCCAGCATAAAACTACCTACAAGAACATAAGTTATTAGTAAAATAACCATAATTAATATGCATGATAAATAATCACAAAATTATACAGCAACTTAGTAGACATATGTTTCACATAAAATTTTCAGGTTATTTGGTAGTCATTAGATGAGTCATTCATCAAACTACAATCAAGACACACAATCTACTGGAAAAATTATGTACTTCTATAAAAAATCTATACATTAATTATAACATATTCTTGTAAACTAACAAAATCTAACACCTAAGCTCACAAAATCTATTGTTTGACCCAAAAAAAAAATATATATATATATATATATATATATTCTTGTAATTTTGGTGTCTCAAGGGAAACTAAAGAAGTCTAATTTATCATCTAACTTTATCATGATTTTGTTTTAAACACAACAACGTCCAAACAAACATCATGACATTATAGTTCAAAATGGAAGAGACATAAGGATCAACAAATCTCATGAACAAACAATGTAAATATATTATGATGCAACTGATTGTCATGCCACGACCCACAAATATAATCGGGTTCATAGTGGAAGTGTTTGTAAGTGAAGACATGGAACATAATCCTCAATAAACCTTCATGAAACTAGGTTAATTGACACCTATGCGCAAGCAATTTAATTAGTTTCTTGTACTGGTACATTCATGAAAAACTCACCTGTGGGCACGATGAGGCTTTCACAAACTCTTGTGAAATAAAATTTATATTATGGTATCTTAATTGGACCAAAGGGAACAACCTACACTTGGAGGCAAGAAGATTATCACTTTTGTTATAATTAAGTGCAAGTTTGATCAAAGAACTTTGAAATCACGATTCCCCACTTCAACTAAACTGCTACGGCTTGCTTAGTTGATGCAAATATGCAAAGACAATTATCAACTTCAACCTGAAATATGACAAAGAAGTACATGGATTGTTGAGCTGTTATTGACAACTTGTGATCTAATTCAAGGTTAAAATATTGCCAACTAAGCATCCATATAGTAAAATCCTTCTTAACTCACATGATATTTAGGTAATTAGCTTGTCTCTTGCATTCCCGTAAAAGGGAGTCCGGCAAGTCTTCTATTTACATATGCAAGTTGTGTCTCTTCTATTATCCCACTTTTAACTTACTCCACCCACTTCTAAACAAAGTATCGCTCAAGATGCTCGAAATTTCACAGGTAGGCTAGTCGTCATCCCTCGCAGTCGGCTAACAAATACGTTCTAGCGTCACTACCTTGACCACTCTGTATGGTCTTTCCAATCGTGGGGTGAAAGTGTCGGCCACGTTCCCCTTAGAAGATGGCGTCACAGCTCGTTGCACGAGGTCCCCTTCTAAAAGCTCCTCAGTTGGACCTTCTGATCGTAATGCCAAACGACCTTTTGCTGGTACGACTTTTGTCGGAGTTCGGCCTACAGGCGTTTCTCATTGATGAAATCCAAACTTAGGGAAAGTTATTCATGGTTATCCTCATGATTGAAGAACTTGATTCGTTGAGTGGGCTCCTTCACCTCGACCAGGACAACCACCTTAGACTCGAACACCAAGGAAAACGGTGTTTCGCAGGTGGCCACCTTGTGCATAGTTTGATACAACCATGGACATATGGCATCAGTGTTGCACAATTGCCTATCGCCGGGGTTGCTGCCAGTCGGCGTCCAAGATGTTCTTGATAATCTTATTAATGGCTTCCATTTGTTTGTTAGCCTTAGGGTGGTATGGCGAACCAAAGTGTAATTCATTATATAATTCGAGTAGAACTTCTTGAAGTTCGGGTTATCCAACTACCGTCCATTGTCTGTCAAGATGACTTTTGGCGATCCAAATCTACAAATGACATTATGCCATGCAAACGCTCGGACCTGGGGCTCGGAGAATGTTATGAATAGCTTTGCCTCAGCCCAATTGGTAAAATAGTCGACCGCTACAATTGCAAATTTGATCTTTCTTACCTTTTCTGGCATAGATCCAATGAATCACTGTTCTAAAAATCCCCGCCTAGCGTTGCCTAGGCACTGCCTAGGTGCTAGGCTGCTGGCCATCGCCCCAATTAGTCCCTAGGCATTTGAAAATTAAGAAAGAGAGCCTAGACCCGCTTAGGCATCCGCTCAACCCGCCTAGGTGCCTGCCTAGCATGCCTAAATCCGCATAGGTCTCAATTCTCACTTCAACAAAAAATCGATAACTTTCATTTTGCATTTTAATTTTTCAATAAAATGTAAGAGACTTGTTGAATACTTGGATGAACACTTATTATATGTTTATTCCCCATGTTTTCAATCTGTTCTAATATTTTATAATTTATATATCATTTTATTTTACAATTTAGGTATCCCAATATAATTATGTGTGTTTTTTAAGTATTAATAGGTACTTACTATACGATTTACAATAAATTTATTTAAGTCCGCCTAGGCCCCTGCCTAAACCTGCCTAGTTGCCTAGGCATTAGGCCCCAGCCCGCCACCCGACTAGCGCCTAGCTTTTTTTAGAACCTTGTCCAATGATGTCAAGCCCCTATTAAGTGAATGGTCATGGGCTCATCATAGATGTTAGGCACTTGGGTGGGCGATTCTTTGACTCTGCATAATACTAGCATGGTCGGCAACCTTGTACCTAAATATTGGTGTTGGTCTCATGATGGACCAAAAGTAGCCTAGGTGGATTGTTTTAGCCCCGAGCGTCTGAGTAGCCGAATGATCCCCATAGACCCCCTTATGAATTTCCTAAAAACTTGTCCCACTTTCTCAGGTGTTATGCATCGTAGGTAGGGTAGGGAAAAACCTCGCTTGTAAAGCTTTTTATCAATGAGTTTGTACCTTGTTCCTTGGAATCGTAGGCTATGAGACCCGCGCTTATCCTCATGTAAGATTCAATGTTGTATGTACTTGTAGATGGACGTCATCCAACTTGTCAGCTCGTCGATCTCCATGGTCGAGCACTTGGGGCATATAATGCTTAGTTCTTCTAGGTGCTCAATCAGAACCAACCACCTAATATCTCTTTCTGATGTTGACCCCAGTCTTGCTAGGTTGTTTACCTTAACGTTCTTCGCCCTTAAGATCTGAAAGACAACACATTTTCAAAACTTTTTCACCGGTTCCAATAGCACTTCCACTTATGCCATCATGTTCTTATCCCGTGACTGGAATTTCTTGTTTACCTAGTTTACCACCAGTTGTGAATCGTTGTGGACCTGGATGTGTTCTACTCACAAGTCCAAAGCAAGATGTAATTCTTCCAGCAACGCTTCACACTATAACTCATTCCTAGATGCTAAAAATTTGAATCGCAAAGCATATTCGAACTCCATTTAGTCGAGTGTAACTAGTAATAGGCCAGCTCTACTTTTGTTTCTATTGGACAACACATCAACGAATAAGCACCATTGTCTTGGCACTATGCTCTAAATGATGGTGTCGCTTGGGGAAACAGTAATTGTTCCTAGCATGTCCCTTCTAGAAACTAGAGTGAATTTCACGGTAAAGTCTGCCATCGCTTATCCCTTGTGCACATGCCTCGTCTGGAAACAGATGTCAAACTGTCCTAGCTCGATTGCCAACCTAATCAACCTCCCTGATATCTCAAGTTTGTTTAGCACTTGACATAGTAGATATCAGTGAGTATCACGATCGAGTAAGCCTCGAAATAGGGTTGGAGTTTCTGAGCATACATCATTAGGGCGAATGCCAATCTTTCAACTATCGGGTAAAGCGGCTTAATCCCAAGCAATGCTCAACTAACATAATATATTGGCCGCTATATGTGATTGTCTTCCTTGATCAGTACAGAGCTAATGGTAGATGGTGAAATTGCCAAGTATATGTAAACCTCATCATTCTCAGGTTTAGATAGGATGAAGCTTGGCTACTGTGTTCCATCAAATCATCGAATGCCTACTAGCATTCTGTCATCCATTTGATTGCTCGTGCAGCCCTTCGGAGCGCCTTGAAGAAACACATACACCTGTCTATTAACCTTGACATGGAATGGTTCAAGGTCACTACTCAGCCCATGAGACTCTGGATTTCTTTTTTCATTTACGATGGATCCATATCAATCAGTGCTTGTATCTTTTCTGGATTAACCTCTATTCCTCTTTGGCTTACCATGAAACCCAAGAACTTCCCTGAATTGATCGCAAAGGCACATTTGGTAGGATTAGCTTCATTTTGTAGGTGTTAAGGAAGTTGAATACCTTGGTCATTTCTGCTACATGTTGGTTTTCTTTCCTGCTGTTTACGATCATGTCATCTACGTAAACTTCCACCGTCTTCCTAATATGTTTGACGAACGTCTGGTTGACTAATCGTTGATAAGTAGCCCCCGCATTCTTAAGACCGAACGGTATCACGATCTAATGTATAGACATCGGTTGGTGATGAAAGCCTTATAGTCTTGGTCAGCCAGATGCATGCAAATCTTATTGTACCTTGAAAATGTATCGAGGAAGGTTGAGAGTTCGTGTTCTACCATAGTATTTACGAGCTAGTTAATCATGGTAGTGGCAAGTTATCCTTCAAGCATGCCTTGAGATCTTTATAGTCGATGCATATATGTTACTTGGTTTGTTTTTCGACTACAGTCGCCTTTTTCATCATGACCATATTCCCTACCTACTGTGGGTAATCGACACTCCTGATAGACTTGATGTCGAGTAGCTTATCTACTTCAACCTTCATGGCCTTGTATTGTTTAACATCGTAGGACCGTTGTTTCTTCCAAACGGGCTGTTGGCATGGGTTGAGGCTGAGCTTATGAGAAACAACGCTTAGACCTATCTCTGGCATGTTGGCATAGGACCAAGAGAAAACACTAGCATGGGCCTTTAGGAACTTGATTAGCTCTACCTAAACCTATGTGGATAATTTAGTGCCAAGCTCGACATTTGGCACATTTGGCAGGATTAACTTCATTTTGTAGGCGTTAAGGAAATTACATACCTTGGTCATTTTTGCTACATGTTGGCTTTCTTTCCTACTGTTTACAATCATGTCATTTATGTAAACTTCCATCGTCTTCTCAATGTGTTCGGCGAACATCCGATTAACTAATCATTAGTATCCCCCGTATTTTTAAGTCCAAACAACATCACGGTCTAACGATATAGACATCAGTTGGTGATGAAATCCTTATTGTCTTGGTCGGCTGGATGCATGCAAATCTGATTGTACCTTAAGAAAATATCAAGGAAGGTTGAGAGTTCATGACCCGCCATAGCATCAACAAGCTAGTCAATCGTAGTAGTGGCAAGTTATCCTTCGGGCATACCCCGAGATATGTATATTGATGCACATGCGTTACTTGGTTGGTTTTCTGACCGCAATCGCCTTTTTCACCTTGACCACATTCGCTACCCATTGTGGGTAATTGACACTCCTGATAGACTTGATGTCGAGTAGCATATCTACTTCAACATTCATGGCTTCGTATTGTTAGACGTCGTAGGACCGCTGTTTCTTCCAAATGGGTTGTTGGCATGGCTTGATGTTGAGCTTTTGAGAGACAACGCTTGGATCTATCTCTGGCATGTCGGTGTAGGACCAAGAGAAAACATTAGCATAGGCCCTTAAGAAATCGATTAGCTCTACTCAGACCTATGCTGATAATTTAGTGCCAAGTTGGACAATCTTGGTCAGGCAGTACTCTGTCAATATGATATCTTCCAATTCTTTCATGGGCTCGAGGTGTTCCTGACTCTTGTCAACCCTTGGATTGGGTGCTTCTAACTCTCCATCAGTGGTTAACGTCTTTCCTGGAAACTCAATGGTGTCTTGGGGCTCCGCTAATCGTATCGTCCGCCTAATAGGTCCCTCGACATTGGTGGGCTGGGCTACTCCTTCTCCTACTATAGTGTTCACTGGAGTATCGATATTTTGGTCGTAACGTGTTGACACACCCCGACCAAAATCAAGGCGTGTTGGCTGTCACGTGAAGGTGACGTAGCTATATGCGCAGTGCGGAAATGATAATGATATAAAGAAATGTGAATAACTAAGAACCAAGCTAACTAATTTACACTAAGGAAAAAAAATGCAATCCCGATATTTAAGTGTGGTTACACAATAATCAGAGCATAGGTAGCCAAAGTGCAGTCCAGCAAGACAAGTACTAATTATACAATACCAGAAGTGGTCCTACATTAGTGATAATCTGTCAGAACCGCCGTCAATTCCTCATAAGCCACCAACAAGCACTCATACCTAAAACCTGGAAGGGCGCAAAACAAAAAGTGTGAGTGGGCAAGTAATCCCACGGCCGAGGTTTCCAGGTTAAGCTCTAGCTGGATGATCACTGGAGAAGTTGCCCCGCTTTTCAAAACCATTTCACTTGCTAAAGGTAATAACTTTCACTGTAAAACCTGTATAATTTCCCAGAAAATAGAATACATACGTATATCAAAACCATGCTCGAAATAGCAAAATCCACATATATGCCATGTCAAATATCTCAGCATAAAAATATGTAAGCCAAGTGATATAAATCAATGTAAATGATATGTCAGTGATAGGAGCATATTTAGGCGACTTACTTAGCTTGTTTTCGTGCATCTATGTTGTTAATTCATAGTTGTTTTAGTAGTTTAAGCCATTTTCGTGTGTTTTTAGGTTCATATGGCTAAGGAAGCAAAAAGATGCATTTTGGAGCATTTTGGAGCAAAATTGGGCTTGGAATGGATAGCATATGATTGGAGCCAAAGTGTTGGACGAATTTGAAGGCCTTGTATTCATTTTGGACATAAAACAAAGGGCCTAGCCCATTCTCTCTTAAACCAACCCCAAGGCCATGCATTTCCTTCCAATTCCAAAGCCCACAATCACTTCAAAAGCCATGCAAAGAACCATCCATTCCATCAAAAACAATCCATCAATTCACATGCAAAACCACCATTAACACACATGCACCCAAACAAAGCCAACCTAGCTAACCCTACATGCATTCTTTATGCAACTCTTCATCATTGCATCACAAATCATTCACCCACATGCACTCATATTCCCATTTCCTTTCCAACATCTCACATGCATTTCCACCTTCCTACTTCATCATTTCACCACATTCTCCCTCTTTAACTCACATGCACCCAAACAAAGCCAACCTAGCTAACCCTACATGCATTATTTATTCACTCTTCATCATTGCATTCATCACCAAAGAACTCCCCATCATTGCCATGCATTCCCCCTAATTCCATCCATCTTCCACACCTTTCCAACCTAGCCACATCCTTTAATCATCCCCCCTTTAAGTTATGATTTTATTTCCTAACCCTACATGCATTATTTATTAACTTTTCATCATGCATCCACATTCATTCCAACACAAAACACACACATGCACTTATTATTTCATCATTGCACCACCAATTCACCCACATGCATTTCCAACCATTCACACCCCTTTAATCATTCTCCTAGCTATCATTCACATGCTCTCCCATCCATTCTCTCCCTATATGTTCCCTCCACTACTCCTATAAATACCCTTGCATTCATTCATTCATTGATCATCTCATTTCATACACAACACACCACAAACACTTCCATCTTCTCCCTAGCCGTGAGTTTTTCTTCCATTTCTCCTCCATTTCTTCCATTTCCATAATCCCCCAATCCATTCAACACACCTACAACATCCCTTAGTTCTTGTGCCACAATAAAGAGGAAGATAAGAGGGCCTAAACGTTCATACAATTCACGTTTGAGTTGTTGGAATGTTTACGTGTTTCTTTGATTTCAAAGTTTAAATTCAATTCTCTTTGTTTTGTAATATGAGGAATGGAAGATAAGAGGGCCTAAACGTTCATACAATTCACGTTTGAGTTGTTGGAATGTTTAGGTGTTTCTTTGATTTCAAAGTTATGAGGAACTAAACCCTTTTTAGCTAGGGGTGATTTCAATACCATGATTATTTATGTAATATGAATTGATGAATTCCGGTTATGACTCTTGATTCGTGAATGCAATTGGCTTAACTATTTGATGATTAACTTATTTGTGTTTGTTGATTAAGGGTCGACACTTAATTAGCATGCATGAATATGTGGCTAAAGTTTAAGAAGGTTTCACATAATCGTTACTAACTTATACTTGAAAGTAGTGAAGGTCGCTTGTCACGATCGCGTTAAGTTTAATTCTTAGCATGAGTAACATGATGTCATAGTTGCAAGTGCTTTGTCAATGCTTATGGTTTTCATTATTCTTAATGATCTTCGATTGTATCTCTATTATGATGACATGTAGGGAACTTTTGAGAATGTTTTGGGTTGTCGAATGATGCCATCCAATCCAATAATATAAGGAAAATCTGAGGGTTAACTAGTGATGTCACGGTTAATTTGGGGCATTGTCGTTCATAATTCAATGAAGGAATAACTGGAAATTGATTCATATGCATAAATATCATGTGTGGAGAAAGAACCTTTAGCTAATTCACCAACCATCTTATTTCATCAATTACATTCTTGTTTCGTTATTTCAATTTTCATCAAATCTCAATCCCCCTTTTGCTTTAATGTGCAATATAGTTAGAAATCAATTTAGTTTGTGTTTTTAAAGCATTTTGATTCTTTTGGTTTGTCTTAGTGTTTTAACGTTTAATTTCACATTCTTTGAGTCTAGTTTAACATTTTATATTGTTTTTACGTTTTAGTTTAAATTCGTCCAAATCCAATTCCCCCCTATTTCGTTGAAGTCTTAGTCTTAATCTTTCTTATTTTTAGTTTTGCTTTCTTCGAGCATTAAATAGTGTTTTATATTGTGTTTTTATGTTTTTAAGTCAATTGAGAAGGTTTTAGCAAGCCCTCCTAATCCCCGGTCTAGAACGATCCCTCACTTATCCATTCTACTACAATTGTCAAACGAGGGTTTAATTTGAGTGTCAAGTAATTCTCGCATCAAATTTTGGCGCCGTTGCCGGGGATTAGCAACTTTGCTAGTCCCTTGTCTTTATTTTTATTTTTATTTTTTATTTTTTTATTTTTATTTTTTTGTTTTTTGTGCATTCTTATTTCAGATTCTTAGTTTGTTTGTTTTCTTGTTTTTCAGGTACTGTGTATGACTCGTAGCTCTCGGCCTATTATAGAGAACATCTCCGACTTTAACGGTGATTTTGAACGCACTTTGAGGAGAACGAGGAGTCAACAAGAGCAACCTCCACCACAACCTGGGCTTGAAGAAGACGAAGTAGGTGTAGAAGAAAAGCCCACGGATCAGATTTTTGAAGAAGAACAAACCATGGCAGCAGATAATAGAACCATCAAGGAGCTTTCGGCCTCGGGTTTGGATAATGCATTGCCTCTTTGTATCCAATACCCCACGGCTGCAGAGGGGAAGACTGAGGTGTTTGAACTCAAATCCAGTTTGTTACACCATATTCCGAAGTTCCATGGCTTGTCTATGGAAGACCCCAACAAACACCTGAAGGAGTTCGAGGTGGTTTGTTCGAGCATGACCCCCGTCACTGTGGATGGGAGTATAATGATGATGAAGGCCTTTCCATTTTCACTTATGGACAAGGCCAAAGATTGGCTCTACGAACTAGCCCCGGGAACTGTGACTTCGTGGGAGAGTATGAAGCGTGCTTTCTTGGAGAAATTCTTCCTTACTTCGAGAGTGATTCTCCTACGGAAGAAAATTAGTGGTATTCTACAGAATCATGGTGAGACATTCCCGGCTTATTATGAGCGTTTCAAGGGCCTTGTAGCTTCATGTCCTCAACATCAAATGAAGGAGGAACTTCTCCTTCAATATTTCTATGAGGGCCTCCTTCCTATCGAACGTCAAATGCTTGATGCATCAGCGGGAGGAGCATTGGTGGACAAAACACCAAGGGATGCCAAGATTCTCATAGCCAACCGAGCGCTCAACGCTCAACAATATGAAGGAGTGGGCCAAAGGGAAGCCCCATGGCAACAAAGTGTAAATGAGGTTAGTGCTATTTCTGAAATTCAATCACAACTTGCTAATCTTACTTCTCTTGTTTCTCAGGTTGTGATTGGTCCAAAAGCACAAGAACACGAAGTTTGTGGCGTGTGCTCAATTCAAGGGCATCCATCCGACAAGTGCCCTCAACTAATCGAGAATGGTGGGTGGGAATCTGCCAATGCAATTGGTTTCCAAGGACAAAATCAAAACAACCCATACTCGAATACTTACAATGCCGGATGGAGGGACCATCCAAACTTCAAATGGAGGGAACCACAACAAGCTGCCCAACAAGGAGGATTTAGGCCAAACCCCCCTGGTTTTTATTCCAAGCCGTATGCACCCCAACAATCCCAACAACCTTCGGCATCATCTCATTCAGGTACGTCCTTGGAAAGTAATCAAGCTATGCAATTACTAACCTCTATTTCGCAGGGGTTGCAAAATCAAAACAACCGGATAGAAAATAACGAGAAGGAGATGATGGATATGAAGAAACAAATAGGGCAGATTTCTGAGTTCCTTGGACAGATTAGAGAGCAAGGAAAGCTTCCTAGCTCAACCACAGTCAATCCAAAGGGAGGATTCGAATCCGCCAAGGCCATCACCCTAAGGGGTGGAAAAGAAGTTGGGACCGAGCCAAACAATCCCAAATCTGCCCAGAAAGTAGATGAAGAGACGACACAACCTGAGGAAGTGTCTAGCTCACCCACGGGAAGAGTGAAAAACCCAATGCCGCAGGCCCCCAATCACCCTAACTCGGCCAAATCAGGTAATTTAAATTCAAATTCATGTACTTCACGTCCTAATCTGCCCAATGTACCTTTTCCTCGCAGGTTCATGCAAGAAAAAAAGGAAGAAAGCGAGAAGGACATTCTTGAAACGTTCCGGAAGGTGCAAGTGAACATACCGCTTCTCGATGCAATCAAACAGGTTCCAAAGTATGCTAAATTCCTCAAGGACCTATGCAATACAAAGAGAAGAAGGGCAAACAAAGAGGTAGTGAAGGTAAGCGAGAATGTGTCCGCTGTTTTGCAACGTAAACTGCCTACCAAGTGCAAAGACCCCGGTAGTTTCACGATTCCTTGTGTGATTGGACATAATCGTTTTGAACATGCAATGCTTGATTTAGGTGCATCCATTCTATTTATGCATCTATGAATTTGGGTGAATTAAAACAAGATGGTGTAATTATACAACTGGCCGATCGTTCTAACGCGTATCCAAAAGGAGTTTTGGAAGATGTGCTTGTGCAGGTGAACCATTTAATTTTTCCGGCTGATTTCTACGTCCTAGACATGGAGGATTCAGCCCATTCTACATCTTTGCCGATTCTCCTTAGTAGGCCATTCATGAAGACGGCCCGAACGAAGATTGATGTATACAAAGGCACCTTGACAATGGAATTCGATGGGGAAGTGATTGATTTTAATATTTCTGAAACTATGAGATATCCCGTTGATGACCATTCTTGTTTTTCCATTGATGTTATCGATTCTTTGGCACAGGTATACCTTGAAGAATTGAACGAGGACGCCCTGGAAACAACCATCACTAAGGCCATAGAGTGCAAAAATGACGGATTTGGGCCAATGCAAGGCCACGGCAAGGAGGAGGAATTCTTTGCCATGGGTTCTAGTGAAGAAATAATTGAGGTTGTGGCAGCCCTTGAGTCATTGCCACAACAATATGGTAAGGTTCCACTCTCACTTTCAAATTCAGTTTCCACTAAGATGCTACCTTCTGTTGTTCAGGCACCATCGCTTGAACTTAAGCCGTTGCCGGACCATTTGAAATATGTGTTTTTGGGAGAAGGCGAAACATTGCCCGTCATCATTTCATCAAGTCTCACGGCAATGGAGGAGGAGAAGCTTGTGAGGGTGCTGCGAGAACACAAAACGGCCATAGGGTGGACTTTGGCCGACATTAAAGGAATAAGCCCTACCACATGCATGCACCGTATACTTCTTGAGGAGGGGACTAAGCCATCCCGAGAGGCTCAACGCCGTCTCAACCCGCCGATGATGGAAGTAGTGAAGAAGGAAATAATCAAGCTTTTGGATTGCGGAGTGATCTACCCTATCTCCGATAGCCGTTGGGTCTCTCCAGTTCAAGTTGTTCCCAAGAAGTCCGGAGTAACTGTTATCAAGAATGATGAGAATGAGCTCGTGCCTACACGCATTCAAACTGGATGGCGAGTATGTATCGATTACCGGAAGCTAAATGCCATGACTAGGAAAGATCACTTTCCTCTGCCATTCATCGACCAGATGCTCGAAAGGTTAGCCGGTCATGCTTTTTACTGTTTTCTTGATGGATACTCTGGATATAACCAAATTGTGATAGCCCCGGATGATCAAGAGAAGACCACATTCACATGTCCCTTTGGAACATTTGCTTATCGTCGCATGCCATTTGGCTTATGCAACGCACCGGCCACTTTCCAAAGGTGTATGGTAAGTATATTTTCCGATTTTGTTGAAAAGATCATTGAGGTTTTCATGGATGATTTCAGTGTGTTTGGGAATTCATTTGATAATTGCTTGGATAATCTGACCTTAATTTTGAAACGATGTGTTGAATCTAACCTTGTCTTGAATTGGGAGAAATGTCACTTTATGGTGAAACAAGGTATAGTTTTAGGACATATTATTTCAGAAAAAGGAATTGAAGTAGATAAATCGAAAATAGACCTTATACGTCACTTACCCTCTCCTACTTCGGTTAGAGAGGTACGTTCGTTTCTTGGCCATGCAGGGTTCTATAGGCATTTTATCAAGGACTTCTCCAAGATGTCCAACCCTCTTTGCCGATTGCTTCAAAAAGATGTGCCATTCAAGTTTGATGAAGAGTGTAATTCGGCATTTAACCAACTCAAGGAGAAGCTAGTCTCGGCCCCCATTATTGTACCTCCAGATTGGAGCCTTCCGTTCGAGCTCATGTGCGATGCATCCGACTATGCATTAGGAGCTGTTCTAGGACAAAGAAGAGACAAGCGGCCGCATGCCATATACTATGCCTCTCGGACTCTCGATGATGCCCAATTGAACTACTCCACGACGGAAAAAGAACTTCTAGCTGTGGTTTTTGCTTTAGATAAATTCCGTTCATATTTAATTGGTACTAAAGTAATCGTTTATTCTGATCATGCAGCTTTGAGGTACTTGCTCACGAAAAAGGAAGCAAAGCCGAGGCTTATCCGTTGGATTCTTCTTCTTCAAGAATTTGATATTGAAATCCGGGATAAGAAAGGAAGCGAGAATGTAGTGGCTGACCATTTAAGCCGAATGATCCACGAGGAGCATGAACATGCCGTACCTATCCCTGAAACTTTTCCCGATGAGCAGCTGCTATCCATTGAGGTAAATGAACCATGGTATGCAGATTTAGTGAATTACTTGGTGGTTAAACAATTTCCAAATGAACTAAACAAGCACCAACGTGATAAGCTTAAAAATGATGCACGTTTCTATGTTTGGGATGACCCTTATTTGTGGAAGTATTGCTCAGATCAAATTGTACGTAGATGTGTGCATGATTCTGAATTTCACTCAATTCTAAGCTTTTGTCACACATATGCATGTGGTGGTCATTTTGGCACACAACGCACTGCCCTCAAGGTTCTAGAGTGTGGTTTTTATTGGCCGACTATATTTAGGGATGCTAGAACCTTTTGTATGTCTTGTGATCGTTGCCAACGAATGGGTAACATAGGTACCAAGGACCAAATGCCACAAACCCCTGTCTTTAATGTTGAAATTTTTGATGTTTGGGGCATTGATTTCATGGGCCCTTTCCCTCCATCTTATGGTTTCACTTATATCTTGCTAGCCGTTGATTATGTTTCTAAATGGGTGGAAGCAAAAGCCACCCGTACTAACGATTCTAAGGTGGTTGCAGATTTCATGAAAACTAACATTTTTGCTAGGTTTGGAATGCCGAGAGTAATCATAAGTGATGGAGGGTCTCACTTTTGCAATCGGACCATTGAGCGTTGCTAAGAAAGTACCATGTCAACCATAAGGTCTCCACACCTTACCATCCTCAAACAAATGGCCAAGCCGAGGTGTCTAACCGAGAAATCAAACAAATTTTGGAGAAGACCGTTGGACCAACAAGGAGGGATTGGAGCTTACGTTTAGATGATGCACTGTGGGCATATCGTACGGCGTACAAAACACCCATTGGGATGTCACCTTTTCGGCTCGTCTATGGTAAGCCATGTCATTTGCCCGTAGAGTTAGAGCACAAGGCACATTGGGCCGTGAAGACTTTCAACATGGACATAGATGCAGCGGGAGTTCATAGGAAGCTCCAATTGAATGAACTTGAGGAGATTCGGAATGAAGCCTATGAGAATGCCCGGATGTACAAAGCCAAGACCAAAGCATTCCATGATAAAATGATTCGAACCAAGACCTTCACAGTTGGGCAGAAAGTGTTACTTTTCAACTCTCGCCTACGTTTGTTTCCTGGTAAGTTGCGTTCTAAATAGATTGGCCCGTTTGTTATTACTAACGTTTTACCTTATGGTGCAGTCCACATAAAAAGCTTAAGGAATGGCGTAGAATTCAAGGTGAATGGGCATCGGTTGAAGCCATATTACGAGCATGGTGTGGGGCAAGTGGTGGAAGACATTCCTTTCCATTCTGTGAGCTCAAATGAAGATTGAAGAGAGTACTCGTCCGGCTGCAAGACGTAAAAGAAAGCGCTATTTGGGAGGCAACCCAATACAGTAAATAAAACTTTTGCTTGTTCATTGATTTTTTTTTTTGATAAATTACAATTGTATCTAAACATGGCAGAAAGATGGAGCCTTTACAAAGGTTGTGTACGTGAGGCCCCACTACGTGGCAACACTCTAGGAGCAAGAGGCATCGGAGCAGGAGGCATCGGAACAGGAGGCATCGGAACAGGAGGTCTCGGAGCAGAAGGCATTGGAGCAAGAGGCATCGGAGCGGAAGGCATAGGAGCGGGAGGCACCGAAGATAGATCATTCAAGGCCCCAAACCTTAGTGGAACGCTGGATGACCCAGGAAAGAGGTGCCTCTGGAAGAAAGCTGCAAGCCTTTGACGGTCATCAAGCTCGTCAAGTTTCCTCTTCATGCCTGACGAATAATTGTTGGCAAGCACGTGCAAACTTCGGTTCTCGTACTTAAGCTGTTTGATCTCCTGCTTAAGACTCTCCACCTCCGCCATCAAGGATTCAACCTGACGGGAGCGAGCAAGAAGGCGTTGGCCCATGTTGGACACAAAGCCAGCGCACTGAACACTTAGAGCCAGGGATTCTTGAACGGCCAACTCATCGGACCGTCCTGAAAGTAGCTGACTGTCTTTGGGAGTGAGGAGGTTCCGAGCCACTATCGTAGCCGTTGTGGGATCCGTCATCACAGAGTCCTCATCTGTAAGAGGGTCATGGGAAGATAAGAAAGACGGGCACCATACCTTACCCTGACGAGACGCGACCGGATCACTGCTTAGACTCAAATCTAAGCAAAGGTTCGATGGGTTGGATGAGCTAGCCATTGTTCACGAAGTTAAAAGAGAAGGGGTGGACGGAGTAGATTTTCAAAGGGCCGGAGACGAGTTTCAAGAATGGAAAATCTTCAGAGTGTGTAAGTTGGCGGTGATCGATAGCTCTATAAAAAGCCAAGGCAACGCGTCCACCGATTCAAAAAGCCTCAGCTTTTCAGAAAACGCGTTCAACACGTGGAGGCCATCATCGCAACTACACGTCTTTAGCCGACAAGCGCAAAGTTCGGCGACGCTTTATCTGCTTTTCAGAAAACGCGTGCAGCTTTATCGAAGAGGCGTCTTCGAAGATCGAAGAGTCGTCACTATTCCAAAAAGCCGGATTTGCGGGATTAAAATGTTTGTCGACAACGGTAAAAGAACAGTATCACCACTTCCTATTGAATTCCCTATATATGTCGACCTTCATTTTTTTTTGGCAAGACAGAACTGAAGAAAATGCCCAACTCTTTCTCACCTCTGAGGGCGCACTCCCAGCAAAGCCTTTCGAAATACTCAATTCTTTCTTCTTCCCCAAAGATGATACCAGATGCCTGGAGTACAGATGACCCAGGAGGAAACAGCACCACAAATACATGTGCTGATTCATTCACCGCTTCTTCAAAAGCAAAGGTATCTCATATCATCAAGGGCAGAAGCAAAGGTATCTCATATCATGCTCTTTCCCTGTCTTTTCCTTTGTCCTTGATATTACTTGCATGGCAAAGTGAAAGAAGCAATCAGCCGGCACTTGGAGTCTATCTGGACTCTATTCCCTGGTTGCTTACCTAGCTTTGCTGAGCTATCCTCTAACCCTCTTCAATACGAATTGGAGAGATTGAACAAAGAAACAGATAAGAGGAGGAAGCTCAGACCTTCGGGGGAGACCAAAGGAAGCCTGCTGCCCAGTTCAAGAGTAGCACAAAGGAAAATCAACGATGGGAGCAGCGCAGTTCAAGAGTAAGCCTGTGGAATCACAAAGATCCAAGCCTCACTGCAATCACCAAGGAGAAGATGGAACGAACACTCCATAACCAGATTTGCATCTCTAAACTCTTCTCTTTGTTAGATACATTCTGCCATGTTTAGTATGTTTAATTGCTGTTTATATGTTTGCTTGTGTTTAGTGTGGTTTTTAACATTGAGGACAATGTTTGATTTAAGTGTGGGGGAGTTTCTAAAGTGTTTTGATGCAAATTCGTAGGGTTTTATCCACCATAATTTCAAATGTTGTTTCTTGCTGTTTTTAAGTGTGTTTAGTGTGTTTTGACTTAAAAATTCGAAAATCACATAAAAATTTGAAAAACATGTTTTGAAAAGCCTAAAAAGAGTGTTTTGAGTCATTTTTGTGTTGTAGGTCACCTTCCAACACAATGATAAGGATTTGGTTTCTAATTGCATGACTTTTAAAAAGAGTTATAAACATGGAGAAAAGTTTGATTTACTCTTGGTATATGCTTGGTTATGGTTATAATGTATGACTTCACATGCAATCATAAAAGAAAAAAATTAGTTATGTAACATGCTTGAAGGAAGGAACTCAAACAAACGCTACAACCCTGAGAGACTTGAGCCTATAACGTTCTTTGGAGAGTATAATCTGTGATTTCTTGTTTTCCAAAGTTGTTGCATGATCTCATTATTCTTTGCTTGGTTACTACTTAGAAGGCGTTTCATCATATAGTTCCAAATGCTAGAACTCATGCCCATTTCATTCAAAGCATGTTATTGATTTGCATAACATATATCAAGATGAAGTTGTGTAGTTGCCACCATAGCCAAATAGCCTCACTTCCCATATTTCGTATATGTTGTAAGTTTTACCCCCGTTGAGCCATGTTAGCCCATGTTCTTTGTTAACCCACTTTATCCTCACCTAACCTAGAATATGACCGTCCTTACCCTTGTTCTTGAAGCATAGTAAGCAATGAATTCCTTTTGATTAAGGTATTGCAGAAAATAAGTGTGGGGGAAAGAGTGTTTATGTGAGTTGATGTGCCATAGGCACGGCCAAAAAGAAAGAAAAAAAAAAAAAAAAAAAAAAAAAAAAAAAAAAAAAAAAAAAAAAAAAAAAAAAAGAGTTGAAAAGTATTGTTGGTTGAAGTAAGGGCCCAAAACAATAAATTAGGCCCTAAGAGTTGTTGAATCTCCCCCTTATGTCTAAAAGTTGATTTCTGCATGCCAAGTGAATTCTAAGCCTTAATTTCATTACTTTGCTTGCTATTGTTTAAAGAACTTTTGTTTATCCCTACCTTTCCTTGTGAGCCAATATCCCAAGCCCCGTTACAACCCTTGACTTCTATCTTGAGTGTTGTGCATTTCAATTGTGGAGTTTGAATTTGGTATGAGCATATGGTGTCACTGGTTCTCGCGTCTAAGTAGTAGCATTCCATTCATGAGATCATATCTAAACATGCTTATTAACTCCAGAAATTGCGTTCTTTGTGATACATATATGTGAGTGTTCGTTTTCATGTTTACATCAATCTTCTCACATATGACTAGATTAGGGTGTGTAGTTAGAAAATCTGAGTGAAAATCGAGTGCATATCTTGTAAGGAATTGAGCAAATTCTCTAAGGCATGTTACTACATTCAAAACATGGTTTTAAATGCTTAATTGTGAAATAGTATGTGGTGACTATGATTAAGAATGTACTTAAGTGTGAAGATGACTAAAATCTGTGGGAATGATGATTTTTAACATGTCATGTGCATTGGAAATCCCTAAGACGGGTGTTGGAAGGTTTAGGTTGTGTTTTAAGTGTTTAGTGTCGTTTTGTTTATTTGTTTTTATTCTGTTTTGCTCGAGGACTAGCAAAAGTTAAGTGTGGGGGAGTTTGATAGGAGCATATTTAGGCGACTTACTTAGCTTGTTTTCGTGCATCTATGTTGTTAATTCATAGTTGTTTTAGTAGTTTAAGCCATTTTCGTGTGTTTTTAGGTTCATATGGCTAAGGAAGCAAAAAGATGCATTTTGGAGCATTTTGGAGCAAAATTGGGCTTGGAATGGATAGCATATGATTGGAGCCAAAGTGTTGGACGAATTTGAAGGCCTTGTATTCATTTTGGACATAAAACAAAGGGCCTAGCCCATTCTCTCTTAAACCAACCCCAAGGCCATGCATTTCCTTCCAATTCCAAAGCCCACAATCACTTCAAAAGCCATGCAAAGAACCATCCATTCCATCAAAAACAATCCATCAATTCACATGCAAAACCACCATTAACACACATGCACCCAAACAAAGCCAACCTAGCTAACCCTACATGCATTCTTTATGCAACTCTTCATCATTGCATCACAAATCATTCACCCACATGCACTCATATTCCCATTTCCTTTCCAACATCTCACATGCATTTCCACCTTCCTACTTCATCATTTCACCACATTCTCCCTCTTTAACTCACATGCACCCAAACAAAGCCAACCTAGCTAACCCTACATGCATTATTTATTCACTCTTCATCATTGCATTCATCACCAAAGAACTCCCCATCATTGCCATGCATTCCCCCTAATTCCATCCATCTTCCACACCTTTCCAACCTAGCCACATCCTTTAATCATCCCCCCTTTAAGTTATGATTTTATTTCCTAACCCTACATGCATTATTTATTAACTTTTCATCATGCATCCACATTCATTCCAACACAAAACACACACATGCACTTATTATTTCATCATTGCACCACCAATTCACCCACATGCATTTCCAACCATTCACACCCCTTTAATCATTCTCCTAGCTATCATTCACATGCTCTCCCATCCATTCTCTCCCTATATGTTCCCTCCACTACTCCTATAAATACCCTTGCATTCATTCATTCATTGATCATCTCATTTCATACACAACACACCACAAACACTTCCATCTTCTCCCTAGCCGTGAGTTTTTCTTCCATTTCTCCTCCATTTCTTCCATTTCCATAATCCCCCAATCCATTCAACACACCTACAACATCCCTTAGTTCTTGTGCCACAATAAAGAGGAAGATAAGAGGGCCTAAACGTTCATACAATTCACGTTTGAGTTGTTGGAATGTTTACGTGTTTCTTTGATTTCAAAGTTTAAATTCAATTCTCTTTGTTTTGTAATATGAGGAATGGAAGATAAGAGGGCCTAAACGTTCATACAATTCACGTTTGAGTTGTTGGAATGTTTAGGTGTTTCTTTGATTTCAAAGTTATGAGGAACTAAACCCTTTTTAGCTAGGGGTGATTTCAATACCATGATTATTTATGTAATATGAATTGATGAATTCCGGTTATGAACTCTTGATTCGTGAATGCAATTGGCTTAACTATTTGATGATTAACTTATTTGTGTTTGTTGATTAAGGGTCGACACTTAATTAGCATGCATGAATATGTGGCTAAAGTTTAAGAATGTTTCACATAATCGTTACTAACTTATACTTGAAAGTAGTGAAGGTCGCTTGTCACGATCGCGTTAAGTTTAATTCTTAGCATGAGTAACATGATGTCATAGTTGCAAGTGCTTTGTCAATGCTTATGGTTTTCATTATTCTTAATGATCTTCGATTGTATCTCTATTATGATGACATGTAGGGAACTTTTGAGAATGTTTTGGGTTGTCGAATGATGCCATCCAATCCAATAATATAAGGAAAATCTGAGGGTTAACTAGTGATGTCACGGTTAATTTGGGGCATTGTCGTTCATAATTCAATGAAGGAATAACTGGAAATTGATTCATATGCATAAATATCATGTGTGGAGAAAGAACCTTTAGCTAATTCACCAACCATCTTATTTCATCAATTACATTCATGTTTCGTTATTTCAATTTTCATCAAATCTCAATCCCCCTTTTGCTTTAATGTGCAATATAGTTAGAAATCAATTTAGTTTGTGTTTTTAAAGCATTTTGATTCTTTTGGTTTGTCTTAGTGTTTTAACGTTTAATTTCACATTCTTTGAGTCTAGTTTAACATTTTATATTGTTTTTACGTTTTAGTTTAAATTCGTCCAAATCCAATTCCCCCCTATTTCGTTGAAGTCTTAGTCTTAATCTTTCTTATTTTTAGTTTTGCTTTCTTCGAGCATTAAATAGTGTTTTATATTGTGTTTTTATGTTTTTAAGTTAATTGAGAAGGTTTTAGCAAGCCCTCCTAATCCCCGGTCTAGAACGATCCCTCACTTATCCATTCTACTACAATTGTCAAACGAGGGTTTAATTTGAGTGTCAAGTAATTCTCGCATCAGTCAGCTGGAGTCACTTAATATGACTTGTATGACTAAATCTATAACTCATCCATTTAGCCAGAGCCACCTAATATGAACTGTACGACTCAACCAATAGCTCAACAAGTATGCCTGCACACGAGACGGAACCACCTAAAGTGGTATGTATGACAGGACTGGGTGTAAATAAATACGTTCAAGTGCTACGATCACGTGAAGACTGTGTGAATGATCGCGGGTCACCTACAAGTCGGAACCACCTATAGTGGTCTGTACTACAGGACTGTGCACCTAACTTGGATCCAAGTTGAGCATATGGTGCAGAGGTGAACATCACATGAAGGACTGTGCCCTGACCAAGGGTGGGAGCACTAACACTGGGGTACACGTTTATGAGCTATAATACATCTCAACATAATCATGCAACTCACATCCACAATCTATAAACTCACCTGGCACTTACCTGAGCTTCTGCAGTCAAACATAAATATGTGCAACTACTAAATGCATATTCTAAGTATAAAATATTTGGCATGGCATTTTAAAAACATAAGTCCATTTAAATAAGTTTCTGGGAAAAATACCAAGCATATATATATACACTGAAAACCAAAAGCGCACTCACTAATATGTGGTAGGGTTGTAAGTTCGTAAACCCCGAGCCTCGCTTGACTACGCTCGTCCTTCGGAAACGTCTCACCTATATGTGAAACAACTATTTTAACGTTATTTTAAGCACATAACCAAAACTAGGTAATAATTTCTTATACGTTGCTCAATTGGGGCATTTGAATATACCATCGTGGCCTACTCAATCCCACGAACATCCCCATATTTTGGAAAAAATTTCTAAGTTCCCACGCGCAAACATGTGCCTGGCACACTGACAAATTCCCTAACGGCGTTAAGGAATATTCTGTTAAATAACAGCATATACCATTAATTTTACCTGATGCCGTCAGCATATTTCGTCAAAATTGACGGAATATTCTCCTTCTTCTCCGATGGTTTGCCGGATTCCGGCGCCAACTACTGTTGTACTCGTCGGTTTCTGGAAAAACTTAAAACTTGAATATCTTCACCATTTCTCAACCAAATTTCATGAAATTTGTACCAAAATGAAGCTCTAAACGAGTAGAACTAGTTCTTACCACTTTTACGTCCTAAACCCAATGGAAAATGCCCGGAAAAATCCTTGAAAGAACCGGTTATTCCTGCAATCCCACAACCAAGCTCATTTCGACGTCCAAACTTAACCAAAACTAGCCTCACATGCTAGAGAAGATGAATGCTTACCTTCCTAAGTCTTAAATCTAGCTAATATCTTCTTGATCACATAGAAGAAAATTCCACTCCTTGCCGGAGCTTGGGCATCTCGAGTTCTACTAGTTTTTTCCTCAAACCGAAGCCATGGCTTAACTCCAAGGTTTGCAAGGATTTCAAAAACAACCTCTACTAGCTCAATCTGTGAAAGATGAAGCTAGTAGAGAGATTGGACGTACGGATTGTACAGACGAGGAAGACTCGAGAGAATGAGAGAGAGAAGTCTATACGTGTGTGTGCACGTGTGTGTGTCCAGATTGGGTATCCATATAAAATCCTTAAGCCCTAATTGGGCTACCAATTGTAAGCTAAGATTCATCCAAAACAATCCCAAGTTTCAATTGGGTCCAAAGAAGTAGGAAATGAAAATAATTAGTCCATTTTCTTAGCCCAATAATACATTCACCACCCAACGCTCAAGGGTAAAATAGTCATTCCACGCTGTCGAGGATAAAATATATTATATTTCGGGACGGGTTGTCACACGTGTGCTTAGATCAGCAAGGTAGAAAACACAACCAAAATGTATGTGTTTCCTATAAATGACTCCAAACTGTTAATGCTCAAACTTGTAAGGTTAACAAACTCAATTAAATTACTTTAGATGGTCTTAAGAAATGGGCTGAAAATAAATGGACTGAAAGATGTAGTGCACCCTTTAAAATTGGGCTCCGTCCACTGTGTTCATCAAAATATATTGATTTCAAAACTAAATAGCGCTCGGCTAACACATTCACTATATCCTCTCCGACTCATCTGACACCCATAATGGAGGTCTCTACCTCTTTATAGAGGCCTCTTCTTCTTGAGTTTCAAAACCAATATTTAATTTGCTAACCACTTGTACTAGTTTACCGATAACTTTCTACCTATTTGGCGAATCCTTTATCAGCAAGGTGACATTCTAGCAATCGGATGACGCATCTTTTAAGGTTTAGGCGGCCCGAGTGTCCTGTTCGAACCTCATTCATCCTACCACACCTTGCCGAGCACCACCCTGACTGCCTTTATGTCTCATCCTAGGCCTTTGTTGTTGTTTGCACATCATGGTATGATTTGAGTATCAGTTGAGTCATTTTGCCCTTAGAGACTTGTGTCATAAAGTTGTCAGCTCGTCTATATGTTCCACTCAGTCGGATAGTCTGTCTTTTGTCTCGGTCAGCCTAAGTACTCGGGTTGGCCCCTTTCGAATCCCTTGGGCTTTGGGACTCTTAATCTTTCCTAGGGCTTATGTCGTTTGGTGGGCCTAAATGGCCCAGCGTTAATAATATGCTTGCGTATCAATTTTTAAGACCTTGGCTCTTTGGATTCAAATCCACTTTCAGAGTTCGTTTGATGAATGCATTTCAAGTTTGACAAAATATAAAAAATAAAATTGACTTTACCCGTTCAAAAAAGAACATTTAAGGATCCAACTAAATCCACCCTCAATAATCATTGAAATGAATCAATTCAATTGTATTTTGAAAAAAGAGTGGAGACCCCACCCATGTCTCTTCGCCGTACAACAACGACACCGTAACGCACACAAAACAAATTGGAAGGTCAAATCACGGCGGGGGGTTGAGGGTTTAAAGCCATAAAGAAAGGATATTGTTACTTAAACATTCTTATTAATTTTACAGCATTAAATTTTTTTTTTTTTTAACTCATTGAGTTTGACAATCAAAATTGAAAAAGTGTGAAAAATAAAAATAGATAACATTAGACTATCCTAAAAATTATTTAAAAGCCTGTATGGCAATGAGCTGTGATGGAGGAAGGAGGTGGCTACCATCCATTGCAATAGCACGTACACGTACACATCCGCACGTCACCCGCCCTAGTCCAAAGTTCCAGTTCCCCACGCGCATGGAGTTCATCTGTTTGCATTGCAACTTTTCGAACTTATGTTTTGTTTCTTCTCTATTTTTTCTTGGCTTTGCTGAGGACTCTACGTTCATCGATCTCACACCACAATTCACCTTGATATTAATAAGGCCTTTCCATTTTCATCTCTATCCCTCTCTTTTTCTCTACCACATAATATAGTCCATGTTTTCGTTTAATTTGCTTTTTGTCATCATCTCTTGGTAATGGAAACTCCTATTCGATGAACAACCGTCACGTATAAGAAACAATATCACATGTATACTCAAAGCATATATGTATTTCTATACACATGTACGTATACTTCTATCAAATTTGTATATCACATGTATACTTATGAAGTAAAATGTGATGTATACATGTGTTATATAAACGTTCCAAGCTGGATAATGAATTTGTTAAAAAGTCTCATATAGGAAAAGAAAACAATTTTGCAATTATATGGTTCCCAAATTGTTGAACACACATATATATAACGCATTAGCCACTTAGTACTATAATTTAGTGAAACTTCTTTTATAAAAATTTTAAATTCAAATCTCGTATATGACAAGTTTGATATCTATTTATTCTTGCTTGATGTACAAATTAATTAAGCAAACAAACGTCCCCACCTACCCCATCATTTAATCTACAAATACATTAATAATATATATTTAATAATAAATCAATGATTTAGTTGTTACTGTCACGAACGCAAAGCTGATTTTTGTTTTGAATAATCTACCCTTCTTGTTATTATTTTTTTCTACTTGGTTCACCTTTTTGGTATCTCAAATGGATAATCTCAGGTAACTCAATTGTTTAGATCAAATTTGTAAATCATATGATATATCATAAGTATAAAATAAACACGTTAATTAATACTTAATAACTCAAATCATATAATTTATAATACATGATTTAAATAGAGAGTCTCTTTTAACATTAGTACCCATCTTAAATAGTTAGATACTACTACTCAGAATTAAAAGCTGTCAGAGACATCTCCTTACTTTCTCAGGATATTATTAGCCAGCAGCTCTGGGCATAATAAAATGACCCGGCACCCTATCCTTCTCTTCTCATCATTCTCCCTTTTCCCATTCTCAAACAGTCGGGCCCTGCTTGTTCCATACACAAATTTGCACAATATAATTGAAGCAGCAGCAGAAGAAGAAACAACCATGTTAGACTATTAGTATATAATTACCCTCTTCCCTCTCAGATCTACTACACCATTACAAGTACTCAAATCAAGGGCTCTCTCAAAAAATGAGCCAGCGCGTTCCTAGCTGGGATCTTGATGAAACTACTACTACTCCACCTGCTCCTAGGCTCTCTTCTCGCTCCCACTCCCTTCACACAGCACCTACAGATGTCCCTCTGTATGCTAAACTCTCTCTTTCTCACTGGTTTGATTAGTTTTTAAGGGAAATGATTTCCGTACTATTTTGCTATGAATGCACACTCCTGTTTATTTTAGACTTTGAATCGAGTAAGTCGAAGGAGAATTAAGTGGCAGAAATAAACGGAGAAGAAAAATGATGTACATAAAAGATTACCCATTATTAGTGAATCACTTAAATTATTTATACATTTATGTGCAGGTTGGACTACGAAGTAGCAGAGTTGACATGGGAAAACGGCGAGGTAGCCATGCACGGCTTAGGACCACCGCGCCTGTTGGCGAAGCCTTTATCTATGACTACTAAGTACACCACCTGGGACAAGCCCCGGGCAAGTGGCACCCTTGAATCAATAGTCAACCAAGCCACATCCACAGCTTTACCCTGTCCTCTCAAGCCTCCCTTTGATTCTTCCTCTGGTGGCGGCAGCGGCGCTAAGGAACTAGTGACCTGGTTTGATCGACACCGTGCTGTGGCAACGCCCTCCACCACTGTGACTATGGACGCATTGGTTCCTTGCAGGAACCAAAGTGATGACCCAAGTAGTCAAATGATCGAGTCCATATCCATGCCAGGGGTGATTTCTGGTGCGGGCATGGTAGGATGCTCCACTCGAGTAGATTCGTGCAGTGGCACCACTGGTGCCGCCACACACGACGATGACACCCTTCTTTCTGGAAAAGGAACGAGCTTGGCACGTGTCCCTGAAACGCCTGAGTGGAGCAGCAGATCGCAAAGTGTGAGTGGTAGTGCCACGTTTGGGATCGATAGCCAACATGTTACACTTGACAGTACAAAGGCAAGCGACTATGACTCCGTTTGTCACAGTAGACCACAGGCAAACTCCCTGTTTTACTCCCTAAATATGTGCATACGTGTTAGATAATTATATCTGAATTATTATTTGAATAATATAATGGATTTGTTGGTTACTAGGGTTTCCGTATTTTATTTTTATTTTTTAATTGATTTGTTATTTGTTTCTTTATTGTTTTTTTTTTCTTTTTTTTTTTTGAAGGGGGAGGTAGGAGATGAAGATGACAGAAAGAAACGAAGTACTGGAAAATCTTCGATTTCTACAAAAAGGAGCAGGGCTGCCGCTATTCATAACCAGTCTGAACGAGTATGCTAGCTCTCTCTTTTTATCCGAATTGAGCCTTTAGAAATACAATCCAGTCATGTATCTACGTACAGAAGAATTTTCTTTTATTTGGACAACTTCTAATATATACTTTTATTTTACTTTGAAAAAAAATTCAATTTTAGTACCTAAACAAAAAGCTGTCAATGATACTTCAAAATTATGATTTCTCTCTCAGTTTACTTTGTCGCAATAAATGAACAAATTAATATATATCAATTTTTTTAATGAAAGGAAATGAATAATATAAATACAAAAATATTACTCTTATCCTACATGTATTTATGAGTTCTATTTCTATTTAAAAACAATACAAATATACGATAAAGGTAACATTACACATATAAATATGTAAGACGAATTTTTCAGTTTTTTTTATCAAGAACTGAGAATGTAACATATATATCAATGATTGGATTGAGTATAGTCTATACCTAGTGGATCCCAGTCTAAAGGTAGGTGATGAGCATTTACAGTCCGATAGAAAACTGCTTGACCTCTTCGGATTCAAATTATATATCATAACTGTTTCTTATTATCACAATAGCCGTTTCTTACCTACAGAATTTTTTTTTTGGAATTTTAACGAAAAACTTCGGGTACGGTTCATTTTAACGAAAAATCATATTTTTACACTAAAAAGTCAATACTATTTATTTTACCTTTTATTTTGTAAACTCACAATTTTCAAGCTCGTTTCATTAATTTTTTTTTTTTTTTCACAGAAAAGGAGAGATAAGATCAATCAAAGGATGAAGACGCTGCAGAAGCTGGTCCCAAATTCCAGTAAGGTATGATGTTCCACTTTTGGGTTTTGTGCACTATCTTTCTTGTTTTTGTTTCATCGAATAACAGTAAAAGTGAAAAAACCTCGATAAATGTCAAATTAGATGTCAATATGAGTTGTGTTTTTTTGGTGACCTGATAATTAAAAATTTATAATCACTCATATTTGAATTTGATATTAATAATTATATTTAAAATATTAAAAACATAATATTTATTCTCCACATTTTAAGAAATCTAAAAATAAGTGATCATACATATTTTAGTCATCAGATAATCAATAAAACGTTTCTTGTGCTAATATCATCTAGTTATCATGTGGGGCCTTGTAGTTTTAGTGGTACCGTAATTATTCAAACACTCACGACAAGAATAGGTACCTTTCAAGTCCTCAACATCTTCTAAGCCAAAGGAAAAAGATACTAATTATCACTTGAGATTTCACAAATTGTTCTCATCAATTGGGAGGAAATGCATGCATGCCCCAAGGGCCGCTATTGACAGAAAAATAGTCACTTCAGGGTACTTTTGGTTTCACATTTTGATTTATAAGCATGAGACAGGTCTGCCGATTACCATAAATGTTGTCCAAAATCTCATTGCATTTGCATGTGGTTGTGTGTGTTTTTGGTGAATTCAATGATCCTAGTCCACACATCCATTTTGTAACAATGTACAATTGAACGGGAGGTTGTTCGCTATGGGACAACTTCCTGATTCCACTTAAATATTTCCAAGTGGTAGGCCCTAATCCTTGTGTATTGTGATCCTCTCAAATAGATGCCTTTTATGGCACCGGTTTACTTTCGCTTGACATTCTTAAAAAGTGTCAAAAATAAATAATGCTACATTTACCACTTATTTGTATCACCTCTCTATTAGAGATAGAGCTCGCTAATGCATGTTAATCTCATCTCTATCAGAGAGATGATAGAAATATGTGCTAAGAGTAGCATTTTTTTTTACCAATAAAAGACACGTATTAATTCTTTCCCCATGTCCTTGTGTTATTAGTACGACACTTCACTGTGACGGTGAATTCGTGTCATACAAGTTGTTATTCCCGAATAAGAATAACTTTCTTCGTATATTATGAATCTCTAACCTGATGTGCAGCTGTTGGTGAATGATTTTTTCACCACTTACATACTTAATTATTTCCGTTGATTTTTCTTTGATTTGTTCAATCTAATGCCTCTTAAAAAGAAAAATGGTAGCTTAGGGTTGAAAAAAAAAATGTGCATAATGGACAAAAGAACAAAGAAGTTGTAGAAATGCGGTCAAACTCTGAAGAGTAAACCTTAGAGGTATATTTTGGGTTTATATCCCCTCAATCTGTACATATTTAATCACGTGAAGAGTAATGAAGAATAATAGAGAATGAAGTGGTATAAATCCATAACATGTAAATTTCTAACATGAAACATATATGTAGTAGTGGGATAGAGATTGAATGTGAGATTAACCGTAGGTTTTGAGAAAAGGAATTGCTATTTGTACTTCAAAATTCTTATTTTGCACTCTTCACAAGTTTTTTTTTTTGCTTCTAAATATAGAAAGTTTGAGTGCAAAATGAGAATTTTAGAGTGCCAATAACAGCTCCTTGAGAAAATATAATTGGATGTACAATTTCAAGTAGTAAAATTACCTTCAAAGGGTACATTTAACATTTTACTAAAAATTTAATTTTACTCCTTAAAATTCAATTTAATTTAACACCATAGTAATTTTTCCAAACATAATTCAATGACTATGTCCAACTAAGCAACTTCCTTAATTTTGACTTTGCACAATTTGTATTTTTGGGTGTCTAAAATAATCTTAATGACATTTGACATTTATTTAGTTAGTTACTTGTTATCTTAGCCCTTACGGGCCCAGAAGGGATAGATAATCATTGATTGCCCCCAATTGTCCCCATTTAAAGGAAAAAAGAAGTAGTTACTTGTTATCAAGAGTTATTTTTCAAATTAATCAACGCAATTAAATGTCACCTGATGAAATAAATCTTGCGAATTGAAAAAATAAAAAATAAAAAATTTACTGCCATGTTTGAATGCATACTAATAATAAAATTACATTATAAAATAAATTACTGTTTATTACATATTATATGTGGGACTTGCTTCACATCGAACTTCAACGATTCAAATTGTCTATTTTGTAAGTCTCGATTCATAAATTATCCTTGCAAAAATTCAATTCAACAATGAAATTTCATTGTTTCTTATAGAACAAAATGTTCGTCAATTTCTTTAAACTCAATTAGATGTCTCAAATATTTCTGATTTGGCTAATATTTTGCAAGAGATGATCTATGAGGTGCAACTTGAAAACTAGATGGTTTAGATCATTGAAGTTCAATGTTGTGTGGGCCACCACTAGTCCTCATTTAGAAAAATTGGAAATCCCCTCCTATAAAGGCCTCATATACATACATATATATATATATATGTGTGTGTGTGTGTGTGTGTGTGTGTGTGTGTGTGTGTGTGTGTGTGTGTGTGTGTGTGTGTAAAATAAAAATACAATATGCCTAATCTATGTGATAATACATGCAAAAAATGTTATTTGATTCGAAACCGCGCCTAATATATGCAATAATACATACAATTATATCTCTAAATAACCAACATTTTTATTTCAGACTGATAAAGCTTCAATGCTAGACGAAGTGATTGAATATTTGAAGCAATTGCAAGCACAAGTCCAAATGATAAGCAGAATGAACATGCCTACCATGATGTTACCAATGGCCATGCAACAGCTTCAAATGTCTATGATGGCCGCCGCCCCAAGAAACATGGGGATGGGCATGGGAATAGGGATGGGAATGGGAATGGACATGAACAACATTGGCCGCCCCGGCATTCCTCCGGTTCTTCACCCATCCGCATTCATGCCCATGGCGGCTTCTTGGGATGGCACCGGCGGTGACAGGCTACCAGCTGCTTCAACGGGAGTAATGCCTGATCACTTGTCCGCGTTCCTCGCATGCCAATCACAGGTATGCTTTGAATCTAGAATTTAATTTACTGATTAAATTTTATATTATATTTACAATAAAACTATTTCGACAGACAAAGCAGTATTAATTAAAACGGAGATTATAGCATTGCCCCCTTAACGTTTGTATTTCGAACTTTTTCGCAGCCTATGACCATGGATGCTTACAGCATGATGGCAGCCATGTATCAGCAGTTCCATCAACCTCCAGCATCTAGCTCTAAGGGCTAATAAGCAAGATATCACATGCTCCATACTTATGAATGGGCAAGAACTGGTTTGAACGTGGATTTCGAATACTATGGTGCAATAATGTCTTTGATTATATCAGCTGGCTACATGTATATGATTGGTATCTTTCAATGAGAATCAATATAGAGTAAGACCTCTTTATATTACACAGTTGAGACCGAGTCATATAACTTTAGGAAGATTATATTACTTAATAGATGTGTAGGTAAAACATATTACTTTATTGACTTATTCTTAATGAATGTGGTATTTTCTAAGGAGGATTCCTTAGGCACGAACTATTTTATTTCCTGCATATTTTTGTACTCATTAACAATTATAATTATGTGGATGTGTGTTTCATTAAGATGGACTAAGAAAAATTATAACTTATTATAATATGAAGTTTATTCCAATACATAATTGGTCCCAAGTTGGGACTGAAATTTTTTATGACTTCATGAGATTATTCCATTATAGATATTACTTTAGAGAGGTTTTATTTTATAGATATTACTTTAGAGAGGTTTTATTGTAGTATTAGTTTTTTATTCCGCGGAATGATTTGAGATCTTTGATTTCGGGTGAATTGTAGTGCACTACAGGGGCATTCTGTGTACACTTAAGTTTAAGTTTCAACTAATTGTTGCGAAAATTATAGTAATCAAAATTAAACAAATGCTCACAAGCAAGTATATGAATCAAAAGATTGTACATGAAGCAACACAGATTACCTTCCCACAAAGATTTGATTTAATTCTAAGAAACCTTACCTAATTAAGTTAAATTATAACTAATTTAAACTTGAAAATAAAAATTGAAAAGTTTTGTTGAAAACAATTTGTGGTTGTTGAAATTGACTTTGAATAATTTAAATGCAAAATACAAGGATCACACAAGCAAACAACAAATCAAGAGGGGAAAGTACAATAGCATCACATTGACCGTAACAAATCCTACTAAATTCTTTTAGTCCGTTATCAACTAGCAGTAATTCCCTGTATATATATTCCCAAATTTTGTATAATATTAGTTTCATTTGTTTACTATAAATGCCCTTATTTGCTAACTATCAATGACACTTAATATGACAAGCTTAATATTTCATTTGTTTAGAATAGTGAAGAAAAATTACAAGCTAAATATGACCATATCTTTCCATTTAATAAAAATTAATTAAAATCAATTCATCCTCTTCACAGTCATCAACAGATGACCAACATAACATGCAATGTTTGCTCAAAGATGGACATTTAAATGATTGGATGCTTATTTGTCAACTTTGATCAAAATGTCACCTTGGCAAAAGGGTTCACTCATCTTATCATTATACTGTACATTGAATGACTTTGGCCCGTTTATTGTTCAATTGAAATATTGGAAAATGTTAGGGTGTCTACATTTTTATATCAAATTGATATATTATCTGACGTGATAAGTGATACATACATGTTGTGTCAAATAATGAGTTTATCTCATTATACATCATTTGTCACATTATGTAGTAAACACCAGAAAGATACAAAAAATATAATCTCTCTAAAACTAGCTTAGAGTTTCATTTCATGTACTTAAGACACCTAGCTCCATTCATGGATTCAACTAGTAAAACAACAAACTATTGTGGTAGAACCAAATTCGTGTACCATCATAGAAGGAGGAGTTATACGAGTCTGACTACCTGTAAAAGAGAAAACAACCACGATTAATCTTAGGTAGTGGTTGGATACCAACGAAAGGCTTTTTGACAGTCAAGTTATTAAGCAATATAAGACTCAAGCAGTGTGAAGGGGATAAAGTAAAAGATAATTGCATTACCCGACAAAAACCCTAGATGAGTGTATTTATACTAGTTAGGAGAATGACCTTTTAGGATATGGAATCAGTATTAAATTAGAAGAATATAGGAAACTAGTCTAATCACCAATTGGATCAAGAATCTCAATGAAGTCTGCAGACTTCGCCTTTGTTTCCAGTGCACAGCAGGATGTGGTGGCATTGCTTGCCCATCTGAGCAACTCAATCATATCAAAGTTGTTGAGTCCATGACCGGACTCTAAGGTATATGCATTCTGATCCATCATACTCCAGCTCATCCTAGATCCGTTTGGTGTTCCACTTAAGGATTCTCGAGCGTTTGCTGTATATTTGTTAATGATGGAGCATTTTGATTAGCTGGAGTAAATTCTTCCATGAAGTGTGTAAGTGCCTGGACATCATCGAAGTCTTGGGGCGATAGATGATTTCATGTTGCCCCAGTTTAATGGCCCATTTGGTGATTCTAAAAGATGCATTTAAACTGTGCAAGATAGATCAAAGCGGGTATTCTATCATGTAAATGACTCGAATGACTAGAAGTATGGTCGGAGTTTCCTGGTTGCCATCACTAAGGCTAGAATAAGCTTTTCAATCTTCGGGGGTATCTAGTTTCTAGTTCGAGAAAAGCTTTAAACACATAATACACATGTTTCTACTCCTCGAGCCTTCTTGGAATAGGGCTGCACTAACCCCATATTCCACTATTCGTAGGTCTAGAGTTGTCTTCTACTTTTCTTGATAGTTGTGAAGAAAGGGTTGTACTTGTCAATAGACCGTGAAAGAAATCGACTAAAAGCGGCTGCTCTCCTTGTTAGACTTTGGATTTCTTTCATAGTTCGAGTCGACTTTATCTCTAGATTAGCTTCATTTTTGTGCTTGGTGACTAGATAACCTAAGATTTCCTGACACTACTCCGAAGGTGCATTTTCTGGATTAAGTTTCATGTTGTATTTTCAGAGTAGGTCGAAAAATTCTTTGAATTGATAAGATGATCCTTATTTTCCTTGCTCTTGACCACCATGTCATTGACAAATACCTCCATTGTCTTTCTAAATTTCTCTTTGAAGATTAGGTTAACCAGTCTTTGATAGGTTGCCTCTGTATTTTTTAAGGAAAGGCATAACACGATAACAGTATGCACCTCTATCAATGACAAAATATGTCTTCTCCTTATTTGGTCTGTACATCTTGATCTGGTTGTATTTGGAGTACGTGTCTATGTAACTTAACAATTCATGCCTAGCTGTGGAATCGACAAACAAGTCTATCTGAGGTAGATGATAAGGATCATTAGGGCAATGCCTAGTTCTAGTCAGTGAAGTCCAAACAAACTCTCCACTTATTGTTCTTCTTCTACATAAGGACTACATTGGCTAGCCAATCTGGATGATGGACTTCAACAATAAATTTGGCATTCTTGAGTTTTTCAACCTTGAAGACTTTACTCCACTCTATTCCATGGTTGGTTTTTCACCAGATAATCGGTTTCATGGTTGCATCCAGATGAAAACAGTGGCAACTTATCGAATGACCAATTCCAGGCATATCTTCACCAGGCCAAGCGACTACATCCTTATTTACCTACAAAAAGGCGGTGAATAACTCTTTTTTCTTGATTCGACAACTTTCATCTGATCTTGTCCTTGTGTTCCTATCTATCAGGAAAACTTACGTAGACAGCATCTTAGTCCATTTCGGACTCCGGGGTATTGTCATCCTGGGGCCCAGGTCCATGTCGAATTTGTTGGCCCCTAGTCTATGATTGCTATGCATACTTTTTCGTCGGAGCTATGAAGCTCTATTCTCATTTCTGGATCATATTCAGGTTTTCCAGAGCATAATTGCAGATTGCAGCCACATCACCTTTCATTTCCTTTATGCCGCTAGGTGTAAGATATAAGAGTAGTTGGTTGTAAGATGAAGAAATCGTCCTTATCTTGTCAAGCCAATTTTGGCCCAAGATGATGTTGTGCGGGGTTGGAGTCTATAATATGAAAGACTTCAAGATAGTTATAGGGTTCCACATGAACCACCAAGTTCACAGTCTCAAGTGCTTGAAACGGAGCACTTTTAAAGGTATGTAAAGTAGTCTTACTCTGGTTGATGTTATCCATAATATCCATCATTTCCACTGCTTCTTTGGAGAGGATGCTAAGTCCAGTTCATTTATTTTCCGGTACGTGGTTGACTATGACATTCAAAATTTTATGACTAAGGCATTGTCTTGGAGAGTTTATATGCCCTCCAAATCTCAATCGAAGAACATTAAGATATTAGAGATGATTGGAAATGGTTTGTGGATGGAGGTTGCCAACGTCGGCTCCTTGCTTGTCACCTTCCTCTCATTTCTGGTATTGCTCAAATGTTCTTGTTCCCCATAAATACAGTTAACATTGATGGTTGGCTACTTCATTGGCCTTCGATCCTCAAACGATTCCAAATTTTGTTTAGGCTTCTTACGAGAGGTTTTGGGAGTCCAACTATGTCGTTTTTCACAGGGGTTTATATCAACAATTCCCTTACAGTCGGAATGGCCATCGTCATAGCCAGTAGCTTTTCAAATCTAAAGACGACGCCCTGACATCCTCCAGGGCTTTCACGCATCTTTCAAGGTCAACCAGATTCGATCGGTTCTCTGACCGAGAAGCCCTCAATTTTTTTTTAAGTTTGTTTACGCAATCAATAACCCTTATCAAGGCTTCCCACATTTGGTTCATGGTAGGGATAACTCTGTCGATAAAGACGCCATTGTTTCCCAAAGTGACAGAGGCATAGGGATGCTGATTACTTCCTTCATAAAAATTGGTACCAGCTTTCACCGAACTATCTGAAGTAGACATGACGTGGTAGAGTGATTTGGTTGGGGGAATTTGAGTTCACTCTAAATGAAAGCACCAATTTTTGAAACCAAATTCACACACAGCCAAAAACGGAGAAGCTGCACGAATCCGACTACCTATAAAAGAGAAAACAATCACGATTAACCTTAGGCACCGGTAGGGTACTGGCCAAAGGCTCTTTGATGGTCAAGTTAGTAAGCAATATAAGACTCAAGTAATGATCAAAAGAATAAAGTATGTGATAATTACCTTACCTAAAATGATCCCTAGATGGGTGTATTTATATTTGTTAAGGGAGAGACCAAGATGGAATTAATATTAAACTGGTAGAATCCAAGGGGATATCTAGGATTAGATATTATGTTCTCTTAGAAGTGTGGTTACTTGCGGTGCATTTCAATCCTTAGATTGTAGGAATATCCAAGAATGGTCAATCTTAATGAGGTATGTGGACTTCATTGGCCCTTCTAAGCAGCCCAATCAGATTAGAGCTGTTGGGTCCATGATCGGACTTTTGAGGTATATCTGTTCCGATCTGTTTTACTTCGGCCCTAGAAAATCATGATCCCACATATTGAATATTAATTTTTTCAACAAGGAAAATTGGGTTGATCTCATGTATGAAAAACTTTTAAGTATAACCATCACATGGTAACTTAATGTAATTAATTCATGTATTATATGGGTGGACGACGAGTTTATCTTTTAAATTATAGAATTAATAAACAAAACATGTGCTATATAAGATAACTGCATTATGGATTATACTTCCCTCACTTGAATGGATGAGCTCATTCATCTCTTTGATATATAGACCAATCCTCTCTTGACACATGTTCATTCTTTCAAATTTCTTTTTAAAAGAATGAACATGTTGATCCATATGGAAGGGAGAGCTCATCCCCTTTAAGTGAGATGCAAATATTATCCGTAAACTATTAACACCATTCACACATAATGGATTATACTTCCCTCACTTGAACGGATGAGCTCATTCATCTCTTTGATATGGAGACCAATCCTCTCTTGACACATGTCCATTCTTTCAAATTGCTTTTTAAAAGAATGAACATGTTGATCCATATGGAAGGGAGAGATCATCCCCTTTAAGTGAGAGATGCAAATATTATCCGTAAACTATTAACACTATTCACACATATTTGGTTCACACCAAAAGTATAAATTAATTTTTTTTAATATAGTTATTTTGATATGTGACTGATTGATTTTTAATTGCACAACAGAACACTCAGTATTATCATTTTTTACTTGATTAGTTGATCATATGTATCGAATGGTAAACTTCAACAAAATGTATGAACAAACGAATGATTCCATCTTTGAAATGGAAATTTCATGCGCACGTTGCATTCAGCATTCTCATTCTTTGTATTTCTCTCTTCACATAACCTAAGAAATTGTAGGAAAAGGAGAAGTGATTATTTTTCCGAAAGCCATCAAATCTAGAGGAGATATGCTAAAAAGCTCATACTTTCTGTGCATAAAGGTGCATACACATGGTATAAAACATGGATATGATAGATAATTGAGCTTCAAATTTACCCTCTCTAGTTATAATCGGATAGAAAGAGATTAGAACGTCTAAATATATGCATGGGCCCTTGACAGACAATTTTGCAAGTAGCTGTAGCATATATCGTATCAATGGGTTTGATGTGAATGAGACGGCCGGCCACTTTGTGAGCTTTTCTGAAATGATGGGAGATAGGAACCTGAGATGGGAGTAAATTAATTGGAGAGCAAAGAAAACGCTTGGACACTGAGATCACCACACACCTTCTATTGAAAAAATCTTTATGTTTTTCTGAGCACCGCCTATGTCACATCCCGGCCCGGGGCGCACCACTTCCCGGGCCCGCTCCACCACCTTAGCACGATATTGTCCGCTTTAGGCCCCGACCACGTCCTCACGGTTTTGTTTCTGGAAACTCACACGAGAACTTCCCGATGGGTCACCCATGCTGGGAATGCTCTCGCGCGCTACTCGCTTAACTTCAGAGTTCCCACGGAACCCGAAGCCAGTGAGCTCCCAAAAGGCCTCGTGCTAGGTAGGGATGGGAATATACACATAAGGATCACCCCTGGGCGATGTGGGATGTCACAATCCACCCCCCTTAGGGGCCCGACGTCCTCGTCAGCACACACGCGACCAGGGTTAGGCTCTGATACCAAATTGTCACATCCCGGCCCAGGGCGCACCACTTCCCGATCCCGCTCCACCACCGTAGCACGATATTGTTCGCTTTGGGTCCCGACCACGCCCTCACGGTTTTGTTTCTGGGAACTCACACGAGAACTTCCCGATGGGTCACCCATCCTGGGAATGCTCTCGCACGCTACTCGCTTAACTTCGGAGTTCTCACGGAACCCGAAACCAGTGAGCTCCCAAAAGGCCTCGTGCTAGGTAGGGATGAGAATATACATATAAGGATCACCCCTGGGCGATGTGGGATGTCACAGCCTAACTAAAAGCTCTTAGTTTCATAGCTCATCGTTTTAGTCGTCACGTGGAATCAGAATGCATAGATGTTCTTTTTGAAGAAAATTAAAGTAGCATTATAAAACCATTTTTTATTTTTTTATTTTTTATTTTATTTACAACGGGTATAAGCTCAACAACAACAAAAAATTACATAAGAATATTACAGGATCACAAGTCCTCATATATATCTGCAAATAGTAACCGACGATAAGGAGGAGTTTGCTAAAATTGACTAGACCCAAAAGAGGCAAATTATTAGCAACTAAATTCTTTTCACGGTAAATATGTTGAATTTTACAAGATCAACCTTAGTGCATAAGAGTACGAAAATCCAATACTAACCTATCCAAAAAGTGATTATTTACTTTTGCATTTAAAATCAATTGTACTCCAAGTTCAAAACTATATTATGTAATGGTATTTCAGATAATACACCAATGTTTTATATTTTATTTTTTGACAACTCGAATACAACGTAGCACTCGTACACTTCAAATGACGTGGCTCATCATAAATCAAACAATTACTTCCATTTTTAAAATTGAATATAGGTTTTCTGTCGTTGTTTCAAAAAAAATTGAATATATTTGAATTGTAAATTTAAAGTTTGAGCCTTATAATTAATTAATATTAAAAGAAATTTTTTGAAATGTCGTATGAATTTATATTCTATTTGTAATTTATCATATAAACTAAAAATTTAAGTGATTTGTCATATCAAGTTTCGAAAATCATTCATTTGTCTTCTTATCCTAACTGGCCCTATTAAGTTTTCCAAAAATGCCATGTGCAAGGTACATGACTTACTCCAAGGTTATTTCGGATATTTCAACTCCCTACTCTGATCCTCTTCAAGATTATTTTGGACATTTCAACTCCCTTTTTTTAATGAACATGGTTGTATTCTCGAAGTTTGTAATTAGTTCAACTCCATGTTAATGAGCCTAATGTACTTTTTTAGTCGTTCACCGTAAGTTTATTAAACGAACATGACATTTTTTTATATACCAAAAGATAAGTAGAGAATATATAAAAAGGAAGTCGAATATTGAAAACCAATTTATCACCCACCATAGTGTACATATATCTTTGTATAAAAATAATAAATAAATAGATAAATAAACTTATGAAAATTGTGGTGAAAGTCCAAAAGAACCTTCTTTTGGATAGAAAACTAACAGAGTTAATTTGAGATGACAAATTAATAATTTTAAAAATTTCTATGATAAATTGCTTAAAATTTTAGTTCATATGACAAATTAAAAAAATGGTATTACATTTCAAATTTTTCCCAAGAAATACATACATACATACATACATACATACATACATACATATATATATATATTCACAATAAAAGCAAAGAAAATGAAAGATGTAAAGAATGAAAAGCTAAACAAGATTGGTAGAGATAAATAATTTGTACAATAATTAGTTAAGAATATTCTTTATCATGTTAAAGTTCAATTCTTCTCTCTATTATTCATTGTAGTTAAATAAAAAAAATAAAAAAATAAAAATAAAAAAGAAGAAGAAGAAGCTAGGTAAAATAGATAAGGAAATTTCATCATCAAAAATAAAATATAAAAGATATTGCTACCTAGTTCAGTATAATTTCTATTGGGAATTGTTATTGGTACTCCAAAAATTTCATTTTGCACTCCAAACTTTTAATAATTAGAAAGAAAAATACACATGTGATGAGTGTAGAATGAGATTTTTGAAGTTTTAATAACAGTTCTCTTTCTATTTAGCCATAAAACGTTATGGTCTCAACTTGTGCAAGTTATATGTAGGAATAAACTTTCACATTGTAATAAGTTATAATTTTTCTAAGTCTCGTCTTAAGAAACTTGCCTCAAAAAAGTAATGATTGTTAATAAGTCTAAAAATATGCAACGTCACAAAATAAAAATTTAAGATGAAACAATATATTTCCCTAAAGTTCGTATAGGACAATGATTTTGTTCCTAGAGTTGGTGTTATGTCTTTTAGTTTGTGAGTATGTAACAACTCGTCAACATAAGTGATGCGAGTTTTATACGCGCACAAATTAAACCCTCTTTTTGACAATTGTAGTATAAGTATAAGTAGGGATCGTTCTGGACCGGGGATTAGGAGGGATTGTTAACCACTTGGATTTTTGACTCAAAAACGTAAAAACAATATAAAACACTAAACTAGACTCAAAGAATGTGAAACTAAACGTTAAAACATTAAGACAACCCAAAAGACTCAAAATTCTTTAAAAACACAAACTAAATTGATTTCTAACTAATTTGACAATAAAGTAAAGGGGGATTGTGTTTGGACGATATTAAATTAAATGGACAAATTGTAATTAAAGGCAAAACGTAAATATGAATGAGATGAAAATATGGATGATGGAATAGCCAAGGGGTTCATCTCCACACATGTTATACTTGCATACAAAATTGATTCTCAGTTGGTCTTTCGATAAACTATGAAACTCGACACTCCAAGTTAATTAGGTCCGCTTAAATTAACCTTCAAATTTCCCTAGAATCATTGAATTGGATGAATATGCATCGCAAACAAATTATTCCTAACAAGTTCTCTATATGAACAGCATGATAAAGATACAAGTTAGAATCATTACGTTCTTTGGAAATTATAAGCATCGACAAGGCATTTGTAACTATGAAAAGCATGATACTCTTGCCAGGAATTCAATTAACGCGATTGTTTATAAGCAACCTCCACTACTTGTGAATATAAGTTCATAACTATTAGGTGAAATTCACTTATATTCTAGCATCATATTCATGCATGAAAATTAAGCGTGCACTCTCAATCAACATACATAAATAAGTTATCGATCAAGCAGTTAAACAAATTGAATCCACAACTTATGAAATTCCAACCAAATATAATCAATTCATATTGCAAGTATAAACATGGTTTCGAATTACCCCCTAGCTAACTAGGGGGATTTAGCCTCTCATATTCGCAAAAAGAGAAATACAATTGAATTTAAACATAAAGCACAAAGGATTGATTACACCTAGAACGCCCAACGAATCCACGTGAATTGGTGCGCGTCGAAGCTCCTCTTTCCTCTTCTCCTTATGCGGCAGATTGGTTGTGGAAGATGTAGGATGGTGTGGAATGGTGTTGGTGTGGTGGATTTAGGGAGGATTAGTGGTGCGGCAAGGTTGGATTTTTTTATGGTGGAAAATGGTTAGAATGGCAGGGTAATGGCACGGCAGAGAAGCTAGAATGGGAGAATGGATGCTCGGATTAATGGGCAAGAATAATGGGAGAATTGTGCACGGCCATATATGGATAATGGGAAATTAGTGGCTGAATAAAGAATGGAATATAGGATATGGTAAGGTAGCTACGGCACAAAGGAGAAAATGGAATGGTGGATGAATAATATATTAGATATGGATATGGGAAATTAGTGCACGGATTGTATATGGAATGGTGGATAGAATTAGAGTTTTTTATTAGGTTATGGTAGTGCACGGATTATATGGATAATGGGAAGTGGACAATTTGAATGGGAAGTGATGGTTAGGTGGAATGGTGGGGGGGGGGGGGGGGGGGGGGGGATTGCACTAATGGGTTAGTGTTAGGGTTAGTGGAATGGTGTGGATATATTAATGGGAAGGAATGGATTAAAAGGAAAGTGGGATTTGGGGCTGGAATGAAATAAAGGGTTAATGATTAATGGGGGGGGGGGGGGGGGTTAGTCACGGCTAAAGGACAAAGAAAAATTGGAGAGAATGATGAATGATGGATTGAATGGCTTAATGGTTGAATAATGGGAGCATGGCTGAATATTTTATTTAGGCTTATGGAATGCACGGTTTTGGGTTAAAGATTGTGTGATGCATTGTTTTGGACATCCATTCCTCGTGCTCTATTTGCATACAGCACATTCCAGCTCAGTTTTGCTCTAAAAGCTCCAAATTGCATCATTTCATGTAATATGTCCTTTAAACCTGAAAACACATGAAAGTAGCTTAAAAGACTACTTTAACGAAGAAAACATAACAAAAATGCATAAGAACTAGCTAACTAAGGCGCATAAATATGCTTCTATCAATAAGCACTTTATTGTTGAAGCCAAACTGTTTCTTACTTCTCAAGCATGTTTACGACTTCTTGGCATTAAACTTTTGACATTATAGAGAACACCACATACGTATATACATGAACTAGCTATTAAAGACTTTTTTTTTATAAAAATAAAATATATTGATGAGAAAAAGAGAATACAAGCAGCAAAGTGTAGCTGAAAATACAAACACGCAACAAAAAGTTGCAGCTAAAAGAAAAACAGACGGCAGAGCTAGCAACGCTGCATCAAAGCAGCAAAAATAAGCACTAACTAATCATAGTTATATTCCATTCCCATAAAGTAGAGTCATTAGCAGCGGAATGGGTGATTTTTGAAGAACACAATCGAAGTCTAATGGTGGACTTAATTGAGTTGTGAACCACTGCAGTGGGTTGACATGAGTTCTTGAATCTACATTTGTTTCGCTCCTTCCAAACATAATACACTGTAACAGCAAAACTTAACTTTAAAACTATTGAAGATAGAGATTTTCCCTTGCAACTGCTAGTAGCCCACATGACAAAAAGAGGCCAAGGGAGCCTTAGCCAAGGGACACTGCACTTGAATAGAATCGAAGACCAAATACCATTGGTAAAAGGATACTCAAAGAAGAGGTGGCAATGAGACTTCGTAGCACTAGAGCAGAGTACATAAGTGAGTAGAACCGACGGAGCAAAAGTCAAAATTCTATCCATAGTGGAAAGCTTGCATTTAATAGCCAACCAAAGAATGAAGCTCATTTTGGGAATATTTTGATTATACCAAACAAGCTTAAACCAACCTACTGTAGGCTTAGATTGCCAAAACTTATCCCAAGCAAAAGCAGCAAAGTAGATGCTAGACGATGAAAGTGTCCATCGAATCATATCGCCCAAGCTACGATTTGGCACAATATTAGACATAGAAATTTGAATTTCCAACAACTCACGAGAAGAATTATTAGGCCAGCACCAATTAGAACCATTCCAAATATTGCAAACCAAAGCAGTTTTTGGAAGCCCGGACTTAGCAATTGTATGGCAACCCCAATTGACAACAACAGGACCTAAAGGATGCCAATTATCATACCAAAAAGATGTTCCCCTACCGTCTCCAATTTTGTGGAAGAAGAAGAGCCGAACAGAATCTCTCAATTGGAGAAGCTTCCTCCAATTCCACGAGTAGTTTTGGGGGATCTTAATCTACCAAAAGTTCATATTTCTCAAAAGATAGATTCTAGCCCAGACAGACCAAATATTGTCTTCATCAATAAGCAAGTTCCATATGTGTCTAACCATAAGCGCTTTGTTCTAGTCAATCAATTTTTTAATCCCAAGACCTCCTTCAGATTTAGGAAAGCACACATCATCCCAAGCAACTTTAACAATACAATGACCAGAAATTTTACCAGACCATAAGAATTTTCGGACCCTTTGCTCAATATCACGAAGAATTTTCTTAGGGAGCATGAGGTGTAAGGCCAAAAAACTTGCATACTACAGAGAACATATTGAACAAGTTGTAAACGACCGGCAAAAGAGAGCGCCTTGTTCTCCCAAGGTCTAATTCTAGCCTCAATGCGCTCGATAAGAATGGAGCAATCTTGCAAATTAAGCTTTGTTGAAATGAGAGGCACACCAAGGTAGCGAATAGGCAACATTCCTATGGCAAAATTGAAAAGAAGCATAATTCTAGAATGCTCAACTTCATCCACACCCACAAGAAAAATGGAGCTTTTAGTTGGGTTGGCCTTAAGACCAAACAAAGAATTAAAGTTGTATAAAGAGTCCTTCAAGATCTTAGCTGATCCCCTCCACAAAACATAAAGAGGTTATCAGCAAAACAAATATGAGCAAACTAGACTACCTCACAACGACAGTGGTTTCTGAAAGAAGGGCTTATATTAGAGGTAATTAATAAAGAAAGCACCTCCACCCTTTTCGGGGGACTATTAAAGACTAGGTGTCTATCTGTTTCCATGTCTACAGCTTAGAATGTGACATGCTATACTACTAATGCAGTTCTTTGTATCCATACAACTAGTTGAAAATAAAGGATTTAGGATAAACTAGAATTCTCTACAATCTCAAAATTCTCAAATACAACTTCAATAATTTATTCTTCTCTACAAGGAGGTATTTATAAGATTACAAATGAGTAATACTAAGAAATAAAACAAAACAATCATTTGTCTACAAGACAAGGAAGCTTAAACCAAATCAAATCATATCAAATCACTAATTAAATCAAATCCCCAAAACACTTTCCTTTTTATTTTCCAACACCACCGTCAAACTCATGACGTGAAACAATGAGTTTGCCAAGAGGGGAATAAGATCTAATTTGAAACTCTGTAAATTCAACACCTTCCTCATATGGGACCACGCATTAAATGAGCCACATGTACGAAAATCTTCACTGATATGTTGAAACTAACGTCAATCTTGTTTGAAAGCTCAACAAATCACAATCTGTCATAACTAACGTCTCTTTTCAAATGTCCAATTGTAACTATCACCAATCTTTTCGAAAACCCAACTAGAACAAATGCCTCTTTTCGAAAGTCCGACTATCAAATCATAATCCTCAGAACTAATGTCTCTTTTCGAAAGCCTAAAGGAACAAACACTAATCTTTTCGAAAGCCTAATTAGAAGTAACGTATTTTTTCGAAAGCCTAATTGGAAGTAACGTATATAAATCTCTTGATATATTCGAACTAACGTCTCTTTTTGAAAGTCCATTTGAAACAAATACTAATCATTTTGAAAGCCCATCTTTTTAGAAGCTCCAACCACCAAATCTCTTTTTCCTTTTTCATTCTTGTTTTTTTTTTCTTCCTCAAGCCATCGACAACACAACTTTTTCTTCTTTTTTCCTTCATCATGGCAGCAACAATACTTTAACTTTTATTTTTCTACTAATAACCGTAGACAATCTTCATCCTCAGGTTCATGGTGTGTGGGTGCAGAAAGAAAGTTAGCTAGCTTTGTGCACCCACAAGGAAGCGCCCACAACAAAGTTCAACTAAGAATCAAACTCTACTCTAATATCAAGTTGAAAATAAAGGGTCTAGGATAAATTAGAATTCTCTACAATCTTACAATTTTCAAATACAACTTCAATACTATATTCTTCTCTATAATGAGGTATTTATAAAATTACTAAGGAGCAATACTAGGAAATAAATCAAAACAATCATTTGCTACAAGACAAGGAAACCTAGACCAAATCAAATCATATCAAATCACATTCTTCTCTATAATGAGGTATTTATAAAATTACTAAGGAGCAATACTAGGAAATAAATCAAAACAATCATTTGTCTACAGGACAAGGAAACATAGACCAAATCAAATCATATCAAATCACTAATTAAATCGTATCCCTAAAACACTTTCCTTTTTATTTTCCAACATAGCTTTCACTATGAATAACTAGGTCAAAAAAAAAAAAAATTGTAGTTACATTTCTATTAAGTAATAAACCTCTATATAGTTATAAAATTGATTTGATTTCGACATTATAACAATATAAAAGTTTGTGTAAAAGAGAAACCAAAGGAAAGATAAGTGAGATATTCCTCATCTGTTGACAACTACGAAGGCTCGATTCACGGCCAGTTTGACTATTAAACGGACAAACATTTTTGTGCCCAATCGGTTTAAACAGTTTGGAACACTCAATTCACATGTACATATATTTCCAGTAGTCATGAAATCACTCCGTACACCGACGCTTTTTTTGTGCGAGTTTTGATTATACAATGGATCCGGTTATCAGACCAAACATTACACAGCATGTGACTGCAATTGCAAATAATGACTTTTGGAACTCTGCGTATCTAAAGTGGGGACCAAACAAATTCGAATGGGATTTGATCAAATAATGATGTTTCTTAACTTTATTGTTTATGCAGAAAAGCCACTAATTAACAACCAGTGGCGAGCTACAACCTCTCAAATTCTTATAATTTGTTTGAAGCTAGATTTATCGTCCTCACCTGGATCAGATAATCAGTACCTCCATGGCCGGATTTGTGCTCACTTTCGCCCGTGGAAGGACGTACTCACGTATGCCCGGTGACGGATATATGATTACTTATGTCCACGGACGAATCGCTTACTAGTGTCTGTGGCCCTACTCACGTACTTGCGTTCCAGGCCGCAAGTGCATATGTGGTCCGATAGAAAGTTGATTGAGATAGACAAAATATGTGCATGGAAAACAAGAGTTTTGACCAATGGCGCTACCAAAAAGGAAGTTAACTCTGAAACTTTATGTCTCCGGCTGAAATAAGAGATCAGATCAAAAAAGTCACACTTGTATTAAATTGAAGGCAATCAAGGGTGGTTTGGGCCGAAAAGAGGAAATAAACTTGTTTCTCCGGCTTCAACTTGTATAAACGGGACGAACAAGCTCATTGTGAAGTAGAGGCAAGCAACAATACGACAACTCATCTTCTCATTTTCTCAACAACCTGTGTGTACTTATCTTTTTTTTATTTTGTTCGAAGTGTAGCAATACGTAGCTTACATTTTCAATTATGCAGTGTAACTTTTTTTTTTTTTGAATTATTTTTTTTAATAACTAAATTTATTTTGCTCAGTCTAAATTTATGCACTTTAGGTTTTGAGACCAAAATAAATTCTCGTCCGCACAAATAGTAGGACAAACAGTCTCAAAATTCTCGTCCCGATCGTCATGTGGCCGGAACGATTTTGAGACCGACATAAATTCTACTTATTATCATATAACTTTATAACAATTGATATATGTTCTTTTAGGAAAACTTTACGCTCTTTTCGTTTGAACACATATTATGTAGTAATAAAATCTCAGTATAGTAGGATTACTCGAAATAGGAAAACTTTATTCAAACTCACATTTTGTATCTCTACACCCAACTTACTATTTACACCCATATTCAAATTGATTTATCCATAGTACTATTATTTTCATCCCAGTGTCTTATCTTTCCATTCACTTTTTTAATAAAATATTTATTATAAATTTACTTATTTGTAAAATGACTGATACAGAGCTTAAAAGAAACATAATAACAATAGGTTGCGGGCGACAAAGTAACATGAGCTCGAAACTTACATTGGGTTGTGAAAGGTAAAAAGCTAGCAATGGATGATAATTGGATATTGATGACAATTATTGGAGTGCATAATCACAACAGCAGAGCATTTGGAGGGTTATTCATTTGCTGATAGATTATCGTTTGAGGAGATTTTGTTGTTGGGGAAATAGCGTTTAATTTTTTTTGGAATAACAGTAGGTGGGGAGTAGCATATTATTTTGCATTTTGCATTTTATTTTTTTAATAAATTGTAAGAGATTTATTAAAGGGAAATTTAACGAAAAATTCATAGTACTGTTCACTTTAACGAAAAACCATATTTTTACACTAAAAAGTCAATCATGATACTATTCACTTTATCCTTTATTTTGTTTTTAGACTTAGACTTTGACAGATGACTTCTTGTCTGACAATTATCATAAAATCAAAAATGGAGCTGTAGAACCTTTTTGATTTTGTGAGCTAAAAATACTACAGAAAGAAGGCCTAAAGTCCCCAATTAAATGATTGAAAAAGAACAAAAATGTGTTGGACCACAATCATTGAATAGAATTCACATAGGAAAGATGCTTAAGGAGTAAGGACCATGTATTCCTTTCAAGACTGTCCTTTTCAGTTAATTCAAAAGAAAGAACACTATTGGTCATTTTCATGTGCAAACTCTGTAGGTTCAGTTTTTGCTTTGAATCATCCAATGGGATTTCTCTCTCTTGTTGGAGGTCAAGGTTGGAAGAAGGTTGGCTTGCCTGTTAAGAGCAAGATGAGTTTCTCTATTTGCATTTTTTAATTCTCAACATAGTGAACACACTATCAACCAATAAAGCCACAAGTCCCTCGCTTCCTTTTCTTTTTCATGCAAATGATTTTCTACTTTACTTTAATTTAAATTACCAAGAAAAACATTTGAACTTTGATGCATAATAAGAAGCACACCGCCTTAACTACAATAAATTTTAAAGCACTTGAAAATCTTTTAGGCCATCTCCAATCGAGGGTTGGCCAGAGGGCTTTCTGGCCCTCCAAGATATTAATATTTTAATGAACAGTATATGACCATATTTGCCTTCGTCTCCAACTGAGGGCCAAAGGGCCAGAGGGCTCATTTTAGCCCTATCACAAAAAACCGTCTTCAACTAAGGGTCATAAGGTTAAACATAATTTATTATTTAAATTTAAAAACAACAACTTAAATTTAAAAACTACAACTAAAATTTAAAAACGACAAATTAAATTTAAAAACTACAAATTAAATTCAAAAACAACATTAACTTAAATTTAAAAACCACAACAATTTAAATTTAATATCCATAATCAACATCATCTTTATCATCCGCCATCGTAGGAGTATAGTCAGAGGTAAACAACTGTCGTCGACTCATAATTTCGTTTTTTTCCTATCAAAACATGCCTTAGTCATTGGAGTGTAATTCAAAGTGTTTCTTTCCATATTCTTATCATCCATCTCTTCTTGTATTTGTTTGGCCCGTTCTTCATGCCTACACCTCCTTTCTTCCACCTCAAGGGCATTTTGCTCCACCAATAATCGCAATGAGGCCGCCACTTCATGTTGAGCGGCGTAATCATCATTTGCCTTACCCATTTCCTTCAACCTTTGCGCCTTGTTTCGTCCCATAACCCTAGGTATGGAACCTTCACCCGAAGACAGATTTTCTACCCATGTTTGTTGAATGGTTGGAGATCCATCTTCATTCATATTTGCAGCTAAGGATGCAGTTCCGAACACTGGCATAGGAGCTCTCTGTGATGGATCTTCAAATAACACCCACCCCTTACAAATTTCCCAACAACTGTGAAACTGAAAGGGTTTCAAGCTGCTGTCCATATACAATTCCTCCGCTTGGCGTACCTAGAAAAAAAATTAAAGGAAATTAATTTATGAAATTAAATGTAATATAACTAAATATTTAAAATAAATTGTGAAAACACTTACTTCGTCGTAGTAATTAGCGCCGCTTTCGTGTCTACTTACGGCTGCTAACAATGCTTGATGCCATTTGTTCAAACTTGGCTGAAGATGTTTCTTCCATCTTGAAGAACAACTCTCGTGGTTTCGAATATTCATTGGAGTGGTGCCTTCATAGAACTCTAAGTATTTTTTGGACACGAGTCCAAACACCGTCATTTGTTTGACAATTCCCCCTCACACTATCATTCAACACCCATCTATAAGCCTTGCAAAGAGCTTCATCTTCATTTCGGGTCCAAGCCCTACCTTTCATTGCAGACAAGGCCATTTCAAAATTATTAAAAAAATAGAATTTTAAAAAAAAAAAAATTTGAATCCAACGGTAATTGGCGTCAGCTAGCCGTTGGATTCAAAATTCTTTTTAAGAATTCCTATCGGTTATAACTAACCGGATTAATCAGTTTTCTAGCTAGCCTTCCATCCCTTTCAGATTTCGTGTGGCCCTCTAAGATTCCACGAGCCCTCTGGCTTAACCCTCGGTTGGAGACGATTTTCGGGCTATTTTCGGCCCTTTGGACCCTTCGGTTGAAGATGGCCTTAGTAGCTTACCATTATACCATATGTGAAAATATGGAAGGAAATGTGTTTCATGATGTGGAATTCAGAACCCAATAAATATTTTGGTGAAAACCCAAAACAATCTATAAGGCCATCTACAACCAAAATGGCTAAATATAGTCCCATCTAGAATTATAGCCCTGCAAAAATTTATTTTTCAATGAACTGTGGTAAGTCATACTCATATACTATCTCCAATTGAAGAGGCTAAATTAACATAGCCCTCTCAATAATTTATTACTATACTTTAAATTTATTCATTAGTTTAATTAACTTACTGTTGGATGTTTTCAAATCTAGTTATTGAATTTGAATCAGATATTACAATTCAACAGCTGCCCTCCGAAAAAGGGCTAAGCGGCCGACTACATTTGGCCAGCCTGATACCCCTTTGGCCAAATAATGGCTTGGTAAGTTCCATATAATTATAGCCCAACTATCACTTGTAGATAAGTTCTTGAGTAAATTAGGTCATTTTTTAGCTTTTGAACATTTAACCCCTTTTTCTTTAAAATAAATCTCCAATGAAGGCCAAGAGGAATCTACCCAAAAAGATTTGAGGGGCCAAATTCTTGGGAGCTTGCTACATTTGGCCCATTTGGTAGGAATGGGATAACACTGTTCATGGGTTCCATGAAATACAAAAAGCAGCCTGGACAACATAAGACATCTATTGCTGCTGTGGGTTGCATGTTTTATCATGCACCCAAATCTTGTTGTCCACAAGATCAGGCACACTATTAAATCCAATGGTTCAGATAAAAAGATATGTTATTTTTTTCAATCAAAATTAGATCTTTGAAAATCCTCAATCCTACCCCCCCCCCCCAAAAAAAAAAAAAAACAAAAAAAAAAAAAAAAAAAAACACCCGTCTTACATTCTAACAACTTCACACCTTAGCACAACAAAAAAAGGAAAATATTTCACATATAAATCCAACGGTTCAGATAAAAAGGTATGTTATTTTTTGCACAACAAAATAGAGGAAAATATTTCACATTCTCACCCCCCCCCACCCAAAAAAAAAAAAAAAAAAAAAAACTTCACACCTTAGCACAACAGGAATATTTCACATTCTTCATACCTTCTTAGCACAAGATAATTTGTTCCATAAAATATATTTACATAGGTGTAAATAACAGTTTAATTAATACAAACAATACACAGTAGTTGGTATACCATAATATTTTTTAATATGCTAAAAGTAATAAAGTATTGAGCGAAATAAAATATAGCCGCTGCACCATTGGAGAAGAAAAATTATAACCATACATTAATCATTTAAAAACTATATTGTTAGTGTGTTATTAAGAATGGCGACTTTATGTAGCCAAACCATTGGATATGGCCCAAGTATAGGGCTCTTAGCTCAATCCATTGTCACCTAAAGCCCCACCTCCCTTCTTCCCTATAGAGATTCATTAACGCAGTCCTGCTTGATATGCGGGAGAATGAGTCTAATAGAAAGTTTTATTCCCACACTAGGGATCGCAACTTTCGGCGGTCCCTCGGTCTATATGATCTTCTATTTTCGTTCTTTTCTTATTGAGGGAAACCAAGCACTGCTGTTGGTACTCTGGTAATAATGGGCCTATAATTCACAAAGGCATGAATTGGGTCAATGCTAGGCTTCACTAGAAAGGTATGTTTTTCATCGAATTTAGACGCATAATGTGGGCTTCACTTTTTTGATCTGGTAGTGTTGGTTTAGTTTTGTTTTATGTTTGGGCTTTGGCCCATTATTGTACTCCAACCTAAAGTAGTGATAAGTTGACTATAGTTTGTTCCACATGCTAAAAATAGTTGAAAAATGCTCTAATATACCGCTATTAAAATTCAAAACAATTGGAATACAACTTAAGCAAGTAACGTATTCAATTTTTTTTCGCCAGGGCATTCATTCACGTTGAGCTTGTTGTAGGATAAAGTCCCATATCAGACAACTAACAAAATAATATACAACTTATATAGGAGGTTCACTACTAAATATCATTGTGACGTTTTGTAATTAATCTCATTGAGTTATGACAATATTAATAATGTGGATGTTGGACCAAGTTATTCTTGCGACACATCCTGACCCTATTTATTTGGCTCGAATTTGCTTCCTTAAGGGTAATGACTGAATGATTGGGTCTTTAAAAAGATTGGTGGTGGCTCTTGATAGGATTTTTACCACTTTCTTTTGGGGCATTTTGATATAGATGCCCCAAATTTGAATTTTTTTAATCAAACATCTATAACATTTAAACTTTTGATCAAAAATTCTTCTACTAATTTTTAATTAAAAATTATGATTTTTATTGTATTTAATTAACCAACTAGTTCAGAAAATAATATTACAAATATTCTAAAATCACCACAAACATCCTATCTTATCTTATCATAATTCGTTCAAAATGAATTTTTCTTATTCAGATAATTTGTTGTTTTAAATTCTAAAAACACATAAGCATTGTGACATCCCACATCACCCAGGGGTGTGATCCTTAAATGTATATTCCCATCTCTACCTAGCACGAGGCCTTTTGGGAGCTTACTGGCTTTGGGTTCCGTAGGAACTCCGAAATTAAGCGAGAAGGGGGTTAGAGCAATCCCATGATGGGTGACCCACTGGGAAGTTGCTTGTGAGTTCCCAAAAGCAAAACCGTGAGGGAATGGTAAACCCAAAGCGGACAATATCGTGCTACAGTGGTGGAGCGGGCCCGCGAAGTGATCTGCCTGGGGTCCGGGATGTGACAATATGGTATCAGAGCCTAACCCTGGCCATGGTGTGCCGACGAGGACGTCGGGCCCCTAAGGGGGTGGATTGTGACATCCCACATCGCCCAGGGGAGTGATCCTTAAATGTATATTCCCATCCTTACCTAGCACTAGGCCTTTTGGGAGCTCACTAGCTTCGGGTTCCATTGGAACTCCGAAGTTAAGCGAGAAGGGGGCTAGAGCAATCCCATGATGGGTGACCCACTGGGAAGTTGCTCGTGAGTTCCCAAAAACAAAACCGTGAGGGAATGGTAAGTCCAAAGCGGACAATATCGTGTTACGGTGGTGCAGCGTGCCCGGGAAGTGATCCGCCTCGGGCCGGGATGTGACAATTTGGTATATTGTGACATCCCACATCGTCCAGGGGAGTGATCCTTAAATGTATATTCCCACCCTTACCTAGCACGAGGCCTTTTGGGAGCTCACTGGCTTCGGGTTCCATTGGAACTTCGAAGGTAAGTGAGAAGGGGGCTAGAGCAATCCCATGATGGGTGACCCACTGGGAAGTTGCTCGTGAGTTCCCAAAAACAAAACCGTGAGGGAATGGTAAGCCCAAAGCGGACAATATCGTGCTACGGTGGTAGAGCGGGCTGGGGAAGTGATCCGCCCCGGGCCGAGATGTGACAATTTGGTATCAGAGCCAAACCCTAGTCGCGAGTGTGTCGACGAGAACGTCGGGCCCCTAAGGGGGGTGGATTGTGACATCCCACATCACCCAGGGGTGTGATCCTTAAATGTATATTCCCATCTCTACCTAGCACGAGGCCTTTTGGGAGCTCACTGGCTTCGGGTTCCGTAGGAACTCCGAAGTTAAGCGAGAAGGGGGCTAGAGCAATCCTATGATGGGTGACCCACTGGGAAGTTGCTCGTGAGTTCCCAAAAACAAAACCGTGAGGGAATGGTAAGCCCAAAGCGGACAATATCGTGCTACGGTGATGGAACGGGCCTAGGAAGTGATTCGCCCCGGGTCTGGGATGTGACAAGCATCCTATTAACATACAATTATGAAACATAACATGCACATATATTAAATATAACGTACCAATCATTTGGTACATTATTGGTACGTTATATAAATTTAATCTGGGTACGTATTAGTATTTTGGTACGTTATAAAATATTGCTTTTGATACGTTATGCAATTCTTTATTTAGTACGTTGTATTATCCTTATTTTGGTACGTACAAAACTTATGGTACGTTATGTGTAAGTTGTGTAACCCAAAAAACTACATCTCAATTTTAATTATAAACGACTCCTGTTTTTTTTTATAATCTATATAAAATGTTGAGTTGGAAATTGGAAAAACTATATTTCATCCAATTAATCTTGAACCCCAGTAGATATAATTGAATCCTTAAATTGAGGAAGGGATGAGATTCCATAAAAATAGCAATAAATTAATGAATATTATTGAGTGCATTTTTTATTATATAGCAATGGATTTAAAAGAATTTATAAAATACTTAAATTAAGAATATACCTGGAATATAAAGTTTAATTAAAAGTAAAAGCACTTTAATCAAAAGTTGAAAAGTAACAGATGTTTAATTTAGAAAAATCTAAAATGAGGCATCTAATTCTAATTTATCCCTTATTTTTTACCACATGCGCAAAAAGGGTTAAAACACCTAAAATACTTGCAATAGAAACAAGGTTATCGTAGGATAGTCGGCTCTAGTAATGTCATTTTCCACAGGGATTATTGTAAACAATTTATATCTTAAAACCAATTCATAATTGGCACTTAGTACTATAGTCTAATGGCACTACTAGAAATTATCATTTTTCCGACAAATTATAAGCCACCAAACCAAATTTTTTCGACACAAGAGTCCTTTCTTGACAAAAATGTTAATTTTTTGACTGAATACTCACGCCAGAACCAATTTACAACGCCAATCTTAGCCGAGAAAATTGGAACGTTAGCCGACAATCATTTTGTAGGTGTAAATTCGATGCCCTGACGAATTTTGTTTTGATGGGTAAACTTTGGTGGCAACTTTTCCCACTATATTGAAATATTAGCCGACGATATGAGGTAACAAAATATTTCATTGGCAAATTGATAAGAGAGGCAACAAAGTGTGTCATCGGCAAAGTGATAATAACTCTATGTGATAAGAACAAACTTATCAAATTCCCAAGGTAATCCTAACCTATTTTGTCGGTTCACATCCCCCAATTGCTCAAGATCTCGCTCCCATATTCTTCCTAATCCTATTTTGTTGGTTCACATCCCCCAATTGCTCATGTTCTCCCTCCTATAATATTTCTATTCCTATTTTGTTGGTTCACATTCCCCAATTGCTCATGATCTCCCTCCCATATTCTTCGCTCTTAGTGCACCATCCGATTTCACTTTCATTAGAATTCCTATTTATCTTGTAACAACTTGGCGGGGTCTTTCCCGCTCAAAAACAATTTTGACGATCCTAAATCTTTTAAGTTTATATATTGGAATAAAATCACAACTCATTTTTAATTATCTTAGGTGAACTTCGACTTGGACACCAATATGAAAGAACATTATGACTGTGTTGATAGACTCATGTCTAGACGATACAAGGAGTTCAAGTATGAGTTACATACATACTTTTTAGAGTGGGCATTAGCTGAGGAGGCATTGGCCAATCCTTCGATAGAGATGGACTCAAGACCTGGGGAACCTGGACAGTTGGAGTTTTTATGCGAACATTTTCAGTCATAGAAGTTTCTGGTATTATTTTAGTTGATTCATGTATGCATTTAGTCTTAATTTTTTGTTAAGTATATGGCACTAGCTAAGAAACTGTTATTGTGGTGAAATATAGAAACAATCAGAGGCTAACAAAAAAAAATCAAGCCCAAAAGAAGTATGAGCATCACGCTGGTACATGCCCATTTGCCTGCATAGTGGAGGAATGTACATAAGTTAAGTAATGAATGTTTTAATGCTATGTTTGTAGCAAATTAGAATTTGGCGTACACGTTTTGGGTTCGGGGGATAAGGACTTTTGACTGAATATAATGTTTTGTTATTTAAGAATCTAGTTGCTAGCTTGATCCATTTTTATGGCTACTTAATTTCTGCCATTTATAGTTGATCTTATATATTGATCATTACTATCCTTGAACCTAAACTAATAAATGGCAGGCAGGTTCTCAATTCCCTGAGATTGTTACCTTTGAGATTGCTTATGCCAGGAAGAACAAAAACTGGACCAATGAGACTGCCAAGTCCAAATTTGTAAGTCTAAAATTGTATATTGTTTTAGTTTTGCATAATAAAAGAAGCTATAAATTTTCATGTGCCTGGAGATGTCGATATTGGAGAATTAGAATTTTATGGAAAGTTAACTAGTGTCATTGAATTGTTATATAGGCAGGGGTATAAACTGGTGTTACTTAAGTGCCACTGGTTCAATACAGACCCTTCTAAACGAGGGAGTATAAAGCTCGACTACCACTTAATATCAATCAACACAAACACTCGTTCGTATGATAATGATCCTTATATTCATGCCACTCAAGGCAAGCAAGTGTTTTATGTGGCTGATCCTAAAGCATGTACTGGTTGAAAAGTAATTCAAAGAATTCAAAATAGGAATGTATGGGATATTCCGGAAAAGGAGGACTCTGAGGGTAATAGTAGGGATGATGATGTGACATACCAAGAGAACTCTTCATCAGACATTCCCGATACGTCACAGGAACTTTGCAGTTGAGATTGACTCCGTCACTATAGATCTTGGGGCTCTTCCCTAGAATTGATGAAAATGAATTCATTTACAATTATAATGAAGAAAGTAGTACAGATACTGATGACTACATAAGCAATGAGGAAAATAATACTCATGACGTTGATAGTTCAAGCAGTACTACTGATGACGATAATGATCTGGATTATTAGTAAGTCAGTATTTAGTTTGCTCATTGTGTTTTTGTCTAAATAATTTCGTCATTTTGAATATGCATTTTCCTTACCACATTAGTTTGCTAACTTATTTGTTTGTTTTTGTATTCGTTTTCCATGTTTTTATTGGAAAATGAAATAATTGTATTTGCTTTGATTGAATCGCACTTGTGGATGAAAAACATGTTCTTGGTTGAACTATTTCATTTGGGTTCGAGTTTATGATCTAGGTTTCCAATTTTTGATTGATTTGGGCATCCATTTGCATAATATTGGTGAAAACGTTAAAACAATGTCCTTTGGCTTCAATTCCAGATTTCCAATATAATTTTTCGATATTGTGGTTCAGGTTTGACATATTTGTTTTTCCTTTCTATAACACTTGCAGGTTGTCTATGGCTAAGTGGAATTCTGGGCTAGATAGCTTACAACTAGTATCAGCCCGGCATGAAGACCAATGTGAGGATCATTCACACCTGGTAATTTTGATATTTGAGGATTAACTTGATTAGTAGATGTCTATGTCTTCTTGTTTACATTGATAAATATTATAAACAGTGATGAATTCGGATGCTTTAGTATAGTTTATTTACGTTTTCAGGTGCATACGCTTATATTCTAGAGTTATAATCTACTTAGCTAGGTGATTGGTATTGTTATGTTTATATAATTTATAGACCTTTCAAGGATTTATATCATCTACTTATGATTTAATTGCTAAGACTACTACTCCTAGTCTCGAAAGTCTCTCCCTATTTCCTTCTTTTTCTCTTGAATAAATATGCTCAAATCCTTGCTTGAATATGACTTCTCTAACTCTCTCGTTATTTGAACTGGAATGTTGAAGATGTGGCACACCAATACCATAAAAATATTAATTCTGAACCTTTTAGGGTAGTCTTAAACTCTTATAGAAGCTCTACTTTTGCTTTGCACGTTTTCTTTAATTAAAACTTGTAAATCCGAAATCACCTTGCCAATACCGCGTAAGCTTAGCTGACAGATGTCCTGTACAAAAATCGCTATAACATCCTATAGGGAACTCGGAATCACGAACCGTAAAATTCCTCTGAAAGCCAACTTTCATATCTTTTCATTGGTATAAGGCTCAACACCTGGTTCCTTCTGAGGAAGTACAGTTTAACTCATAAAGTTGGCTGATCTGCACAGACAGTTCCTACTTACAAGATACTAAACTCATTTCAATCGAAAAAGTGCTCTGTTTTCTTCTTTCTTCATCTTCACCCTTCAAACCTAAGAAACACATAAACTAAGTGAAATAAAGAAAATATTGAATTGCATTTACAAGATAACTTAGTAACATAATGACATTAAAATAGTAGTAAAGTAGAAAATAACAAAGAAAAAATTCAATATGTCCTATCTCTACTTTCTTATATGACATGTAATAGAGACCAGATGATCATGCTGCCTTGTTTACAAAGTCTGAGAATCATGTTGCCTTGCTGTCTATAATGTTCATCTTGTTGTTTACAGTGATGAATGACATATAAGTAGTTGATGCTAACTTGATTATTACCTGGTATGTATTAAAAATGTAATTTTGCTAGGTTGTGATGCTGCATGGCGTTGGTAAGTGAACTTGATTAGTAGATATCTTTATCTTGTTGTTTACATATTTATGGTTTCATAAGTTATTTTGTCGCGACAAGATTACTCAGCCAACAAAATGTTTCGTCGCGACAAGATCACTAAGCCGACAAACAACTTCATCGCGGAAAAACAACCTGTGTTGACAAAATACTTTGTTGCAACATTGTTTTGGTGATAGACATAGTTTGATGGCTGAGATTTGTCACCTTAAAAATGAGCCAAGGAAATATCAAGATTCATCAGGAAAGATCTTGCGCGACATGCTTTTAGCAACAAAATTGCCAACAAAATTTTTCGTTGGGAAAGGCTTTTTGCTGAAGAAATTGACTTTTGCCAACAAACTAATTTTGTCGGCAAAGTGGAAATTTCTAGTGTGGTATTCCTCTTTACTTGTAAGTGAGAAGTTTTAAATTTGATTCTCGTCAAAGGCGAATTCGAACAACTTTATTGTTATCCCATTGTGAGTCTTAGCCCACTCCCCCACCCCTTACTGTAGATAATTAATATCATTTGTTCAAGAAAAAAAAACAAAACAAAACCAATTCATAATTAATTCTTTGAAAACAAAGTTTAGGAAAGCTTGATTTTATAACGAAATAATAAAAATAAATGCTAAGGAATCGGCAATATATAGGAAATATAATCGATATTTTTTGTTGTAAAACTCAGTAATTAGTGATTAAGTTGGAGTAATATTGATGATAATGACGGTGTGACAGCCCGTCCCTAAAAAGTATGATTTTATAATTTTATTACGTGAAATTACAGGAATATCCTAGGGGCAAAGCGTGATTTTTCGAGGACGCATGTGATTCTCATATATTTTGTTATGTTTCTCGACATATTTGGATAGATCTCAAAACCACAAATGCATAGGCAAAAGCTGTTTACGAGTCCGAATTATAACGGTATAGTTACATACATCTGAAGTTGTGTTTCTAAACTATAGATTTTAATTTTCTTTAAAACTCCCCGTGGAAATGGTGACCAATGAAAGCTGAGGACCAACCCAATTATGTGGAAGTTTAAGGGGACCAATTACAAGTAAGGAAAAAAAAAAAAAGGGAAGGACCAATGGAGGAAAAAAGGATTTTTCCCCTCCATTCCCATGAACCCATTTACTAGCGCCAACCTGGAGTGGTTTCCAACCACTTCCACCATTTTTTTCAAGCAAAATTCAGCTATTCATCACCTGCAATCTCTTCTACCATCTCCTATCTTCCATTCCTACCTAAATTTGAGGGTTTTTAGGTCCAAAACCGTGCGGGTGACCCATGGAATTTTGACGACGATTCCGCTGGTCTCACCACCCACCACCATCCTTAATCGACTCCCCTTGAGGTTTGGAACAAAGCCCATTCATTGGTTGGGGGCGTCGGAGTTGTTTTGGAGACGAATCAAGAACACCCAAAAACAAGGGTTTCCAGTGGTTCGTGGCCAGTTCAAGGTGTTTTCCAGCCAAATTGGTCTTGGCCATAGGTATAAAGTTTGCTTTACTCTTTGAGATCTTCATTTCTGTAAACTTTGAGAATTTTTAAAAATAGTTGAGTTTTCTTGCGAACCGGGACGACCAACTGCCATCCACGGCAGCTGGTACGGCGACCCACAGCCAGGGAGCCGACTTTGTGTTTTTATGCGAATTTTGTTATTCTAATTATGCCTTTGAGACCTAATTGTTGTGGTTTGAATATTAGAGTGATTGTTGTATATTTGGATTAAATGAATATATTTGGATTTGGTTTGAACTTTAGAAAGGTGAACTACGAATGGCTTGATCCCTGTTTAGGGTACGTAGGCAGTCTAACGAGACGTTAAATGCAACCATACAATATTTGAGACAAAATCCTTGTTTGGGAAATTAAGCCATGCGAAGGAATTGGTGAAAATGTGAGTTTTAACTTTATGATTTGTTGGTTAAATGTGGTCATAAAACAGTGTGTGAGGAATAGAGAAATTGAAGTAAGGAATCGTAAGTATTGATAGTTAGTTAAGCTAGTGTTTAGATGGGCTTATCACCGATAATTATTCACGAAAATAAAGAGTTCGAGAGTAGGGCATTATAGATTGTGCATTTTACGCCACATTATATATACATATTTATATATTTGAAAGCACTATGATATGGTTAAGTTTTGGATTGCATCATGGCATATCCATAGGTATATTACTACACATAATTAATGTGAATGCTTTGAAGTACGAGGGTGAACGCAGGACACACAGGTAAGTTCAGGTGAGTATAAGTTATGAAATGTGAGATGCATGGTTATGATTACATTTTATTTGAAATGATTGAGTTATGACATGACTATATTCATGTTTTAAGCAACTCTGACCTTTTCGTACATGTTGCAATGATAGGAAACTCCGACATTGTCGTACACGTTGCTTGTGAGTCGTACATGCCATATTAGATGCATTTAGAGCTCATAAACCTACACCCCGGTGTTAGTGCTCCCGCCCGTGGCCAGGGCACAGTCCTTCATGTGATGTTCACCTCTTGCACCTTACGCTCACCTTGAATGTAAGGTAGGTGCATAGGCCTGTCGTACAAACCACATTAGGTGGTTCCGACTCGTAGGTGACCCATGATTATTCGCACAGTCTTCACGTGATCATAGCACTTAAGCGTACGTATTTACACCAATCCTGTCATACAGACCACTAGAGGTGGTTTCGACTCGTGTGCAGGGATATTTGATGAGCTATAGGTTCAATTGTATAGGTCACTATAGGTGACTCCGACTTGCATGTTGGCATTGATTGATGACATATGGATGAGTCGTACAGGTCACTATAGTTGACTCCGACTTACGTGCTAGCATTGATTGATGAGATATGGGTGAGTCGTATAGGTCACTATAGGTGACTCTGACTTACGTGCTAGCATGGATTATTAAGCACCTGATTATTTATATTGTTGATGAGATGTTGTATCGTGGTATACTTCTGGATTTATTGATACTATACAATTGATTTCATCCTTATATGTGATATGATTTTTTGGAAAATTATACAAGCGTTACAGCGAGGGGCTATTACTTTTGATAAGTGAATGGCTTTCGAAAAGTTTGTTTTCACCCACTCACATTTTCTATTTTTGCACTCCTTTAGGTTCTAGTAGTAAAGTTTCCGTATCTACGAGGATTGGTGGCACTTCCCAGTACAGGTGGTTTCTTATGATGGTATAATCGTTATCTTAACTTACTGTACTCTACTTATGCTCTGTATCATGTGTGTATGGGTCCATACCCGCTCAATGTGCACTCGTGTATTTAGGCACTTCTAGGTTTAAATTTATTCATAGTTTACACATTATCACACTTTATGGTTTCGTCACTTTCCAGGTGTCAACTAGCATAACTTGATTCGGAATCCTAGTTGACATTCCGAGTTGGGGTGTGTCAGACGGTGTGCTAGATTTAAATTTTTTTTATCTAAAACGATAAAATAATAGATTAAACATATTTGTAAAATTGTATTATCTCATAGAAGTGACATCGTTTTCTGAAAAAATAAAAAAATAAAAAAAACAAAACAAAACAAAAGATAACGAAAGAAGAAGTGAGAATAGGATTTGAGAAATTGGACTCCAAAGAAATCAAGTTGATTGTTTTCAGAAGAGGCATGTATACAAATATGCAAGAAGAGAGAACAAAATATGTTGCACATGGACTCTTGAAGATGAGAAATTGCTTATTTTCTAAGTGTCGGTGTTACTAATTTCTTGAGCCTAAAAATCTTTAGCACGTGGTCCCTTTTTATTTTGTTCTTTTCTTTTCGGCTTTTGCTGGTTATTAGCTTGGGTCACCTTGAAGCTACATAAAATGGGATCGAAGAGTGATTTTATATAAAACCTTCTCTGATTTACAAAACCATGATTTCAATTTGGTGTCGGTTGCTAAATCCATTATTTATTTTTGTCCATATAATGTCATGCATCATATATATCACAAAAAACCAAATCTTAATTATTGTGGAAAAAAATATCTAACGTCGCAAAATCTCGAAGGATATTGTGCCCGTTGTTTTTTTCTGAGAGGACCCATTGACTTGCTTTCAGGTACCAATACAAAATTCCATATGTTCATGCATTTTAGGTTCAGCCCCGACTTTCTATTTTATATGTTAGTGTTTTTGCGGTTTATTAATCCATGATATATTAGTAAATTGGAATTATCGTGTAATGTTCCATAGATCTTTGCAACAAAATCTGTCCATCTTGGTAGGGGACATGAAAATGTATAAAAAGATTAGGTACTTGAATCGTTGAACTGGACAGATTGGTCTAGTTTGATGCGGTTTTTTCCTTGTTAATCATACATATGATATTAAGATTAAAAGATACACGTGTTGACTAGACATACTTACAATGGTATTTTTAACAATAAATTTATGCAGCACAAGAAGGTTAAACAAAACTAAGTATCAAATTCATCGCAAATATGTATTGTCTTCGTATGTATCTGAACCGAAAATGAGACATCCTTTAACCAAGTGAAGACAATTTCTGTAAGACCAAAGGTAGTAAGTTTTTGTTTCTTACATCATCTTTCATTTCGTCCTCCTCCATTACCATCATCTTTTCTCACCAGTTTTCATCTCATTTCCTCTCATATACTTCAATTTATCTAAAGTGTGGATGCAAATTTCCGCCATCTTCTTCTTTGATGAAAAAACACCTGCAAAATAATAACATCTAAGATTAAGGCTAAAAGCCTCACGCACCCACGATGAATGTGGGGCTTTGGCTGAAGAATCTCTGTTGCCAAAGTTAGAATTTTGAAAAGAATGTATTTAGGAGTTTGTGGGTAGCAAATGGTCTAGCATTTTAGTGGGATACGAGCACTATTTATAAGAGAGTGGTCGGCCCTTTGGGTGGAGAGTGGTCAGCCCTTTGGGTGGAGAGTGACCAGCCATATATGGTGTAATTGGATGAATAATTGCAAGTTATTATGTGGAATAATATCTTGCAATTAACATGTCAATTATTCCTAATTTAAATAGGATGTTTTGGGAGTTACCTTTTGAATAAAATCAATAAGAGATTGATGAGGAGTGATGAGAGGAATATGAAATAAATTCCATATTGATCACCTTTAACTCTTTGTTGATTGAGTCATTATTGTCCATTGCATGCGCGTGAGAATTCTGGTATGCCTTGAGAGTAATCTTGTCTTTCTTGTCCAAAAATCCACGTGTCACTTCCATGATTTTTGGGATTATTTTTGGCTCCACAAATGCCCCCACACCTACTGTGCTGCTCGCAAGAAAGGGCAATAGGTGTAGACATCTCCAACTTTGATGCAGATTCTCACTTGGACTTAGAATTAGATTCTTCTAAGAAAAGGAAATAAGTCACCACCAAAGCCTATTTAATCCTACCTTAAGTAGGGGATTAAATCAACTTCGGAGGACAATTATTTATCCCTACAAGAAATAGAGAAAGTTAGAGGATATTTGATCCCCCTCCCCTAGCATTCTTTTTCGCTTGCTTGTGCAAATAACCATTTTCTGTTGATTTCTTTGTCTTGCAAAGAACTTAATTTTCTTTGTCTTCTTCTTTGGTGATGCTTTCAGGGGGCAGTTGTCGGGGTGGTGCAGCACGTCGACTGGTAGGGACAAGGAGTCAGCTCGGCATAGGTCGAGGAGGTGGTGTGGTAGAGGCCACAACTTAGCTAAAGCCAAGGGTTGGCTTGGCATAGGTCGAGGAAGTGGCGTGGTATGGGCCACACTTTATGCTGCTCGGCTTGGTTGAAACCAAGAGCAGTTGCGCATCTGAGGTCGCGGCTTGAGGCACTGAGGTGCAGTGCTGGTATGTTAGCTTGCTTACTGGACCTTCAGTTAAGAAGAAATCATTTAGCTACTAAAGAGGCGTCAAAGCTAGCTGATTCAGCTGCTGCCATGTCTGTGCTACTTGCTAAGAAGAAGGAAATTGTTTGACTTTGATTTCTCAGTTGTCGTAGTTGGAGCAATCGATGATGATGCTGCCAAGATCGGAGTTGTTATAGATGAAGTGTAGGGTGAACAAGCTGTTGAGAGTGAAGTGGCTATTGAAGGCAGGATGGTTGCTAGAGAACCTAAGGTCATATAAGCTGCTAAATGAGTAGTCTGCTTTGTTTAGCTTGTGTCGAATTTCGGCGACCTTGGTATAAGTTTATCAATTTGCTAGACATTTAATAAATTGCTTTCACTTTACTCCATCTTTGTTTTTCTTGAAACTTTGCTTGCTTGATGCGTCTTGCAAAACTTTTAGCCATAAAACCGTTAGTTGGGCACATTACTTCGAAAAAGGATGATGATTCCACAGAGTCGTTATGGCTGTGAGTTTTGGCTTATTAGGGCGTCGAGCTATTGAGTTCATCTTTGGCTACTGCCCCCTCCCCCTCTCTCGACCATTTGTTGCTTAGCTGGTTTTCGAGTATCCTCTCGCATTGAAGAGCAGACCCAGATGAGTGTCGGGGAGTTGGTTTACCCTCCCACACTGGAGAACTTACCTAGATGGGTGTCAAGGAATTGGTTTACCCTCTCACACTAGAGAGTAATTAGCTTACCCTCTCACATTAGAGAGCTTGCTTATATGGGTGTCATGGGATTGGCTTACCCTTTCGCACTGGAAAATAATTAGTTTACCCTCTCGCACTGGAGAGCAATTAGTTTACCTTCTTGCATTGAAGAGTTTGCCCATATAGGTGTCAGGGGATTGGTTTACCCTCTCACACTAGAGAGCGTACTCGGATAGGTTTCGAGGAATTAGTTTACCCTCTAGCACTAGAAAGCATACCCGGATAAGTGTCAGCGAGAGCGTACCTGGATGGGTGTTAAGGAATTAATTTACCTTCACGCACTGAAGAGAAATTAGTTTGCCATCTCGTATTGAAGAATATACCCAGATGGGTGTAAGGGGATTGGTTTACCTTCTCGCACTAAAAAGCATGGAAATCGTTGTGAATGCAACTGAGGAAAACTAGACTGCTAGACAACTGAAATAACCCTCAGCTTGTGAGGTCTAGCTCGAAGATTCGCTTAAGACTTTAAACTGCTTGTGGAACCTGCGTAAGGGTGTATGTGGGAGCGCAGTGAACTGCTCCCGGACCTGATTACGCCATCCTTTGAGGCTCGATTGGTGATTAGCTGAGAATCTGAATGGATTGCAGTTTTCATCACTGCTAATTCTTTCGCTAGTAGAGGCTACTAGTACTAGCCTCTTAATTTGCTCCGTCATTGGATGCTTTGATGTTTGAAGTGTCATGGGCTCAGTCCGCATAGATAGGAGCCATATGGCAAGATCAGCACGGCTGGAAGCCGTGGTGCGAGATTGGCATAATTGGGAGCCATGGTGCAAGATTGGCATAATTGGGAGCCGTGATGCAAGATTGGCACAGCTAGGAGTTGTGGTACAAGATCGGCATGGTTGGGAGCTATGGTGACAAATCGAGGGCAACTGGGAACCGATAGCTGGTACGGATGGCTGTGAGCGCAGAGTTGTGGCTAACTTGGGCCAGGTTATGTGTAACAAGAGGAATTCGACCACTAGGTCTGCGATGCTTGGTTACTGGTGATGTGCTGCTTTAGTAAAGAATCATCTAGATTCATGGAAACAAGACATGCACTCTGGTTCTTGGTGGTTAGGCTAGTGTGTCCTTCTAGTACCAGCGTACCCTTGATACGCCATTAGGTTGAGTTTCTGCATTTGTTTGAATAAAAGTAATCTTTGTATCTGCCAATTTATGGGGATGGTTCCATCTGCTTGATCTCATTAATGAATGGTAACCTACTTATGTTGGTTATGTCTCGTTAGAGCGTCTTGCTAGTAACTTCTTTGTGCTGGAAGTCATGCAATCGTTCGGTCAGAAGCAACTCTACTTCTTCATGAATTTGCCTTTGTTAGGGGTAACGGAGCTTTCGGCTATCCCTGGTCGTGCCTTACTGGTCTAGGCTGCTTTTCCTTGTATTTGGCTCGTTTATGCTGCGGTTACAGTGCATGTGCTACGGTCTTAGCAAGCGAGCGAATTACTTGTAGGTTGCCAGTTGAACTTGAGCTGAATTGAGTGACTGCTTTTCTCCGTCCGTCATGCTACATAGTTCGATGTGAGGTAAATGATGCTCTTTGTGGGCCTAGGCACAAATGAACACTTCGCCTGAAAGGTTGTTCATATTGATTATTGAAGTGTGGCCTCAATCGTGAATGTATGCTCGTTTGTGAGCCTAATCAGGAGTGCACACTCATCCGCCCACTAAGACGAGAATATATGTTATCTCAAGGCCTAGCCGGAAGTGTACACTGCTAGAACACCCAGTTCGTGGCTGGTCGAGAGGCTACCTGCTAAGACCTTGCTAGAGAGGGTCGTCATCTGCCCTTGTCCTGTTTCGGGATACCTCGTCTAGGGCATGGTGCATCTCATTACGCTACAAAAGATGATTCACCAAGGTCGTTTGTTGCGCGAAGGCGCTAGTCAATTCTATGACTTGTTAAGACAAATGTTGTTCGCCAAGCTGGATAAAAGAGTTTGGACGATATGCGTCTTATTGAGTAGTGGAAGTGTAATGGACTTTGGGCACTAGATTTGAGCTGGGATACGTCAAATTTGCAAAAAATTGGAGTGAAAAAACCCCTGGTTTAATAGTTGGTCCAGAAATCTAAAGCCGGGACGGTTAAACTAGTCTTGTACTAATTGGGATCACTAGGTGGACCGCGGGAACAAGTTGGGCCATGAAATTACGTTGAGCCACGTGCAGGGCGTATGTGTGCGGTGCGGTTTGGCCTGCTTGGCCTTGGGCTGATGGTGTAATGGGCTATCATTGGGCTTAGAGCGCTTTAGGCTCGTGCTGAGTCATGGCTTAGGCTTATTCTCGCTTGGCTTGGGTTGGCTCGCCATAGGCATGGGACTGTGTAGGTTGGACTGGCGCTGGGCATTGCTGCATTGGGCCTGTAGCTCCTGGGCTTGCTGGAGCGTAATGATTTGGACTGCTTCGCATTGGGTTGGTTACCTGAGGCAGGCCGCCACAGTGGTGCCCATTAGGGGTAATGCCGATCCTTTAGTCATCATGTTAAGCCTCGTGGATCGTCATGGTGGGACTATGTCGTGATCTCCATCACTTGGTCCAGATCTTGGAACATAGGAAGTTTCGTTCGTCATGGTTTCTAAATTTCCTGTCATTGTACTTTTCTTTTATGTTTATTCAAAGAATTTTATAAAAAAATTCTGGGAATAAGAACGTACGAAAAATCTACGAATGAACGAGAAATGAGAAACCTTGAATGCGAGAGTCTTCTTCAAGTGTGTGAATCAAACTCTCAATGAAAGCATCAATTTGTGGATACAAATTTCCGCCATCTTCTCTTTTGACAAAAATGCACCTACAAAATAATAACACCTAAGATTAAGGCCAAAAGCCTCATGTGCCCATGATGAATGGGGTTGGGGGGGGGGGGCTGTGGCCAAAAAATCTTCAATGTCAAAGTTAGAATTTTGAAAAGAATGTATTTTGGAGTTTGTGGGTAGCAAATGACCTAGCATTTTAGTGGGATAAGAGCGGTATTTATAGGAGAGTGGCCGGCCATATATGGTGTAATTGGGTGAATAATTGCAAGTTATTTGCAATTAACATGGCAATTATTCCTAATTTAAATAGGAAGTTTTGGGAGTTACTTTTTGAATAAAATCAATAAGGGATTGATGAGGAGTGATGAGAGGAATATGAAATAAATTTCATATTGGTCACCTTTGACTCTTCCTTGATTGAGTCGTTATTGTCCATTGCATGCGCGTGAGAATTCCGATTTGCCTCAGGGGTAATCTTATCCTTCTTGTCTAAAAATTCACGTGTCACTTCCATGATTTTTAGGATTATTTTTGGCTCCATATAAAGCACAGAAAATAAAACTACAAATTAAAATAAAATATTATCAATCATGTCTTCAACATAAACTTTAATAATTAAATTCGGAGATGCAACCTGTGATATATGATTATGAATTTTAAGATATTTAAAGATGAACGTTCATTAAGAAATATGAATATTCACTGTATTATATAACAAATGAACCTTACGGCATCTGAATATGAATCTTATGAAATATATGAACATTATGATATCTCATTCTTATGAGTTTCGTGTTGATCATTTCACTCACCTGAAATGCCATCAAGAATGATAGTAATATCTCTGCACACTCCAATCTTGATCACAGTCTCTCACAATGTGGTTCAAGATTCTTGTGTGTATTGGTTTGAACAAAATATAAGAGTTTTTCGGATATTTAATAGATGTGTCATAAATATAGACAATATCTGACGATTTTAGCCTAAACTTAAGAGTTTCTTCAGTATGAGGTGAAGTTTAGACTTCACTTCCCATTTTCATATCTTTCTATAATTTTCTGGATATTTCTATGAAAATATAGACCATATCGAAGAAATTTAAACACTAGATTACATAATCGAAGAAATTTAAACACTAGATTACATAATCTACATCCAATAGAATCAAAGATACCAATTAGTACCATATAGTCCTGGCTACCCAACCTTCTTTACTCATGGCCCAAGCTCTACTGACATGGATGCAAATTACGCAACCTATATAAAATGGAGAAGACATCACGAATAATGTCAAGCAAGAGTAACGCATTATAAACGCATATAAAATACCATTTTATTGATGAAGGATGATCAATTTGGCCCAAGTGTTTGTTAGGACTTTCACCTTCATCCTCACCGTTTTAATTTGGAAGTAATATTTTTGTACTCTAGCTAATGTGACTAAACAATGCCTGGAAATTAATAGCAACTACAACAAGAAGTTTTATTTTATTAAGTGGGTTTGGCTGTATAAATTTTAGAATGTTTGTGTTATGTTTTGCACCAAGTCTATCATTAGTTCCAAATACTCTATATCTTTTCTTATAGTTACTTTCAAAGTCTTCTTAGTTCTTCCTTTATCCTTTTTGCTTTGAGCCTCCGTTTTAGAATCTTATCTTCTAACCAGTGCATCTGTAAATCTTCGGTTCACATGTTCAAACCATCTTAATCGATTTTCTTTCATCTTATCTTAAAATATGGTCGCTTCTACTTTATCTTGGATATTCTTGTTTCTAATCTTACTATTTCTCGTGTTTCCACACATTCAACAAAGTATTCTCATTTCTGTTACACTCATTAATGCCTTAAAATTAAGGGAACTTTAATGAAAAGCTCTCGGTATTGTTCATTTTAACAAAAAATCACATTTTTACACTAAAAAATCAATCATGTTACTATTTAATTTATTCTTTATTTTATCCTTATCGTTAAAACTCAAAATTTTCAAACTCTTTTCATTAGTTTTCTTTAAAATTAATGTTTTCATTTTTCTTTTCAATATCCAGAAAAGATATTGCCCGTTCTGCAAGTTGAAAACCAAGATGTATGTTGACACCGATGAGTCAAGGTCTTCATTGCACGTGGAACTACTACTACTCAGTACTCCAGTACAGTGCCACTTTGGATTTTGTACAATGTCACAAATCTCGAGGAAAAAGTCAATCTTTAAATGCCGTCTAGGTCTATGGGTCCAGAACACCAACCCGAAACCCTACCACCTATCAATGCTCCTCCTCTCCTCTTCTCTTCCCATATGCCCTTCTTGTCCTTCCGACCAACTGTCGGCGAGAATATTATATAATTCATAACAGGGTATTTCTGAATAAATAAACAAGTAAAATAACACAGTGTACGTGTTTGTTTTAGGCTGAGCTGTTTGTTTTATATACAATGATAAAGCTGAGCTGTTTGTTTGTACTTTCACTTTACAATTTGGAGGCACACGTATTTTGTAGTTTGATTTCATCTTTAGCTTCCACCCACCTTCCAAATGTCTCGAACCAATATCACTTGACTCTAGTCTCCATTTCCTACTTGTATATATATTGTTTCCCTCTAAACCTCTCTCACCACAAAAACCTCAAAATTTTAAGCCCTCTCTCTCTCTCTCTCTCTCTCTCTCTCTCTTGATCACATACAATTTACAGAAATATGGTTTCATCATCAGCATCAACTTCTCTGATGATCTCTCCAAGAAAACTAAGGTCAGATTTGTATTCTTACTCATACCAAGATGATTCAGAAACCCCACTAGTGGTTAATGTTCTTGCTTCTCTGATTGAGAGAAACATGGCAAGGAACCAGAGGATTGCCAAGAATTGCAGCAGCCTTTGGTACATGTCCAAGGACATGAAAAAGACTAGGATTTTTGAGTGTCATGAGACTCCTGACCTGACAATTCAGTCATACTTAGAGAGGATTTTCAGGTACACAAGAGCTGGGCCGTCTGTGTATGTTGTTGCGTATGTGTATATTGATCGGTTTTGCCAGAACAATCCTGCATTTAAGATCAATGTCACTAATGTCCATAGGCTCCTCATCACAACTATAATGGTGGCTTCCAAGTACGTTGAAGACATGTAAGTCTCTCTCCCCTTCCTTAAGTTCCCGAGATCCTATGATTGATCTCTTTCACAATATCGCTTATATGTGAACAAAAGTTCTAATATGAAGTATACATTTTTTTTCTTGACAGGAATTACAGAAATTCATACTTCGCAAGAGTTGGGGGATTGACAACCAATGAATTGAACAAGTTGGAGCTTGAATTTTTGTTCTTAATGGGGTTCAAATTGCATGTGAATGTGAGTGTGTTTGAGAGCTATTGTTGTCACTTGGAAAGAGAAGTTAGCATTGGAGGAGGGTACCACATAGAGAGCACATTGAGATGTGCAGAAGAAATCAAAAGAAGGCAAAACGAAGAGAGAAGATACAATCAGTTTGCTGGTGTTTTGCTGTAGTTCAAATGAGGGATATTTCTTTCCCCTTTTTATTGGGATTTTATCCTATACCATTCTTCTGTAAATATTGGTTTATAATATTTGTGAAAATGTATCATTTGGGTGGTTCAGGGAAGCTAATACAGAGTGTTGTCCTATTTTTTAGGTAAAGAAAAAGTACAATATTTAATTTCCAAATTGGCCTAATTATTGGTAACTGTGAAATCAAAGTAGAATAAGACCATGAAAGTGATTGAATTCTCCAGGTAAAAACAATGTGCAGCGGCCATTAAACACATCTAATTAATAGATGGAGGTGATGAGATTACTACATAATATAAGATATTTCGAATTTTTTAGTGTTAGATTTTTATTAAAAAATACAACAAAATAGGAATTACTCGTTAAAAAATTTTAGAATATCTCATATTACTCCACATCATTGTAAAATTTTGTGGAGACGACACTCTCTTAGTCTTAGAGCAGTTCCACCCCTAATACAAATGCACCAACACCCAGCGCATTTATCCACTCAGTGAACAATAATAGACCTCAATTGAACAGTAATAGGCCAAATGCATCTCCATCCCTAAAACTAAATAGCCTAGTCAATTTTATTAATTTTTATTATAAAATAATAAAATGACTTTTATTTTCTGACTTTTTAATAAAATAATAATAATAATATTATTATTAAAATATGCACGCTGAGCGAACCAAATTGTTATCCTCATCGTCCTCCTCCAATAAAACCAAAAGAGAGAGAGAGCTGAGAGTTTGTGCCGCATGCTGAGCAGCTGAGCTTTGGGGTTTAATTTCTGCATCTCCACCCCTACACTTCCCTTCCATTCTCACCGCCTCCTCCAAACCTCCACACCTCCACACCTCATGTCCTTCAAATATTTTTAATTTCTACATCTCACACCTCTTCATCGTCGAACCAAATTGTTATCCTCATCATCCTCCTCCAATAAAACCAGAAGAGAGAGAGAGAGAGAGAGAGAGAGCTGAGAGTTTGTGCTGCAGGCTGAGCAGCTGAGCTTTGGGGTTTAATTTCTGCATCTCCACCCCTGCATTTCCCTTCCATTCTCACCGCCGCCTCCAAACCTCCACACATCCACACCTCATGTCCTTCAAATATTTTTAATTTCTGCATCTCCACACCTCTTCATCGTCCGCTTCGTCCTCCCGTCCTTCTCCCTCCGTGGCTCCTTCCCTCTCGACACCCTCTCCTGCCTTGACCAGCTCCGCTCCTCAGCCTCCACAACAACTCCCTCTCTGGCGCAAAAAATAAAAATAAAAAAGGTGGTCGACATCACGCTGGTGTCAACATAGCGTCAGATGGGCTGGTCCCAAGGTTTGTCAATTTTGGGCTAGCCTGGAGACCAGCTTGGGCCAAGTGGCAGGCAATCTGCTGGGCTGGAAGGAGTTCCCTAGGTGTCGGGCCATTTTTTTGGCTGTGTGCTGGCCTATCCCACCGCCGATGGAAGTGCTCTTATGGAATTGCTGCCGTCCAGGTTGTTTTGGAACATTAGGGATGCTGGATAAGTTAAATAAAAGGATTCCTTAGTTCTTTTTTACTTTTAATTTGGTGAGGTGAACAAGTAGACAAATGAAGGCGGCTACTTTGGAAGTGTGTTAAGAAAAAGGTAACAAACATGACAAAAAGATGTAATTAAGAAACTACCATCCAGTTCTTAAAACTACATACTCACTTTCTCTATTACTCCACAAAAATCTTATTCATTTTAATTTGTTTCTTCACGCATGTGGGCTAATCAAAGTAACAGGAAAGGAAGAGATGCCATTTGTAAAGCACAAACATGAAGACTTGACCTTCTCCTTTGATCATTACTCTTGGGTTTGAATCCGTTAAACTGCATGTTGAACGTATTAAAAAGTTGCAAAGGATCAAGATTATGGTGGAGGATGCATCATTACCGACAAACGACAAAAATTAAGGAGGAAAAAGTGAAGAAAAAGAAAACAAATTGCAGTGGTGGAGAGGCCAAGTTCTTGGTAGGAGGAGCATCTTCTACCATTATAGACAGGCAAAGAATGATCAAAAGAGTACTTTTATTGTTAGTCAAAGATCAAAAGAGTACTTAAACACTATTTACTTCATCGTAAAATTGTTTTTATGCCTTGAAGGTCACTCATTTGATGTGGTTGCTTTTAGTTTTATGTTGTTAAACTCTTCGTTAATTCAACAGAAGGCAATGCTTATTCTTATTCACTATTCTCACATATCGTATGTATAATCAAAATAGAATCCAAGGAATGGAATTAACCTAAGAGACAAGGGATCTAAGGAAGTTAGATCAATGAGACATTTCTCTTATGTTAATTCCTAACACGTTCGTAGTCATAGGATTGTCAATCGGGTATTAACAATTTGCCACTAGTATGTATTATTTCAACACAATTGTGAGTATGACTTGTCTCAAGTCATCAGTGTTAGACATCAAGACAAACACATGGGTACTCAAAAGGTTATTGAGTTCTTTGAATAACGATTAACAAAGAGTTCTTATATACATGTCATGTAAGAAATCATAAGTTGCAATAATGCACAGTAATCATTTGACCTGAGATACCACAATTGCCTTTTGGGGACATCTTTGGTCGTTTAACAATGTAACAAAGACCATGCTCCATTTTGGGCATGTTCTAGCATTGTTTGGATCATTGATTTACTCATAGATATATATATATATATATATATATATATATATATATATATGAATGTACAACAAGGGATCTCTAACCCTTGATCATAGAAGGTGAATACTATGTGCTATGATTCAGAAGTCTTTGGCCAAAATGCATGAATATTATTTAGAAAGAATGTACCAAATCATATTCACATGAATTATAAATAAAATAATCACATTGGATAGTAGACATGAATGACTACCAACCAAACAATGTAATTAAGAGTATTGAATTAGCTAGAGAAGGACCGTATTGCATTGCAATTGTAATTGAATAGGTTCTTCATCACTTCTACTAAGCTTGGGTAGCCATGACATACTGATAGGTGTCACTCATGGTTTGTGGGAACTTGAAGATTAGCCATTACTAATCTTCATTATAGGGAGAATTAAAAGTAAGTTTTAATTCACAATCAATTAGTAAGAGTTACAATCGCCTATTGCCTCACTAACTAGAACCTAATGGATCAGAAGAATGAGATTGAAGAAATATAACATAATTAAATAGTTTAATTGAGTATGGTTGAGATCGTTAAAATTAGAAAGGCATATAAAAGCGGAACTAAGGCGTTAACACCATTAGGACTTTGTGAGAAGGAATTTGGAGGAACAGCTCTCCCTTTCCTCTCAAGTAGGCCGGCCATTTGGAAGAGATTTAGCTAGCACCAAATAGTCTCCTAGATCATCCATCTCCTATTCACATCTCACCCTCGTATGGAGACATAGAGATTCCATCCTTTTGGAACTTGAACATCCCATTCAAAACATCCATGGAGTAAAAATCCAAGCAGCAAGCAGAGAAATTGAAGGCCCCCCCTTGAGTGATAACCTTGTGAAAACAGACATGAGCTTTAAAAGTAAAAAGCTTCATCCTTCTTCTCTCTGTCAATTTGTGTTGGGTCATGGTTCATACTCACTAGCTAGGCTTATGACTTTCATGGATAAAGATTTATTTTGACTTTATGCTTGCATTATTTCCGCCTCTAATATTAATTTCAATGCATGTGTTGCTCAAAAAATTTTAAAATGGACAAAGTTTTTCCTTGAAAAATTTCACCGTCCTTACATATTACGGGCATACTTTTGCCACTACTACAATATTAGCTTTAGGTGTCAGATGATGGTGGCGGTTTAATAAGCCATTATGTCGGATAAAAGATATCCGACACATTATTAAGTTAGTGTCGGATAACAACGAAATCCTGTCGGTTATGTCCGACATAAATTCCTGGTGGATATTTAGTGTTGGTTGCAACCTCCATAAAATTATTATAACCACCAGTATTTTTGAATTCATTTTCTTAAATATTTTTAACATATTCTGGCGGTTTTTAAGTTAATTGTGGCGGTTATAACCGATAGAAATTGACTATTTTATTATTTTAGTTTCTGGCGGTTATTATTTTAGTATTATGGCGGTTATGACCAGCAGAAATTGACTATTTTATTATTTTAGTTTCTGGCCATTATTATTTTAGTATTATGGCGGTTATAACCGACATAAATTGACTATTTTATTATTTTTATGCCAAATATTTTTCAATTTGTTGTTCATTCAGATTTCTTGGTTAGAAAAAAATATTTTAGTTTGTGTGGTAAAATTTAAAATGTTATATATTGGTTAAAAAAGAAAAAAAAAACATGGTGTAAATATTTTAAATTGATGATCGAATTCATTCATTGCATTCTTATAGGGTCGAGGAGTGTAGTTATAAAAAATCATCAAAATAGAAGTTAAAATAACCGTTAAATTATGATTTTTTGTTTATAACCATCGAAAACTTTTGTTCTATTATCTAATCTCTGAATGTTTGTTTTTTATTTTTACGTATGCGATCTCAGAGTCTGTACAAACAAGTTTGAAGGTTGGATAGTTAAAAAACATTTCTTAGAATGCGTATTGCATCAAAACGGTAGATTAAACAAACACTTAGGGTTAATATTATACTTCCATTAAGTATAAAATAAGATTTTGTGATATTCACTAGTAATATTTTAAATTGAAGATAGAATTCGTTCATTGCATTCTTATATAGTCAAGGAGTGTAGCTGTAAAAAAATCATCAAAACCGGAGCTAAAATAACCGTTAAATTGTGATTTTTCGTTTATAACCGTTGAAAACTTTTGTTCCGTTACCTAATCTCTGAATATTTTTGTTTTTTTTATTTTTTATTTTGTGATTTTTTACGTATGGGATCTTGTAGAATCTACAAACAAGTTTGATGGTTAGATCATTGAAACTAGTTTCGTAGAATGCATATCTCCGTTAAATTTGCCTAAATTTTGAAGTGGGAAAAGTAATTTGTGCTAAATTTTTATTTATGTTTTTCAAGTATTGATTAGGCAAAATATAGTTTGTGTGATGACATTTTCATTGTACAATTATCTTTTTGTTTCTTTATCGCATATTTTACGTGGGTTATAATCTATTAAACCAAACAATTATTTATTTAAATTTTAAAAACGTATTCAATTTAAATACATATTATTTATTTATTTATTAAACCAAACAATTATTATTTTACTTTTTAAAATTGTAACAAAATTTTGGAGGGATTTTTTCCGCCATTTATTTTCTATCGGTTATAACCGACAGTAATGAAAATTTTCTATCGGTTTATATTTTAAAAAATGTTTTTGTCGGTTTTAACCAACCGTAATGAAAATTTTCCAAAATAAAACCCCTCCAACTCTTCCTTGTGCTGGTGCCTTCTCTCTTCCCCCTTAATTAAACCACACCCCCCCCCCTCTCCCCCCCTTTGGATGAGTTGTGAATTTGGATGATTTTTGAGTGAGGGATGTGTGAAACTGTTTATACTGTGGATTTGAAGGACAAATTGGATATGCGCTTGTGCCAATGATCACAAGGGGAATCATGCTCGGAGCGGATCAGCCAGTGATTCTGCACTTGCTCGATATTCCACCGGCTGCTGAGGCTTTGAATGGTGTCAAGATGGAGTTGATGGATGCCGCTTTCCCTCTGCTTAAAGGTAAATATCGAATAGAATTACTCGACTGATTTGTTATCTGTATATGGAACTGTGTTTTTATGTGTGTATGTTGTGGTGGAGTTTGATGTAATTGGCACTTGTTGTCAACATCGCCGTGATGGTCGGTGGCTTCCCAAGGAAAGAAGGCATGGAAAGGAAAGATGTCATGACAACGAACGTTTCCATCTACAAGTCCCAAGCTTCTGCACTGGAAAAGCATGCCGCTCCCAACTGCAAGGTAAAAAAATATTTAAATGTAACAAAAATTATTGGGTAGTTTGTTGATTTTATTAGGCATATGTTACTTGGTAATGATATGGATTTGTGCACGATTCAGATACACAACTCTATTTTCATGCAGATGGCTGATTTCGTCATTTTGTTTCAATGGTGTTATGCTATCTGCTCTGTTTTCAACGGTATTATGTAGTTGATCAACCCCCTTGGAAACCAAATAGCTTTTTATATTTTTTTTATTATTAATATATTTGCTGTCAGTTTTACTATTATTTATTCATTATTAATAAATTCTCTGTCGGTTATATCCGACACAAGTTTATGTCGGTTTTAGAGTAATTTCTGTCGGTTTTATCCGACAGAGAATGTTCTTATTTATTCATTATAATATATACTCTGTCGGTTATATCTGACACAAGTTTTGTCGATTTTAGAAGTTCTGTCGGTTTTAGAGTTTATCATAGCGATACTAATAAATGGTTTTGTAGTAGTGTGCGCCTCTTTCCCTTTTTCGTTCAACAGTATTTTCGAATGATGATGACACGTTTGAAGAGAATGAGTGCTATAAGAATATAGAGATTTTATCTTCAAAAGAAAATTTACAATAATCTTGAATCCCAATATTGACTACGCATCGCTGAGACCTTTCAGTAAAGGTAAAGCCTAATAACAATTTAGAAATAATTCTTAACATGTGATTCTTCTTTACCCCTTCTACATTTAGAAGTCGTTAATAACTTTTTTATGGTGAAATTTGTGTCTTGAATCCTACATGGACTTGAGCTAGCATTTTAGATTGGATATTAGCTTTTTACGATTTCTTCGAAACTATTCTGTGAAGGAGAAGATATTCCATCTTTAAGACATAAATTATTTTGAATAGATATGCGACAACTAAGTACTTAGTTCATGACCATTTAGTTTAGTAACATCAATTTTTTACTTTATTAGACAATGCACTGAGTTCAAATTCCATAGACAACAAATGTTGAATAATATATTAAAAATTGGTAGTTTTTTTCAAACAAGATGATGTTATGAAATACTCTAATCTATGAGGAAACATAATTGATTCGAGCGCAATGGGTGTCGGATACTGCATTTGGCCAATTAGACTCATCCATATCTGCATAAAAAAAGTAGTTTAAGATTTACATTAGTAAGATTAGAGAGATGCTAGTACTAAGTAGTTACTGCCCCAGCTACCGCAAGGCTCTGGAGCATCTTGTGAACACTTTCAAGCTCTAGACCTTTTCTGGGTGATCCTAGACATGAATAGCTGCACACCATACAACTGTTCGCTTTATAATGATTAAAAAAAATAAAAAAATAAAAAGTTTCTTTAATTTTGGTGGGTTTATGGATGATCGATCCACTATCTCAAGTTGACTATATAAAATACTTACGAAAATAGATCGATATGCCATGGTTGGTATAAGGACCAGTACTGCCTCAACATTTTGTTGATGATATTGGTGCGCGGGGGCCATTAGTATACAAAATAATATGTTGGTGGTGAGTCCTACAAAAATCTGAGGGTAGTCATGGTGTTGATACTTGTATATACCTCATTTCCTAGAAGCTGAAATATTCATATATTTTATAGTCAACTTTTTCATATGCAGACCAATTCCAGCTAGTGCATCTATCCAAACCTCAAAAACAAAAATAAAGATAGAGGAAAGAAGGATTAAGCTTTCGTAAAATAATAAACTAGTTGGTAAATAAAATAAAAGCTATAATAATATGAATCAGAAGTTTGCAGCACCATTGTTTACCACCCCTTTTCTGAATGACCAAATACACTTTAAAATCCTCACTGCACTAACATTATCATAAGCTCATAACACAACAAAAACTGTCTCCCACTCTACAAGTAATACCTACAAGTAATCGGCTACAACCTTATATTAAAACGCTTCACTGCACCTATGTAATAATTCCAACAGTTCATTTTTTTTATCATTTAAAAATTATTTTTAGAAAATTTATTTAATTTACAAACCATTTAGCAATCCATATGTGTCGAACAAATCGATGATTACAATAACAAACAATATCTTAACGATTAACCATCTGAATGATCTTCAAATCAAATGAAACTTATTAGAGATAATCTTTACACAATGATAAAGAGAATGAATGAGTCAGATTATGATATTTATATAATGAGATTATGTTAGGAATGGCTCGCAGTGTCCCCTCTATATATGTTCACCTAATTTCCAATATACAATCAGTGACTAATCTAATTCTCAAATAACACACACTCTCTCTCATCCGGTACCGAGAGTTATAATTTGTGCCTGCTATATATGTACTTTCCTTGCTAACATATATAAGGCAATCTAATTTCACTTGCCTGATTCATATTTCTCAGATCCTTAGTTTCACTTAATTTCTTGGATCCTTTTAGTACTGCTTTCACATTAATTAGGTTCCTTGATCAAATTGTTTAGTATATTACAAGAACTGGTTGTCCATGTTACAAAGCAGGTAGGAATGTGAAAACATCAATATATATTACTAGATCCACCTATCCCAAGAGAAAGCAACATTGCTCACCCCTATCATGTTCTCAAATATCCAACAAAAATATACACATAATCAGCATCGTACGTGGGTCTTCTCTTTTATTATGTTGTAGACTCACATTTTAATCATGGATATTGTTTCATTAATAAATTCAAGAAAATGTAATGTATGTAGCACCACCCTTATTTTTAATTCACGTTAAAATTTAATTAATAATTGAACAAATCTTCTCGTTTAGGTTATTCTTTCTATTTCCAACCATTCAAAATGGAAGAGAAGTTTGAACTTATTTTCGGTAATCTTGAATAAACAATATATATGTTTAATCGTAAACGATACTATAGTATAAACAAATTATCGTCAATGACAGGGGAATCTCTTTTATGTTCATATAGACATATTGTATTTGGTTAAATAGACACAAAATCAGATGTTAATTTGGTCTATGCCTCCAAGTCCACGATCATTTACCTTTTTTTTGTGTTTTTTTTTTTTTTTTTTTTTTTTAAGGAAACGATAGAATTTCATTGCTAATCAGCCACTTACATGGATGCTAGTTGGGTACAAATGCTCCAGTGATCAATTGCTTGATCTGGAGGTAATAGGCACAAATTACAAATAATTGAAACCCCTAAATGGCTGTCACACAAATCACACCTTTGCAACGTCTTCAGAAACCAAAGGAAGATTGAAGGGCGAATTGACTAGGGTTTGAATAATAAGCAATTGGGTGAATGATTTTCTAATTGCTCTCATTGTCAACAATACAAGGTATTTATACAAATACAAGACTCAATTACACCTATTTCTAAGGCTAGAAATTCGTGATCCACCTTTGGTGGGATTTGATCTAAACTAAATTGTGGGTGCAAATTTCCGCCTCCTTCTTCTTGGACAAAATTGCACCTACAAAACAATTAACACCTTAGGGTCAAGGCCAAGAGCCTCACGCGCCCATGATGAATGGGGGGGGCTTTGGCCGAAGAACCTCCGATGCCAAAGTTAGAATTTAGAGAGAAAAGTGTTTAGAGAGTTTTTGGAGTTTTGCAAGAGTGTGGACTTAGGTTTTTAGAGGAAATGAGGTTGAATATATAGTACATGGCCGGTCCCCCTCTTGAGTAAAGGTCGGCCCTTTGGGGTATTTTTGTGTGAAATGGGTGATTTAATTGGTAATTAATGGATTAATTAGGAATAAATCCATTGATTAGCCAATTAACTCAATTTATATGAAATGTTTTGAAGGTTATGAAATAATTACCTTGTTGGGCTGCTCGTAGGAAAGGGCAGCAGGTGTAGAGATTTTCTTGCTTTAGGAAACGTAGGATTGTTTCCTATTTTGATGTTGATTCTCTCTTTAATAGGAAATTAGATCCTTCTAGGAAAGGGAAATAAATTTCTCTCAAAGCCTATTTAAGTCCACCTTAAGTGGGTTATCAAATCAACTTTGGAGAACAATTTATTATACCCTACAAGAGAGAGAGAGAGAGAGAGAGAGAGAGAGAGCTTAGAGGATATTTGTTCCCCCTCCTCTAGCAATCTTCTACATCTTGCCCATGCAAAGGATCATCTTTCGTTGCTTTCTTCGTCTTCTCCACGCCGCATCGAGGTAAGAAAAAATTAATTTTCCTTGTCTTCTTCTTGGATAGTGTTGTCATGGGGCAGCTGTCGGGGTGGTACGGCACGTCGGCTGGCAAAAGCCAGGAGCCGGCTCGGCATGGGCCAAGAATGTGTTGTGGCAGGGACCATTGCTTGGGCTGCTTGGCTTGGCTAGAGCCAAGGGTAGCTTGCGCGGATTGAGGTGCTGAGGTGCAGTGTTAGGCGAGCCACATGGTTTATGTCCTTTGGGCTCTTAGACTTGACGGGGGCTAGGCTGGCGATTGAGAGAGATGAGGAGGTCAATGGCCTCATGGGCTGCTGGAATGCTGGGTATGCAGACCTCCTGCCTGCTGGTCTGAGAGAAAAAATGAGGAAAAAACCAGTATGGGTTGAGTTCCCTTCCTGAGTACCGTGAATAGCGTTGGTTGCTTAGTTTTCTTCGTCGAAAGAAATGTAGGTTGCTTCCGAGATAGAAGGTAAAGAGGATCAAGGCGGATACTTTGGCTCGTCTGATCGCTGTCATGGAGCCTACTGTGAATGAAGGTGTAAAGAAAAGATCTTCCCTGTTTGCTCAAGAGATGCTGGTTAAGAAAAAACTGAAGACTTCCTTCGCTGTTCATGAGGGTCTGCCTGTTGTCGAGAGGCTTGTGATTGACATGACTTCTCCCAATGGGAAGACAAATGAGGCCGCTAGATTTGAGCCTATGGTGCCAGCTATATCGAGAATGGCTAATTTGATTGCTGATAGTATTGCTCAGTGTAAAGGTCTTGTCATGCCCCCAGTGCCGAAGTCTGTGCCAAGATGTCCGTTGGGAGCTAAATCCGGTTCTCATTCAGAAATGCTTGCTATTATGAAGAATGGTAAGGTGGACTCTGCTGCTAAAATGGCGTTAAGGCCCATTCTCTTTGCTGCTGAGATTAATTCGCCTGCTGGGAAGGAGAAGACTGCTTGCGTGGGTAGCTGTGAGAAATCCATTATGCTTGCTTCTGGGGAAGCTGCTGAGATTTGTGTGCTCTTGAAACCAGATCTGCTTGAAGACATAGATGCTTGTGCCAAATTTGTCAATGGCATTAGAAATGTTTGTTTGCCCAAGTTCCTTTGTGAAACATACGACCCAATATAAAAAGACTACTCTGCTTGTTATAATGCATATATAGCAAGGCTGCCAAGGAGGTGGTGAAGACTATGGTAGCTAAAGTTTATTCCACGACCGAAGAGATGAAGAGGTTGGACTTTGAGCTCGTTTTTGAAGGGGTTTAATATTTTTGCCCCCACTTCTCTACAACTTGAGACCGCTCGCTAAGAGATCATTGACTTGAAAACTAGGCTTGACGCGATCCAAGTTAAGTATGAAAGTGCAGAGAAGGATATTGGATGCTACATACCTTAGATTCAAGATCTTGAGTTTGCAGTTTCTGAGCTTTGTTTCGCTGCTTATGCAAAGGATAAAGAGTTTATTGTTGCTTATAATTAAGTGATCAACTTCAAGAGAATTGTCGATAGGCTTGAACCCCAAGTGTTGGAACTTCAAGATGTACTAAAGATCAATGAAAGTCTGAAGAAGGAAGTGAATGAGCTACAGCGTGTTCGTGTTGGTTTGCTCGAGGAGAATGAGCAGCTAAAGGGTGAGAAGAATGGGCTTGAGGTTTCAAGAGATTCTCTATTTCTCCAGAAAATTTACTTGCTTTTACTTTTGAGGCTTTCATTGGTGAAGTAGTTGAAGAAGTTAGTGCCCAGGCTAGGGCAGCCAGGGGTGAAACGCTAGATGATGCCACTGCTAAGAGCGTCGCTGCTGCTAAAGGTGTGGTGACCTAGTAGTCGTGAGATGTCCAAGCTGCTGAAGTGCAGTCTTCTATGTAGCCTTTTGGATTTTCTTTGTTTTTTCTTATAGCTCTTGTTTTTCTTAAACTCATTCGGCCTTTGCAAGTTGTTTATAAACATGCTTCCTTCGCTTTTCTTCATTTTTGCTTCTTTTGTTCATGCCCTAACCTTTATACTTTATAGACCAGTGGCAAGCGTGCTACTTTTCTATAAGCAGACAGGCCTGCGTAACCTATGCAGCCGTAGGTGTTGGTGTAGAGCTTTGTAAAGTTGTTAGCCATAGGGTTGGTAGCCAGATGCTTTACTTACAGAAGCAGACAAGTCTGCGTAACCACTAAGCTGTTAACCTTGGCTTTCTCCAATTCTGTAAATTACGTAGCAAGAATCACAATGTTTTAGGACTTGGTTTAAGTTGTTCCGTACTTGCTAGAGGTAAAGCTTATCTACTACGTAGCATGTCGGTAGTGGATAAAGCTTTGTATATGCACGCTAGCTTGTTTAACCTTTCACAAGAATGTGCGGTTGTATAAGTCTAGCATGGCATTACTACTCGAAGGGTAAGCCATAGGTAGTCTTCTGGAAACCGTAGGCTACCTTAGTGCACTTGGTAGCAGTTTTAGGGTTCCAGGACAGCCGTTCATTGGATGTACTGCGTAATGTGCCCCCTCCGTCTCTAGGGCTCGGTTCCCCACGGTTAGCTAAGCCTTGAAAAAGACCATTGTGGCTACTTCTAGGAATCCTGGCGTAAGCCATCATGTATCTAGTTATACTAGGGTAGCCAGGCTCATCCACGTCTAAAGATTCGAAGTGTAGAGTTTATCCTCACGTCTTGGAGAGCTAACCCATGTGGGTGTCGAGGAATTGGTTTACCCTCTCGCACTGGAGAGCATGGTTGGTCCTTTGGGGAAGGGGGTGCAATTCCTGCAATGAGTCTTTAAGAAGGGCACGGTCTTTTTTTGAAGTGTAGGAATGATCAATTGTTATAAGCTTCATTGAAAAATGAGTGAAATGAACGAGAACTTAGATGTAAGGTAAAAACTGCATAACAACTGGATAATCCTCAGCTTGTGAGGTGGTGTCCAACGAGCTGCTTGAGTTTTTGGGCTTTGATGTAGCGGCATGTCACACATGGTACTTCCTTAGATTGTAGGCGCTTCACTGCTTTTCGATCTTTTGTCATTTCATGGTGACGAGGGTGTAATTACTCTTGCCGCTTACTCTGCTGATCTTGTACGGACCTTCCTAGATGAAATCTATCTTTTTAGAGCATTCTTTGTGGGCAATGATGAAGACTTTTCTTAGGACTAGATCTTTGGGCTGGAACTTTCGGATTTTGGCCCTTTTGTTGTAGTTGAATATGAGCTGCTGCTGGTAGGCTGCGATGCAGATGATAGTCTGCTCGTGCTTCTCCTCTGCTTGATCTTAGCTTGTGGCCATCTCTTTACTGTTCTGCTCAATGCTTAGTAGTAGAGCGATGATACTTGGCTTGATGACATTGGGATGAATGGTTGCTTCTGAGCCAAATGCCAAAGAGAAAGGAGTTTCACCGGTTGCTCGGTTTTGGTGGTGGGATAAACCCATAGACATCCGGGGAGTTCGTCTGGCCATTTTCCCTTTTTGTTGGTGAAGGATTTCTTAGGGCAGTCGAGGATCATCTTGTTGAATGCTTCGGCCCATCTATTACCTTGAGGATATCTCGGCATGGACATATGCTGCTTGATGCCATACTTTTGGAAGAACTTCACCATATCTTTGCTCATGAATTGCGGGCCGTTGTCAGTGATGATGGACTGAAGGATGCCAAATTGGCATATGATGTTCCCCCATATGAAGTGCTCTATGTCCGTTTGAGTCGTGGTCCTCTTGGGCTCTGCTTCTACCCATTTGGTGAAGTAGTCGGTTGCCACGATTATCATTCCTTTACCCCCAGTAGCAGGCGGCATAAGTCCTACCAGGTCGATTGCCCACTGCTTAAATGGCCAATGACTCGTATGCGGGTGCAGCTCACTGGAGGGCAGTGCTGGTATAGGCTTGTAGCGTTGGCAGTGGTCACACTTTTGTACTAACTTTTTAGCATCTTGGTGCGTGGTAGGCCAATAGTAGCCTGTGTTAAGAGCCTTTTGTGTTAAGGATCGACCTCCGGAGTGATTTCCATAAACACCTTCGTGGATTGAGCTTAGAACCTTCAAGTCATCAGGAGGCATTAGATAGCGGAGATGTACTCCAGTGTAAGATCTTCGGATGAGAATGCCGTTGCACTTGTAGTAGTGTGCTGCCTTGATTTCGAGCTTCCTAGACTCCAATCTTTTCGTAAGGAATGTGCCATTGACCAGGTAGTCTACAATGGAATCTTGCCAGTTCGGAGTTGTACTAACCTGTGACACCTAGGCTACTGGCTTTGCCTCTATGCTTGGCTTGTCTAGATATTCCTCCGGGATAGAGCGTTTGAGTTGGTGGTCGAGGGCAAAGCCTAGGCCGGCTAGTACATCTATGTGAGCGTTGTCTGCCGTCAAGTCTTTTGCCATTTGAAGGCCTGCTAATAAGGTATTGTACTCTGTTTCGTTGTTGGGTACTTTGAAGCTTAGAGTGATCGCCTGTTCGGGTATCGAATCGGTTGGAGTGACAAGGACTACGCCTACTCTCGAACCATTGTAGTTGGATGAGTCGTCGACATACAAATGCCAGAAGTCTCTATTGGGTAGAGCAGGCGTGGCTAGGGCATGCTCAGCTACCTTCGGGGTGTTGTTGGGCCGCTCTATTGCATTGTGAATGCATGGTAGGGAGTCGTGGAGCTGGGGCCATATTACACGTAACAAGAGATGTTCAATTGTCTGTATTAGACCATTCTAGAGCTAAATTATGGAGCAAAGGTCGGCTAGGGCCATGTAACTCGCAGCAGGAGGTAGTGCTCAATTGCCGGTACATATTGCTCTTATGTAGAATCTTTTGGGGCGACGAGGACAAAAGTATGTCCTTCCAGTGTTCGTCTGCCCTTGGAGTGTCTTTTGGGCCTAGTTGTTGTGTTCGTCAGAAAACTTTGCATCCGCCAGGGTGTACGCCTTTATCGTTGCCCGTCTGGATTGGGCGGAATAATGCATCATGAGGATGACTACGTGCTTTTGAAGGTAAAACTTGAGCTTTCGGGTTGCAACAACTATTGCCAAAGTTAGTTTTTGAATTTTTGTTAGAATTGATGAAAGCTTTTGAACTGTCGAATTAAGGTAGTTGGGCCCCCAACTCTTCTCGTATGATGGTAGAGCTTATTACTGCTTCAGATACAATCAAACATTTGAATAAGTCCTCATCTACTTCTGGTTTGGATAGTAGGGAAGTGATGTCGGGTACTTCTTCAAGTTCTTGAATGTGCATTGGCAAGCCTCATCCCAAAGTGCATGCTTCTCTACCAGAGCGAAAGTGTTTACTAGAGTTAGATCTTCTTTCATGATCAATTTTCAGAATAGCGGGTGGTCTGCTAGAAGTCATTTTTGAAAGGCTGCTCTAGCTATCAAGTCGTTGCATCCGACTATCCTTGCATTTTCTGCTTTGAACCTTTTCACAAAGTCACGAAGCAATTCTTTTGGGTTCTTCTTGACGAACAAATGGTCGAACTTTTTTTTGATCAAGCGATAGGATGAATATTCTTTGGTAAAAACCAAAGAAAGTTCGTTGAAACGCTGGAGAGATTATGGTGGCAGGGTGTAAAACCAATCTTACGCTTTGCCTTGTAGAGTGATGGCGAATATCTTACACATAAGATTGTCGTTGTTTCAATAAAGGATCATTACGCTTCGGTAATGCTTTAAGTGTCTTTCCGGGTCTTCATCCCCTTTGAAATATATGAAATGTGGCATGCTGAACCCGTGTGAAAGCTTTGCCTGCTCGATCGCATCTGTGAAGGGTGACCTGTTTATGTTGGTCATGTTCCATCATAGTGCCTCGTCAGCAAGCTCATTACGTTGAAAATTACGCAATCGCTTAGTCATGAGTCTCTCTACTTCTTCCTGAATTTGCCTTTGTTGGGGTAACGGAGCTCTCGGCTGCCCCTAGCCGTGACTTGCTTGTCTAGGCTGCTCTTCCATATGGCTAGTCTATGCCGTGGATGCGGTCCGTGTGGTGCGTTCTTAGTAGGCGAGTAAGTTCTTCGTAGGCTGCTGGTTGAGCTTGAGCCAGATTAAGTAATTGTTTTTCTCCGTCCGTCGTGCTGTCTACTCCGATGTAAGATGAAAGATGCTCATTGCGGGCTTAGCCGTGAATGAACACTTTGCCTCGAAAGTTGCTCATGTTGACTATCAAAGTGTGACCCTAATCATGAATGTACACTCGTTCGTAGGCCTAGTCAAGAGTGTACGCTCCTCCGGGCGCTAAGACGGGGGTATATGCTATCTTGGGGGCCTAATCGGGGGTGTACACTGCCTAAATGCTCGGTTTGTGGCCGGTCGAGTGGCTGCTTGCCAGGACACTACTGGAGAGGTTCTTTGTCCGCCCTTGTTCTACTTTGAGACACCTCGTCTGGGGCACGTTGCATCTCGGTGCGCTGTAAGAGTTGGTTCACCAAGGTCGTTTGCTGTGCGATGACGCTCGTCAACTCTATGACTTGTCGAGACAAGTGTTGTTCTCCATTTGGGTTGGAATAGCTTGGAAGGAATGCATCTCCTTGAGTAGTGGAAGTGTGGTAGACTTTGGGCGCAAGATTTGAGTTGGAAAATGTCAAATCTGCAAAAAAATGTGGTGAAAATGCTCCTAGTTCGATCATCGATCCGGAAATTTGGATCTAGGATAGTTGAACTAATCTTGGATCGATTTGGGTTACTTGGAGGGCCATGGAATCAGACTGGGCCGCGGAAGCAGGTTAGGCCACGGAAGTAGGCTGCTGGGCAGGAGTAGGCTGGGCCACAGAAGTGGGCTGCTCGGTGTGTGGTACATATGGGTGCGAGGCTAGGGCTAGACTTGGTAACGCATTGGGCTCACATTGGGCTTGGAGTGACATGCCTTGGGTTATGGTTTTGGTGCCGTTGGCCTTGAATGGCACAGCTTAGTCTTGCTTAGATGGCACGGCTCGGGCCATGGTGATGGTGCCATGGACCTCGCCACGGATGGTGGTTGTGGTGGCTACCGCGGTGGTTGCCATGGGGGAGCCCCGTAAAGGTGGTGCCGCTTCACCTATGATCACATTTAACCTCGTGGATCGCCGTGGTCCCATCTCTTGAATGTTGAAATTTTCATTTGTTTAATTTTCTAAATTTCTAGCCATTGTACTTCTCTTTTACGTTTTATCAAAGAATTTTTGCAAATAAAAAATTCTAATAATAAGAACATACAAAAAATCTATAAATGGACAAGAAAATAGAAAACCTTGGATGCGAGAGTCCTCTACGAGTGTGGGACTCAACTTTCAATGAAAGCACCAATTTATGGATGCAAATTTCTGCCTCCTTCTTCTTGGACAAAATTGCACCTACAAAACAATTAACACCTTAGGGTCAAGGCCAAGAGCCTCATGAGCCCATGATGAATCGGGAAGGCTTTGGCCGAAGAACCTTTGATGCCAAAGTTAGAATTTAGAGAGAAAATTGTTTAGAGAATTTTTGGAGTTTTGCAAAAGTGTGGACTTAGGATAAGGATGGATGAAATAACTTTGAATTTGTTACCTATTTTGGGTACTTTTGACTTGATTGTGATATGTTTGTCCACTGCTCTCCCGTAGGAATTCCGGTGCTCCTTAAGGGTAATTTTGTCCTTTTTGCCCAAAAATCCACATGTTGCCTTTTGATTATTTTTGGCTCCACATAATTCAAGATAGTAAATATTACAAATATATTACAAAGATAATTCTTAACAGTTCCTCTCATGTTGAAGAGTGAATGTCATGAAGTCCCAACTTGTCACATAGTGTCACAAATTGATCTTTCCCCAAGGCTTTTGTGAATACATCTGCCAACTGGAAGTGTGTTGGTACATATGAAGGACTAATCATTCCAACTTGCAATTTTTCTCGAACTATGTGACAATCTATTTGAATGTGCTTCGTACGCTCATGGAAAACTGGATTTGCTGCAATATGCAAAGTTGCCTGATTATCACAAAACAATGATGTTAGAGCCCTTTGTGGGACTTTTAAATCCTGTAATATATAGCGTAGCCAAGTGAGCTCCAAACATGTGTTAGCCATAGCTTGATATTTGGCTTTTGCTGATGATCTAGAAACAATGGTTTGTTTCTTATACTTCCATGAGATGGGAGAGTTTCCAAGAAGTACACAATATCTAGTAACTGACCTTCTAGTGGCACGACAACCTCCCAATCTAAATCATAAAAGGCTTTCAAGGCAAGATTGTTCGAGGCAGGAAAAAACAAACCTTGACCAGGAGTACCTTTGATGTATTTGAGGATCCGTAAAGCAACATCCCAATGTGGTTTGCAAAGCTAATGAACAAACTCACTCAATGTTCGAACAAAGTAAGCTATATCAAGCCTTGTGATGGTAAGATAAATCAGTCTGCCAACCAATCTTCTGTATTTAGTTGGATCATTTAGCAACGCTTCATCTGTGGGAGTAAGCTTCAAATTTTGCTCCATAGGAAATTTGTCTAGGCGTGCGCCTATAAGTCCCGAGTCTTGCAAAATATCTAGTGCATATTTTCTCTGAGACATGAAAATACGTTTCTTAGAACGGGAGAACTCAATGCCTAGAAAATATTTCAAATCTTCGAGATCTTTGATACGAAAACGTTGGAGAAGTAACTTTTTGAGAGGTTCCATTTCTTGAAGATCATTTCCTGTGATAAGTATGTCGTTAACATATATAAGCATTGCAGTAAATGAATTACCTTCGACCTTGGTAAATAGTGAATAATCAGCCCTTGATTGTTGATAACCAGCCTTTTGTACAGTATCTGAAAAAAATGGAAAACCAGTTTCTAGAGGCTTATTTGAGCCCATAGAGGGATTTATTGAGCCAACATACAATGTTTTCCCCCCGTCAGCGAAGATCAAGAAGAGGCTCCATGTAAACTACTTCGTGTAAATCTCCGTGAAGGAAAGCATTTTGGACGTCCAACTGGTGGATTAACCAATTGCGGGCAGCAGTAACAGTAATGAGACATCAAAAAGTGGTGAGCTTTGCTGTAGGGGAAAAGGTCTCTTGGTAATCAATGCCCTCAACCTGAGTGTAGCCCTTAGCAACTAGCCAAGCTTTGTATCGTTCAATGGTGCCATCAGACTTGTATTTGATTTTGTAGACCCATTTGCATGCAATCAGTTTATGACCAATGAGTAAAGGAACTATACTGCATGTGTTATTTTGCTACAAGGCCTCTAATTCTGCATGTATGGCATCACAAATTTGGATCATGGATAGTTTGAGCATATGAGGTGGCCTCGGTGGGACTTATAATGTTAGCTAGAAAAGCATAATGGGTAGAAGAAAGTGAGAGTAAGAAATAAAATGAGAAAGGGATATCGAGTACCTGAAGAACGAGGCGTTAAGGTAGAATGATTGACTTGGTTGGACATGTGGTAGTCATTATGCCATGCCAGGGGGTGTTTGGGATGAAGGGACTGACATGGAGGTGGTATAGATTGTGTGGGTTAAAGTGTGGGCTCGGAAAATGATGAATGGAAAGGAGTTAAGTTGACCAAGTTTAAGGGGATGTCAGAGGGTGCAGAAGAAGTGGATTTGGGGAGGGGGGTGGAGAGAGGAGGGGGGACATGGGTGAATTGTGAGGGGTTAACGTAGGTATGTTGGGATTATTTGGTGAGTTAGGGATAATGGAATTATCTGGTAAGGTAGGTAGGATATGATTATGTGGTGCTTGGAGTAATGAGCTAGCATGTGGGGTAAGGTTAACTGATGGGTCAGACACATGGTCGTGTGTGTTAGGCATATGTGGGTTTAAGTTAGGTGAATGCTCTGTTGAATTTGGCAAGTGGGTTGGTTGATTGATAGTGGGAAAAGGATATGAGGATGGCCCATTGTCAGTGATGTGAGGAAATGATGAGGGGAACACAAAATTGGGATTGGGTGGTGTAGAAATAGATGAGAAAGGGAAAATGGTTTCACAAAATTTGACATCACGACTTACAAAAAACTTGTAGGTCTCCAAATCGTAAAGTTTGTAGCCTTTTTCACCAGTGGGGTATCCAACAAAGATGCAGCGTTTGGCATAGGGATTAATTTTTTGAGTAAGATGAACAACAATTGCATAACATAAACAACTAAATACTTTCAGGTGATCAAAGGATGGTGGCCGATTATATAACAACTCAAAAGGTGACCTGGTGGATAAAAATGGTGATGGTAGGCGGTTAATTAGGTAGACAATGGTTAAGAAACATTCTCCCCAGAAAGAAAAAGGTAAGTGAGATCAGAACAATAAGGCTCGTGTTACGGTGAGAATATGACGATGTTTGCATTCGGCAACTCCATTTTGTTGTGAAGTGCAAACACATGTGCATTGATATTCAATTCTATTAGTTTGAAAAAAAAAATCTCTCATGGAAAAAAACTTAGACCCATTGTCAACTCTGATGGTTTTAATTTTGGCATGAAATTGATTATGAGCAAAAACAACAAAAGATTTTAAAAGATGTTGAGTTTCAAACTTATGTTGCATCAACAATACCTATGTGCATCTTGTGAAATCATCCACAATGGTAAGAAAGAAACGTGCCCCTGAATGTGTGGGAACTTTGTGTGGACCCCAAATATCACAATGTGACAAGTTGAGTGGAGCAAGTGTTGATATAGAACTTACAGGAAATGGAAGTCTTGTTTGTTTGGCCATACGACAAATACTGCAATTAACATCAAAAGAAATATTTTTGGAAGTTAGGAATGGAGTCATCAATTTGAGACAAGAAGGCAAAGGATGACCAAGTCACATATGCCACAAATTGGTAGGGTGTGAAACTTGATTTGAGACAGGTGTTCTCTATAACGGAGACATATAATAGAGACCACCACATTGTTTACCCGAACCAATCATCTTCCTCGTAGCCAAGTCCTGCAAGACACAGTAAGTAGGAAACAAAAGGATACAATAGTTTAAAGAATCAGTGGCTTTACTGGCAGACATGAGATTAAATCGGAAAGAAGGAACACATAAAACTTTGTCTAAGGTGATATCTGAGTTGAAAGATACGGTGCCAGTGGAAGTGATTGGGGCTGTGGATCCAGTGGGTAAATTAACAATGGGTACTGGGCAAGATTCTGTCTTAGTGAAAAGTGTAGAATTAGAAGTGATGTGGTCAATGGCTCCGTTATCCAAAATGCAAGGTTTAATGAAGGCAGAATTAATTTAGACATCTGTAGAAGATGACAGACCTGAAGCACTTGCATAAGAATTGTTATTACTAAAGACATGGTTTGCATTCATTATAGATATAGCATGGGCAAGTTGTTGAAGCTCCTTTGCAGAAAGGCCATTTAATGGGTTCGGTTAAGAAGACTCTGAATTGGAGTTCTTGGCCAGCGCATGAAAGCTTTGAGATCGTTGGCCCCAATTAGAAGTCTGGGCTATACATGCAGAGACATTTGCTGTGTTGGCAGCATGTAAGAAGGCAAGCACCCTACGGTCTGTGTTGGCAGCATGAATTGGCTGCATTCGTTGGCAACATGCGCCAGAATTATGCTTCAGTTGATGATACATTTGTTGGTGTTGATCAATTTGCTGATGATGCATGTGATGCTCAGTCAAATATGCATTTGATGCTGTGGAAATTTTTTGAGAACTGGGTTTTGTCTTTTCTGAAAGTGTTTGATTTGGCATGGTGTTGGAAGATTGAATTTTGTGTTTTCTGACAAGGGAAAATTTGATTTGATTTGACATGGCGTTTTTGAGAAATGAGAAATCAGGCACCAAGATGGTGCTCTGATACCATCTTAAGAAACCAAAAGAAGATTGAAGGGCAAATTGACTAGGGTTTGAATAATAAGCAATTGGGTGAATGATTTTCTGATTGCTCTCATTGTCAACAATACAAGGTATATATACAAATACAACATTCAATTACACCTATTTCTAAGGCTAGAAATTCGTGATCCACCTTTGTGGGGATTTGACCTAGACTAAATCAAGAAAGTAAATATTACAAATATATTACAAAGATAATTCTTAACACAATGAGGAGTCCCGAGATTGATATGTCCCATAAACAAGACATGACATACCAAGAATCGAAACCCTTACCAAAGCCATCGCTAAACAGCAAGCTTACAAAATCGCAGAAGCGACACAAACCAGTTGCCAAAGCAACACTGATTGGTCATTATAAACTAGACTAAAAAAACAAAAGGACAAGTTAACGTGTCCACAAAGAGATACAGTTGCAAGTTGGAAGTAGGTGTGGGGAGCATAAGCAGAGGCACGTGCAGAAATGTCAGGAAGAGTGCGAACGCTAGCTGTGGCCGGGATGAACTCAAAGAGGTGGGAAGGAAAGGGTTCCAGCCAGAGCCACTGTAGTTGTCGGAACCAAAGTTGGTTGGTAGTGGCAAGAAATAACGGTAACGACATGGGTGGTAAAGGGGTTGCCAAGCAAAGACCACCCACGTCACTGAATCGCCATCCCCACCACCACCACGGACCCAAAGAGGACAAAACGATAGTTCATGTCCAAAGAACTGAGAGACAACAGCTAGCAAATATGCACACCAACACATATTTGCAACCACCATCTTACCTAAGACCCGCAGAAAAGCGAGACCCACAAAATTACCGCACGGAGGCGAGACTACAAAACCCCGCCAAACGTGGCACAAAAATCTACATTAATCTGAGAATAGAATCCACCAGTCCCTTAATCTCAATGGAGGACAAGGACACATAAAGGAAAATCACCTGCAGTTTTACCACACAAGTGAGATTTGTAGCTTCCACGAGGCAAGAAGCAGAGCCGCCACAAAACTGGGCGCTAAAGGCAGAGCAGCCACACAAGAATGTCACCACCATGAAATAAAGCAGATGAAGATGGATCCGACCCACCAACAACCACAAATCCAACCCAAAATCACTAATCAAGCCTCCATTCAAGGAAAAGACCTCGGGATGAAGTAAGGGATGAAATCTGGGTGGGAGTCACCAGAGCCATGCTTATGGCAACCCACAAAATGGTGGGGGAGGGGGCCTGTGAAAGGAAGAGAGAAGAAAAGAAAGATAAAGAGTGGGGAGGAGAAACGAAATCGTGGAAGTGGGAAACAGAATGGCAGGGGGTGAAGATTGGGGGAAGACGGGAAGAAGATAAGAGCTAGAAGGGGGGAGAGATGGGCTGCCGCTGGGTCCATGCCATAGCAAGGGACGAGCGGCTAAGGTGGTTGCAAATATGTGATTGTAAGAAGTTGATTGCTGGATGGTCTGCTTCAATCTCAAACTGGGCAATCCCAGTTGAGATTGAGGGGGGATGTTGACAATATCCAAAAGGTTGTTAGAGTTGTTACCAAAATTAGTTAGTTAAATAGCTTAGGCTGCAAGTTAGTCATGATGGCTATATAAACTGTATTCTCATAGTTGTAAAGATTAATTCAGTATCAATGTAATCAATTACTTTCGCTCCTTCTCTCTCTCTCTCTCTCTCTCTCTCTCTTATTCTCTTTCTGCATTTATGTGCTTTGCACTACTGTTAATATCTTATTCTCTTCCTGCATCTCTGTGCTTCTCTGCACTACTGTTAATAGAGATGACCCTCATCCAAGAACAAAAAGATCGTGCACTATTGTTGTCATCTCCTTCTCTTGGACCGATCCACAATGGGACTAGAATAGTCCCGTCCCGTTCTGAATTTTTATTTCTTACTTACCACATATCCAATACATGCATGTTAGGTTAATTAAATTCATAGTATTTATCTTAACAGGTATCTGAAAAGAATTTGTAAAAAACTGATTCAATTCTTCATTCATTGATCTTGTGTATGAGATACCGAGCTTCTTATATAAACCTATTACATGATAAGTCTCTAGAGATCAATCCTATGAGATAAAGTCTGCAACAGAGAGGATTAATATCCTAATAGATGATAACGACCCAAGCGTCCAAATGCTGTCCAACGGAATTGTCTAAAATTTATTTTCTTCAGTTAATCCTAACCTTTCAGTAACTTAATCTTATTATCAAATGTATTAGGTTAGTTCAGGAGATTGACACCAAAAATTCCTATAAAATCCTAATCTTCCATTTTTTTTCTTTTGTTGTTTCCTTCATTCTCTATTTTCTCAATAAATTCTTAAGATGTGTATTCCACCTACTGAAAATGAACAAGGATTAACCAAAGTTTTGTGAATCTGTTTTTCATTTTTAGATATGCACATTGATAATGAGATTTTAGTTCTCCCACTTATCAAAAATTGAGGACAACTATGCATGGTTGTAATGGATATAAATGTTTTCGATCAGTGTTTTGGTGTACAGTATGAGTTCCACTTATTTATTTATTTATTTTATTTTATATTAGTATGAGGCCCCCTCCACGTGTGAAATTCAAGTTCCATCATTGCATGAGAGTTTTCACTCCGAATATCGATAAAATTCAACATCTAGTAATGAGTATTCTAGTTGAGACTATCAATGTCTCTTTTAACCCAAATTTAGTACCTAAATTACCCTCACAAACTCAATTCAATATATAAATTTGTCTTCACACCTATTTGGAATATAAAAACAAACAAATCAGTGTTTCACAACTCTGAATATCTGCTGCATGCTAAAAGTATTGCCGACTCTCTTACCGTCATTGGTTCTGCCATTATTGAAGATGAACTCATTGAATGTCTACTAGACGACCTTGGTCCTGAGTATAAAGAGTTCACCACAGCTGTTCATCTCCAGCCTTTCCCATTCATATGATGATTGCTATGATTTGCTTATTCAAGACGAGAATCTTATAAAAAACATGTCCTCTCTATCTCTGTCTAATCCACTGGCGTTGTTTTTTGCCACTTCTCGTCACTCCGCTAGTCTGTTCAATTCAGTCTCCAATAACAACAGTTCTTCTCCTCAATGTTCCTTTGGACAAGGACATGGTCGTGGTCGAGACCGTTAGCGTGGTCAATGGTGCCTTTTGCAAAAACAGACCTCCTTTCCTCCCCACGCCATCACTTCCACCCAAGTCACCCACCGTTGAATATGATGGCCTTTGTCAACTTTGCGAAGAATATGGTCATAAAGGCCGCCAATTTTCCACACGAGGAAACTTTGTCTATCTAGAGACTACTGACTGTCCCTCATCAACACCTAGGGTGGTCGATTCTGACGCCACCAATCACATGACCAATGAGCCTTCTGCTCTCACACAAATCCAACCATACAAGAGGTACCGATACTATTATTGGGGGAAACGAAAATCACTTGCCTGCATCTCATGTCGGTAACTCCCCCATCTTTGGTTTACATGGACCCATGTTGCTAAATAATGTATTGTATGTCTCTGCCCTTAAAAATAACTTATTATCACTTCGTCGATTTTGATATGACAATCATTATTTGTTTTAGATGGATGATCGTTCTTTTCATGTGAAGGACAAGAGGATGGGACAACTTCTTTTGATTGGGCATAACTATGGTGAACTTTACTATATTAGAGTTGCTCCTCATGTTACTCTAAAGCTCGTGTTTTATGGCGAACAGATGACTAGCGATGTTTTTCATGCTCACTTAGGTCACACCCACTGCTATATTTCATGTTTTGGCAAATAAGTACCATATATTCCCATCATTGGTGCACTTTCATCTAATAAAAGTCATATTTGTCCGATAGGCAAGGCATGTCACCTTCTATTTTCCTCTCAAACATCAATGGCTCACTATCCTCTAGACATGGTACATCTTGATGTATAGGGCCCCGCTCCTATTGTGTCTAGTTTTGGTTACAAGTATTATTTGTCTATGGTGGATGATAATTGAAGATTTGTGTGGTTATTCTCTATTGTTCGTAAGTCCGATGTACTGATTACCTTCGTTACTTTCAAATGCATGATTGAAAAGTGGTTAATTACATAATTATACTATTACAAACAGAAGGTGGTGTCGTGAATTCACTAGCCTTGCGTTTCGACATTTTCTTTGTGATCATGGTATAAACACCAACTCTCTTGCCCACATACGCCTCAACAAAATGGTATAGTTGAGAGAAAGCATCGCCATGTTGTTGAAATGGATCTATGTCTCCTTGCTCAATCTCATTTACCCAAAAATTTTTGGGTGAAGGCCTAACCGCCACATTTCTTATAAATCAGTTGCTTCTCCATAACCTCTGGAATGTTTCTCCCCATGAAAACTATTTGGCACAGTTCCTAATTACCGATTTCTTAAGACATTTGGGTGCACATGCTTCCCACACTTGATCCCTTACAACACACATAAGTTGATGCCCATGTCCATCAAATATGTATTGATTGGTTACGTTAACAACTACAAAGGTTATCATTATCTGGATATTGCTTCTGGTAAGGTGTATATTTCTTGTAATGTACAATTTGATGAACTCACCTTTCCGTTTGAAGACCTTGGGTCATGTTCTCTTCCTAGCGAGCAGTCTCCTCAACCCACTCCACCCGTTTTGGAGCAACTGATGTATGCAACATCACACTTGTTCATTCTTATGCAGCATCTCAGCCCACTCCACCCGTCTTCCAGCAGCATCGCAGCACCATTTGAGCTTTGCCAAGCAACCCATTGATGCGAGAATTATACGCACACAAATTAAACCCTCTTTTTATCAATTGTAGTAAGTACGTAAGTAGGGATCGTTCTGGACCGGGGATTAGGAGGGATTGTTAATCACTTGGATTTGACTCAAAAACGTAAAAACACAATATAAAACACTATACTAGACTCAAAGAATGCAAAACTAAACTTTAAAACACCAAAACAAACCAAAAGACTCAAAACAGCACCAAAACACTCAAAACTACCTTAAAAACACTTTCTGGGCTGTTTTGAGCACTTTGAGTACTTTGGACGAATTTGGGTAACAAATTGAATCAAAACACTTATAAACACAAACCAAAACACTTTCTAACTAATTTGAACAATACAAAGACTCAAAGGACTCAAAACAAGTTCAAAAGACTCAAAACTGCCTAAAAACACTAACTAGGCAGTTTCTGACCTTAAACCCAAATTTGGACGAAATTAAGTTGTAACTTGACTCAAGACTCTTAAAAACACAAACTAAATTGATTTCTAACTAATTTGGACATTAAAGTAAGGGGGGATTGAGTTTTGGACGAAATTAAACTAATTGCACAGATTCTAATTAAAAACAGAATGTAAATATGAATGTGATGGATTTGAATGGATGGGATGACTAGCTAAGGGGTTCATCTCCACACATGTTACACTTGCATAATAAAAAGATTTCCAATTGCATTTCAATAAACCATGAATTCTCAACGCCCCGGGTTAATTAGGTCCGCTTAAATTAACCGTCAAGTTTTCCTTAAGTTAATGAATTGGATGATTGCATACGACAACCCAAAGCATTCCTCACAAGTTCCCTACATGAATTGCATAATAGAGATACAAGCAAGAATCATTAAGCAACATGAAAACTATAAGTGTTGACGAGGCATTCGTTACTATGATTGCATGAAACTTATGCCAAGAATATGTTTAACGCGATTGTTTATAAGCAACCTCCACTACTTGTGAATATAAGTTCATAACTATTACGTGAAACTCACTTATATTCTAGCGTCAAATTCATGCATGAAAATTAAGCGTGAACTCTCAATAAGCATACATAAATAGGTTATCAATCAAATAGTTAAACAAATTGAATTCACAACTTGTGAAACGCAATTAGAAGTAATCAAATCAAAATGCAAGCATAAACATATATTTCGAATCCCCCCCTAACCAGGGGGGTTTTAGTTCCTCATGATGCAAAACAAAGAGAATCAAAGAAACGCCTAAACATTCCAACAACGCAAACTTGAATTGTATGAACGTTTAGGCCCTCTTCTCTTCCATTCCTCATTCGTACAAAACAAAGGGTATTGAAATTAAACATTGAAATCAAAGAAACACCTAAACATTCCAACAACTCAAACTTGAATTGTATGAACGTTTAGGCACTCTTCTCCTCCTCTTCGTTGTAGCACAAGGTCTAAGGTGAGTTTTGGGGTGTTGAATGGATTGGGGAATTATGGAAATGGACGAGGGAGGCCACGGCACTAGTTGGTGTGTATGGATGATTTTCTGAAATGGAAGAGTGAATGAGAATGAATGGGAATGAATGAATTGTGGCTGCAATGGATGCTTATTTATAGGTGAAAAGGAGGGAATATGACAGCTAGGAACTTGGTGGAAATCTGGAATGGTGATGGGAGATGCATGTGGCTGATTTATGCATGTGATTAAAGGGTAATGACAGCTAGGTTATGATGATGAATGCATGTGCAAAGTTGGTTGAATGATTATGGGTGCATGTGGCTGATTTATTTGAAGGGAATGCATGTGCAAAACAGCTAGGAAAAGTTGTGGAATGGCTTTAAGCATATGCAATCCATTTAATGCCCCAAACTACTCCATAACTGAATTCAAGCCTTTCAAATTCGTCCATCCTCATGCCTCCATGCTTGCACTATCCAATCTTGGCCCAAAAATGCTCTAGAATGCTCCAAATTGCTTCCTTTTGCATACTTTGACACTAAAACCTGAAAACACACAAAAGAAGCATAAAGGACTAAAATAACTAAAGAAACATAACGTAAATGCACGAGAACAAGCCATTTAAGTCGCATGAATATGCTCCTATCACCCATCGCCTACTTCTGATCCTCCTACGCCCCACTCTCCTTCCATGGCCCTTGCAGGGCCTATTCCAACTTCACCTACAACAACTCTTCAGTCATCATCTGCAGCGCCCATTGCTTCCTTACCAACTTCTCCACTAGTGGTCTTGTCATCAACATCATCCCTACTAAAACTTGTCCATTCTCCAGACTCTACTCCTCGTCGCAAATTTGGAGCATTAATGCCCTCAGCTACACTTCTTCACGGATTAACAGTTACCCTTGAGGATCCTCTATCCATTGAACCCATCAGCTACACTTAAGCATTTAAGTTCTTGCATTGGCAGCAAGCGATGAAGGAAGAACATGATGCTTTTCTTCAGAATCAAACTTGGTCTCTTGTTCCTGTTACTTCTCATATGAAAATTGTGGGATGCAAACCACTTGGCTTTGTTGATTCTAAGCACTCCCAGTATGTTTGCCGCCTTCACAAGGCCCTTTATATCCTTAAATAAGCACCATGCGCTTCATTCTAGCGTTTAGCCTCCTTCCATCGCAGTCAAGGCTTTTTCTATAGAAAATCCAATGCATCGCTGTTTGTTTGAGGATACGTGCTTTAAAAAGAATGACTGGGGCATAGAATCATAACGAGCCACGCGTGTGGGCTACACTCGACTTGTGTTAGCCTTAATCATGTGTGGCTCCTGCCAAATTCGTCTCCAGCTGGTTCAAGTTCGATTCCACCAATCAACCACAAGCAAGTAAGCTTATCAAAGAAATAACGCTCTATGCAATGACTGAAGCACCAGGCCCAGGCCGACGTTGGGAACTACATATTTAGGACAGAACCCTAGAGCTGGGAACGATCTTTTTAGATCCTCATGTGACTTTGTTAATTCTTTCTTGCACCATTCCTTGCGGCACAGAGAACTTTCCAATTTCCAAAATATCACACTACCTTTGTAACTATATAACTGATGCTATAGTCTCAAATACTATAAGTGTGTTAATGTTAAAGGAGTCTCATATAGCCCATTCTGTGTTGTTTTAGTCAATAACTTAGAGGCTTGAGCCTTATTAAGCGCGGTTACAATAGGCTGACAATAGACATGTGGACATGGCCCTCTGATTCGGAAGCTTTCAGTGCACCACCCAACTTCCAAAAGTTTGTACAACTTAAAGGCTATGGGTTATAACATTTAAACCTAGGCTTTGGCCATTCTGAGTAATAATCAAAGGGTGATCTGCAATCATTCGAGTGGTCACTCTTAACGTCAACCCTGAGTATGTTTACTTCTATCCCATACTAGTATACTCAGTCAAGTACGTGTTGTGATCTTTGTAAGAAGAATAAAAGTGATCCATGTGAGGAAGTTATCAATGGCCAAAACAAAGCCACTTGTCAAAAGATTAAATAGGTGGTTATCTTGTGGTTAATGCAGGTCCGAACACTAGTATAAAAAACACTTTGCGCGACGTAGGTCCTTCTTTATGTAAAGTTAAAAAATGTCACACAAAAATTAGCCCAATGAATCTTCGTCACGTGCTAATCGTTGTGCCAAGACAGTGACATAAGGGTTTGCGTGACGAAGAAGAAATATGCACCACGCAAAGAGGCTTTGCGTGACCTAGGGATGTGCGTCGTACAAAGCCACTTTGTGCGACGCATGTCCCTACGTCGCACAAAACCACCTAAGCCACTTTGTGTGACATAGGTTTCTTCTTCGTTACGCAAACCCTTTTTTTTTGTTTTGGTCAAAAATATTATTTTTTAAATTTTTAATAAATATTGTAATTAAATTCTAAACAATAATTAATTAACCAAGGAAAAATATTTAATTATAAAATATATGAAAATGTACATACAAGATGTCCGAACAAAAAAAGAAAAAACTACAAGTAGTCTTCTAGGTTTGATACATCAAGCTACTGGGTGTCGGTAGGGCGAAGTGGCTCGGAGGACGAAGGTGTAGCAAGATCAAGTGTTGGTAGCAAGATTTGGAGGTCGGACATCTATATGGCTCATACAAGGTCTCTCACGTGCCCAGCATAGGCCTTCATCTATTCGCCCTGGGCCTTCATCTGCTCTCCCTGGACCACAATCTAACCCTTTAGGTTTGTCACTTCCTCCTTCAATACATCAACCTCTGCTGTGTTCGATCTGGAATAAGCGGCACCCGTCTCACGAACCCTTCTCCCCAATCAATGGAGCACTCACGACTGGAGCAGTAGATGCTTATAATGCGGGAGGCGCATTGGTCACACTCCGACGACGAGTGATCAACTGCAACATCTATACACTTTTTGAACAATAAAAATATAAATTGGAAACTAATCCTTGCTTGCATTTGAAACTAGAAGAAAAAAGCAAAGATAACTGAACGAATAAACCCAGTGTGAAAAAAGCAAAGCAAAGAAAACTAAACAAACATTAACAAGATTAAAAAGTGTCATGAATCCAAGGTAGCACGATTGATTAAAAAGAGTCAAACCTAAACCAAGAGACCTATCCTAATCTATCAAATCCCCAACCCAACTTTCTATTTGTTAGTCTGTATGTACATTTTGTGAGTGTTCATGTGTATGCGGTGTTCAAACCAAATACGGTGACCTAAAATTGTAGTTGTATAAAATACTTCCATACAAAGTAGATTCTTAGCAAAAAAAAAAAAAAAAAAAACAAGTACAAGAAAGCATCTAGAGATGGTCCTGAATAGTACGAAACAAAAGATGGTTCATATCGATAAAACAAAAATACCATAAGCAAATGAAAAGCCAAAGTGAAGGTAGCCCTAAGTCTGTCAAGTGGGCAAAGATGCCTGAGTACTGAAGCTACAATCAACTAGGATCCTAAACGATAAAAACAATCTTGTATACTTATCTGATATAAAAACTCATGTTGCATATATGAAGTTCAAAAGGTGCAAATGTGAAAAATTGCTTGGTAAATTGTTTTTACAGGATGTTTAACTTGCTTAAAACCCCTAATCGTGGAAAGAGAGAACCAGTGAGACCTTTGTTGAATGAAAGATCCTTGCAATGTTAACGTTTCAAATTCGTTACAAAAAGAATTCCATCCCTAATCAAGATTTAGCTAAACAAAATAACTGACACTGCAAAATAAATATGTTTTATGCATATGTTTACAATTGGACATCAAATTTGGTGTGTGTTGTTCAGTTCATAATATGTTGCAAACATAATGCTAGTATGAAATGAGGAACAATCATACTCACACGGATCTTAATTCAGAGAGGCCCCCGATGTCGCCTTCAATTTTCCCTTTCACATTTATTGCTGATAATGCCCTGCACGGTAAAAATCCAATGCTCAATTCTATGTACACACGAAGATCAACTTAAGACAATATCATATCACTATCTAATGCTCAATTCACATCCAAATATCCAATTTACTCAAACAAAAAAAAATATACAATTTAAGCAAATAACCTGCAGACAAGATTCACTTTAATCAAAATCCACATCCGATTACTGGTTTTCTCATCAAAATTGAAGCAATTAAGCATAAAATCTCATTTTCCTCAATCACCTAATGATAGGAGCATATTCATGCGACTTAATTAGCTTGTTCTCGTGCATTTATGTTGTGTTTACTTATCTATTTTAGTGTTTAAGGCCACTTTTGTGTATTTTCAAATTATAAGGCCAAAGTGTGCAAGAAGATGCAAATTGGAGTCTTTTGGAGCGAAAGAGGAATGAATGAGTTGAAGACTTGAAGAAACGACGAATTCCTACTCCAACGATGAATTCTTACCAAAACGAGGAATCCTACTCAAACAAGGTTTCCTATTTTAGGAAAGTCAACCCTAAGTTTCCCGTTTTGGTAACCTTTCCTAATCTTAAACGTCCGTATTTTCTAGCCACTTTGAAGTCTTTGTAGGCGCTTTAGGACACAAAACGAAGGCCCTAGGGCCCTTAACACCCTTTGCCGTGGGCTTTAGCCCAATTCCCTTCCCTTGCCGTGCAAGGGGGGGCATTTTAGGCCCATTCCATGCTTCTAAACCCTAGCCTTTAACCTTGCAGCCGCACCCTAGGTCTATTTATTCATTCCATCTCAGATTTTCACCCTTTCTTTCACCCTAGCCGACTTAATTCACTCCCATCCATTTATTTGATCAAACCATCTCAGCCATTCACCCTAATAACCCTAATTCTTTTCATTAGCCGCACCTTAGGGACCTATCATTATTATTTTTCATATTTTTCAGCCACCAAATCCATATCAGCCGCATCCCCCATCTATCATTCACATTTAACCCTAAACCCTTTTTAAATCCCTTTTAAATCCATCTAAGCCGCACCCTTTTAATTCAACCTAGAATCTCATCCATCTATTCTCTTGATCAGCCACCTTCACACACAAAAAGCCCTAGCCGTCACTCCCATTTTGATTTCAGCCATTTTTCACACCCAAAACTCCCCAATCCGTGCACTCCCATTCACCCAACATTCATCCTTCCATCCGTAGCATCATTCACCCTAATTTCCCCAAGCCGTGCATTCCATTAACCCTAATTCTACTCAGCCATACACACATTCCATTCTCTTCCATCCGTAGCCACCATAACCTTCATTCTTCTCTAACAGCCGCAACATATAGCCACCATTCCAGCCACTTCCCAACCTGACCGCAGCCATTCCCACACTTCCAGCCACCATACAAACCTTCCTACACCACCCCATAACCTTGCCGCACCACCATATCACCTTAAATCCATCCTTAACCCAGAAAACCATCCAAAAACACAAGAAAACCTCTCTGCCGCAGCAAGGAGAAGAGGAAAGAGGAGCTTCGACGCGCGGAAATTCAAGTGGATTCGTTGGGCGTTCTAGGTGTAATCAATCCTTTGTGCTTTATGTTTAAATTCATTTGTAATTCTCTTTTTGTGAACATGAGAGGCTAAATCCCCCTAGTTAGCTAGGGGGTGATTCGAAACCATGTTTATGCTTGCAATATGAATTGATTACTTTTGGTTGGAATTTCATGAATGGTGGATTCAATTCGTTTAACTGTTTGATTGATAACTTATTTGTGTATGTTTATTGAGAGTGCACGCTTAATTTTCATGCATGAATATGACGCTAGAATATAAGTGAGTTTCACCTAATAGTTATGAACTTATATTCACAAGTAGTGGAGGTTGCTTATAAACAATCGCGTTAAATGAATTCTTGGCACTAGTTTCATGCTCATCATAGTAACGAATGCCTCGTCAACACTTATAGTTTTCATGATGCTTAATGATCTGTGATTGTATCTTTATTGTGCTTTTCACGTAAAGGACTTTTGGAGAATGTTTTGAATTGCGTTGCGCTAACCCATCCAATTCATTAACTTAAGGAGAACTTGACGGTTAATTTAAGCGGACCTAATTAACCCGGAGTGTTGAGTTTCATAATTTATCGAAAGACCAACTAAAAATCATTTTGTATGCAAGTGTGACATGTGTGGAGAAGAACCTTCTAGCTAGCATTCATCCATATTTTCATCACATTCATATTTACATTCTGCCTTTAAATTACAATCTGTGCATTTAGTTTAATTTCATCAAAACCTCAATCCCCCTTTACCTTAGTGTCTAATTTAGTTAGAAAGTGTCTTAATTTGTGTTTTTAAGTGTTTTGTATTCTTTAAGTCTTTTGGTTTGTTTTAGTGTTTTATTGTTTAGTTTTGCATTCTTTGAGTCTAGTTTAGTGTTTTTAACGTTTGTTTTATGTTTTTGAGTCAGTGTCCAAGTGATTTAGTAATCCCTCCTAATCCCCGGTCTAGAACGATCCCTACTTGCATCTTTACTACAATTGTCACAAGAGGGTTTTAATTTGTGTGCTTACTTAGTTCACATCACCTAAACCTTCCTTCCTCCCTAGTCTAGCAAGAACACCTCGATGTTCATACACAAAACACACAAACAGATCAACAAAATTGCAAAAACTTCAGACAATCAACTCGAATCACATCACAAAAAAAAAAAAAAAAAAAAAAAAAAAAAGCAATTTAACCTAAACCAAAACCAACATCCAATTTTATCTGGAGATTTTGACAAAGCATTCAGAAATCAACATGCAATTTGACCCTAAACCCTAAATAACAAAAACCCATAAAAAATAAAAAATCCTTACCTTGATTTTGGGACTTGATTCGCGTCAGCTTCGAGATTTGCATGGCTGCCCGTTGTTTAGAACAAGAGGGAGAGAGACAACTGATAGAGTAGTGGTGGTGGTTGGATTTGAGATTTGGGGTTCAAGCTTGCAAAGAGGAGAAAGAGGTCTACGGGAAAGAGAGAGGTATAGATGAGCGAAAGGGAAGAGAGAGGTCTACGGGAAAGAAATGGTTGGGGGTCCAAACTTGGAAAATTGAAAAGAAAAAAAAAGGCCTATTTTTCACTATTGCACCACCAAAATTATCACAACTGGCACAACGTAGGTGTACAATTTGACGTCGCGCAAAGTGGTTTTGCGCGACGACCACATTAAGGCGCCATGCAAGGTTTTTTTTTTTTTAAAAAAATTATTATAAAAATTACTGAAAATGTGACTTTACTCCATCCAAATTCTTTTTTTATTTTTTTTATTTTTATTTTTTTTACATAAACCCCACAATAATAAATTTTTCTAACAAAAACCCATAATAATTTTCTTTTACATATATATCATTCAATTTCTTAAATGTTATAAGTACAAAATAAATAAATTAAAATCTACTTAGTAAATATATATATACCATTGAACTTGATGGGAAACGCATTGTACAAAACTAGTTTCAAAGATCCAACCGTCAAACTTGTTTGCATATGCTTCGAGATCGCATACGCCAAAAATTACAAAAAAACAAACATGCAGAGGTCAAGTAATGAGACAAAACTTTTCAACATTTATAAACAAAAAATCACGATTTAACGGTAGTTTTAACTCCGATTTTGATGATTTTTTACAGCTACACTCCTAGATCCTATATGAATATAATGAACTAATTTGATCGTTAATTTAAAATATTTACACAAGTCGATACCACAAAATCTTATGTTATACTTAATGAAAGTATAAATAAACTCCAAGTGTTAGTGAATCTATTGTTTTGATGGGATACACATTGTATGAAACTAGTTTCAACGATCCAACCGTCAAACTTGTTTGTATATGCTTTGAGATCGCATACGCCAAAAATCGCAAAAAACAAACATTTAGAGATTCTGTAACGGGACAAAACCTTTTCGACGATTATAAACGAAAAAACACCATTTAATGGTAGTTTTAACTCTAATTTTGATGATTTTTTACAGCTATACTCCTCTATGTTATATGAATACAATGAACTAATTCGATCGTCAATTTAAAATATTTACACTAGTGGATATCACAAAATCTTATGTTATACTTAATGAAAGTATAAATAAACTCTAAGTATTAGTGAATCTATTGTTTTGATGGGATATGCATTGTATGAAACTAGTTTCAACAATCCAACCGTCAAACTTATTTGTATATGCTTCCAAATCGCGTATGCCAAAAACTGCTAAAAATAAACATTCAGTTATCAAGTAACGGGACAAACCTTTTCGATGGCTATAAACGAAAAATCACGATTTAACGGTTATTTTAACTCCAATTTTAATGAGCTTTTACAGCTACACTCTTTAACCCTATATGAATACAATGAACTAATTCCATTGTCAATTTAAAACATTTACACAAGTGGATACCACAAAAGAAAAAGGCAGTGAAAGAACCCCAAAAGAAAAGCAAAAGGAAAAAAAAAAAAAAAAGGCAAAGTTTTTTTTTTTGGCCCTTTTGCTTATGAGTACAAAATAAATAAATTAAAATCTACTGAGTAAATATATATAGGGTAAAGTACAAAAAACTACCTTAACTATTGGTGTCACGACACTTTCATACCTTATCTTTTAAAATTGACAATATCATACCTCATCTTACGAATTTGTGCCAATGTTATACTTTTCGTTAGCCTGCCGTTAATTTATCAGTTAAATGCTGACGTGGCTTGATCCAGACCCCACTTTCTATTAAAAAATTAATAAAATATTAAAAAAACTAAAAAAAAAATCATTTAATATTTTTAAATATTAAAATAATAAATAAAAGTTAAAAAAAAAAAAATCCCCAACCCAATTCATCCCCCCCCCCCAAAAACAAATCCAACCCCTGCAACCCAGAAAGAAAAAGAAGGAGGAGGAAGAAGAAGAAGAAGAAAAAAAAAAACCTAGAAAAAAACCCATATCCCATTCGCTAGGGCCGATTCCTCGAGGGGTGGGTGCGAGGTTGGATGGGTGCGGAGGGTAGATGCGAGGGGAAGACGAACTGGGATTTATTTTATTTTATTTTTTCTGGGTTGCAGGTAGGGTCTTGGGTGGGGGAGAAGAGGGGGGTGGTGGGGGGGGGGGAAGGGATGAAGTTTTATTTTGTTTTTTTTTTTTTTTCCTTCTTCTTTTGTTTTTTGGGTTGCAGCAGGTAGATGGGGGAAGGAGGGAGGGAGGGGGAAAGGGACGAAAGGTTTGGTTTTGTTTGTTTTTTTCGTTTTTTTTTTTATTATTTTTTTTGTTTTTTTATACTTTTCTTTATTATTTTAATATTTAAAAAATATTAAATGGTTTTTTTTTAGTTTTTAATAATATTTATTAATTTTTTTTTAATAAAAAGTAGATCCTGAATCAAGCCACGTTAGCATTTAATTGAAAAATTCACACCAAGCTAAAGTGTCGTGACACCAATAGTTGAGGTAGTTTTTTGTACTTTACCCATATATATATATATATATATATATATATATACACACATACCATTGAACTTGATGGGAAACGCATTGTACAAAATTAGTTTCAACGATCCAACTATCAAACTTGTTTGTATATATTTTGAGAGCGCATACACCAAAAATCCCAAAAAACAAACATTCAGAGATCAAGCAACGGAACAAAACTTTTCGACTGTTATAAACGAATAATCACGATTTAACGGTTATTTTAACTCCGATTTTGATGATTTTTTACAGCCACACTCCTTGACCCTATATGAATACAATGAACTAATTTGATCATCAATTTAAAATATTTACACAAGTGGATACCACAAAATCTTATGTTATACTTGATGAAATTATAAATAAACTCTAAGTGTTAGGGAATCTATCATTTTGATGGGGTACGCATTGTACGAAACTAATTTCAATGATCCAACTATCAAACTTGTTTGTATATACTTCGAGATTGCATACGGCAAAAATCGCAAAAAATAAACATTCAGATATCAAGTAATGAGACAACTTTTCAACGGTTATAACGAAAAATCACGATTTGACAGTTATTTTAACTTCGATTTTGATGATTTTTTACAGCTACACTCCTTGACCCTATATCAATACAACGAACTGATTCGTTCATTAATTTAAAATATTTATACAAATGGATACCATAAAATCTTATGTTAAACTTGATGAAAATATTAAAAACACTTTGCACAACGTAGCTATACGTCGCGCAAACAGCCTTTGCGTGACACATTGGCTATACATTGTGCAAACAGCCTTTGCATGACACATTGGCTGATACGTCGCGCAAAGTTATATTTTAAATAACCAGATGACATCCAAAATCCAAACCTAACCCCTCTAATTTTCTTTTCCATTCTTCCAAACTTTGATTTTTTTGATTTTTTTATTTGAGTTGTATGTTTCGAAAATGAACTTGCGATTGTTGATTGAAACGGGAATCACCAATTTATCTTTGTTTTGTGACTCTCTGCTTTTCCAGTTCCGCTTTTGGCTTCTCCAATATATTTATAGAGAGAGAGTATAGACTTCAAACTTTTAAATGAAGGAAAAAATATATACATTGCAATTTGCAAGGTTTGTGTTTGTGTAGCACAACATTTAAAGTTCCAATTGAAAGCAGAAATATAAAATAACTCCGTAACAGTTAGGCTAATAGTTCAACATCATTGAGTTGTTGCCCTGGTACCTTCCATATTTCTCTGTGGGTCAAATGATTTTGATCAAGATAAAAAAAATTTGGCATAGTTTACATTGCCCTGAGCAAAAACCAATAGATTGACTCCCTAAAACTATTTTGCGTGATGTAGGTAGCGTTGCGCAAAACAGCTTTGTGAGATGTAGGTGTACCCTGCGTCACACACAGTTGGACAAAAAACGGTAAAGCATTCTTGGTTTGGCACCAAAATCTTGCGCGATGCATAAAACGTCTCGCAAATGGTCTTTGTGCAACGACACTTTGCACGACGAAGACTAGCGTCACGGAAAACCGTTATGCACGACGTAGGTCCATCTTCGTCACACAAAACTGTTTTGCGCAAAGACCATTTGCGCGACATTTTGTGTTTAGCGTCGCGCAAACATACTTTGCACGACGAAATTTGCTGCGTCGCGCAAACATGTTTTTGTACTAGTGGAAGGGGACACCTAGAGTAGGAACTCCACAAGATGCTCTGATACATAGAAGTACCTAGCCAAGTTAGCTAAGTGTAGTCTGATGTGAAACTTTCAGGTTTGATGCATATAGGGTCTGACAAAAGGATTCTAAAGGTGTTACTGACCCACGTGCAAGCGACCAAGTTCTTAACATAACTTTTGTTTAAGATTCACTAGGACGTTCATGCATTTAAGACTAGGAATGAAACCTCTTTCTGGTGACTGTAGACATCAAAATCTCGGTGAAATGAATGTTGACCAATAATTAAAATTTCAATGTTCACGTGTCACATAAATTTTATATGTAGCGTGTGATTCAACGAAAAATCGAAATAAATTGGAAAAGTCATCAAATATGACACGTGTCAATACCTGGCAGAAATGACTTATTTCATCTGATTATTTAAATCCAAAAATCAAGTTTTGAAATTCTATAAATAGGAGGCCAATGCATTCATTTAGAAAAAAAAAAGAAGGAAGGAGAAGGAGAAAGGAAAAGAAGAAAAGAAGGAAGGAAGAAAGAAAGAAGCCTTGAAACTCTAAAGCTCTCAAGCAAATCCCGAAGGATCAAGAAAGCAATCTTCGTTCTTCGTCAAATCCACCTTCAAGATCAAGCCCCGACGGCCCTTGAAGAACTTCCACCAACTCAAGATCAAGCCCCGACGGCCCTTGAGGAAAGTGTTCATCATCCACACATCCGTTCATCCTTCAAGATTAAGCCCAGAAGCCCTTGAAGATCCGTTCATCCTAAGATCAAGCCCCAACGGCCCCTTTGGATCAACAAATCCACACATCCGTTCATCGTTCATCATCCATCAACCTTCAAGATCAAGCCCCGACGCCCTTGAAGAACTTCCACCAACTCAAGATCAAGCCCCGACGGCCCTTGAAGAAAGTGTTCATCGCTCATCATCCGTTCATCCTAAGATCAAGCCCCAACGGCCCCTTTGGATCAACAACCTCAACAAATCCACACATCCGTTCATCCTTCAAGATTAAGCCCAGAAGCCCTTGAAGATCCGTTCATCCTAAGATCAAGCCCCAACGGCCCCTTTGGATCAACAACCTCAACAAATCCACACATCCGTTCATCCTTCAAGATTAAGCCCAAAAGCCCTTGAAGATCCGTTCATCCATCAACCTTCAAGATCAAGCCCAACGCCCCTTGAAGATCCATTCATCAGCTGTGCATCCTTAGATCAAGCCCCGACGGCCCTTTGGATCAACAACTCATCCACAAACCCACACCCTACGAAGATAGAATCAGAGGACCAAATTACAAAGAGATTGTAACCCCAAGATCATTAATACAAAATATTATTTTGTACACGTGTTCTTGTCGCTTGTTTCAGGAATTTCTCGTGTTTACAAATTTGGCACGCCCAGTGGGACAATCTCTACCTCTCATCTCTATCCTCAAATCATCAAAAACGCAAATGGCATCAAGAAAGGATCAAGCTGTTCCTGCAATCAAAGCAAAGAACAAGAACATCATCGCCGCAAGTGGTGATATTTCGGGCATCATAACCCGAAGTAAGGCAAGAGATCTTTTTGCCGCAGCTTCCGCCCCTGCATTAACTCTGTCAAAGGAACAAGAGCACCTGAGGTACGAGCCTGTGATCACCCTAGCCTCGCTAAGGGCATCAAAAGGGGAGAGCCCAAGGAAATACTCAGAGTCCCTACTCTCCGACGCTGATTCAAGCGGCAGTACAACCATGCAAGTCATGACCACTGGAGCAACTTCAATCGAGGAGCAGCTAGCTCAGATGAATGAAGCAATTGCAAAGCTCACACGGACTGTGGAAGAGAAGGACTTGCAGATTGCCGCACTCGTCAACCAACTAGATGCGCAGCTCGACGTGAAAGTCGACCCAATTGTTGGCCTATTAAAGAAAGAAGACGACGAAGAAGAGGAGCCTCCAGCAGAGAAAGTCGAAAAGAAGCTGAAACTAGACCAAGCAACGGCGTCCATGGGATCTCTCTCTATCCAGCAACTACAGGAGATGATTGCAAGCACTATCAAGACACAGTACGAAGGAAGCTCGCATGACTCCGTACTGTACTCAAAGCCTTACTCCAAGAAGATTGATGCTTTGAAGATGCCAAGGGGTTATCAGCCCCCAAAATTCATGCAGTTCGATGGAAAAGGCAACCCGAAGCAACATGTCGCCCATTTCATTGAAACTTGCAACAATGCTGGGACAGAGGGAGACTACCTCGTCAAACAGTTCGTGCGTTCGCTGAAAAGTAACGCTTTTGACTGGTACACTGACCTCGAACCTGAGTCTATCAACAGTTGGGACCAGCTAGAAAGGGAATTCCTCAACCGTTTCTACAGCACTCGTCGTACTGTAAGCATGCTAGAGCTGACCAGTACGAAACAGTGGAGAGATGAACCTGTCGTCAACTACATAAATAGATGGCGTTCCTTAAGTCTGGATTGCAAAGATCGGCTTTCTGAAACCTCTGCCATTGAGATGTGCGTTCAAGGCATGCACTGGGGGTTACATTATATCCTCCAAGGCATAAAACCCAGAACATTCGAAGAGCTAGCAACTCGTTCCCACGACATGGAGCTGAGTATCGCTAATCACGGGAAAAAGGAGCCGATTACTAACTTCAATAAGGATAAAGTATTCGCCCCAAATGTAGACAAGACCGGGAAGAAGCCCGCTAAGGAAGCTTTCACCGTCAACACTACCCCCATCAAGACCTCCTCAGCGCCCATCAAGACCTCCTCAGCGCCCATCAAGACCTCCTCAGCGCCCATCAAGATCTCCTCCAAGAAGAAAGCGAAGGAGATAAAGACAAGTGAGCCTCCTCGCACCCAAGACAGATACAAGAGCACCTTGAGAGAGTTGGAACAGAAAACGTACCCGTTTCCTGACTCTGACATGGCTGCCATGTTAGATGACTTGCTGGAAAAAAAGGTGATTGAGCTACCCGAATGCAAGCGTCCTGAAGAAATGAATCGCACAAACGATCCTAGGTACTGCAAGTACCATCGTATTGTAAGCCATCCTGTTGGCAAGTGCTTCGTTCTTAAAGAACTCATCATGAAGCTAGCGCAACAAGGGCAAATTGAGCTCGATCTTGAGGAAACGGCCGCAACGCATACCACTACAATTGCGTTTGGATCGTTTAATCCTGTGCCTCTCCAAACGACACCTGACCGTTCCCGTGAATGCTCAAGTTGCATGGCACCCCCTACACAACCATCACTGGAGAGAAGCGACCAAGATGCACATGCTGATGATGAAGAAGGATGGATTTTGGTAACCTACAAAAAGACAAGGAAACCAAGACCACCAGTCATACAGCCAAATGTGGAACAAAGAAGAAATCACCACGGCCGCAACAATGCGAAGTCTAAAAGAAACATAAAGCATAATAAAACAACATATGCTAGGGAACCTATGGAGCAGGAGCCACGCATTCCCGTTTCCTTGCGTGAGTACTTCCCGAGTGACTTTTTGCAACAGTGCACTACCATGGCCTGTCACATGGTTGAAGTAGAAATAGAAGAGCCCTCAAAAGGCAAAGCTATCGCCACTGAGGTAGAAAAGACCCTCACACCTGAAGAAGGTCTGCCAACACACTTTAGCATCGAGGAAGCGCTACCATTGCCAAAAAGGATACGAAGAGCACTAGCAGCAGTCCTGGCAGGTCCCGACGACCACGAAGTGCGAGAAAGTAATGACGAAGGCTTGAAGCTTCAGCCACATGAATGTGCCACATGTTGTGCCACCCATGACACAATTAACTTCACTGACGAAGACCTACTGCTGGGATCAAAGCCTCACAACCGTCCTCTCTTCGTCTCAGGGTACGTAAGGGAATACAAAGTCAACCGCATGCTTGTGGATGGTGGGTCGGCCATAAACATCATGCCAAAATCAACAATGACCATAATCGGCATCAAGGTGAATGAACTATCCCTGAGCCGTCTGCTGATCCAGGGTTTTAACCAAGGAGGACAAAAGGCGATGGGTATGACCCGAGTAGAGATGACCATTGGTGAGCTCAAATCAAGCACGATATTCCACGTGATTGATGCAAGAACTTCCTACAGCTTGCTCTTAGGAAGACCTTGGATCCACGCAAATGGGGTAGTGCCGTCCACCCTTCACCAATGCCTAAAATTTTACCGAGAAGGAGTGAAGGTGATCCAAGGTGATACCAAGCCATTCACCGAAGCCGAATCACACTTTGCAGACGCCAAGTTCTACATGGATGAAGACGTGGTACCCGAAGCCCTTCCGGAAGATATCAAATCCACGGGCAAAGCAGCACCTACAAAGCAGGAGTGGCAAGTCATGCCTAAAAAGCAAAAAGAGCAGACTGTGCCATCTTCAAGCAAAGACGATGACGAGTTTGCTAAACCTGCAACAACCAAAGGGAGTAGGACGCCGTCAGAAGGACCGAACGCACCCATATTTCGATATATCCCGATGTCAAGAAGAAAGAATGGTCAATCTCCATTCGAAACTGAAACAAGAAAAGCCGACACACAGTGGCACACGGATAATGTGAAGTTGCTCAAGACAAATGCAGTTTTGCCTTTGACACAGCTAGGGGGTGCTAAGGTCGCAAGACTACCACAAGGCTTCATAAAAGCTCTACCAAAGAAGGTGGAATCAAGCTTTCTTCCAACCAAAAGGACCGAGGAAGGTTTCGACCCTAACGCCTACAAACTCATGTCAAAGGCCGGGTACGACTTCGCTTCTTCTGCGGTGGCTGGAAAGAAGGTTTCAAACACCGTCAATAACGAAGAACGTAACCTTACCAAAACTCAAAAGAAGTTGAAGGAGCATGGTTACGGAGTTGACAACAACAAAGCCGGACTTGGTTTCACACCAAATGCACCTGTGATGATTTCAAACAAAGCGAAAAACACTAGCGCTCAACACATCAGCGTGAGCATTGAACAAGACCAAGAAGAGCCTAAACCCTCCCCTCGGACGTCGGTCTTCGATAGGATGAGCCATTCAAGCTCCAGAACGTCAGTGTTTAATCGCATTGGTGGTCAAAACCAAACCTCTGTCTTCAAGAGGCTTAACGCGCCAACATCCCAAAACTTTGTTTTTGAACGGTTGTTAAAGCTTAAGAAACAAAGCAGCACAGTTATCTCTCCTCTGCGACGATCAGCTTCAGAAAAATTTGAAGATAATGAGAAGCCTTTTGGAAAGAGGAAGACAACACCAAAGGAAGAAAAGCTCGATGGGTTAGGAGAAAAAGATGACGTTCGAAGCTTGATTCCTTCAAGGATGAAGCGCCAAGCAATCTTGGAGGTCGACACAAAGGGACCACTGAAAGTGAGAAGGCGTACTATCATCCACACCAGACAATCCTTATGCCAACAAGCTCAAGAAGACAGCACTGAAGAGGAGATCCAAGATGTTTTCCACATCACGGTTCAAGAAGGTAAAGAAGACGAAATCCCCGAGGAAGATGTCACTGCTGCACCACCACAGCTCGAAGATGGGGGGCAAGCCACAGTGGATGATCTCAAGGAACTCAACTTAGGTACAAGCAAGGAACCAAAGCCTATCTTCATAAGTGCATTATTAAGTACAGATGAGATAGAGAAGTATTATCAGTTGTTGTTAGAATACAAAGACGTCTTTGCCTGGACCTACAAAGAAATGCCCGGCCTGGACCCTATCATCGCTGTTCATCATCTTGCGGTCAGACCTGGAACACGACCGATAAAGCAAACTCAAAGACGCTATCGATCTGAGCTTATCCCACAAATCGAGGTCGAGATCGACAAGCTTATCGAAGCAGGCTTTATTCGAGAAGTGCAATACCCCAAGTGGATCTCCAACATCGTCATTGTCCTTAAGAAATCAGGACAAATACGTGTTTGCGTAGACTTCCGGGACCTCAACGATGCTTGCCCAAAGGACGACTTCCCCTTGCCAATCATTGAAATCATGGTGGATGCAACCACTGGCCATGAGGCATTATCATTCATGGATGGTTCTTCTGGGTACAATCAAATTCGCATGGCCCTCGAAGACGAGGAGCTAACAGCCTTTCGTACTCCAAAAGGTATCTATTGCTACAAGGTGATGCCCTTTGGCCTAAAGAACGCTGGAGCTACGTATCAACGCGCAATGCAGAAAATCTTCAATGACATGCTACACAAGAACGTAGAATGTTACGTAGATGATGTGGTGGTTAAGACGAAGAAAAGATCAGACCACTTGAAGGATCTGCGAATAGTGTTCGAAAGGCTGCGAAAATACAACCTCAAGATGAACCCGTTAAAATGTGCGTTTGGCGTCACCTCTGGAAAATTCCTTGGCTTCATCGTCAAGCACCGTGGTATTGAGGTAGACCAATCAAAGATCAAGGCCATTCAAAGCATGCCCGAGCCAAGAAACCTGCACGAGCTGAAAAGTCTACAAGGACGGCTAGCCTTCATTAGACGCTTCATTTCCAACCTCGCAGGGCGTTGTCAACCGTTCAGTCGCCTTATGAAGAAAGATGTCCCATTCGTATGGGACAAAGCGTGCCATAATGCTTTTGAAAGCATAAAGAAATATTTGTCAAGTCCACCTGTCCTGGGGGCACCTGTGCCCGGGAAACCACTCATATTGTATATTGCTGCTCAGGAAAATTCAATCGGAGCACTCTTGGCGCAAGAGAATGAATCCCAAAAAGAAGGAGCACTTTACTACCTCAGTCGGACTCTCACCGGCGCTGAGTTGAACTATTCCCCAATAGAAAAGATGTGCCTCGCTTTGGTGTTTGCCATTCAGAAACTCAGACATTACATGCATGCTTACACCATCCACTTGGTTGCTAAAGCCGACCCTGTCAAATACGTTATGTCTAAGCCAGTCTTGACGGGGCGACTCGCTAAATGGGCTTTGCTTCTTAATCAATATGAGATCATCTACGTCTCAGCTAAAGCCATCAAGGGACAAGCGCTAGCAGACTTCCTTGCCGATCATCCAATCCCGGCTGATTGGAAAATCTCAGACGACTTGCCTGACGAAGAGGTGTTCTACATCAATATTTTTCCGACATGGACGATGTTCTTCGATGGATCCGCACGAGCAGACGGAGCGGGGGCAGGAGTAGTATTCATGACGCCACAAAGGCAAATACTACCTTACTCCTTCCAACTGAATGAGCTATGCTCCAACAATGTTGCTGAGTACCAAGCATTGATAATCGGGCTCCAAATGGCGATCAACATGGAAATCACAGCTCTTGAGGTGTATGGCGATTCCAAGCTCATAATCAATCAACTCTTAACTGAATATGAGGTGAGGAAAGATGATCTCGTCCCATACTTCCGACTAGCGACCCAACTGCTACGAAAGTTCGAAGCTGTGACACTGGAACATGTGCCAAGAAAGGAAAATCAAATGGCAGACGCTCTCGCCAATCTAGCCTCGAGTATGACACTAGGAAAAGATGAAGTAGCAGACGTGCCAGTTTGCCAAAGGTGGGTGATTCCGCTCGTTAATGAAATGTCACTAGATGATACAAATGTCATCTCAGTACTTTCAGTCGATGTTGAAGAGTGGAGACAGCCGCTGATCGACTACTTAGAGCACGGAAAGCTTCCAGATGATCTTAGACATCGTTCCGAAATACGTCGACGAGCACCTCGCTTCCTTTACTACAAAGGAACACTCTACCGACGCTCTTTTGAAGGAGTACTCCTGAGATGCCTAGGTGAGGAAGAAGTTAATCAAGCCATGGAAGAAGCACATTCAGGTGTGTGTGGGGCACATCAGTCTGGACCAAAGCTACATTTCCGGCTTAAAAGAATGGGTTACTACTGGCCAAGTATGGTGAAGGACTGCCTGGAACACGCCAAAAGGTGCCAAGCCTGCCAGTTCCACGCCAACTTCATACATCAACCGCCTGAACCATTACACCCTACAGTTGCTTCATGGCCGTTCGACGCATGGGGATTGGACGTTGTAGGACCAATTACGCCAAAGTCATCTGCAGGGGAAGCTTACATCCTAGCTGCAACAGATTACTTCTCCAAGTGGGCTGAAGCCATACCTTTAAGGGAAGTAAAAAAGGAAACTGTTGTTCGTTTCATCAAGGAGCATATCATCCACCGATATGGGGTGCCTCGCTACATTATCACTGACAACGGAAAGTAGTTCTCCAACCGACTCGTGGACGAGCTTTGCGACAAATACAAGTTCAAGCAGCACAAGTCTTCCATGTATCATGCTCCGGCCAACGGCCTGGCAGAGGCATTCAACAAGACGTTGTGCAACCTCCTGAAAAAGGTAATCGGCCGAACAAAGAGAGACTGGCATGAAAGAATAAGTGAAGCACTTTGGGCATATAGGACTACACATAGGACTCCTACCCAAGCTACACCTTATTCTCTTGTATATGGCGTAGAAGCTGTTCTACCGCTCGAAAGTCAAATCCCCTCATTAAGGATGGCTATACAAGAAGGCTTGACTGATGAAGAAAATGCAAAGTTGCGCCTTCAGGAGTTGGAAGCGCTGGATGAGAAAAGGCTCGAAGCTCAACAACACTTGGAATGCTACCAAGCACGGTTATCCAAGGCATTTAACAAGAAAATCCGCCCAAGGTCTTTCCAAGCCGGAGATCTCGTGCTGGCATTGCGTAGGCCCATCATCACAACTCATAAGACAAAAAGCAAGTTCACATCAAAGTGGGATGGACCCTACGTGATACAAGAGATCTACACCAATGGCGCCTACTTAATCATGGCGGAAGACGGGTTGAAGATCGGCCCCATCAACGGCAGATTTTTGAAGCGCTACTACCCCTAAAGCAAACGCACCACGCTCCTGGCCCGCAAGAGCATAAACTGTGTACGGCAAAATCATCATTAAAACCATCACTCATTTGAACTACGTTATGACTTGATCTCTTCTTTGGAAGAGTACGTAGGCAACTTGAAACTTCAAAACTTCAAGTACAGTCACATCAAAATAAATAAATAAATGTTTCATTAAAGAAAGTCAATTTTATTACAATTTCTTTATTAAAAAAAAAAAAAAAAAAAAAAAAAAATATTACAGTTTCTTCTTCTTCTTTTAAAGAAAAAAAAAAAAAAAAAATATATATATATATATATAAAATAAACAAAACAACAAACAAACAAAAAAAATAATAATAATAAAATAAAAAAAAAAAATTTAAAAAAAAAAATTTTAATAAAAAAAAAATAAATAAAAAAACATATATATATATATATATATATATATATATGTTTTACTTCTCGGCACAAACAACTGGGATGGCCTCTTGGACCCTTCAGACCTCAATCTTCTAACTTGCGGTGCACATTTCTGGATGTCTTGGTCCACATACTCAATCGCACCATATCCAGTCTGCAGAGCCCAACAAGCAGATTTGCAGGCCCACCATGCGGTCACCAATCTACGAGCCCAAAACCAGAAGGAAAAAAGCCACTCTCATCTCAACGCATCCTCTCTCTCTCGCTTTTGGTTTTGGGGTTTCCAAATTCAGCAAACTCCATTCTCGATGGGTGGCTCAGTGAAGGATGTGCAGTCGAAGAAGGAGCTCGATAGCTTGGTTCACGGCGGCGCGCCGGTGGTTCTGCACTTCTGGGCATCGTGGTGTGAAACTTCCAAGCACATGGACGAGGTTTTCGCCCATCTCTCCGCCGATTTCCCTCTACCCATATTTTTTTCTTCATCGCCGCCGGCTCTGCTGTTGCGGCATCGTCCGATTCATCATCATCATCACTGGCGAGACCAGGGGAGTTGGGTGTCTTGAGAAATTCTTTTCGATTTTATCCTTGCTATCTCTACCGCAACGGATGCAGCCAGAGACTTTGGAGGAATGAATTCCATCTCGCCGCTAGAAGATGTGGCAAGGGTGGTGAAGGCGACGACGAGGTCGTCGAATCTAACGGCGGCTGGCGGAAGGCGTACAACACCCTGAGAGAGAAGGAGCGGCGGTTCCAGATCTTTAAAGACAACCTCAGGTACATCGACGGCACAAGAACCGGACGGAGCTGGGTTCGATCCGTAAAAGGCGCGTATGTCGGATCCGGATCAAAATCGCTCCGAAGCTGAGCTTCCTCAGAAGAATCCCTTCGCCCAAGAATTTGTTGGTGTGGCTATGGGCCGCCTTCATCTGGCTTTGTGGCCCCATCTCTGGCTTGCTCGTCCAACGCCAGTCCGTCAAGCACGAAGAGTATAAAGTGCATTGTTACAACAGCAATGGTCTCTGTGCGCTGGGTTTTATGGATGATCACTATCCTGTCCGAAGTACATTTTCTCTGCTCAACCAGGTGCTGGATGAATATCAGAAAGCTTTTGGTGATTCTTGGAGGACTGCACAACAGGATGGCACACAACCGTGGCCCTATTTGACTGAGGCTCTGACGAAATTCCAGAATCCTGGCCTCGGCGAATACATTTCTGGTGCCATTCTTTTCGAGGAAACACTTCACCAGTCTACAACCGATGGGAAGAAATTTGTGGATGTGTTGCGTGACCAGAAAATTGTACCTGGAATCAAAGTTGACAAGGGTTTGGTTCCCCTGCCGGGATCAAACAATGAATCTTGGTGCCAAGGCTTAGATGGATTGGCTTCACGATCTGCTGAGTACTACAAGCAAGGTGCTCGTTTTGCTAAATGGAGTACAGTTGTTAGCATTCCTTGTGGTCCTTCTGCTCTAGCTGTTAAGGAAGCTGCATGGGGACTTGCTCGTTATGCTGCCATTTCTCAGGACAACGGTCTTGTGCCCATTGTAGAACCTGAGATTCTTCTCGACGGGGACCACCCAATCGAAAGGACACTTGAAGTGGCAGAGAAGGTCTGGTCCGAAGTTTTCTATTACTTGGCCGAAAACAATGTGGTGTTCGAAGGAATCCTTCTTAAGCCCAGCATGGTTACCCCAGGGGCTGAACACAAGGAAAAGGCTACTCCAGAAGCCATTGCAAAGGCTACCCTCACAGTTCTTAAAAGGAGAGTTCCTCCTGCAGTACCTGGAATCATGTTTTTGTCAGGGGAACAATCCGGAGCTGAAGCTGCTAAGCCTGCCATAGGAGGAGATATAAACATCAATGACCACCACAAAAAGAGAAAGCAAATTATACAAACCCAGCAAACCAAAAGCACAAAATCAGAAATGGACTCCGTAAAGTCCTTCAAGGGCTACGGCAAAATCGACGAGCTCTCTCTGCAGGTCGCCTTTCACGCCGCCGCGAAGCTTCCCGGGCTGCCTGCGAAAATCGGCCGGAACATCGCCAATAACACCCACCTGGAGAAAGTTCTAGACGTCTGCGAGGGCCTGTTTGAAGACGTGGTTGACAGGCTCAATGACTAGCTGACCTCCATGGATGTGAATCAGGGCGACAAGCTTCTCTCCGCCGCCAAAATCAACGACATCAAGACGTGGTTGAGCACCACGTTTAGGCATGCTGAGCAACAAATCCACGCAACCTGCCCACTCTTCTTTTGCTTCGACGCTACCCGCTGCAAGTCCAACACCACCACCAGCACAGCGGCAACAGTTGCATGGAAGTCCACAATCATCATCAAATGCAAGTTGAAGTTGACTTCGAGAGTTTTGGCTGGCTCTTTAAGCCGATGCTGTTTTCGAACAACTTCACAGGCGGCCTCTTCACTTCTCTGTCAAAAGCTTCGTCTCTGACCAACAAGACAGCAACTTGCTTCAGATTATGTACGCCATGAAAGCTGCACAGGTACAAGCTCCAGCGCACTCCCTCCGCAGCGAGCGGTGTCCCTTGTAGCAAACAGCAACAGCAGCTCCAGCTCGCCCAAAGCCTTCGTGCTCTCCGTCCAAACTTCACGGCCGTGCCCTCCATTGCTGAAGCTCCCCTACTTTCGAATCTGCTCATCGCCCAGCGTCGTGCCTCTGCTGCTGCCTTTGAATGTGATTGACAAAATCAAAGTTTGTCAACTCACACCCAAAAATCTCATCCGTCTGCTTGCCTCTGCTGCTGCCTTTGAATGTGATTGACAAAATCAAAGTTTGTCAACTCACACCCAAAGACCTCCTCCGTCTTCTCTCGGACTCGCCTGGGTTTTCACCCACGAACTCAGGGTTGCAGATGGCCATATAAAGAAAAAAAAAAAAAAAAAAAAAAAAAAAAAAAAGTAGCAATGATGATGCTGGGAAGCATCTTTTAAAAGAATAATAAAAAAAAATTAAAAAGAAAAAAAAATATATATATATAATAAAAACAATGATGGTGTTTCTGGAACCATGTGCAAAAAGAAAAAAATATATATAAAAAGAAAAAAAAAAGTAATGGTGGTGCTTCTGGCACCATCTGAAATATATATATATATATATATATAAATGAATGCTGGATCAATGCCACCGAAAAAAAAAATGAATTGATGATGGACGGTGATGTACATGTTTTATCTGTATTTAGCACAATACACTAAATAAAACGAAGCATGTTCATTGATTTCCGAGTGATTACAAAAAATAAAAAAATAAAAATGGCAGAAAGATGGAGTCTTCACAAAGGTTGTGTACTTGAAGCCCCACTACGTGGCAACACTCTCGGAACAGGAGGTATCAGAGCAAGAGGCATCGGAGCGGGAGACACTGAAGATAGATCATTCAAGGCCCCAAACCTTGGTGGAACGCTGGATGACCCAGGAAAGAGGTGCCTCTGGAAGAAAGACGCAAGCCTTTGACGGTCGCTTTGAATTCGACCTTGAGATTCTTGCATCTCATCAAGCTTCCTCTTCATGCCCGACGAATAGTTATTTGCAAGCACATGCAAACTTCTATTCTCGTACTTAAGCTGTTTAATCTCCTGCTTAAGATCTTCCACCTCTGCCATCAATGATTCCACCTGACGGGACCGAGCAAGCAGGCGTTGGCCCATGTTGGACACAGAGCCCGCACACTGAACACTAAGAGCGAGGGACTCTTGAACGGCCAATTCATCGGACCGTCCTGACAGCAGCCTACTATCTTTTGGAGTGAGGAGGTTCCTAGCTACTATTGTAGCTGTTGTGGCGTCCTGCATCACGGAGTCTTCACCTGTAAGAGGACCGTTAGAAGATAAGAAAGAAGGGCACCATACATTACCTTGAAGCGGCGCAACCGGATCACTGCTGAGACTCAATTCTAAGCTAAGGTTCGATGGATTAGCCATTTTTCAAAGGTGTTAAAAGAGATGGGTGGATGGAGTTAAAACTCAAAAGGCCGGAGATGATTTTCAGGAATGAGCAGCCTTCAAAGTATGCATGTTACAGGTGATCAATACCTCTATAAAAAGGAAGAGGCGCTTGCTCAGAAATCAAAGAGGCGTTGGTTCAGAAATCGAAGGGCCGCTTATTCAAAAGTGAAGAAACATCGCTCTGCAAATCTCAAAAGCTGGATTTTCCGGCGTAAGTTAGGCGACGCTTTCTCGGCTTTCCAGAAAACGCGTTCAACTTTGTCAAAAGATCTCCGACAAAGTTGAAAACACGTGGAGGCTGGCGACGCTTTCGCGGCTTTTCAGAGCACGGGTGCCACTTTGTCAAAAGATCACGTGGAGGTCATCATCGCAGCTACACATCTTTAGCTGACGAGCGCAAAGTTCGGCGATGCTTTCTCTGCTTTTCAGAAAACGCGTGCCACTTTGTCAAAAGAGACGCTTGTTCAGAAATCGAAGAGGCGTCGTTCAGAAATCAAAGAGGCGTATTCAAAGATCGAAGAGTCGTCACTATTTCAAAAAGCCGAATTTGCGGGATCAAAACGTTTGTCGACAAGGGTAAAAGAACAGTACCACCACTTGCTATTGGGAAATCCCTATATATGTCGACCTTCATCTTTTATGGCAAGGCAGACCTGCGAAAAAAAAAAAAAATGCCCAACTCTTCCTCACCTCCGAGAGTACACTCCCAGCAAAACATCTCAAAATACTCAATTTTTTCCTCTTCCCCGAAGATGATACCAGATGACCCAGGAGGAAACGGTAGATGGAAGCATGTGCTGATTCATTCACCGCTTCTTCAAAAGCAAAAGTATCTCATATCATCAAGGGCGAAAGCAAAGGTATCTCATATCATGCTTTTTCCCTGTCCTTTTCTTTGTCCTTGCTCTTACATGCAGGAGAAGGGGAAATAGAGTTATCAGTCGGAACCTGAAATCAAACTTCCGACCTGGAACTGATTGCCTGGAACTTTTGCCTGGTTGCTTACCTTGCATTGCTCTCGAGTACTCATCGTCGCGGAGAAGTAATGTTTTGAAGCACCATTTAAATGCAAAGGTTGCATTCCATTCCTGCATCAGAGGACAAATACTACACGAGAAGATGCCAAACCTGCATAAGGAAATACCACTTCTGCAAAGGGAGCAAGTAAGACAAGTGAAAATGATACATCAAAGCATGTGGAGACAAGCACAACAAATATATGTGCTGATTCATTCGCTGCTTCTTCAAAAGCAAAGGTATCTTATATCATGCTTTCTCCATGTCCTTTCCTTTGTCCTTGTTATTACTCGCATGGCAAAGTGAAAAGAGCAATCAGACGGCACTTGGAGTCAGTTTTCCGATCTACCCTCTTCAATACGAATTGGGGAAAGATTGAACAAAGAAACAGGTCATCACTTCCACCTCCTGCTTGCCTGCCATGTGTCTGAATCCTGCTACCCAATTCAAGAGTAGCACAAAGGAAAATCAACGGTAGGGGGAGACCAAAAGAATCCTCCAGCCCAGTTCAAGATCAAGCCTCGATGGCCCTTGAAGAAATCACAAGTCCGATTCAAAATCAAGTGTTCACCACCCTTGAATCAAATTCAACTCCAGATAAAAGGAGTAAGTTCAGACCTTCGGAGGAGACCAAAAGAATCCTTCAGCCCAGTTCAAGATTAAGCCTGCGGAAAATCAACGATTGGAGGAAACCAGAAAATCTTCCAGTCAAGCTCAAGATCAAGCCTCGATGGTTCTTGAAGAAATTTCCAGCCCAATTCAAGATCAAGCCTCGACGGCCCTTGGGTTGACATCTACATTAAGGGACTTCAAAACGCATCTTCCACACGTGACAAGCACATGTCTACGACGCGCCTTGAAGTGGGGGCATTTGTAGACATCAAAATCTCGGTGAAATGAATGTTGACCAATAATTAAAATTTCAATGTTCACGTGTCACATAAATTTTATATGTAGCGTGTGATTCAACGAAAAATCGAAATAAATTGGAAAAGTCATCAAATATGACACGTGTCAATACCTGGCAGAAATGACTTATTTCATCTGATTATTTAAATCCAAAAATCAAGTTTTGAAATTCTATAAATAGGAGGCCAATGCATTCATTTAGAAAAAAAAAAGAAGGAAGGAGAAGGAGAAAGGAAAAGAAGAAAAGAAGGAAGGAAGAAAGAAAGAAGCCTTGAAACTCTAAAGCTCTCAAGCAAATCCCGAAGGATCAAGAAAGCAATCTTCGTTCTTCGTCAAATCCACCTTCAAGATCAAGCCCCGACGGCCCTTGAAGAACTTCCACCAACTCAAGATCAAGCCCCGACGGCCCTTGAGGAAAGTGTTCATCATCCACACATCCGTTCATCCTTCAAGATTAAGCCCAGAAGCCCTTGAAGATCCGTTCATCCTAAGATCAAGCCCCAACGGCCCCTTTGGATCAACAAATCCACACATCCGTTCATCGTTCATCATCCATCAACCTTCAAGATCAAGCCCCGACGCCCTTGAAGAACTTCCACCAACTCAAGATCAAGCCCCGACGGCCCTTGAAGAAAGTGTTCATCGCTCATCATCCGTTCATCCTAAGATCAAGCCCCAACGGCCCCTTTGGATCAACAACCTCAACAAATCCACACATCCGTTCATCCTTCAAGATTAAGCCCAGAAGCCCTTGAAGATCCGTTCATCCTAAGATCAAGCCCCAACGGCCCCTTTGGATCAACAACCTCAACAAATCCACACATCCGTTCATCCTTCAAGATTAAGCCCAAAAGCCCTTGAAGATCCGTTCATCCATCAACCTTCAAGATTAAGCCCAGAAGCCCTTGAAGATCCGTTCATCCTAAGATCAAGCCCCAACGGCCCCTTTGGATCAACAACCTCAACAAATCCACACATCCGTTCATCCTTCAAGATTAAGCCCAAAAGCCCTTGAAGATCCGTTCATCCATCAACCTTCAAGATCAAGCCCAACGCCCCTTGAAGATCCATTCATCAGCTGTGCATCCTTAGATCAAGCCCCGACGGCCCTTTGGATCAACAACTCATCCACAAACCCACACCCTACGAAGATAGAATCAGAGGACCAAATTACAAAGAGATTGTAACCCCAAGATCATTAATACAAAATATTATTTTGTACACGTGTTCTTGTCGCTTGTTTCAGGAATTTCTCGTGTTTACAGTGACACATTGCGATTATTAAAATCCTCAAACCTAGAATGGGATAAGGTGAAGGAACAAATTGAATCAAAGTCATGCACATTTTCACATCACCTAGATTAATGTTTTGCAAGCGGTAGCAACTATTCTTACTTAGTAAACAAGGCAACTCAAACATGTCATACTGACATTATGATTTGGAGGCTATTTCGAACATAAATGATCACATTCTTATCCTTAATCAGATCACTACATCAGAACAAGTTCGGAGCAAAAGATTTTTCATGGGTCCTAAGCGTGGTGTCAGAGCAAGGTTTAGAAGATACATTTACTACTTCAAAGTTGTTAGGGGGCTTATAGCTTTGTCTCGGGACTATAAGCTTATTCATGTTTGCTATGTTACTTAGCTTCGAAGTTCGTGTAATTTGGAAAGATTTGAGTGAAATAGACTTAGCAAATACTTCAAAAGATAAATAAGATATCTCCTAAGGCATTTTAGTTCTTCCAAGGATATATAGGCACATTCTGCCTTAGATCCAGCTTTTTAGCTATGCATCAAACCAAGGTCTACAATATGGTTTAGAACTCCAAAAGATCAGATCTTTGAGACAAGCATGTGGGACTTTCCAAACTTGGCTAGCTCTAAATCAAACAAGCAATTCGAAGGACATTTCGATACACATTCTGAAGCGGTCATTCTGGAATGATATGTGCATGGTCCGTAGGTAACTATCCATCTTTAAGTGGAGAGAACACTTAGAAATCATAGTTAGAAGCAGTTGTGAGACCATGATTATGTGGCACTCAGGGTGGCAAGAATGACTGGAATACCCATAGCTCATGACTCTTAGACTATCAGACTAGTGAAGCTTCTTAGTCAGATCAGGACATAGCCTTAATCCAATACTTGTGCTACTTGTCTGTCAAGTGAAGAACACCTAATTCAATTCAAATTGGGATCTCTTGGGGACTAGGCAACGTAATCATAATTCTAGAAGGATTGGATATCTTATCCTAAATTCCCTTTTAGATAGTCTCCCGATTTAATAAGGATTACTCTCTCTACAATGATTATTAAGATCTCTATAAATACTATAGCCTGGGTATTTATCAAGGGACTTCAACCTCTCTCTGATTATTCTCACTACGACGATTGATATTCTTTACCATGCACATATTCTCTCATACACGTCGTTCGTTTATGCATAGACATGTAGAAGCATCTCATATACACCTAAGCCAAGGCACCTTCATGATGGATGTATTTTGATATAGTCACATCATACATACTCTTTTCTTAGAACTACACTAGTGATTTAATTCTTCTTCCCTGGAGATATGTAGGCAGTTTAATGTGGAATTAATCACAACCCCTCTCCCCAGTCAATCCCATTCTTCCCTCGTCAAAGTTCACAGCCAATTCCGACTGAATGATCGCCTCGTCCGCGGATGTCCACTATTTTGGTTCTAACAATCATGATATTCTAAAATGTTCATAGTTATTGGATTTTCAATTGGGCATTGACTATCTGCTAAAGATTAATATGTATTTGACATATGATGGTGTGTTTCATCAATATTGTATAGTGACACTAATGTAGATACTTAGGTGCTCAATAGAGATTTAGTTCACAAAATGCAACGGATAAATAAGTTCTTATATACATGTTTCACACATATTCATATTAGTAAGATCTTTGATTGCGTAGTGTAGCATTAACCTCAGACTTGAGGTATCATAGTTGTCTTGTGAATAGATTGTCTCACTTTGAATATGTCCAATTTTATTCTCTGTTAGGGTATAACCAAGACACCGTTGGATTGATTGAAATATTCATGGAGACAACCAGATACTGAACAAGGACTCTCTAACCTCCGAATTGGTAGGTGAATGCTTGAGCAAATTGATTCTGAAGTCTTTGGCTAGAGCGATCTTTATAAAATATAGTGTTGTCGTGAAAATATGACTTAGGCAAGTGACATGATATTAGCCTATTCGGAGTGATTTGAAACATTGTTTGAGAGAAGGATTGGACTACACAGTAAATGCAATTGAATAAAATACCACTCAAGTGCAAACCTTTCTCTGCTAATAAGTTTTGAAAAGCTTATTTGTGGAATGAGCGTATTTCCTTCACAATGATGATGTTAACCATGCGATCAATTGCCCTATCTAGCCAAATTAAGGCCAAAAACGGGGAAAAAGAGAAAAGAAAGAAAGAACATCTCATGCATGACGAAGATTAGCATGAAATAAAACTGCATATTAGGTCATGGGAAAATGAGGTTTACAAGAATTATGTACTTTGACCAAATATTAAAAAATAAATAAAAGAATTATGTGCACAAATTTCGCCATATATCAAGTTCCACGTTATACATGAACTGGATGATGTGAAGACGCACGTGGAGGAATGGCTATATTTCCGACCGTGTGATATCATTGTACATGACGTGTCGGACTGTGATCGATTTTCAACTGTCGACAACCACCATTAACGGCTGCATCAACGAACTATTTCGCTTTCACCCCACGTAAAAACCAAAACAACGGAAATCTTGTACCTTGGGCTTGAAATTAGGATCTTCTTTGCAATGACTGCATATCATCTTGTGGGTCCGAATCTACATGGACCCACTAAGTAACTACGGTTTAATTTATTCAACAAAAATGAAAAGGGTTTATATATTTTACTCATTGAACAACGACTTTGTTGCAACCTATTTGCATGAAAATTTTACAGTCAAAATTAATGAAAAGGGTTTATATATTTTACTCATGTTTGCTCACCCCGTAAAATGAGTGATGCTCAATTCTTTCATTGTTTATCGTTAAATTAGTTTAAATTTTAAGATTCGTGTCTCAAATTAATTAGATCATCTACGGAAGTGACCATCACCTCCACTTTTGAAGGAGGATGAGCAAAGTTGCACTCATTAATTAAATACATTGAGATCTTGTTTGACTTTTAACCTAATTGTACTTTTGATATGTATTGTTGTGGCAATACTATAGGGGAGGCCCTGCGGAAAAATAGCTCGACACTAGGATGATAAAAAGCTTAACACCTCTCATTTTTATTACTTTTTCGAAATGACAAAAAATGAAAAGGTCGTCTTATTCAAAATCTCAAATCATCCAATGTAACGATGGTTTGATACTGATGGCAGGGCTAGTGACTGCAGTGAAGTCGTAGCAAGGTAGTCGTATTGAAGGTGCCGCTAGATCACATCCTTTTCAAGTAGAGCTAATGCTTGTTGAGTATTTTGGCTTGACACTACTTCACACCTAAAAAGAAGCAAGTTATGTCTAAGTTAAACTAGATGACGAAAGTTTTCTTTTGTATTTTGACACTAAAGTAAGACTAAGCTCATGAGCATATTATCCAAGGTCAGAACAAGTCGATAGGATCTATTTTTTACATCCTGAATGTCCTTTTTGTGTGCCGACGTGGGGGAGGGGTGTAAAAAGGAAAAAAAAAAGGGTGGGGCATCTCTCGCTTTGGGCATAGTGGTCCCTCAGTAGGAGGCCAGCACCGCAAGCTATGAGCTCGATGGTAGAGTGCGCCCCTGATAATTTCATCATTGTGCCTAGGTTGTGAAGACTCTTAGCCACATGGATAGTTCAATGCGTTCATCAGCCCATGACCCTAAGATGTGGATCATCTAAGGCCATTAGAATGACTACTTTTCCTATTTGAACCGAGGTTTGAAATCAAACTTCTACTCAGGAGGATAGATGGAGCGTTTCAGGTGAGATGCTAATGTAAATCCAATTTTCTATTCACTCATGGGATCCAGGTAGACCAAGAGGGACCACCACGACTCATCTCATCTTTAAAATCTACCACGACAACTCATTTCCTCTTGAAAATCCATACATCCCTTATCAATATATGGACATATATCTCTATCTCTTGACCACAAGTTTAGCTTCGATCTAATTGGAAAATAAAACAGAGCACCTAACAACTTATCTTCACAGGCCAAGAACTACAAGATCACATGTTTCATTTTTGGGTGATGGAAGGATCGTACCATTTAAGCCTTATTTTTTCATGCTTTTCGTAGAGGTCTAAAGAAAGCTGTAATCAATAAGATTTTTCTAATCATTACTTACCCAAAAGGAAGAACGTGAAATTCTTTTTTCTTTCCTCAGAGACTAGGAGTTTAGATTTAGCTGTAAGAATAATGCTTGTATGATAAATAGCCCACTTTTTAGTCTTTGACCCCCTTAATCACTAAGAACGCCGACAATGAGATGTTTCTATTTATCTATCTCTTAACTCAAAATGGGAGTATGTTTGGAAAAGGATCTTAGAGTGCATAAAAAACTAGATATTCATAAAATAAAAAAAAAAAAAAAAATGGAGAACTAAAATAGATGCAAAATCTCATTGTTTCTTTGTATTGTCCTCTCTTTTAATAATTAAAAATAATTTTCATATGCCCTTTTAGCTTCGTATAGACATTTTATTTGGTGGTTTATTTCATTTGATTTATTCAATCCTATGACCACAAATAAAAGGTGTATATGAAAAACTAAAAAATGTGTGTGAAAATCAATTCTTTTAATATTCCTTGATCTTGGAAAGTATTTTGTTGGAAATCTGAAGATTGTAGTTCTGCCATCCTCAACGGATTTGTATGGAATTCAAATTACAACAAATTAGGGAATTTTTATTCTTTTTATAGCAAAAATTGTTTTCCACTGTTCCACATGAAAATTAGTGTCCATCCAAACAACTCAAATGCATGAAATACTTTTAACATGAGGTATAGAGAAATTAATGCAATCTTTTAAGGAAAAAGTAAGATTTGTATGATTTGTCTATAACTCTACACATGGAATACTTCTATCTTATACTTCCTATATACGACATAGATGGATTCTATGATAGCTATTTTTTCGTTAGTGTATTTAATTGGGATTTTGAGCAATTTATAAATTCATGGATTTTGATGGAGTTTAATTGATTTGTAAAGATTTTATGTAAAATTTTGATTCAATTCCCTCGAAATCTCATGGAGAGAGGTGAGATTTGTGAATGCTTAAAATACACTAAAAAATCTCACCAATTCCCTCTACTTCCTCAACTTTTTAAAATTCTTTAAAATGAATTCCTAATTTTTTTTTTTTTTTTTTTGTCATTGAGTAAATATTATTTGATACGAATTGAAATGTTTACATGAGAAGCCAGAAAGTTAAACAACCACTCCAGTTCAAAGCAATCCCACATATGATAGGCCCCCACACGCGTGAATAAGACGCCACCTGATGCGCATCACCATTACAGGCACGAGGAGTGAAAATAAACTCAACCAAACTTAATTGCTGCTTTAGATACTAAATATCCCAAAGAATACCTTCAATGACGGCATTCGGTTGCAATACTCCATTTAACATGTCTACCATAACCTTTGAATTTGTTTCGAATTGAACAATCCCAAAGCCTTCTCCACACAAGCCAACAAAGCCGCCCTTATCGCTTCCACGTCCGCCGTCAAACTGGACTCACATAGAAAGTTTCCCGCCCCTCCAGCTTCTTTGAATACCAGTCTGGCAACCCACCCAAAGCCACCCTGCCCAGTTTGCTTACACCAAGCCCTATCACAATTTAATTTAATTGTTTAAAACGGAGGCTTAGTCCACCCGCCACCGATCTCCCCACGTCCTTGAACCTGAAAGCATGGTTGCATCACTTTGTCCCCACCACACTTCTCAATCTTACGCCTTGGTGCAAGAGCTCCAAAGCTACACGAGGCTCCAGGGCAAGCTTTTCAAAAATCACACTATCTCCACACTTCCATATTCACCAAAGACCACATACAATCCAACGCTTTAGTTTTCCGGCATCCTTAATATCGTCATATTTACGACAAAACCATTGCCAACACTCCAGGAAGTCACCACCCTCCACCATTGCCGAATCCAATTGGATTGGAGATCCAAACCAAAAAACACGGGCAAACGGACAATGGAAAAATAAATGTACTTGCGTTTCCGTAGCTTCCTCACAATGCAGAGATATCGTCTCCAAACAGACACCATGACGTTGCAATTAGTACGCACTGCAAGAATGTTTTTGCATCCCTTTCATATAAAATGTCGCAACTTTGGAAGGACCTCCAAGTGCCAAATTTCCGACCAAACCAGATACTGATTTTGATCGGCACTTGATTGTCCCACACCTTTACGACTGAGCTCCCATTTCGATTCATCTCTTGAGCAACCACGTACCCCGATTTTACCGAATACACTCCATTCTTTGTATAATGTTATAAACTTCTTTACAATCCTAATTGAATACATTTAGATTTCTACTGATTAAAATCCTTCAAAATCTCAACTGAATACACCCCCTAAGTTTGCTTTCTTGCTTACCCATCTTGCCCACACCAAATATGACCCATGCCGCACATAATATGTGGTACATAGCAAGTGATGAATTAAATCAATACAACGTAGTTCACATCATGGGAAATGAGCATTCTGTCACGAATGGATTCTTTGGCTGGGAGAAAAGCTTTGGAAATCAATTTTATGCTTCATTTGGGAGTTCTATTTCTTTTCCTTAGAACTTCTACGTATGTAAAAGTTTCCCCATATTTGTGACCACTTATTTGCTTAAACCGTGTTCACTTGTAATTGTAAAAATCGTGTAAGGATATCATAAAGTGGGAGATCTAAATATAATGTAGATAGTTTTTTTTTTCCCCCAAATTATAGGAATTTTGCTAGTTACACACACACAGATGATTGTAAGCCGTTAATTAGTTCTCTTACAACCCATTTTAAAATGATTGCAAGTCATTAATTGATTGCTCTCTCAGTAGAAGCTATATCAACGAAAGTTTCAAATGGTGTATCGAGGTCGCAAGGCTTAAATTTCCATATGCTCCATAATGTTGAAAGAAAATTATAATATCTCCCAACAATGAAATATGATGATATCATGAAAATCTAGGATAAGGAGAAATATAGCCATGTCCCGTAACTTACGAACCTAATATATAAGAACCTAAAGAATATACGTGAATGAGATGTTTCTCATTAGAAAAACGAACTGACTTGCCCTTTATATTAAGATATTTAATTAGGCTTTGCTTGTTTCGTAAGAAAATAAATAATCAATACTCGATAAATAAATAATCACACGAGCCATTACTAAGCCTACGTCAGTGCTTCAGTCTCTATAACTACCAGCCCAGTAGCCACATTCTTCATCCTTCCAAATCAAAATATCGCAAGAATACAAAGACATAAATTGCCACTGGTTTAAGTAGCGTTCCTTTCTTTAATTTAGCAGCGTGATCATGGCTCTTTTTCTTCAACATAATTCATTGTATATCAGTACTCTTGTAACCTTGTTTTCTATTCTACTAAACCTAAACCCTAGTTGTTGCTTCAACCCAAAACTCTTTAACGTCTCAAAGCTTCAGTCTGACTCTGACTGGTCACCGGCCGGTGCAACTTGGTATGGACCCGCTGACGGTGCTGGGACTGATGGTAAAGAATTTATATACCAAATTTCTATATATTGGTCACTTATTCGTATATTCACATATGTAATTGATTGTCACATTACTTGGGGATGTGATATACTGAAAAAATGTTTTTCTTATGTTTTGTGTAGGGGGTGCTTGTGGTTATCTGGATACTGTAGAAAACCCTCCATTCTCTAAATTGGTGTCCGCTGGAGGCCCTTCTTTATTCAAATCAGGAAAAGGATGTGGAGCTTGTTATCAGGTTAAAATTATATAGTGGGGCATGTAAAAGTTGTGACACATATTAATAGAAATTCACTATTCTTACTCAGGCGAGAATATACAGAAAATTATATCTCAACTATCAAAATGAGTAAAAGAAGCTTAAATTAATTAACTTCTGAGCTGGCCCTAATTGCAGGTGAAGTGCACGGGGAATTCTGCATGCTCAGGCAATCCGGCAACTGTGATTCTAACTGATGAGTGCCCAGGATGTACTTCAGAATCTGTTCATTTTGATATGAGTGGCACTGCCTTCGGTGCCATGGCGATTTCTGGTCAAGAGGGTCAATTGCGGAATGCTGGAGTCTTGCAGATTCAATACAAAAGGTATTAAATAGAATGTTGAATATGATGTCAAAGTACGCCCTCTTACCAAATAGTCTGACATGTTATCTGGCTAATTATGTTATCAAAAGTTATTCAAATCACTAATTACGAGATGCTATTAAATGATACTGATCCCCTATTTTCTATATTTGTACAAGTCCCTACGGCTAAGAAGTAATAACTCTATTATTCCAATCTTTTTAACCTTAAGATTGTTCTAATGTTCTAATCTTTACATAATGTATAACTTTGCTATAACAGAGTGAACTGCAGTTATCCTGGTGTGACAATAACCTTCCGCGTCGACTCGGGTTCAGACCCTTACTATTTTGCAACTCTAATAGAATATGAAGATGGAGCAAGCGACCTAATGGAAGTTCACCTCAAACAAAATGATGACTCGGACTCGTGGCTCTCCATGCAGGAATCGTGGGGTGCAGTTTGGAAACTAAACTCAGGCTCAGCATTGCAAGCCCCATTATCAATTAGGCTGACTGCAAGCAACGGCCAGTCCCTTGTAGCAAACAATGTTATTCCGACTGGTTGGCAACCAGGCCAGACTTACCGGTCGGTTGTCAACTTTGAAGTCTAATAAACTCCGGAATCTTGTATTTGATGATTTGATAAATAAGATTTCATATAGTAATTAATTACCATTAGTCAACTTACTGTTCGTACATCTAATAAATTTCGGTTTGTCTTTATAAAAAAAGAAATTCAATAAGCTGCCAATTGTGGAAAAATATGTTACCTTCTCTTGCTTGATTTTGACTTTTTCATTATTCTAATTTATTATTATTATTTGTATAAATATTTTTTTTTTTAGGGAAAAGATGATATTCATTAAGAAGAGAACACGTACACAAATATGGAGGATAGGGTGCATACTGGACCTCGATAAAACCTTGTCAGGGATTTACAACCCGACCAAAGGGAAAAAGAGTGTCCCGCACATTCAAACAAAGAGAACTATCCTCCTAAAAGTACAATCAAATCAATTACTATCTAGGACAATCTTCCAACAAAGCATCTATAATTAAATCCGGCGGATCTTCAAACCACACCATCTCAGTATCACTACCAATTCCTTCGCGTGCTAGGTGATGTGCCACCGGATTGGCTTCCTGTTGAACGTGGGAAGCTCTCACCCTGGAAATGAAAGTAACAGCCGCCTAATGTCATTGATAATTGGTCCCATAGTGGACACATCTCTTCTTGTCTCTTCATGGCAGCGAGAACAATAGCAGAATCTCTTCAAAATACACAGCCCCCCATCTAGGATCAACTCCTTGGCAAACAATAGAGCCCTTCTAGCTGCCAACAACTCCACCTGCAACGGAGAGGCAGCATATGCAATGTGGACTGAGAGTCCAGCCACAAACTCACCCTCCTGGTTCCTGAAGACGATCCCTACTCCACCTTCTGCGCATAATTCACCAGTGGCGAAGCCATGAATTGACAAGGGAGGGGCGAAGTTAAAAGAACGCAAAGCGAGAGAGAATATCCATTTGCACCGGGACAGGGGCTGTCATTCTTGAGGCGGAGGACTCCGTCAGTGACCACCTTCTTTCCTGCCGTCGATGAGAAAAGGGAGCATACTGCGGTTGCTGGGCTCACAGATCGAAGAACGGTTCCAGGAATGGCGTGACTGCTTGCGGTGTTGCTGTCGATGTTGTTGAAGCGTCGATATTCAGTGACTGCGACCTGTTATCAAAGTTCAGGCGAGAAAGCCCCCTTTTGGTTCCAGTTTGCCGCGAAAAGAGAAAGCGCTTCGGAGCCATAATCGGGCACAGTGGGTTGGCACAATTCTTCCACACGAACCTGACTCCCGTTGGTGGCATGGCAGCGAAGGAAAGGGAGGCTTCTGTGCTTCCTAATCCGAGATCTGAGCGGTACATTAATGGGTTTTGCAGAGGTGGCGGAGAATGGAGACGAGGCTACACTTATTTTTATGCAGGTCCTTGAAGAATATTAAAATTCAATAAAAACTTGGTGTTAGATTGATATTGATTTTAGTCATCTAATGTGTACTTAATCCAAATTTATATTATATTTTTGTTTTAAAATTTAATAGATATCTTATTTAATGTCATTATATTAAAATTTAAATTATTTATTATTATACACATTTTAATTGGTGTACCTAAACGTCTGTATTATAATATATTGGGTAAATGACAAAAAACTATCTCAATTATTAGTATCACGATATTTTCATACCTTATCTTTTAAAATTGATCATACCGTTCCTCATTTTACGAATTTGTGCCAATGTCAGACTTCCATCAGTTTTTTTGTTAATTTTTCCGTTAAGTATTGACGTGGCTAGAAATGAGACCCATTTTTTATTAAAAAATTAATTAAAAATTAAAAAAATTAAAAAAAAAACAAAAAACCAAAAAAAATCCATCAACCCGTGTCCCCCCTCCCTAGATCCCCTTCTCTCCCACCTAACCTTCTCTTTTCTCTCTTTCTCTTTCTCTCTCTTCTCTCTCCCTACAACCTGCATCCCTAAAATCCCAAAACCCAAAAACCCTTCCCACCTGACCTGTAATGCTCCACCCTAACCTACCCCTTCTGCAAGCCAGGGCACACTAGCACCTAGTGACCCCGCCACCTGCGACACCGCCACAGCCTCTTGGGGTTTGTGATCGTCTTAACGAAATAGCATCTCGATGACGCCGATTCCGCTGCCGTTGTCGAAGTCGCAACGGAAGAGCTCGCAGAATGGGTAGCAATTGTAGATTTGGAACCCGTGGTTCGTCCCCACGGCGAAGCAGGCCTGGTCTTGGTTAAAGCAGACGTGGAAGAGCGACGGAGGCGAGCGGGGCGCCAAAGGGCAGACTTCGAGGGCGAAGAGGAGAAGGGAATGTTGTTGTGGAGGTTGTGTCTAGAGTTAGGGTTTGGGGGCGATTGGGGGTCGTGGTTGTTATTGCTAGAGTCAATGATAGATGTAGGGTTGTCGTTGGTGGGATCGGAGAGGAAGGTTAGGGGAGGGACGGATGGGAAGGGTTTCTGGGGTTTGGGTTTTAGGGATGCAAGTTGTAGGGAGAGAGAAGAGAGAGAGGCAAGAGAGAGAGAGAGAGAGAGAGGAGAGAGAGAAGGTTGGGTGGGAGAGAAGGGGATCTGGGAAGGGAGGACCCGGGTTGATGGTTTTTTTTTTTTGTTTTTAATTTTATTAATATTTTAATATTAATTATTTTTAATAAAAAAATGGGTCCCGTCTCTAGCCACGTCAGCATTTAACATAGAAATTAACAGAAAAACTGACGGAGGTTTGACATTGGCACAAATTCATAAGATGAGATATGACATTGTTAATTTTAAAAGATGAGGTATGAAAGTGTTGTGACACCAATAGTTGAGGTAGTTTTTTTATAATTTACCCTAATATATTTTACTAAATTACTATACCAAAATGTCTGTACCTAAATATATTGTAGTGAATTAGTGGCACATAAGAAAATATGCAAGAACATGTGTATCGAAAAATTCATTACCAAAATATATGATATTAAACTAATGTACCAAAATGTCGGTACCTAAATATATTATAATAAACTAGTGTACCGAAATATCCATACCTAAACATATTATACTAACCTAGTATAACAAAATGTTTGTGCCTAAATATATTGTAATGAATAAGTGGCACATAAGAAAATATGCAAAAACATATGTACCGAAAAATCTTTACGAAAATATTTTCTTATATAAGATACTTACCACAATGAGAATTAAAATTTATAATATTTTTATAAAATTTAATTTATGAACACCATAAAATTATAAATAAAAAAGAAAGACATTTAATATGCTAGCATTAAATAAAGTTTTGGGACTAAAATCGATTTTTAATCTTGTATAAGACATTTTTCTAAACTTCATCTTATTTAAGAATTAAAATCTAGTTTTCTATTCTTTTTTATTCTTCGTCCTTGGTTTGCTGCTACCTTTGCTACCTTTGGTGAGAGGAAAGAGAAGTGTTCTCTGGGTTTTTTGTTTGGGAATCCGCAAGAGGAAAGACACCACCCTATTTTTGCTTCGGGAATGAGAGAAGCAAAATGCTTCTCTTCCTCCTACAAATTAGAGAGAAACTAACAACAAAAAACTTAAAACAAAAATGGATCTTTACCTTTTTAACGCTTTGTTGGTTTTCCCCTTGCCGTGAACTCTTTGCTCCTTTTTTTTTTTTCTTTCTTTCTTTCTTTCTTTCTTTATCTTTATGTTTCTCCCTTGCTCTCTTGCTTTGTTCTTCTTTGTCGTCCATTCTTCTTTGCTTGTCTTCTCCGTGTCCTGTTCTTCTTTTTTGTGTTCCCTTTTTGTCGATTTCTTTGTATGCTTTTGCAATCTATCTCCCCTTTTATAGACTTAGGGTGACAGGAAGAGTGGGGTGAGAAAGTGGGTAGTTTTTCACCAACTCCTCACACGTTCCAGCAACATGGCTCTTTAATTTTTCAGATTTAATTCATTTTTTTATTTGTTTAAAAAAAATGAACGGTGTAGATTTTCTTGCTTAATCTTCACCTTGGATTTTAATTGCCACCAACATCTCCACTTTCCTTGAATTGAGGAACCATTTTTTTACCCCAACAATGTCATACAAAGAAGCAACTTGGTTTTACCTTATTGAAGCGATCATTCAATTCCTTTAATTGCATATCAAGACTTGAAAATAGAGGTCCACACGATAGTAATGGAAGCTTGTGAGTCTTGAAGCTTTACACCTTGATTTTCTGGGTGCAAAATGCAAATCCTCCATGTTAGGAACAACAATATCATGCTCCACAAAATTTTTGTACCATCATCAAGCAAGTCCCCAAAGTCATCATCTCTTAAGGATTGTAGTCTTTGCTTGCATACTTCCACTAACGCCATCGCATTCACAATATCTTGGTGTTTCTTTTGTAATGCTTGTGATAACTCATTTGTAATTCCCAATATGAGTCTCATAAAAAAAAGGTGAAACACAAAATCAAAAGTTTGTACGTTATGGAATGACTTACTTGCTTCACCGAAATTGTCTTGGTTGGTATCATCTTTAATCCATTCAAGTACCTCAACCACTGCTTCAAACATGACAATAATACTAACTATAATACCATAATGTGAGTTCCAATGTGTATCACAAGGACGCATGAGACTACTCTCTTGATTTAACTCTCTACCCGTTTCAAGTATCACCACTATCAAGAGCTTTCTTAATTTGTTTTAGTTGTTTCTCTCTAAATGCATCACAACGCTTAAACGATAATCCAATTGTATTGATCAAAATACTAGCATTGTTGAAGAAAATGGTGACACCCTCAATTCCCTTTGCAACTGCTACAAAAGCAAGTTGAAGTTGGTGTGCAAAACAATGAACATAAAATGCCTGAGATACTTGTTCAACATTTTTGTTTTAAGGCCATTTAGCACACCTTTCATATTACTAGCTTCATCATAGCCTTGTCCTCGTAACTTGGACATGGTCAAATTTGTTGTAGCAGAGAGTCTCTCAATAGCCTCTTCAAGTAAGCTACTAGTTGCAGATGAGACATGTTGCACACCCAAAAACATTTTAATTACTTCTCATTTTTTGTTCACATAACAAAATACCACTGCCTATTTTCTATTTAGTTAAAGCATCACGTGATCCATCAACCAAAAGAGAAAAAAATGCACCTTCCATATCTTTAGTGATTGCATCTATAGTTTCAATGGCACAAGTACGAACAAGATCTTTTTGAATATCGAAAGAAGTATACATAAGATTCTTGGGAGCATTCTCAAACACAACCTTCCTAACTTGCTCATATTGCTTGGAAAGAAATTGCATAAGCTCCAAATAATTACCCCTATTGCTTGATTTCAATGATTCATCGTGGCCACAAAAAGGCAAGCTTGTCACAACAACCATCAGGCACTCAAGTGAGGTACTCAATAAAATATGATAATTAATGCAAGCTTCATCGATTTGCTTACTCATAAATGTTTCAATGTGTTGTTTTTGTGTTATTAAATCTCTAGCTTCTTATACAGCTTTATTATGAAGACTTCCAACACCTCCCTCATGGACTTAAGGATTTTCGGGTCCTTTCTTCCAATTTGTAAATCCTTTCTTAGTGAAGACATTACTTCTAGTGCTACCCATTTGATCGAAATCATATTTGAAAAGATAGCAATAACGGAAAAATGCAGCATCTTTTGATATATTGTACACCAACCACTTAAACTTATCAAACCAACCGATGATAAAACATCTTTTGTTGCTACCTTTTCTTGCCATGATGTGGTCTCTAGGTTGACAAAGATCATTTTGGAGATAGTGTCTATGAATTACTTCACGATAATTAGGTGGATAATCAAGTATTCGACATTTATGTCCAGGGTCTGCAGGAAGATAAACCAATATTTCATCCAACTCAGTGGCCTCACTTTGTTGTGAACTACTCAGAATATTCGAATGAGGACTTCTTGGAATATTTGAAGGAGGAGGAAGACTACTCGGAATATTTAAAGGAGAAGGACTACTCGAAATGTTTGAAGGATGATTTAAGCATTGTTTCTTATAGTATCGTTCCATTAAGTAACTGTTAAATGGAAAGAAAAAAAAAATCTTAGACTCTTAATCCTAGAGTAGAATATACTAATATGCATAATAACTAATCCAACCAACAATTCAATTAATCAGTACCAATAAGCATAAAAATTATTCAATAAATTCAATTCAATTCAACTAATTATTTAATAAGCATGCAAATTCATTAATCAATAATCAAGAATTCAAATTTTAATTTTTACCCTAAAAAATAATTTCATAATTTCATACCAATAATCATAGAATCATATCAATACTGAATAACCAATAACCATATTAGTGCATTACCATATGATTCTATACCAATTAAACAAAATTTGTATTAAATAATTAATTAGGGTTAGGGATTTTAAATTTTGGAATTAAAAAATTACCTAAAAAATGGCTCTGAAGGCTCAAAGCTGGCGGCTAGTGGCTGGCGGCTCGGCTAGAGAGTGGAGAATGGCTAGAAGCCTCGAAGCTTGTGGCTGGAGCCTAGTGAATGGCTAGCAAGTGGCAGCAGCAAAAAGCTTGGTTGCTCGTTGCTGGGAATTTGGGGAGCAACACTACAATTTTGCTCTCTGATTAGCTAATTTAATAGAAAGAGGCAAAGAGGGAAGGAAAGGGGGACACGCAGTCACCCTATATATATACATATATATTTCCAAAAAAATATTGATACACCCCGACCCAGAATGTCCACTAGGACTCCAAATCAAGCTGCGTTGGGCGACACCTGGAAGATGACGAAGTCATAAAGTGTAGTGATGTGGAAAATGTGAATAAATTTAAACCTAAAAGTGTCTAAATATAAGAGTGCGCCGTGAGCGGGAATGAACCCATTTCACACGTGATGTCAAAGTATAAGTACAGTACAGTAAGATAGGGTGAGAATTATACCATCGAAGGTATCTATCTATTCCAGGATTTGCCAAGAATCCTCATCGATGCAAAAATTGAGCTGCTGAAACCTGGAGGGGCAAAAAATAAGGGTGAGTGGGCTTGAAAATAAAGCTTTAATAAAACCTTTTTTAAACGTTATAACTTCTCGTTGTAAAACAAGTATAGTTTCTAAAAAATCATACTACGTATGGGTATGAAATCAAATGCAAATCAACAGTAAATCTAGAAGTATGCCACATCGCAATATCTCAACAGTTAAATCAGGTGTTCAATCAATCTATACTAGCACACAAGTAGGAGTCGCCTAATGCAACCTGTTCAATTAAACTGATGCTTATCAATCTATGTTAGCACACGAGTCGGATTCACCTAATACGACTTGTACAACAGGACTAGGTGTAATCATAATATATGCTATAGTACTACAATCACATAAAGACTGGCGCTAATCATGGCCACCTATGAGTCAGAGCTGCCTAAAGCAACCTGTACGACAGGACTGGCACCTACTTGGATCCAAGGCGAGCATGCGTTGCGGAGGTGAACATACACGTGAAAGACTGGCCCTAGCCCGGGGCGAGCACTGACACCGGGGTGAAGCAATGATGAGCAGATTACATAAATATAAGCATACCATAGTGATTCAATAGTTCTAATCAACATACTAACATTCATAGTAGTAGATATAATTATGGCATGAAAGATTATAAGCATACCTGTGCATCGTATAGGATGTAGCATATTTCACAAATTCTGTCATTTCGCTAATTCTTATAAGCTTTAGTCTAATCCAGGAGTACGTAAGAAATTCTTTTCAAACGCATAAATGGAAACTATCACACACACACACACACACACACACACACACACACACACTATAAAAAGGAAAAGACCCACTCACAGATCATGTTGTCGAGTCGAACCCGTCTCGTAGCATCAAGAGTCATTGCGATGCGCTTCGCCTAGAAACAAAACCATTTAACGTAAATATATAACGTATTAACGTACAAACGCATTTTTCGTACAAAGTACGATCATTAAAGAAACTATTTTAAAACGATCAAATTTTGGAAAACGGAGGGCAGATTCAGGTCCGGCACGTCGAGGAACATAAGGAGGGACCTTAGGTTCCTCCCAGCACCACCATAAGGTGACTACACAGGCAGCCACGCGCAGCCCATGAGCCGTCACCACGATTTCCTGACTTTTGCAGATTTTCCCTCAACTTTCAGAGCTTATTTCAAGCTCGATTCTCAACCAAATTCGATGATTCAAAAGCCAATTAGAAGCTAGGAATGTGGGGAAGAAGCTTATACTAGTTCGGGGTCCAATCATGGCCTGATTTGAACTAAGGAACAGGCTAAAAGTAGCATGATGATCACGGCCAAGTTTTCCAGAAATCTGGAAATTTCTTCCCAAATTTCATAGCTAATTTCTAGTTCAATACTTAACCAAAATTGATGATTCAAAATCCATTTTGAAGTTAGAAATGTATAGAACAAAACCATAGGGCCGATTTAAAGTCAGTGATAGCCGAAAAAATGGCCTGAATGTGGCCAAATGGCCACGGTCTAAGTTTTCCAGAATCTAAGATATTTCATCCCAAATTTGAAGGCTAATTTCTAGTTCGATACTTAACCGAACTCGGTGATTCAAAAACCATTTTGAAGTTAGAAATATAGAGAACAATCTATACCTACCAAAAGCTCAATCGTGATCCGTGCTGACTGAGAAATTGGTTTGAAAGTGGTCGGATGGTCACGGTTTTCATTTCCCAGAAAACTGAAAAATCCTCCCCCTTGTCCAATCCGCGCTAATCTTTCCCCAAATCACATACAAGGGTTAGAAATAATACCAAAACATGTTTAAAAGGAGAAACCAGGAGAATTTCAAGACTTACCATGATTGCACAGTGTTTCTATGGACAGAGAATAAAGAGAGAGTTTGAGTGCAAACACGGAGAGGATAGGTGGATGAGGGGGACAGAGAGGATCACGACTTGGTGATCTGATGAGGTTATTTTTCTTGTGAAGTTATAGTGATGCAGTGATAGTGGTGTAGTGCACGGTTGTACTGGTTTCACAAGGAGCGCGAGAGAGTTTGAGATGGATGCGGAGTTGTCCAGATGGAAGAAATATTGGAGGAGGAAGAGCATTTGTGATGGTGTGGTTTCATCCTAGCTTCCCTGTGGTTCACAGAGAAAAGAGAGTTTAAGAGGGAGAGTTGAGATAGAGAGGGTGTTCGAGAGAATAAGAGAGAGTAGAAAGGAGAAGACAGAGAAGAAGACACGGGGAGGGAAACACGGGAAAGATGGAAGGAATGAGGCGTGAGCCCCACACGGTACACAAAACAACACACACACAAAAATCGCCTAACGGAAATTACCCGATTGCCCTTCACGTTCGTAAGTTCATAAAATCTTCATCGTAGCTCCAAATTCGTTTCTGCTTGCGCTTACACGTTTGTAGTGACAAATATTACGCAAATATGCTAAAAGAATGAGTCTTATGTCTCTTTAACCGATGGTTAACTAATGTCAAAATCCTTACTTCTAGGGGCATCTTCATCGATTCACTCATTGAAAATTAATAAAATCGTAAAATTAGGGACGGGTTATCACATGTACGAAAATGACATCGTTTTGGCTTGGATGTTTTTAAAACATAGAAGGGCTTTCAGTTCTGTTGTGCAGCAGCAGAACCAAATGACCGAAGACATGGAGGGCTGAACCAATTGGGTTTTCTGGCGAGGGGAGAGGTTGAACCAGCACTCTAGTCGTGTTCTTTGGAGACGGGAGGGGCGGCCGTCCACTCCTCGCCCTCACGTAGCTTCGTCAATACTCTTCACCTATGCACCATCAAGGATAAAACCACTTGTATAAAAATTATTATTATTATCTTGGTTTTGACTCCACTTTGAACCCTTTACAGATAAAACCACTTGTGACACAACCCAACCGGAGTCGAGGCATGCTATCCGTTACCCAAAGGTTCAGTAACCAATGGTGCAAGTAATGTAAAAATGTGGATAAATCAAGTTTCCACTATATGTGAAACAACTAATACTAATTAGTTAATACAAGATACACAGTAAAAGCTAGGAATAACTCCCTATAGTTTGCTTAAATGGAAGGTTTGAGCATACGAAAATGTTCTACTTGAAGTCATGGACCCGCACGTGTCAACCACTCCCCGACTGGAGGCCAGACGCTCCTCCTAACCCATGGTTACACTCGCGGCCACGCGTAGGCACGCGCCTGGCAGAATCTAACAGAAGACATGAATATTCCGTCAGAGTTGATGGAATATTTCGTTAAACAGTTAATAAAACCTGACGTCGTTACCAAACACCGTTAGAATATTCTGTCAAGTTTGACAAAATATTCGTCGTCTTCTCCGGTGAGTCACCACCGTCCGCCATCTGGTTTGGTCGGAATCTGGAAAAAGTGGTCGGTTTCTGGGGAAAATTTAAACTCGCATAACTTCTTCATTTCTTAACCATTTTCCATGAAATTTATATGGATTTGAAGCTTGTGACAAGGAGAACATGACTCTACCTCTTAGAAGTCCAAAAGGTGGACGGAAGAGGACTGAAAAAGCCTCGAAAGGTTCTACCAAAAAACTCGACTATTTGAACTCACTTATTTTCGCATTGAACCTTCTTTAAACTTGTGCTAGGAGCCTTGGGGAGTTGAGTAGGAGCTTTTACAACCTTCAAAACGTCATAAATCAACCAGGATCATGTCAGAGCAAAAATCACCGAGTTAGACCTTCTGAGTTGATGAGTCCATACTCAACCATTGAGAATCGGTTGGTACGGCTGGGTTCACAAGGATGGGATGAGTGTGATGATGGTGGTTTTATGCTCGATTTGTGATATTTGAGGTGTATTCTTGGTGATCACAGAGAAGAGAGAGTCTCAGGATAGAGAGAGAATAAGAAGAAGATGAGAGAGATGGTGATGATGAGTTCTAATTGGTTAAGAAGAAGAGAAAGTTTTTTGATTGCGTGAATGAAAATGGGAAGCAAAATAATTGTTAGTGAGGGATTTAAGGGCACGTGTCATATATTTAAAGAAAGAAAATGACAATGTTTGCACAAACGTAATCAAACTAAATTTATCCAAAATAGTGTTTCCAACACTGAAAAATCTAAACACATGCGTTATACAAATCTACCCACTGTTAATGTACTTTACCTGTGCGTAACTTTTTTGTCATAAATCCGATTTTGGTCCAACTGATGCTCATGCTTTCGTAACAACGAGTACTAAATAATTACGATAGCAAGAAAACAATTTAAAGTTGCATGATCACATCCACGTCACTTTGCCAACAAGGGCATAAATGTCAATTTACACACTCAGGGAGAAATTACATAGAAAATCAGGGACGGGTTGTCACAACCTACCCCTTTAAGAAAATTTCGTCCCTGAAATTTCAACACTAACTACGGATCAATCAAAGAACAAATGTGGATACAAGTCTTGCATAACTGAGTGGTTCCTCCATAAGACTTTCACCAAACGAATGGTCTTGTTCCTGAGAACTTTTCTTTCTAGTTAATAATCGTCACTGGAACCTCATCATAAGTGAAATCCAGATTAATCTTGAGCGAATGTGGAGAAATCACATGTGACAGATCAGAGACGCATCGTCATAGCATCGACACATAGAATACATTACATACCCTCGACAACTCTGGAGGTAGATCAAGTCGGTAAGCAACTTCACTAACTCGTTCAATGATCTGATACAGTTCGATCTAACGAGGGCTTAGCGTTCATTTCTTTCCGAATCGTACAAAGCCTTTCCATGAAGATAGCTTTAGGAATACCCAATCACCAACCTTATGTACCTTGTCAGTCAAATGTCTATCAGCTATACTCTTTTACCGATCCTATGCTGCTTTTAAGTTAGCTTTTATCACCTGAATGTTTTGTGTCATCTCATCCACTATCTTAGGGCCCACCAAAACTCTTTCACTGACTTCAGACCAACACAGTGGGGTACGACATGGTTTCCCATATAACACTTCAAATGGTGACATACCAATGTTGGAATGGAAGTTGTTGTTTTAGGCAAATTCTATTAACAACTTACGCCATGCGTCTCCAAACTGCAGAACTGAATATCTCAGCATATCCTTCAATGTCTGGATAATTCTCTCTGATTGCCCATTGGTCTGAGGATGATAGGCGGTGCTATAGAGTAATCTCAAACCTAGAGCTTCTTGGAAAGCTACCCATAACTTTGAAGTAAATCTGGGGGCCTGGCTAGAAATGATACTAACTGGAACACCATGATACTTAACGATTTCAGAGATGAAAAGTTCAGCTAATCGACTTAGCGGGTGGTTCTTATGAACAAGTAGGAAATGTGCTGCCTTGGTAAGCCCATCTATAATCATCTAGATACTGTCATAGCCATTTCGCTTACGAGGCAGCTTGTACACGAAATCCATTGTGATATTTTCCCATTTCCACTAGGGTATAGGGAGTGGCTGTAGTAACCTAAATGGTTTCTTCCTTTCCACTTTGACCTGTTGATAGACTGAACAACGACTCACATACTCTGCAATTTCTGTTTTCATACCTGGCCAGTAGTAGAAAGGTCGGATAGTATAATACATCTTAGTACTCCCAAGATGCATCACATAAGCTGAAATATGCGCTTCATCGAGAATTTCTTTCTTCAGTTCTTCTACATTTGGCACATACATCCAATCGCTTTACATAAGCATACCATCAGGCCTTCGAATCCTGAGATCTCCCATTTTGCCATTTACCACCGCCTGTTTTAACGTCTGGGATTCTAGGTCGTTCATCTAGGCTTCGAGAACACAATCAAACAAAACTGGTCTACGATCCAACAAAATCGGTCTAACTTGAAAGATGGCAAGTAAGGCTCTCTGGTCATCCACTTCTAAAGTGGCTCCAGTAGATCTTAGATTAGTGAGGAGAGGTACACGACATACATAAAGAGCATTAAGTTAGCCATGAAATTTCCTGCTAAAGGCATGAGCTACACTATTCACACGACCAGCATGGTATTCAATAGTGCAGTCATAATCACTGATCAACTTCACCCATCTTCGCTGTCGGAGATTAAGCTCTTTTTGAGTAAAGATGTATTTGAGGCTTTTGTGGTCGGTGAAAATTTGACATTTTCCCCATAAAGATAGTTGCCAACTCGAGATCATAAGTAGGGTTGTTCATTTCATGGGGCTTTAGCTATCGTGAAGCATATGCGATCACCTTTCCATGCTGCATCAATACACAACCTAGACCATTCAGAGATGTATCATTGTAGATCTCAAAATTCCCACTGTCATCAAAAAGTGCTAGGATAGGCTTTCACAAAAAGTCGATAGTAGCCTGTAAGACGAAGAAAACTCCGAACTTCATTGACAGTCCGAGGTTGCTTCCAGTTTTCCACTGCTGATACTTTCTAGGGATTCATGAGAACACCCTAAGCGATAGCACGTGTCCTAAGAATGACACTTGATCCAGCTAGAACTGGCATTTATTGAATTTGGTGTATAATTGATTCTCCCTTAACTTCTTCAGAACCAGACGTAGATGTCTAGCTTGCTCAGCCTCGCTCTGAGAGTATATCAAAATGTCATTAATGAAGACGATTACGAACTTATTGAGGTACGGATAGATTACCCAATTCATCAAGTCCATAAAAGCTGTTGAAGCATTAGTCAGTCTGAATGGCATCACAAGAGACTCATAATGACCATATCAAGTTCTGAAGGTTGTTTTCGGAACATCATCTTTTCTGATCTTCAGCTAATAGTAATCAAACCTTAGATCAATTTTTGAGAAGACACTAGTGCCATAAAGCTGATAAAAAAGATCATCAATACGAGGCAGCGGATAACGGTTTTTAATCGTCATCCGGTTCAACTGCCTGTAATTGATGCATAACCTCAAAGTCTGTCTTTCTTCCTTACAAACAAGACTGAAGCTCCCCAAGGAGAAGTGCTCGACTGAATAAACCCTTTTTCAACGAGTTCTTGCAACTATGTTTTCAATTCTCTTAACTCAGCAGGAGCTATACGATAGGGAATTAGAGAAATAGAATCAGGACTTGGAATTAGGTCGACAGTGAAGTCCACTTCACAATCCAGTGGTAAGCCAGGTAAATCGTCGAGAAAAACATCAGGAAAGTGTCTGACTACCTAAACATCTTCTACACGAACATAAGTCTCTTCAGTCGCCACTACATGAGACAAGTAGCCTTGGTAACCCTTCCTCAGCAATCATTTTGCCCTAACGGCAGAGATAACTCCATGTTTCAGACCATTACAGTCACCAACAAAGGTGATAATAGGATGAAAAGTAACAATCTTCTGATAACAATCCAACTTGGCATGATTATAATGTAACCAATCCATGCCCAAGTTAACGTCAAAGTCAACAATATCCAAATGAACTAGATTACCTGGCATCACGACGTCCTCGTTAAGAACGAGACATCCTTGATACTCCCAACCAACATAACAAACCTCTAGGCATTGAGAACTTTAACTTACCGAGGGGAGTAGGGTGAGGTTAAGTTTTTTGAGCAAATGTATGGGAAATAACTGAATATGTAGCTCTCGAGTCAATTAATATTCTAGAAAAATGACCAAGAATATTCAACGAACCCATGGTCAAGTCGGGATTACTCTGCGCATCATGGAAGGTGATGTGATTAACTTGACCCTGTGCCTGCTGTCGGCCTCCTCAACCCTTGTTTCCTGAGTTTTGATTTCCTCGTCTCTGGTCACCTCCACCTTGATTTGTTAGATTAGGCTACCTGGTCGATGCGCCTCTACTATAAGCTACCTCAAGGTTCTAAGGTTGTCCCCTGGCATACTATTGCAATCTATCGCCGTGATACGGCGTATAGCCCCCTTGGTACTGTAGACAACCGCCCTAATAGTAAGGATTAGGTGGGTATTGATATGTTTCTCCTGGATACTGGGTCACGTCACCCTAGTAGTGGAAGACACCACCATAACTTATCTGTGGGTAGGTACCAAGTCTTGCAATCTGCTGTAGAGGAACTGCAGGTGGTAGAGTAGGAGGCTGAGGTTTCTGATTCTGTGGGCAGTGATTAGCTCTATGCCCCATTTATCCAAAAGAATAGCATCGACTACTTCCTCTTTTACGTTCACCATCATGATAATTATTGCATCTACGGTAGTACGGAGCACTAGAAGTATTTGGGTTTCTTTGATTTTGGAAGCGAGAACTACATATAGCCTTGCCGCCCTTTCACAGCGTATTAAAATTCGAACCACCGCTCAACAATCTAGAACTATTTCCACTTCGCTTGAAATTCTGGGTCTTTCTAGGGCCAAAGGAAGACTGCCCCCTATTATTATTCCTCTGAGCATTATTATTATCTTCCTCATCATCATCATCATCATCAGGAACATTCTCGGAATCTTCCACCTGAAGTAGAACCTTAAAGAATTCTTGATAGGTAGTACATGGAGTAGTAGTCACCATAAAATGCAACCGCTTGCGAGTCCTCTTCTTAAAGTAACGGAGCATTTCCCCAGGATTCCGCACGATCTCGGGACTATATCGGGACAAGTCAGTGAATTTTTTATGGTAATTTGTGACTGACATCTTCCCTTACTTTAGATCTATGAATTCTTCTTTCTTTCGATCTTTATACTCTAGATGAGTGAATCTAGCCTTAAACAGCCGCTTGAAAACATCCTAATCCATGGCCTCTTGAGCAGACAACTAGAGTGACACCTGAACACACTATGATGCTGCTCCCAAATGAAGGAACCAGGTCACAGTCTCAACCCATCTCTCTACTGGAAGGTTCCCTTGTTGTTGCATAACTTAGAAAGTTTTCTCAACATGATCGATCCAAATCTCTGATTTCTCAGGTCCCTCATTGCCAAAGAGATTATTGATATGAAGATGGGACACTGTCTCCAAGGTAGTCACTTGAGGAGGACGAAGGGAAGACTGAATAACGCTAGTAATAGCCTTACCAAGTTGCCTAAAATCGAAAAAATTAGTCCCAGAAACGACATGTGGCTCTTTACGAGGTGGCATGATTCTAACATAAGAGATCAAAAATTATTAGATCCTATAGCATATACGAGGAATGCAGGACTGCCTAAAACCTATGCTCTAATACCAAACTGACACACCTTGACCAGAGTCGAGGCATGCTGGTCATCATTTGCAGTAAGAAATAGGCATTAGCTACAGTAAGAAAGGAGGAGCAAAAAATAAGAGGAGGTACTCTACAGAAATTGAGATAGAAATTGAGAGAGGAAAGAAGTAATAAAGTACTGCCAGAAGAGAAGACGAAGTAATTCCATTACCGGTGATTTTGAACCAAGCCTTTCAAGCTGGAGTCGAGGCATGCTGGCCGTCAACTGCAGTAAGAAATAGGCGTCAGTTGTAGTAAGAAAGGAAGAGCTAAAAATAAGAGGAGGTACTCTGTAGAAATTGAGAAAAGAAAGAAGCAACGAAGTACTGCCGAAAGAGAAGATGAAGTAATTCCATTACTGGTGATTTCGAACCAAGCCTTTCAAGTTGGAGTCGAGGCATGCTGGCTATCAGCTGCAGTAAGAAATAAGGAGCAAAAAATAAGAGGAGGTACTCTGCAGAAATTGAGATAGAAATTGAGAGAGGAAAGAAGCAACGAAGTACTGCCGAAAGAGAAGACGAAGTTACTTCCCATTACCGGTGATTTCGAACCAAGCCTTTCAAGCTGGAGTCGAGGCATGTTGGCCGTCAGCTGCAGTAAGAAATAGACATTAGCTTCAGTAAGAAAGGAGGAGCAAAAAAAAAAAGCGGAGGTACTCTGTAGAAATTGAGATAAAAATTGAGAGAGGAAAGAAGCAACGAAGTACTGCCAGAAGAGAAAACGAAGTAATTCCATTACCGGTGATTTCGAACCAAGCCTTTCAAGGAAGGAGAGCAAACTACAAGCAACAATCAAAAGGTACAAAACTATGTTGCTTTTCTCTTCATTTTTTCTCTAGTAAATTTATTTTGCATGCAAACATTGTCTTGAAAAACTTTTGTCAATAACAAGAACTTATATGCTAGCAATCGCCGAAATTAGACAAAAACCCAAACGGAAGTAGCAGTTGTGCCACGTCTCCAACCGTCATTTCTGGTGGTCTTCCAAATGGAGTCCGTGCACTATACGACTTGAAGGAGATGGATTTGATGATGCAGTGTTGCGTAATGGTGGTCTTCCAGAAGGTGTCCGTGCATTATGCAGCTTGAAAAAGATGGGTTTGGTGATGCCGTGTTGCATAAAGCCAGAAGAAACCGAAGGAAGTCACGTCAATGGAGGAAGGGATCAACAGCCGCCACTGCCACATTGCCGACACCTTCAACTTCTCCATAATCCTTCTCTAAGATCCTAATACCAACAGCGACATCGGCAAAGAAAAACACTGTCATCGTTGCATCTTCATCGTCAGCAACACTCAGCAACCTGTGATGCCCAATGGAGATTTTTTCCAAGACATGGCAATGTCTCTAGCATTGCCCTACCGCTGCACTAACTCTTCTGAACTACTACAACATGTCTGAGCTGTCTGCAGTGGCTGCCACATCTGGAGTTGAAATGGTTGCTACTGCTCCATTTTAGGGGCTCATTGAGAAACTTCAAATAAAAAATGAGAGGAATACGACTAAAAAGATTTGGCATGTTGCTGCTGCTCTGTTCTTCAAAGAATCGACCAGAAAGGAGGAAAAAGATGTCTTTCAAAGGACTTAAATGTGGTTATCATTTTGATCAAGTATTGGGTCAAAAGTATTAACCAAAAGCATTGAAATAAAATTTACAGATGCTACAAGACAAAAGGAAAGAGAGGAAATTTGCCACATCTCTAAATAAATGGCTAAATGTTATAAATAGGTCAAAGTTAGAGAGATAACCTTTTAGTGAATGAAGTAAAGCAGGTGTAAAATGTCACATTGAAACTATAGCACAAGCGAATAACAAATAAAAGGCAAAAGAATAGATGATGTTATTGATCTTTTCTCTCGTTCTCTATTTTTATATTTTTCTATCTCTTGAAAGCATACGAAGTGCTCTATTTATAGAGCAACTCCAAACTGATGCATTAACTGCACATTGAAGTTTACAACACTTCCTTTGACAATACAACCTCGATGCATTTACAAATTCAATTTCACTTGGCATGGGCATTGAAAACTTCTGCCAAAGTACTATGGGCATTCACTACCCACCAGCATTTTCAACACTCCCCTTTGGATGCCCACATATCAACATGAGTTGCCTCGTTAAAACCTTGCTTGGAAAAACCCAGTGGGAAAAAACCATAGCGAAGGAAAAAGAGTACAACTTTTCCTGGATTGTTGATATAATGTCAAGTATGCTTATGTTGCCTCGTTAAAACCTTGATAGGAAAAACCCAATGGGAAAAATCCTAGTTAAAGGAAAAAGAGAACAACAAACATGTATCATGGATGTTCCACCTGATATGTATCTCCCCTTGATTCCGCATTCTCCAAATTTAGCTGTTTGGTAAGTTGACGTAATCCGATACTTTGCACTAACTTCTGAAACGTAAACTTTGTTAGAGATTTGGTGAACAAGTCTGCCAAATTTTCATTTGAACGGATTTGTCTGACTTCAATAACTTTAGCCTTCTGAAGCTCATGTGTATTGAAAAACTTTGGAGATATGTGTTTAGTCTTATCGCCCTTGATGAATCCTTCCCTCATTTGGGCAACACAGGCTGCATTATCTTTATGGATGACAGTTGAATTGTCTGTCTTCGAAGTTAAACCACATGAATTCCAGATATGATGGATCATTGATCTTAACCAAGAACATTCACGACTTGCTTCATGTAAAACAAGTATTTCTGAATGATTTGAAGATGTAGCAACTAATGTTTGCTTGGTTGAGCGCCATGAGATTGCTGTATCTCCATTCTTAAACACATATCCAGTTTGTGAGCTGGCTTTATGCTGATCAGAGAGAAAACCAGCATCTACATATCCAACAAGGACTTAGTCATTTGTGGAGTTCTTTAAGTAGAAGAGACCTATGTCTGTTGTCCCACGAAGGTATCGCAATACATCTTTGATACTCTTCCAATGGCGAATTGTTGGAGCAGAGCTATACCTTGCTAACAAGTTAACTGAAAAACTATATTTGGTCTAGTACATTGTGCTAAATACAACAAAGCACATACTGCACTCAGATATGGTACTTCTGGACCAAGGACTAGTTCATCATCCTCTTTTGGACGGAATGAATCTTTCTTATTGTCCAAAGAACGAACGACCATTGGCGTGCTGAGTGGATAAGTCTTGTCCATACCAAATTGCTTCAAAAATTTTTCAATGTAAGCTGATTGGTGGACCAAAATTCCACTAGCACAATGCTCGATCTGCAGGCCGAGATAATATTTTGTTTTTCCAAGGTCTTTTATTTCAAATTTACTTTTCAGATATTCAACAGTTTTATTGAGCACTTCAGGAGTTCCAACTAGGTTCATATCATCAACATATACTGCCACTATAGCAAATCCAGAGTTGGATTTCTTAATGAACACATAAGGGCAAATGACATTGTTGATATACCCTTCTTTGATCAAATACTCACTGAGACGATTATACCACATTCATCCAGATTGTTTTAGCCCATACAATGATCGCCTTAATTTGATCGAGAGCATACCTCGTCGTTTGTTACTTGTTTTAGGCAACTTAAGTCCTTCTGGAACTTTCATATATATGTTAGTATCTAATTCTCCATATAGATACGCAGTGATGACATCTATAAGTCGCATGTCAAGTTTTTCTAAAACGACTAAACTTATTAAGTAACGGAACGTAATTGCGTCCATTACATGAGAGTATGTCTCCTCATAATCAATTCCAGGTCTTTAAGAAAAGCCTTGTGCAACGAGTCGTGCTTTGTATCTTGCAATCTCGTTTTTCTCATTGTGTTTCCTTGTGAATACCCATTTGTAACCCACGGGGTTTACACCAGGTGGGGTTTAGACTACTGGTCCAAAAACATTTCGCCTTTCCAAGGAATTTAATTTTGCCTGGATTGCTTCTTTCCACTTAGGCCAATCTTGTCTCTGTTTGCTTTCATCAACAGAATAGGGCTCAATATCATCACTTAAGATGATTTCAGTGGCTACTGCGAATGCAAACATATCATCGATGATTATTTCATTCCGATCCCACAATTCATTTGTACATGCATAATTTATGGAGATTTCTTTGCTTTCGTGTACTTTTGTCTCTTCAGGGCCATGTGTCTCATCAAAGACATTTTCTTTTTCTGGAAGTCCAGAATCATGAATTATGGATTTATCATTTATTTTCTCTTCCTGAATGATTTCCTTTGGATTCAATTGTGCCCTTGATTTTTTCTTTCGAAGGGCTGAATCTTTTGAACCTGGGGGGGTCTACCACGCTTCAGGCGTGCACCAGATGAATCATTCGCTACCACTTTATTTTGTCCAACAGGGACATTAATTCTTGCAGGTGCATTCAGCTGGTATATGTGATTTTGTCACTTTCATAGCATCATTAAATGCATCTAGCATTTGATCAATGCTTTGAAGATGAACGATCATTCTCACTTCATTTTCACATTGAATGTTGCGAGGATCAAAATGAGACAAGGTGGGAACAACCCATGTTAGCTCTTTCCGTTCTTCTGGAACAGTCGTTTCTCCTCCTAACGACGGGAAGACTGTCTAATCAAAGTGACAATCAACAAAACGAGCTGTAAATATATCACCTGTCAAGGGTTCCAAACACGAGTTGTACTAAGGAGTACTAATGGTTGGTTATAGGTCTCAATCAAACCAATGATGCAGCATGTAAGATGGCATGTCCCCATGCAGAGGCTGGCAATTTGGTTTTTATAAGCAGAGTGCGAGCTATTAACTAAAGCCGCTTGATCAATGCTTCTACTAAACCATTTTGAGTATGGACATGAGGAACAGGGTGTTCAACATCAATGCCCAATGTCATGCAATAATCATCAAAGGTTTGAGACATAAATTCACCAACGTTATCAAGTCAGATTGACTTAATTGGATAATCTGGGACTGTGCTCATAACTTAATTATTTGAGCAAGAAGTCTCGCAAAGGCTACATTCCGAGTAGACAAGAGACAAACATGTGACCATCGGGTAGATGCATCAACCAAAACCATAAAATATCGAAATGGTCCACATGATGGTTGAATAGGCCCACAAATATCCCCTTGAATTCTTTGCAGAAATGATGGGGATTCAGCATCAACCTTTAGTTGTGATGGTCTAATTACCAATTTCCCTTGAGAACAAGCTTTGCAAGGGTTATCATTTGAGATAGCAATGTGTCTGCTCACTAATGGATGTCTATTAGAGTTGGTAATGATCCTACGCATCATGGTAGATCCTGGATGACCCAGACGGTCATGCCAAAGCATGTAAACCTTTGAATCAATGAACTTCTGGTTCATGACAGTATGTGATTCAATTGTCCTTATGTATGTATAATACAATCCACTCGACAAACCACGCAACTTCTCCAATATACGCTTCTGGGTATCATTGGAGGTAATGCATAGATATTCCACATTTTCTGCACTTTTCGTTTCAATGTGGTATCCATTTAAACGTATGTCTTTGAAACTAAACAAATTTCGAGTAGATCGAGTAGCATACAATGCATTATGTATGGACAATATTGTTCCATTTGGTAACATAATCTGAGCTTTCCCTGAGCCTTCAATTACATCTGAAGGTCCTGATATTGTTGTTACCACTTTCGATCACGAAGTATTGTATGCGTTGTTGAGCAATCTGCAAGACAAATATTTCCGCCATTTCTCATGTCCTGAGAATGACCATAGTTTTTATCCATGCTTTCTGAGTAAGAGAATTAGAGTTAAAAGCAAGTTATAACAAGAAATGTGGTTTTTCATCAGGAGCTCATTGTTCTGTTCAGCTACTAAGAGCACATATATCAGCTGGTTGTACTCAGTGTAGCCTCGCGCTCTATACTGCTGATGTAAGAGCACGTTAGAGGCATGAAATGTGCTGAGAGTCTTTTCCAGCATATGTTCCTCAGTAATAGTATCTCCACAGAGCTTCATCTGAGAGGTAATTTTGAATAACGCAGGATTGTACTCTGCCACTGACTTGAAATCCTGGATCCTCAGATGAGTCCACTCATAACGGGCCTTTGGAAGAATCACCGTTGTCTGGTGATTGTATCTATTTCTCAAGGCATTCCAGAGAGCTAACGGATCTTAAACTGTTAAGTACTCGCTCTTTAGCGCTTCATCAAGATGGCGATGAATGAAAATCATGGCCTTTGCTCGATCTTGAAACGATGAGCTGCTCTCTTCCCTGATGGTATATCCAAGATTCCCTACTTCCAGATGGATCTTGGTATCCAGTACCCAGGTCAGGTAATTTTTCCTGGTAATATCCAAGGTAGCAAATTCAAGCTTCACCAAGTTCGCCATTTTCTTTTCTGAAAGAAAATGAGATGTGTAAGAACTTGTAATAATATGTATTCCTGGAGGAATATGATGTTAGAACTTCTGGTTCTTACAAATTTTTCATTTTGATCTTCAGGCCAAAATGATATGCACTCGAAACTTCTGGCTCAAGATTTTCAGGGTAAATGAGGAGGGCGATTGTACCGCACCATTCTCATTGAAATAATGTAACATAGAATGGGTGATTATTCCGCACCACTCAAGTAGCAGGAAAATTTAAATACGCAAAGCAGTGTGGGCAATTATACCGCACCACCTAAAATTGCAATGATATTAAACAGCAAGTAAATTTAAATATGCAGGGTAGGGTGGGCGATTATACCGCTCCACCTAAAATTTGCAGTAAAATTAGATCTGCAATCCAAGATTAGCGATGATACCGCACCGTCTTGGATCGCAGTAAGAATAAATTTGCAGTTCAAGATAGGCAATTGTACCGCACCATCTTGGATTGCAGTAAAATTAACATAAATAAACACTGGGTTAGTAATCAATAACCAAACCAAACAAGAAATCAAAGATGTACGTAACCGTTAGGTTGAGAACTAAAAGCAGGCATGGAGCAAACAGTTCGTCATGAGGGTATACCGCGCAGTTGAGGCTGAGGAAGAAGATGAACAGTAAAAACCTTGGGGAAACATTTTTTTCCTTTCTTTCGTTCGGCGAAGAGAAATGAGAGAAGGATTATATTTTAGAGACTCGTGCTGATAACGTGTTATAAATAGGTCAAAGTTAGAGAGATAACCTTTTAGTGAATGGAGTAAAGCAGGTGTAAAATATCACACTGAAACTATAGCACAAGAGGATAACAAATAAAAGATGGAGGAATAGATGATGTTATTGATCTTTTCTCTCGTTCTCTTTTTTTATATTTTTCTATCTCTTGAAAGCATACGGAGTGCTCTATTTATAGAGCAACTCTAAACTGATACATTAACTGCACATTGAAGTTTACAGCACTTCCTTTGACAATACAACCTCCATGCATTTACAAATTCAATTTCACTTTGCATGGGCATTGAAAACTTCTGCCAAAGTACTGTGGGCATTCACTACCCACCAGCATTTTCAACACTAAAAGATATTTGTTTCTCTGCCACGTGAAGTTCTATTTGGACTTGAAAAAGTTCAAGCTATCCCAAGTTCAAAGGGAAGGAAAAGCTTGTTGTCAAACTTCCCAAATTAATTAGGAAACTCACTCACATGGCAACCTTAGGAAAGATAGGCTTACTTTTGTTCCTGCTGCTTTGACCAAGTGAAACTCCAAAACTTTTCAAGAGTAAGAGAGAAGTCTGCAAACAAAGTTCCTAGATGTCCAATGGATGCTGCTCACGCAACAAAGCTCCTAATTTTACAAGGAATGTTGCTCCATGTGACATTGAAAGAGAGGAGGAGGGGCGGAACTTTTTTATTATTCACGTGAACTTTACAAATTTTGAACTCTGTGATTTAGTGTTGGGCCAAACAAGATGGCACTCACAATATGGCAATGGCATCGATTCCGTGGAGGACGTAAATCACTTCAAATGCTATAAATGCAAACTATCTCAAGGCATGAAGCCATATAAAAAAAATCAAATGGCACAAAGCCACTCCAAATTCAAATGGCACGAAGCCTCGTCAAATTTCAAATGGCACGAAACCGTATAAAATATCAAGTGGTACAAAACCGTTAAATTCCACATGCATATTCCCTCGTTTATATCCGATCCATGCATAGAAAAATGTAAATGAGGAACGCGACAGATTAATTTCATGGTCCTCTCCAAGTCATGACGGAAGTCTCAAAAGCAAAGCTTGAAGCTCACCATTGCATTAACGCACAAAGTTGACCAGATGGTTGTCTGGAAAAGAAGCTTGTTGCTAGCATTGAAGGATATGCTCAAGGCCAAGGTGCACCAGAATTAGTGTAGTTGTTGACCAAGTTTCATTCAAGTTCCTAAGTTAGGAATTGGAATAAAGATCTCCAAAGCAATTAAGTAGGTGAAAGGACAAAGTTTGTCATAACTTTAGTTGAAGATTGGTTTGATCCCACAAGGACTAACCCACGCAACTTATGGCTTGAATTAATTCATGGGCATGATTGAATTAGCGCTTGTCTTCAAAATCTTTGGGTGGTCATTGTTAATCATTGGGCCAAGATCAAATCAAGACACAGAGCAAAGTGGAGGACAAAAGCAATACAAATATCAATAACTTCGAACCACTTCAATACTGTGGATGTGAACCATCTCAAAGTACAAAACATGATGGACTCACCACTTCAAATTGGTGAAACTCATGCCATAGATCAAATTCCCTTTAATTACCATAGTGGTCAACTAGCACAAAGCCACTACAAATGGCACAAAGCCAATACAAATGGCATAAAGCCATGACAAGATTCGAATGGCACGAAGCCGCGCCACACTCCAATGGTTCAAAGTCCTCGCCCACATGAGCTAAAATTGCACAAGGCATCAAAAAGCTCCAATGGCTCAAAGTCCTCGCCCGCACGAGCTAAAACTGCATAAGGCATCAAACCCCAACAAATACATCATGAACTATGAGTGACTTAATCCCTCAACGAGGGTACGAAGGCAATCTAAGGCTCGACTTAGGTGTTGTCGCAAAATCAAATAAACACCCAAATCCCCAAATTATGATTTATTCAAATTAGAATCAAAGGGTATTCCTTTCCCAAAAGATAGGTTGTAATTAATAAGCGCGTAGCCTAGAATGGGTCGAACTCAATTTAATGAAACCCTTTTCAAAATATGAATGAGGGTTAAATTGTGTCGAGTGAATTATTGGTTTACATATTATGTACAATTTTTGCTCAACAGATGGTGTGGCAGCTGTATGTCCTACTCTTCCACTGATGTGGCAATCAATAACATGTCACGTAAGACAAATAGAAAATAGATTTGTTTTTCCTTTTGCTGATATGGTGTGCTATATTGCAGCCACAATAACATTGCAAGTTAGGACAGTGGGACGAGTGTTGTGTGCCACCAACATCGGAGGTGGTGTCCAAGCCTTCAGTGCGGTTAAACGTTGGACGCGATTGAGGCGAAGGCCAGGGAGGGTGGAGGTCAAGGTAGGCTATTTGTTTGTGGATTTTTTGGTAGAATTTGGAAATGAAATCAACAAGAAAATTATTAGCTCAACAAGCCGGAGTTGCAAAGAACAATTGAGGAAGAAAAGTGGATCACATTGCTCCTAGATTCGATCTGAATTCAGTTACACATCACTCACATGCAAAGGAATATAGAAGCTGCAATTTCTTCACACTTTCAGCATGTGTTTGATCATGTGCACAACACACACTCAATTAAAACGCTCATAACTGCCATGATAGCTATCATAGCCGTCTATTACAAAGCAAGAACAACATGAATTAAAACCCAAAAATGAAGAACTTCAAAGGATGAATTTTTTTGTAAGGCTTATACTTAAACACTTCCTTCTAAGCTTGTTAGAGATTTGATTCCAAGCAATCATTTGACCATGTAAAATTTGTCCTTTGGAAATGCCTTTGTGAAAATATCAACCAATTACTCTTCAGACTTGCAGTAAATCAGATTGATAATGTTGAGCTGCAAAGCCTCTTTAATGTGGTGATACCTCTTATCAATGTGTTTTGATCTTTGATGAAACACATGATTTCTTATCATGGAAATTGCCAAAGTGTTGTCACAATAAATAGGAGTAGCTTCATTTGTTCTTCTCCAAAATCTTCTAACACAACCTCAGCCACACTGCTTGAATTGTTGCTTTTACAACACTAAAGTATTTAGCCTCTGTAGTTGATATAGCCAAATTGTGTTGCTTGACAGAAGCCCAAGAAAAAATCACATTGCCATATGAAAAAGCATAGTTTGAAGTGCTCTTCACATCAGATTCATCTCCACTCCAATCACCATCATAATATCTAATCAACAGTAATGATTTCCCTTGTACATATTCAATCCCATTATCCAAAGTACCATGAATGTACTGTAGAACCCTTTCAGCAGTTCCAAGATGTTTCTTGGTGGGAATATGCACAAACCTTGACAACAGGCTTGCTGCAAACATCATATCAGGCCTTGTTGCAGTTAAGTATAATAAGCTTCCAACTAAATGCCTATACACAACTTCATCTACATATCACTTCCACCATCCTTTTTTAAGTTTTTCATTCACAGCTAATAGGGTACTAACTGGTTTGCAATCCTTTAATCCAAATTTCTCAAGCAAATCAAGGCATACTTCCTCTGATTTATAAAAATCCCATGCTTAGATTGTACAATTTTCATTCCCAGAAAGTGGTAGAGCGAACACAAGTCTGTCATCTCATTCGTTTCATCATATCTTCTTTAAACTTAGCCATAAATGATTGATTCATTGTCTATCTTGGTCTTAATGTATAAAGTTACTTCACTTGGACTCTTTGTGAACCTACACTTGTGCAAGTGAGAGTTATTCTCTTCATACCAAGCCCTTGATGCTTGTTTGACACCATATAAGGCTTTCTTGAGTCTATATACCTTATCCTCAGCTCCAACAATCACAAAATCCTCAAGTTGGTCGACTTTATACCTAATCTTGCAAAAGGAAGATTTCCTATCTAACTAATACAATTTCCAGCTTTTATGTGATGCCAGTGCAATTAAATTTCCTGATTATGTCTAACCTTGCCACATGAGCAAAAGGTTCATGAAAGTCAATCCTTTAGCCACCAATATTGCCTTGTGTTTCTGTATAGTGCCATCCAAGTTCAACTTGGTCTTGAACACCCATTTGACTCCAACAACGTGCTTATTTGATGATTTTTCCTCCAAATCCCATGCTTTGGTCTTCCCCATCATTTCAATCTCTTTATTTGTTGCTCTCTTCCAAGCACTATTAGTTGTCGCTTCTTCACATCTCTCAGGCTAAATAATGCTCACATTACATCTAACATATACACAACTGAGTGTTTTCAATTTATCTGGTGTCACTTGGACTACTTGATTCTCCAAACTCTATATATGTTGCTGAGAAGTGCTCCTTTTAACTGAATTTCTCTCTTAGTGTTCACTTGAATTATCTCATACTCTTTGTACCTCTCACTGAAATCCAAATTCAATGAAATGACTCGAGACATCTTTTTCAATTTTCCGGTCCCAAATGTAGTTAAACATTTTGAGGTGCCTGATTCCTGACTTTCTACCACCGAAAGCCTCAAACGATGTTTTATCTTCCACTGCTTTTGTTGGACATCTGTTGAGAATATACACCATAGTATTAACTGGTTCTCCCTATAAGAAGTAAAGCATTTTCTTGTCAGGAAGCATACTCTTAACCATTTCAACAAGGTCCTATTCCTTCTTTTTGCAACACCATTCTGACGAGGAGAATAAGCCATTGTGAGCTGCCTCTTAAGTCCTAAATCTTCACAAAACCTTTAGAACTTCATAGAAGTGTATTTACCATCTTTGTCACTTCTCAATTTCTTGATTTGATAATAGCTTTGAAGCTCAACCATAGCTTGAACCTCTTGAAGGCTTCAAGCACCTCCAGCTTGTGCTTTAAGAAATACAACCAGCACATTCTTGTACAATCATCTATGTTAAGAAGTATCTATTTTCACCAACTGTTGTGACCTGCATAGTACCACACACATCTGAGTGTATCAATCCAATTGGATAACTTGCTCTCTGATGCGTTACGAATGTGACACACAAATTAAACCCTGTTTGTGACAATTGTAGTAATGATGTAAGTAGGGATCGTTCTAACCGGGGATTAACTAGGGGTGCTAAACACTTTAAACTGACTCAATTAAATAAAACTAACCTTTAAAACACTTAACTTACTTAACAAAAACTCAAAACAAGTCCACAAGACTCCAAATACTTAAAAACACAAAATAAGATATATTGTAATGACTAAGACTTAACAAAATATGGGGGGATTGTGTTTGGACGAAATTAAACTAAAATGCACAGATTACAATTAAGGGTAAAATGTAAATATGAATGTGATGAAAATATGGATGAATGCTAGCTAGAAGGTTCTTCTCCACACATGTTACACTTGCATACAAGATGATTTTCGGTTGGTCTTTCGATGAATTATGAAACTCAACACCCCGGGTTAATTAGGTCCGCTTAAATTAACCGTCAAGTTTTCCTTAGGTTAATGAATTGGATGGGTTAGCGCAACGCAATTCACAACTTTCTCCAAAAGTCCTTTACGTGAAAAGCACAATAAAGATACAATCAAAGATCATTAAGCATCATGAAAACTATAAGTGTTGACGAGGCATTCGTTACTATGATGAGCATGAAACTAGTGCCAAGAATTCATTTAACGCGATTGTTTATAAGCAACCTCCACTACTTGTGAATATAAGTTCATAACTATTAGGTGAAACTCACTTATATTGTAGCGTCATATTCATGCATGAAAATTAAGCGTGCACTCTCAATAAACATACATAAATAAGTTATCAATCAAACAGTTAAACAAATTGAATCCACAACTCATGAAATTCCAACCAAAGGTAATCAATTCATATTGCAAGCATAAACATGGTTTCGAATCACCCCCTAGCTAATGGGGGGTTTAGTTCCTCATACGTACAAGACAAAGATAAGTAAATTAACCATTGAAATTAAGGAGAGAAAACACCTAAAAATTCCAACAACTCAAACTTTAATTGTATGAACGTTTAGGCCCTCTTCTCCTCCTCTTTGTTGTGGCACAAGGTCTAAGGAAAGGTTTTGGGGTGGTATTTGTATGGAGGAATGGATGTGTGATGGTAGGGTAGTGTTTTGGAGGGATGGGGAGTGGTTGGAGTGGCTGCAATGGATGAGAAAATGCTGGAAAGCTGGAGGGTTATGCACGGCAATGGATGTTGTTGGTGTGGATGTGTGATGCACGGCTTTCTTTGGGAGATGGTGTGAAGTGTGTATGAATGGATTTTGTGGCTGCAATGGATGTTTATTTATAGGTGGCTAAATGATTTAAAGAGGGAATATGACAGCTAGGGAGAGAATGTGGCTGCCATCATGAAGAGTGCATGGATGTGGCTGAATAATGAAATGGGAAAGCATGTGGGTGAATGGATTAAAGAGGGAATGATGATGGGAGAGCATGTGGGTGACAGCTAGGTTGTTTGGTGGCTGCAATGGAGGTGTGGAATGCTGGAAAGGGTATGAAATGCACGGCAAAAGGGGTTTGGAGGTGCTGGAAAATGATGGTGAATGCACGGGTTTAATTTGTGGCTGAGATGCTTTTGTGGCTGAATAGAATGAATGAAAAGTGAATGAATAATGAAATGGGAAAGCATGTGAGTGACAACTAGGTTGAATGATGATGAGTGCATGTGATTGGTGGGTACGGCTCAAAGGGAGAGAATGTGGCTGAGATGGAATAATGTTGGAATGGAGTGGGGAATGGTGGGAAAATGGCTGGAATTGGTGAGAATGGAGGGGGAAGTGTTGGAAATGTGCCCTAAAACCAATCATATGATGATACTTTATGGACATTTCACATGTTAAACTAATCTAGTTTAATATTAAGGGCAAACATTATTGTTTGAGCCGTCTCATATAAATGTTATATGCTTAAACGATAAGTCCAAGGAATATGTGATTGGAAGAATGCGATCTAAAGAAGTTAGATTCATGAGACCATTCTTTCGTTGACACATCCTAAACGTTCCTGATCATAGGATTGTCAATTGGGCATTGACAGTTCGTTAAGATCAGTACGTGCTATGTCTTCTCTCAGGGAGAGTGACTAGTCTCGAGTCATTGGTGTGTGTGACATCAAGACAAGTACGTAGGTGCTCAATAGAGAATGAGTTCACTGAACACGATCAACGAAGAGTTCTCATATTCATGTCACATGAGAACTCATGGTTGGGATAATGCAAATTAGTCTTTTGACCTGAGGCATCACAGTTGTCTTGTGGTTAGGTCCTTAATCTTTGATTATGTCAAAGTCACTCCATCAGGAGGGTGTCCATGGCATCGTTGGGGTTAAGCCACTTAGCCATGGAGGCAAGTGAATGCGCAACAAGGGATCTCTAACCTTCAAATTGTTTGAGGGAGAATACTCTATGATATGATTAAGAATCTTTGGCCAAAGTATGAATGAGATTTAGGAATGTGTTCCAAATCACATTCAAGGTAATCATATAAGCACAAGACTCACATTGGATAGTAGACATGAATAAACTATCAAACCAAACAATGTGGTCAAGAGTATTGTATTAGAGAAAGACCGTATTGCATTTGTAATCCTAAAACTGAATAGGTTCTCCACCTCTTCTGATTAGCTTGGGTAACCATGACATGCTGCTAGGCGTCAACCATGGTTTGTGGAAGCCCTAAAAGTGTATTATCACTAACGGGAGAATTGAAAGTAAGTTTCAATTCACAATCGATTAGAAAGAGTTTTAATCGCCCACTGCCTCGCTAAAAGGAACCTAATGGATCGTTCACCGAGTAAGGTAGAGTTTGAAGAAACAACGGAGATGAGTAAGAATAATTAAATGGTTTAATTGTTTATCTAAGGCTAGGATTAATTAATATGTTAATTAATCAAACGAATAAGTTCGTTAAAGACCTCGGGTTAGTTTTGGGCCGCAAGGCCCAATGGGATTTGAATGTCAAGCCCATTAACTCAAGTTGTATGACAACTTGAATAAACAAAGGGCTTGAAAGCCCAATAAACCCTATAGGCTTGCCATGTTAGAAGAATAGGGCTTTTGGTCCATTAGGTCACTTATTTGAAGGGACTATATAAAGGACTTTATAGCCTAAAATTTACATATGGTAATTTTTGGGGAAAGGATGAGAACACAAGCTCTCCTTTCTCTCTAAAATTTAGGCCACCTTGGAGGGATCATCTAGCAATCAAACTCCTCCAAGGTCACTCATTTCTTCTTCATTATGCCTTGGTGATGAATCATTAGAGGTTCTCAATTTTGGGAACTTGGAGAAACCTTTTCATCCATCCAAATCCATGGATCTAAGATGCAAGGAATGAAGGCCCTCTCTTTGGGTGATTAGCCTTTGCTTATGCAAAGAGGAATCTACAAAGGTATTGATTTCTCAACTCACTTTGTTTTGAGTTGAGTCTTGGTTCACCTATCTACTAGGCTTTGAATTTCATGGGTAAATGTTTTGTTTTAAGTGCATACAAGCATGATTCCGCCTTTAATTGTTAATTGCATGCTATTGATGTTGCTTAAATGAACATGTTTTTCACAAATCTTCCTTCAGGAAGTGCACGGCTTTGGTGTTAGAATGGGCTAGGCCCTTTGTTTTATGTCCTAAAGTGCATACAAGGCCTTCAATTTCGTCCAACACTTTGGCTCCAAGCATAAGCTATCCATCCTTAGCCCAAAAGTGCTCCAAAAGGCTCCAAAATGCACTTCTTTGCTCCTTTAGCCCTTAGAACCTAAAAACATACGAAAATAACTTAAAAGACTTAAAGAACTAAGAAATAACAACGTAAATGCACAAGAACAAGCCAACTAAGTTGCCTAAATATGCTCCTATCAAATTCCCCCACACTTAGCTTTTGCTAGTCCTCGAGCAAAACAAAACAACAAAAGAACACGAAACTAGACAAAACGAACAAAACACAACCTACACCCTCCAACATTGCCTCAGGGATTTTCAATGCACATGACATGTTAAAAATTCATTATCTCCACAGATTTTAGTCATCTTCACACTTAAGTACATTCTTAATCATAGTCACCACATACTAGTTCACAATTAAGCATTTAAAACCATATTTTGAATGTAGTAACATGCCTTAGAGAATTTGGTCAATTCCTTACAAGATATGCACTCAATTTTCACTCAGATTTTCTAACTACACACCCTAATCTAGTCATATGTGAGAAGATTGATGTAAACATGAAAACGAACACTCACATATATGTATCGCAAAGAAAGCAATTTCTGGAGTTAATAAGCATTAGATATGATCTCATGAATGGAATGCTACTACTTAGATGCGAGAACCATTGACACCATATGCTCATACCAACTTCAAACTCCACAAAGTGAAATGCACAACACTTAAGATAGAAGTCAAGGGTTGTAATGGGGCTTAGGGTATTGGTTAACAATGGAAAGATAGAGGGAAACAAAGGTTCTTAAAGCAATAGCAAGCAAAGTAATGAAATCGAAACTTAGAACTCACTTTAAAACACAGAAATCAACTTTTAACACAAAGGGAAGAACTAAGCAACACTCAGGGCCATATTCAACATTTTTGGACCCTTTCCTCAACTACCACAAACATGTGAACTTATTTTCATTTATTTCGTACTCTTTTTTTTTTCTTTCTTTTCACAACTTTTTTCTTTTCTTTTTCTTTTTGCCTTTTCTCTTTTCCACCCGTGCCTATGGCACACTAACTCACATGAAACCTACTTCCCCCACATTTGGGTTCTGCCAAACATTAATCAAAGGGAGTTCAATTCAAATCATGCTTTACTATGCTTCAAGAATAAGGGCATGGAAAGTCCTAATCTAGGCTATGTGAGGATAGTGTGGGTTAACAAAGAATGTAAGCTTAACAAGGCTCAATGGGGTTAACTTAAACATATAATGAAGTAGGATACACGGCAATTTGGCTTTGGTGGTGGTCACTACACAACTTCTTCTTGAATATGTGTTATGCAAATCAATAACATGCTTTGAATGAAATGGGCATGAGTTCTAGCATTTGGAACTATATGATGAAATGCCTTCTAAGTAGTAACCAAGCAAAGAATAATGAGATCATGCAACGACTTTTAGAAAACAATAATGCACAGATTTTAACTCTCCAAATAACGTTTAGGCTCAAGTCTCACAAGGTTGTAGCGTTTGTTTGAGTTCCTTCCTTCAAGCATGTTACAAAAACTAATTTTTCTTTTATGATTGCATGTGAAGTCATACATTATAACCATAACCAAGCATATACCAAGAGTAAATCAAACTTTTCTTCATGTTTATAACTCTTTTTAACAGTCATGCAATTAAAAACCAAATCCTCATCATTGCGTTGGAAGGTACCCTAAGACACAAACACAAACACACAAAAACGACTCAAAACACTCTTTTTAGGCTTTTCAAAACATGTTTTTTTTTTTTTTTTTTTTTTTTCAAATTTTTATGTGATTTTCGGATTTATAAAACAGAACACACTAAAACACTCCAAAACAGCTTAAAAACACTTTAAAACAGCAAGGAACAACATTTGCAGTTATGGGTGATAAAATCCCACGAATTTGCATCAAATATACTTAGTTACCCCCCCACACTTAAATCAAACATTGTCCTCAATGTTTCAAGCTTAAAACCACACTAAACACAAGCAAACACATAAACAGCAACTAAACTCATTAAACATGGCAGAATGTAAATAACAAAGAGAAAAGGTTTAGGGACGCAAATCTGGTTATGGAGTGTAAATTCCTTCTTCTCCTTGGTGATTGCATTGAGGCTTGATCTTGAGTTTGACTGGAAGATTTTCTGGTTTCCTCCAATCGTTGATTTTCCACAGGCTTAATCTTGAACTGGGCTAGAGGATTCTTTTGGTCTTCCCCGAAGGTCTGAACTTGATTCAAGGGTGGTGAACACTTGATTTTGAATCGGACTTGTGATTTCTTCAAGGGCCATCGAGGCTTGATCTTGAGTGAAAATAGGACCATGAGCGGTTTCAGGATTCAGACACATGGCAGGCAAGCACGAGGTGGAGGTGATGACCTGTTTCTTTGTTCAATCTTTCCAATTCGTATTGAAGAGGGTTAGAGGATAACTCAGCATATGCAGCTGTTGCGTTTGCTGACGATCCACAAGATTGATGTTTCATTGTCACTCGTCTTAGCTGTTCTCCAAGTATATGTGGTCCCTTATCTGGAAGTGTATCAACCGTTGAAGATGACTACTCGAGAGCAACGCTAGGTAAGCAACCAGGGAATAGATTCCAGGTAGTCGGTTCCAGATCGGAAGACTGACTTCAAGTGCCGGCTGATTGCTCTCTTTCACTTTGCCATGCGAGTAAGAACAAGGACAAAGGAAAAGACAAGGACAGAGCATGATATGAGATACCTTTGCTTTCGCCCTTGATGATATGAGATACTTTTGCTTTTGAAGAAGCAGTGAATGAATCAGCACATATATTTGTTGCGCTTGTCTCCACATGCTTCGATCTACCTTTTCCTCCTGCCTCATCTGTACTCCAGGCATCTGGTATCTTCTTTGGGGGTACATCACTGGTTGAAGATGAGTATTTGAGGGAAGAAGAAAACTGAGCATGTTGAGAGGTTTGGTTGCAGCTACATTCTCGGCCGAGAAGAAAAGTCATGCGTCTTTGGATGTATGCCTTGCCATGAATGTTGACGTATATAGGAATTTTAATGGTAAGTAGTAGTGTTGAGATTGCGGCTTTGTCACCCACGCTTGTCGGCAAAAGTGTGGTAGTTGGGATAATGACCTCCACGCGTTTTCAACTTTGTCAGAGATCTTTTGACAAAGTTGCACGCGTTCTCTGAAAAAGCCGAGATTGCGGCTTTGTCACCCACGCTTGTCGGCAAAAGTGCGTTATCTGAAAAGCCGAGATTGTGTCTGAAGAGTGTTGACGAACTTTACGCAGGAAAATCCGGCTGTTAAGATTTGAAGAGTGGTGTCTCTTCAATTTTGAATCGGTGGTTGTGTCGCTTCTCCTTTTATAGAGGTATCGATCACCTCTAACATGCACACTTTGAAGATTGCCCATTCGTGAAAATCGTCTCCGGCCCTTTGAGATTTTACTTCATCCAACCCTTCTCTTTTAACATCTTTGAAAATGGCTAACCCATCTAACATTTGCTTAGATTTGAGTCTCGGCAGTGATACGGGTGCGCCGCGTCAGGGTAATGTCTGGTGCCCGTCTTACTTATCTTCTCATGGCCCTCTTACAGGTGAAGACTCCGTGATGACGGATGCAACAACAGCTGCGATAGTAGCTAGGAACCTCCTCACTCCTAAAGATAGTAGGCTGCTTTCAGGACAGTCCGATGAGCTGGCCGTTCAAGAGTCCCTAGCTCTCAGTGTTCAGTGTGCGAGCTCTGTGTCCAACATGGGCCAACGCCTACTTGCTCGATCCCGTCAAGTTGAATCATTGATGGCGGAGGTGGAAAATCTTAAGCAAGAGATCAAACAGCTTAAGCGCGAGAATAGAAGTTTGCACGTGCTTGCAAATAATTATTCGACAAGCATGAAAATGAAGCTTGATCAGCTGCAAGAATCTGAAGGTCGAATTCAAAGTGACCGTCAAAGGCTTGCGGCTTTCTTCCAGAGGCACCTTTTTCCTGCGTCATCTAGCGTTCCACCAAGTATTGAGGCCTCGAATGATCTATCTTCGATGCCTCCCGCTCCTGGAGTTTTGCCAAGGAGTGGGGCTTCACGTGAACAACCTTTGTGAAAGCTCCATCTTTCTTTTTTTTTCTCTTTGTTATTATTATTATTATTTTTTTTTTTTCACGCACTTGTAATTTCTCGGAGATCAATGGACATGCTTTATTTTATTCAGTGTATTGGGTTGCCTCCCAAGTAGCGCTTTCTTTTACGTCTTGCAGCCGGACGAAGAACCCAATCACTCCAGATTAGAGCCCACGGCACCCAAGGGGGTGTCATCCACGGTGTGCTCCACAAAGTTCTCATAATAAGGCTTCAAACGATGCCCGTTCACCTTAAATTCATGTCCCGGTTTCAAGCTTTGGATTTGGACTGCACCATGAACAAAAACATTAGTAATAAGAAACGGTCCAATCCACTTGGAACGTAACTTACCGGGAAACAAACGTAAACGGGAATTGAACAATAGCACTTTCTGCCCAATGGAGAAGGATTTCCCACGGATCATTTTGTCATGGAAAGCTTTGGTCTTTTGCTTGTAAATGCTTGCATTCTCGTACGCCTCGTGCCGTATTTCATCAAGCTCATTCAATTGGAATTTCCTATGACTTCCCGCTTCATCTAAGTGCATGTTGAACTTCTTGACGGCCCAAAGAGCTTTATGCTCCAACTCCACGGGAAGATGGCACTCCTTGCCATAGACAAGTCGAAAAGGGGACATCCCAATGGGGGTTTTGTATGCCGTACGATATGCCCAAAGTGCATCATCTAACCGTAAACTCCAATCCTTTCTTGTTGGCCCAACGGTCTTTTCTAGGATTTGCTTGATCTCTCGGTTGGAAACCTCGGCTTGGCCATTTGTTTGAGGATGGTAAGGTGTAGAAACCCTATGGTTGACACTGTATTTCCTCAATAATGCCTCAATGGTCCGGTTGCAAAAATGGGACCCTCCATTACTAATGATCACTCGTGGCATGCCAAACCTTGCAAAAATGTTAGTTCTAATAAAATTTGCAACCACTTTAGAATCATTAGTCTGGGTGGCTTTTGCTTCCACCCACTTCGACACATAATCAACTGCAAGCAAAATATACATAAAACCATAAGATGATGGAAAGGGACCCATAAAGTCAATACCCCAAACATAAAAAATTTCAACATTTAGGATAGAAACCTGCAGCATTTGGTCCCTTGCACTAATACCACCCATTCTTTGGCATTTATCACATGTTAAGCAAAACGTTCTAGCATCCTTAAAAATACTAGGCCAATAAAATCCACATTGTAACACTTTGAGGGTCGTGCGTTGTGTGCCAAAGTGCCCTCCACATGCATATGTATGACAAAAACTCAAAATTGAATGACATTCAGAATCATGCACACAATGACGTATAATCTGATCGGGACAAAATTTCCATAAGTATGGATCATCCCATACATAAAACCGTGCATCATGCCTAAGTTTGTCACGTAGGTGCCTATTGAACTCACTTGGAATACGTTTTGACACCAAAAAATTGACTATATCGGCATACCAAGGTGTACTAACCTTTATGGACAGCAATTGTTCATCGGGGAATGTCTCTACAATGGGTAGGGACTCCTCATTATGCACCATTCGGCTTAGGTGGTCAGCCACCATGTTTTCATTTCCCTTCTTGTCGCGAATCTCGATGTCGAACTCTTGAAGTAACAACATCCACCGAATTAGCCGGGGCTTGGCCTCCTTTTTGGTGAGCAAGTACTTTAGAGCTGCATGATCAGTGAAAACAATTACTTTAGTACCAATTAGATATGATCGAAATTTATCTAAAGCAAAGACAACGGCAAGAAGTTCTTTTTCCGTAGTGGAGTAGTTCAACTGGGCATCGTTCAACGTCCGTGAGGCATAGTAGATGACATGCGGCCTCTTGTCCTTTCTTTGTCCCAAAACAGCCCCTAAAGCATAATCGGACGCATCACACATAAGCTCAAACGGGAGGCTCCAATTCGGGGGAACAATAATGGGTGCCGTGGTCAACAACTCCTTGAGTTGGTTGAATGATGCCGTGCACTCCTTAGTGAATTCAAACGCCACGTCTTTTTGTAGGAGGCGGCAAAGAGGTTGTGCAACTTTTGAGAAATCTTTGATAAATCGCCTATAGAATCCTGCATGGCCAAGAAAAGAACGGACCTCTCTAACCGAAGTAGGAGAGGGTAAGTGACGTACAAGATCTATTTTAGACTTATCAACTTCAATCCCTTTTTCAGAGATGATATGACCCAAAACTATACCTTGTTTAACCATAAAATGACATTTTTCCCAATTCAAAACAAGGTTAGTTTCCATGCATCTTTTCAAGATTAAAGTGAGATTATGCAAACAAGCATCAAATGAGTCTCCAAACACACTAAAATCGTCCATAAATACTTCAATTATCTTTTCAACATAATCAGAGAAGATACTTACCATGCATCGTTGGAAAGTGGCCGGTGCATTGCATAAACCAAATGGCATACGACGATATGCAAAAGTACCAAATGGACAAGTAAAGGTGGTCTTTTCTTGATCATCCGGCGCTATGACAATTTGATTATAACCCGAATAACCATCAAGAAAGCAACCGGCTAACCTTTCAAGCATTTGATCAATGAATGGCAAAGGGAAGTGATCTTTCCTTGTTGCGGCATTTAGCTTCCTATAGTCAATGCACACCCTCCAACCGGTTTGAATGCGTGTAGGCACAAGTTCATCTTCTTCATTCTTCACCACCGTGACTCCGGACTTCTTGGGAACCACTTGGACCGGTGAAACCCAACAACTATCCGAGATGGGATAGATGACGCCACAATCTAGCAACTTGATGATTTCCTTCTTCACTACTTCCATCATTGGTGGGTTGAGTCAACGTTGGGCTTCCCTTGATGGTTTGGCGCCTTCTTCCATGAGAATTCGATGCATGCACGTGGTAGGACTTATACCCTTGATATCGGCCAAAGTCCACCCAATGGCTGTTTTGTGCTCTTTGAGAACCCTCACCAACTTCTCCTCCTCTTGTGCCGTGAGTGATGAAGCTATAATGACAGGCAATGTGTCTTGCTCTCCTAAGAACACATACTTCAAGTGATTTGGCAATGGTTTGAGCTCAAGGGTAGGTGGTTGTTCTATAGAAGGAATCAACTTATTAGTCGAAATTGGAATGGAAATTGGACTAGGGGACTTACCTTGGAGCCGTGGCAATGACTCTAGGGCTGCCACGGTCTCAATTACATCTTCATCAAAGGCCACGACATAGTTGTTCAATTGTATGCCGTGGGGTGCTATGGTGCCCTCCATGTGACCCTTCGTTTCTATGCCATTTGTGATGACCGTTTCAAGTGCATCTCCATGTAATTGATCAAGGTGTACCTGCGCCAAAGAATCAAGAATATCAATAGAGAAACATGAGTGATCCTCATTAGGAAATTTCATAGTTTCAGAAATATTGAAATCAATCACTTCCCCATCGAATTTCATCGTTAAAGTGCCTTTAAACACATCTATCTTTGTTCGGGCTGTCTTCATGAAGGGCCTCCCAAGAAGAATCGGCAAAGATGGAGCATGGCTAGGTTCTTCCATTTCAAGAACGTAGAAATCCGCCAGAAATATCAAATTATTCACCTGCACTAAGACATCTTCCAATACGCCCTTTGGGTAGGCATTAGATCTATCGGCCAACTGAATAATCACACCATCATTTTTCAATTCACCAAGGTTCATTGAAGCATAAATAGAATATGGCATGACGTTAATTGAAGCTCCTAAGTCTAACATAGCATGTTCAAACTTAGTTTGACCAATAATACAAGGAATTGTAAAGCTACCTGGATCTTTGCACTTTGGTGGTAACTTCCTTTGTAAAACAGCGGAAACGTTTTCACTTACCCTTACTACCTCTTTATGTGACGCCCTCTTCCTCGTAGTACACAATTCCTTCAAGAACTTAGCGTATTTGGGCACTTGCTTTATGGCATCTAGGAGCGGGATATTGACTTGAACTTTCCTAAACGTTTCAAGAATGTCCTTCTCATGCTCCTCCTTCTTTGTTTGCAAAAATCTGTGAGGAAAAGGAACATTGGGTGGAACGGGGTTAGAATTAATCAAATTTGAACCCAACTTACCTTTGGTGGCCAAATGGGATGCATTGGATGAATTTGGGTCCTTGTCTGCTTGCGGCCAAGGAGGTTGTGTCCTTGCCGTGGGCTTCCCTTCAGCCTTCTCTTCATGTTGCAATGTTTCTTCTTCGTTAGGACTTGTTTTGGGTGGTGTGGATGTGGTGCCAACCTCTTTTCCACTCCTCAAAGTGATTACTTTGGCAAATTCGAACCCTCCCTTTGGATTGACAATGGTTGAGCTTGGAAGCTTGCCTTGGTCTCGGAATTGTCCCAAAACTTCAGCCATTTGTCCCATTTGCTTCTTTAGTTCATTAACCTCTTTTGCTTGGTTCTGCATTCCCTGTGCCATTGTGGTTAATAATTGATATGTTTTATCATCATTCATAGACGTACCTGAGTTGGTTTGGGATAATTGTGCTTGAGGAGGTGGTTGTGGTGCCATTGGCCTTGGAAAGAAACCCGGGGGTTGTCGGAATCCACTTTGTTGGGCAGGTTGTTGTGCATCTCTCCATCTGAAATTTGAGTGGTCACGCCATCCTTGATTGTAAGTATTGGAGAAAGGATCACCCTTTGGTTGGTTTTGATTCCCATAACCCACGGCATTGGCAGATTCCCACCCTCCATTCTCAATTAATTGAGGGCATTGGTCAGATTGGTGTCCTTGAATGGAGCATACACCACAGATTGTAGCTCCTTGCGCTTTGGGGCCTTCAACAAACTGTGACAACATAGACGTAAGGTTAGCCATTTGGAGTTGTAACTCAGAAATAGAACTTACCTCATTTACATGATGTGGCCGTGGGGTGTCTCTCTGCCCAACACCTTCATATTGTTGTGCATTGAGTGCTCGATTAGCAATGAGAGTTTTGGCATCCATGGGTGTCTTGTCCACTAGAGCTCCTCCCGCGGATGCATCCAACATTTGCCATTCAAGTGGTAAAAGACCTTCGTAAAAATATTGAAGAAGTAGCTCCTCCTTCATTTGGTGCTGTGGACATGAAGCAACAAGAGTTTTAAAACGTTCATAATAAGTTGGAAAAGATTCACCTTGGCTTTGTTGAATTCCACTAATCTTCTTGCGAAGAAGAATGACTCGTGATGTCGGAAAGAACTTCTCCAAGAAGGCTCGTTTCATACTCTCCCATGATGTGACAGTTCCGGGAGCCAACTCATACAACCAATCCTTGGCCTTCTCTATCAAAGAAAAAGGAAAAGCCTTCATCTTCAATATGTTGCTGTCCACATTCACCGGTGTCATACTTGAGCATACTACTTCGAACTCCTTTAAATGCTTATTGGGATCCTCCATTGATAACCCATGGAACTTGGGTATATGATGTAGTAAACTGGACTTCAACTCAAACTCATCGGTCTTCTCAGGGGCTGCATTGGGGTATTGGATGCAAAGAGGGGCTGCATTGGCCAAACCCGAGGCAGAAAGCTCCTTGATGGTTTGATTGTCCGCTGCCATGGTTGGTACTTCCTCTTCAAACTTTGCCGTGGCCTCCTCTTCAACCTCAACTTCTTGCTTTTCTACTTCAGGTTCGGGACTAGGAGGATTAGACTCTTGCAATTTCCTGTTCCTTCTCAAAGTCCTCTCGAAATCGCCATCAAAGTCGGAGATATGCTCACGAACAGGTTGTGAGCTACGGGTCATAAACTAGTACCTACACACAAGAGCAAACAAGATTTGTAACCAACTCAATAGACTCGGCACAAGTAAGAAAATAAGTAGCCACACACGGCACAAAAACAAAACACATACACACGGTGCAAAAATTAAAACAAAACAGAAACCAAACAATTTAAACAAGACTCAAGACAAGGGATTAGCAACTTTGCTAGTCCCCGGCAACGGCGCCAAAATTTGATGCGTTACGAATGTGACACACAAATTAAACCCTATTTGTGACAATTGTAGTAATGATATAAGTAGGGATCGTTCTAACCGGGGATTAACTAGGGGTGCTAAACACTTTAAACTGACTCAATTAAATAAAACTAACCTTTAAAACACTTCACTTACTTAACAAAAACTCAAAACAAGTCCACAAGACTCCAAATACTTAAAAACACAAAATAAGATAGATTGTAATGACTAAGACTTAACAAAATATGGGGGGATTGTGTTTGGACGAAATTAAACTAAAATGCACAGATTACAATTAAGGGTAAAATGTAAATATGAATGTGATGAAAATATGGATGAATGCTAGCTAGAAGGTTCTTCTCCACACATGTTACACTTGCATACAAGATGATTTTCGGTTGGTCTTTCGATGAATTATGAAACTCAACACCCCGGGTTAATTAGGTCCGCTTAAATTAACCGTCAAGTTCTCCTTAAGTTAAAGAATTGGATGGGTTAGCGCAACGCAATTCACAACATTCTCCAAAAGTCCTTTACGTGAAAAGCACAATAAAGATACAATCAAAGATCATTAAGCATCATGAAAACTATAAGTGTTGACGAGGCATTCGTTACTATGATGAGCATGAAACTAGTGCCAAGAATTCATTTAACGCGATTGTTTATAAGCAACCTCCACTACTTGTGAATATAAGTTCATAACTATTAGGTGAAACTCACTTATATTCTAGCGTCATATTCATGCATGAAAATTAAGCGTGCACTCTCAATAAACATACATAAATAAGTTATCAATCAAACAGTTAAACAAATTGAATCCACAACTCATGAAATTCCAACCAAAGGTAATCAATTCATATTGCAAGCATAAACATGGTTTCGAATCACCCCCTAGCTAATGGGGGGTTTAGTTCCTCATACGTACAAGACAAAGATAAGTAAATTAACCATTGAAATCAAGGAGAGAAAACACCTAAAAATTCCAACAACTCAAACTTGAATTGTATGAACGTTTAGGCCCTCTTCTCCTCCTCTTTGTTGTGGCACAAGGTCTAAGGAAAGGTTTTGGGGTGGTATTTGTATGGAGGAATGGATGTGTGATGGTAGGGTAGTGTTTTGGAGGGATGGGTAGTGGTTGGAGTGGCTGCAATGGAGGAGAAAATGCTGGAAAGCTGGAGGGTTATGCACGGCAATGGATGTTGTTGGTGTGGATGTGTGATGCACGGCTTTCTTTGGGAGATGGTGTGAAGTGTGTATGAATGGATTTTGTGGCTGCAATGGATGTTTATTTATAGGTGGCTGAATGATTTAAAGAGGGAATATGACAGCTAGGGAGAGAATGTGGCTGCCATCATGAAGAGTGCATGGATGTGGCTGAATAATGAAATGGGAAAGCATGTGGGTGAATGGATTAAAGAGGGAATGATGATGGGAAAGCATGTGGGTGACAGCTAGGTTGTTTGGTGGCTGCAATGGAGGTGTGGAATGCTGGAAAGGGTATGAAATGCACGGCAAAGGGGTTTGAAGGTGCTGGAAAATGATGGTGAATGCACGGGTTTAATTTGTGGCTGAGATACTTTTGTGGCTGAATAGAATGAATGAAAAGTGAATGAATAATGAAATGGGAAAGCATGTGAGTGACAACTAGGTTGAATGATGATGAGTGCATGTGATTGGTGGGTACGGCTCAAAGGGAGAGAATGTGGCTGAGATGGAATAATGTTGGAATGGAGTGGGGAATGGTGGGAAGATGGCTGGAATTGGTGAGAATGGAGGGGGAAGTGCACGGCTTTGGTGTTAGAATGGGCTAGGCCCTTTGTTTTATGTCCTAAAGTGCATACAAGGCCTTCAATTTCGTCCAACACTTTGGCTCCAAGCATAAGCTATCCATCCTTAGCCCAAAAGTGCTCTAAAAGGCTCCAAAATGCACTTCTTTGCTCCTTTAGCCCTTAGAACCTGAAAACATACGAAAATAACTTAAAAGACTTAAAGAACTAAGAAATAACAACGTAAATGCACAAGAACAAGCCAACTAAGTTGCCTAAATATGCTCCTATCAAATTCCCCCACACTTAGCTTTTGCTAGTCCTCGAGCAAAACAAAACAACAAAAGAACACGAAACTAGACAAAACGAACAAAACACAACCTACACCCTCCAACGTTGCCTCAGGGATTTTCAATGCACATGACATGTTAAAAATTCATTATCTCTATAGATTTTAGTCATCTTCACACTTAAGTTACTTCTTTACTGAAAGATGTTGTTTCCTAGCTACACATCCTTCACATACTCTATTTGTTTCTTTCAATTTAGGCAAGCCAAAAGCCATTTCCCTGTCTACTAGAATTTGCAAACTTTGAAAATTTAGGTAACAAAGCCTTTTGTGTCATTCTCAAGCATTCTCTTTAACAATAGTTTTCAATGCAGTTGGATTCATATCTTCCAATATTAGAAGGAAACATCTATTCCTAGTCATTGGTACAGTGACCATATAATGCTTTAATTCCAACCTTGTCATCTCCAAATAACAGAAATTCTAACCATGTTGCATCATTTGTCAAATAGTTTAAAATTTGTTATCCAACATCGAAATTAGCATCACTTCCTTGATGTTCCTAGTACCATTTTTGGTCTCACTTACCAACGTCCATTTTGCAATAGCTTGTAGAATCTGTCATATCCTTATTTTGATCCTTGTACTCACATTTCTGTCCATATTGATAAAAAAATGACTCATGCCATATGGTTACTGCAACCATTGTCAATGTACCACACATGTTCATCCTTAACAACTGATGCAGAATTATAGGCAAAGAACATATCAGTTTCTTTTCCAACCTCTTTGGCATAGTGAACCTGCTGCACTGCTTTGCTTTTACAGTTCTTGGAATTGTGGCCAAATTTGCCAAGACCAATGGCATTTTGGCTTCCCCCTGAACCACCATTCACCATAGTGTCAATTGCCACAAGTCTTGCAAACTCTACTTTAAATTATCCCTATTTCCACTATTCTTCACAACTGCATTAGTCTTCTTGTTAGGCTTTACAAATCTCTTTTTCTTTATGTTTTTTCAAGGCTTTTTGCCCTTGAAACCACTAGCATGTTAGCTACTCTTTAATTGAATACTAAGATTATTGAAGGCCCTCTCATTCACATCTCCATCTTCAGCACGTCTTAACAACCTTTGTTCAAAACCCTTGAGAGTTGCTAGAACCTATGTTGGATCTATCTCACTGATTTTCTTAGTTCCCTTAATCACAGACACTACATTATCAGATGTTGAGGTAAGACTAATCAATAACTTCTCTACAATCCTCTTAGAGAATTTTTACCATACATTTTCATTTGGCTAACCTCTTAGACAATTCTTAGACAAATGCTTCACCATTTCTTATTCTAACATATCCAAAATCATGACGAATATCTTAAAGTTTCACAACCATGACCTGTGAATCACCCTTGTACTACTGCTTCAAGACATCCCAAGCCTCATTTGATATTTCTTGATTTGCAATTCAAGAGAAACCTCATCGGACACAGCTCCTTAAATCAATCTAGTGCATTCATATCTCTTGCTATGAGGTCTTGAACACGATCTACTTCTTCTAAGAGACTTCATCTGTCTCCTCTGGAAGCTTGATTCCTTCCTTTACAATTTTGATAGATTGTGGGATTTGAAAATCGTTTTCATCCTAATGCACTAGAAGTCATAGTTGCATCTAGTGAAGATCGAAGCTCGAAGCTCAGCTCCAAATTTGACCATTTCTTAGTTAAATGCAACTGGGTTCTTCATTAAAATTCCAACAACTAAATCACAAATCCACGCCCCTTGATTCAAGTTGAATCAGGCTCTAAGACCATGTTAGTGTTTGTATTTGTTTGTGGATGAATTTGAAAATGAAATTAACGAGAAATTGATTAGCTAAGTGAGCTGGAATTGTATAGAACAATGGATGAAGAAAGGTGGAGTATGCTGTTCCTAAAAAAAGGAATATAGCTGTTACAATTCCTTCACACTTTCAATGTGTGTTTGATCAGGTGCATATCACACACTCACATGTGCTATGACAGTTGACACAATACACACCCTTAAGATGTTATAATCCTGGTCGTCTATTACAAAGCAAGAAACATGAATTAAAGCCCTGAAATGAAGAACTTCAAAGGATGAAATTTGCTATAAGCATTATACTTCAATAGGAACTTCCATGGACCCTGCCAATTTTGCACAGACTTTTGCATTCACATTAAATTGAAGGATGTCCTGCAAAGTACATATTTGCAATCCACCTTCATTATCCACAAAATGAAAGCTTTCAACTTTCAACCAAACCACACAACAGAATTGAAAAACACAAAAGAAACTAAACAAATTAAACAACTCAAGCATAAACCCATCAATAGATCACATAAACAATACCAAAATTACAATCCCTATCCGTCATAGTGACAACCTGTGTTGTCTAGTTAATGGGCTGCGGGCAGAGCTATTAAGCGCTGGTTTGGTATTGTTGTGCTTTGAAAAAAAAAAATTGTTTTTGCTGTGTTGTGAGAATAAGCATCTGTGAAATAAAGGAGCAAAGTGTTTGATAAACCTTTTTTGTAAAAGTGTTTATGGAAAAAAATAAAACAGTATTATAGTGTTTGGTAAAATTTTATGTAAAAAAACTGTCATTGTGTGAAATGACCAAAAAGGATATAATACTAGATGTGCCATTGATTTAATTTTCTCCATCTGCATCGAGAAGTCTCTCCCACTACCCCACTACTGAACTAGACTTTCCAAAAACTAAAAACATCTCTCGGCGATGTTTTCCAGTTGGCATTATATGTAGTTATTTAATTGTTTAAGGTCATTTTAAGTATTTGAAAGTTTCATTAAAGGGCTCAGCACCTCTTGCAAATTAGGTTTGCACAGAAGCTGTGGAAGCAAAAAAAGCCGGTTTTTCAAAGCTAGCTTTTGCTGCTTTGAACTTTTAGCTTTTTATTTTTTTTTTTTTTACCCAAAACTATAAAAAAAAGTTGAAGTTGAATGTTTACCAAACACAAAAAAGCTCCTAACTTTTTTTGATACCCATTTTTTTTAAAAGCACCTCAATACCAAACCAATACTAAATCGCTGATGGGATAAAATCAAGGATGAAGAAGCTGATGAGATAAAATCGAGGATGAAGAAGATGAAGAGAAGAACCCGGAGTCCAGAATGTTGGGAAAAATAAGAAATTGTAGATTTTATTATCTAAAAATCATGATTTTGGGAAAGTACGAAGGAATTTGTGAGACCAAAGGAGATGAGAGGAAAAGGGGTGGTGATAGATGAAAGGAGATACAAAATATTGTCCCCGTGGAAAAATTTGACTACCACATCTTCATAAATGTGAGACTTACATTTGCCGCATCATCAATTAACCACAAATTTAACAGAAAATGTAAAGGATACATGACATTGCAACTAAATGGCAACTCCTTGTATAACATTGTAAAGATTTAAAGATGACGGATGAGGCTACAATTCACCCACACCTGAGGTTGAAATTATAATTTACCCTAAAAATTTTCATTAAACATTAATAAAACTACATATGATGAAACCCTATACCATCCTTGTAAATATATGTTTTAAAACCTCATGGACTGTTATCAAACTCCAAAGGATTTTCTGAAAGCACGATAAAACTTAGGAGTGTTAGTGAAATTAACACATCACAAGTGGTGATGTATTTACTTGGTAAATAAGGTCTTCCTCTTCTACTGAATGCATCTAAAGTTCAAACTTTCTCCCTTCCTTTTTTTTTTTTTTTTTTTAAATACAAAGATATATTTACATTAAGGTGTTGGGGGATACATTGATATCAAACTCATATTGAAACCTAAGATTTACAGAAGAATATTGTTAGATCGTAGTACTAAGAACCTCCCCCTCCCCTAAGTATAGTTTAGAATAGTACCATCCCATAGAAAAATCACTGGTTCAACTGCCACCACCACATACTTAACCGAACCACCGATAGAGATAGACCGCATAAAGACATGTAGCAGAAAATCCATACTGTAAACAAACTAAAATCTATCCAAAAGAGACTAAAAAAACAAAAGAAATTTAAAATGAATTGTCTACAATATGTACATATATATATAAGTGGAAAACATAGCAAGAACAAAAAAATTTAAAACACCCAACCACATAAATTTTAAATCTGTCTGCAGCGCCACCGTAGTTCGCATCGAGCCATCTACCATCTCGCTAAATATTCTTGATTTGTTCGCTTGCCAAAGTAGGAAAAGCGTAGATCTAACAAGATGATTGGATTTGAGACAAAGAAGAATTAGAGGGAGGAAGAATGTCACACTTTTTTTAAGGTAATAAAGGATTTCATTGATAAAAGACCAAAAGAAACCGAAAATAACATGGCCATGAAAAAACTTCATCCTAGGTAAGCCAAATGGGAAAAACCCCGAGGGAGGAAAAAGAGCCACCCATGCTAGAAACAAAAAAAACATATCACGTTACATTATAACCATTAAACAAACAACTCAATAACCATAGGGACCGACATCGTCTGAAAATGATACACCTTGATGGTTAAGACTATAGTGAGCCACCCGATGTGCCACCACATTTTGCTTGACGTGGAACAAAGTTAACAGCCAACTGGTGAGAACGAAGGAGACAACGAATAACATCCGCAAAAGCTTCCTCCGCTGTAAAATAACAACTTCCCCCATAACCGTCTCAACAACATTGGAGGAGTCACTACTACAAAAAACACTTTGCGCGATGAAATAAGTTTGTTGTACAAAGTACAATTTTGTCGCGCAAAACCTTGCGCGATGAAATTTTGGTCAAGCATGGTTTGTCTCACAAAGCTCGTAACGATACGGTGATAGGAGCATATTTATACGACTTAGTTAGCTTGTTTTCTTGCATTTATGTAGTTAGTTTCCATTTATTATAGTGTTTTAAGCTATTTTCGTGTGTTTGTAGGTCCTAATGGCAAAGTTGGCAAGAAAGTACATTTTGGTGCCATTTGAAGCAGTTTTAGGCATGGAATAGATAGCTTGCATATGGAGCAAGGTGGATGGACGAAATTGAAGTCAAAAGAGGCTAGGAACTTGCTACAAATCTGGAGAAACAAGTTCAAGACAAAGAAGATAAGGAAAGAGTAAGAAACATGGAACATTATTCAAACCTTATCTTATCTTATCTTATCATATCCTAACCAACCTTATCATTTCCTAAATCTAGTATTATCCTATCTTATCTTATCCAAATCAGTTTGTGCCTTAATTCCAGCTATTTAGAAGGGATTAATCATACATTTAAATACATAATTCAGATTCTAGAAGCCTTATCCATTGTGTGCCGCATATATGCCATTCCTTGGTGGATTGGGAGTTGTAATTCTTCTCCTACACCCTTGCTGCATGTGTTGTTGATTTGGAGTCAAAAATATTTTCTAAAACATCCCTTCTAGAAGCTTTAATGTTGCCTCACCCTTCTAACCTAATTCCTTTTGGTTTCTGGTTATTTTAACCCATTCCACTTGGGTTTTGGTTGCACAATTCTATTCTTATTTAGCTTATGCCGTGCCCTATCCTTGTTCTGCAAGGCTTTGCCATGAAACCCTAGCATATATATACATGCTTATGTCGCAGAAATCATCCATCCATTCATTCATACGTTCAGCCATCAAACACCTAATTCACCCTAATGCCACAACAAGGAAGGAAGGAGAAGAAGAGTGTCGTGCTTGCCACCATCCAAGGGAGTGCTGTGCATGCCACCATCCAAGGGAGTGTTGTGCATGCCACTGGAGTGTGGAGTGCTTCTGGGTTATTTCTATCCTTAGTTTTAGTTCAATGTTTATGTTAATTTGGTTTTCAATTATGATGAACATGAGGAACTAATTTCTTTATAGTTGGAGGTGAATTCGAAGCCATAATTATATGTTTTATATAAATTGATTACATCCAGTTATTGTTTCTTGAGTCTTGAATGTGATTTGCTTATCTGAGTTATCAAAACTTGTTTATGTATGTTGATTGAGGGTCGACACTTAATTTGCATGCATGAATTTGAAGTTAGAGTATAAGGGAGTTTCACCTAATCGTTATGAACTTATATTCACAAGTAGTGGAAGTCACTAGTCATGATTGTATTAAGTAAATCCTTGGTATGAGTATCATGCTTTTCATAGTTACGAATGCCTCTTCAATGCTTATGGTTTTCAAAGAACTTAATGACCTTTGATATGTCTTTCTATCATGCTTTTCATTGTTAGGAAACTTGATAAGGATAATTTGGTTGTGATGTGTATCCCGTCCAATTCAACGAGTTAAGGAAATTCTGAAAGTTAATTTGTGCTCTTCACTGTTAATTTGGAGCGTTGTCATTCATAGTCTAAAGGAATAATAACTGGAAATTGGTTTGTATGCATATGTCATGTGTGGAGAATGACCCTCTAACTAGCCTTTCACCCTTTTTAATTCACCAAATTCATTTTTACAAAGTGTTTTATGCAAAGTTTTTGTTTTAAGTTTTAAGTTTGTCAAAAACAGTTCCCCTTTCATTGAGTCTTGTTAGTTGAGTCAAAATCTGTTTTCTTTTAGTCTTTTGAGTCAAGTTAAGTCTTATTTTTGTCAAAATCACTTGTTAGGTCTAGAATTGAGTCTTTTTAATTGTTTGTTGCTGTTTTGAATGTTTTAAGTCAGTTTTAAGTCTATAGAGTCTAATTGAGAGTTTTTAAGCCTTATTTGTGTTGATTAGCATTCCTAGTTAATCCCCAGTCTAGAACGATCCCTACTTACATATATACTACAATTGTCAATAATAGGGTTTAATTTGTATGTCAAGTTAATTTTCACATCAAATTTTGGCGCTGTTGCCGGGGATTAGCAAAATTGCTAATCTTTCCCTAGTTATTGTCGTGTGTCTTTTCTTTTCTGTCTGTGTGTTTGTATTTTGTTTTTTGATTTTATCTTGTTTGTTTGCTTTGTTAAAGTTACTAGTTTATGACTCGTAGTTCTCAACCGGTTCATGAGCACATACTGGAGTTTGATGACGACTTTGAACGAATGTTGAGAAGAAAGATAAGGCATCCAGAACCTAGTCCATCTAGTTCTGAGGACGAATCTGAAGAAGAAGAAGTGGAAGAAGAAGAATAAGCCATGGCTACGGATAATCGAACAATCAAGGAACTTTCAGCCTCGGGGTTGGACAATGTCGTGCCTTTATGCATTCAATATCCTACGACGGCTCAAGGCAAGACCGATGAGTTTGAATTGAAGTCAAGTTTGCTGCATCATATTCCCAAATACCATAGGTTGTCCATTGAAGATCCAAACAAGCATCTTAAGGAGTTTGAAGTGGTATGTTCAAGCATGACACCCATCAATGTCGATGGGAACATTTTGAAGATGAAAGCTTTTCCATTCTCTATTTTGGAAAAGGCTAAAGATTGGCTATATGAATTGGCACCTGGAACCGTCACTTCTTAGGAAAGCATGAAGCGAGCATTCTTAGAGAAGTTTTTCCCAACTTCAAGAGTCATTCTCTTGAGAAAGAGAAATAGTGGCATTCAACAAAGCCAAAGGGAGTCTTTTCCAACGTACTACGAGCATTTCAAGACTTTAGTTCCATCATGCCCTTAACATCAAATCAAGGAAGAGCTTTTAATTCATATTTCTACAAGGGACTCCTTCTAATTGAGAGACAAATGCTAGATGCCTCGGCAGGGGATGCTTTGGTTGACAAAACACCGGTGGTTGCCAAGATCTTAACTGCAAATCGAGCCTTGAATGCACAACAATATGAGGGAGTTGGACAAAGAGAACCCCCACAGCAACAACAAGTGAATGAGGTAAGTGCAATTTCTGAAATTCAATCTCAATTAGCTAACCTCACTATGCTTGTACTTCAGATTGCCGATGGATCCAAAGTGCAAAAACATAGTGTATATGGCGTGTACACCATGCAAAGACACCCCTCTGAGCAATGCCCTCAATTGATTAAGAATGGAGGATGGGAATCTGCCAATGCCGTGGTTTATCAAGGCCAAAATCAACCTAGGCATGATCTATACGCCAACACTTACAATCCGGGGTAGAGAGATCATCCAAATATGAAGTGGAGAGAGCCTTAACAAACTCAACAACAAGGAGAATTTTGTCCACCACCCCCTGGGATGTTTCCAAGGCCATACGCACCAATTCAAAACCAACCACAATCTGCCCAATCAAAAACAGGTTCGTCCATGGATAATGATCAAATTGTTCAATTATTAACTACTTTGGTGCAGGGAGTCCAAAATCAAACCCAAGCAATGCAAAATCAAGCCAAAAAGGTGGATGAATTGGAGAAGCAAATGGGGCAGATTGCAAAGTTCCTTGGGCAGTTTCGAGAACAAGGCAAACTTCCTAGTTCAACCATTGTGAATCCAAAGGGAGGCTTTGAAACCGCTAAGGCCATTACATTGTGAAGTGGTAAAGAGCTTGGAAATCATCCAAAACCATCCAAACAAGGCCTTAATAAGGAGGAAAAGTTGTTGCAAGAATAAGAGCAGGAAACAAGGGCCATGGTAAGAGAAGATCAAACCTTGCCGCAACCCCCTAAGGCCCCAAAACCGTCCCAAACCACCAAGGTAAGTCCAAATTTGAATTTTTCTAGGTCTATTCCACTAAATGTGCCCTTTCCTAGCAGGTTTAAGCAATCAAAGAAAAAAGAGAATGAGACAGACATTCTGGAAACCTTTAGGAAAGTTCAAGTCAATATCCCGCTCCTTGATGTAATCAAGCAAGTTCCTAAGTATTCCAAATTCTTGAAAGAGCTTTGCACAACAAGGAAGAGGATTTCAAACAAGGAAGTGGTCCATGTAAGTGAGAATGTTTCTGCAGTGCTACAAAGGAAACTACCACCTAAATGCAAAGATCCGGGTAGTTTTACAATTCCTTGTGTTATTAACAATACTAAGTTTAAACATGCCATGTTAGACTTAGGAGCTTCAATTAATGTCATGCCTTACTCAATTTATGCATCTATGAACTTAGGAGAGCTTAAAAACGATGGTGTGATTATTCAATTAGCCGATCGTTCCAATGCATATCCAAAAGGAGTTTTGGAAGATGTTTTGGTGCAGGTTAACAATTTGATATTTCCAGCCGACTTTTAAGTACTTGACATGGAAAATTCAGCATATTCTACCCCATTGCCGATCCTACTTGGGAGACCTTTCATGAAAATAGCCCTCACCAAGATCGATGTGTTCAAAGGGACGTTAACAATGGAATTTGATGGGGAAGTTATTGATTTCAATCTTTATGAAACTATAAAATATCCTAAAGATCATCATTCTTGTTTTTCTATTGATGTATTCGATTCATTGGCACAAGATTATCTTGACTCTTTGGAGATGGATTCTCTTGAAACGGCCATTACAAAAGGAATAGGACTCAAAAACAAAGGGGCAAGAAAGGACCACACTCACGACATGCATGAGGAAGTCCTTGCCATGCCTACATGTTTAGAAGAGGCCGAGATGGTTGCTGCACTTGAGTCATCACCACAACACCTTGGTAAGCCTCCAATCCCAATCCCAATTCCCGTTTCTACTAACAAGTTGTTACCTTCGGTGATTCAGGCATCCATTCTTGAGCTTAAACCATTGTCGGATCATTTGACGTATGTCTATTTGGTAGAAAAATAGACGTTGCCCGTCATTGTTTCTTTATCCCTCACAGCAATAGAGGAAGAGAAATTGATTCGGGTGTTGAAAGAGCACAAAACAGCCATAGGATAGACCTTGGCCGACATTAGGGGTATTAGCCCTACAACTTGCATGCATCGCATACTTCTAGAGGAGGGGGCTAAACCAACTCGAAAGGCTTAACGCCGACTCAACCCTCCAATGATGGAAGTTGTGAAGAAGGAAATTATCAAGCTTCTCGATTGTGGAGTGATTTATCCTATCTCGGATAGCCATTGGGTTTCGCTGGTTCAAGTTGTTCCAAAGAAATCAGGAGTTACAGTGGTGAAGAATGCCGAGAATAAGCTTGTGCCAACTCGTATCCAAACAGGTTGAAGCGTTTGCATTGATTGTAGGAAGCTCAACGCCACCACAAGGAAAAATCACTTCCCTTTGCCGTTCATTGATCAAATGCTTGAAAGGTTAGCCGGTCATTCTTTTTATTGTTTTCTTGATGGTTATTCGGGATATAATCAAATTGTTATAACTCCAGATGATCAAGAAAAGACTACTTTTACTTGTCCATTTGGTACTTTTGCTTATCGTCGAATGCCATTTGGTTTATGTAATGCACCAGCCACCTTTCAAAGATGCATGGTAAGTATCTTTTCAGATTTTGTGGAGAAGATTATTGAAGTTTTCATGGATGCTTTTAGTGTTTTTGGCGATTTGTTTGATGATTGTTTACATAATCTCACTTTAATCTTGAAACGATGCATTGACACTAACCTTGTTTTAAATTGGGAAAAATTTCATCTCATGGTAAAACAAGGCATTGTTTTAGGTCACATTGTTTCGCCCAAGGGTATTGAGGTTGATAAATCAAAAATAGATCTTGTACGCTACTTACCCTCTCCTACTTCGGTAAGAGAGGTTCCTTCTTTTCTTGGACATGCAGGATTCTATAGGCGATTCATCAAGGATTTTTCAAAGATTTCTCAACCCCTATGCCGACTTCTCCAAAAGGATGTACCTTTCAAGTTCGATGAAGCATGTCAGAAGGCCTTCAAACACCTCAAGAAGATGCTCACTTCGGCCCCTATCATAGTTCTACCAGATTGGAGTCTTCCTTTTGAGCTTATGTGTGATGCCTCAAATTATGCATTAGGTGCTGTTTTAGGCCAAAGGAAGAACAAGCAGCCACATGTCATATATTATGCATCCCGGACCTTAAATGATGTTCAATTGAACTACTCCACAACGGAAAAAGAACTTCTTGCTGTTGTTTTTGCTTTAGATAAGTTTTGTTCTTATTTACTTGGTCCTAAAGTTATAATCTACTCTGATCATGCAGCATTGAAGTACTTACTTACGAAGAATGAGGTCAAACCAAGGCTTATTCGTTGGATGCTTCTTCTTCAAGAGTTCGATATCGAAATCTGAGACAAGAAAGGAAGTGAAAACATGGTGGCTGACCACTTGAGCCGTATGGTGCATGAAGAGGATGCTGTGCCTATCCCAGAGACATTCCCAGATGAGCAGTTGCTGTCAATCGAGGTAAGTGTGCCATGGTATGCCGATTTAGTGAATTATTTGGTGTCTAAACAAGTTCCAAGCACTCTAAATAAGCACTAACGTGATAAACTTAAGAAAGAGGCTCGTTTTTATGTGTGGGATGATTTGCGTTGATCAAATTATTCATAGGTGTGTGCATGATTCTGAATTTCATTCGATTTTAACTTTTTGTCACACTTATGCATGTGAAGGTCACTTTGGCACTCAAAGGACTGCACATAAAGTACTTGAATGTGGTTTTTATTGGCCTACCATCTTTAAGGATGCTAGAACTTTTTGCATAACATGTGATCGTTGTCAAAGAACTGGAAACATTGGTTCAAAAGACCAAATGCCGCAGGCCCCCATCTTTGTTGTCGAAATTTTTTATGTTTGGGGTATTGATTTTATGGGTCCTTTTCCTTCATCTCATGGTTTTGTTTATATTTTACTTGCGGTTGATTATGTTTCGAAATGGGTGGAAGCAAAAGCCACCCGTACTAATGATTCCAAAGTGGTTGCTGAATTTGTGAAAATTAACATATTTGCAAGATTTGGAATGCCAAGGGTTCTTATAAGTGATGGGGGTTCCCATTTTTGCAATAGAACCATTGAGGCACTGCTCAAGAAGTATAACACCACGCATAAGGTGGCAAAACCTTATCATCCTCAAACAAGTGGGCAAGCCAAGTTTCTAATAGGGAAATTAAACAGATTTTGGAGAAGACCGTAGGGCCAAACCGAAAATATTGGAGCTTGCGTTTCAATGATGCATTGTGGGCGTATCATATGGCCTACAAAACACCAATTGGAATGTCCCCATTTCGGCTCATCTATGGGAAACCATGTCATCTTCCCGTTGAATTGGAGCACAAAGCACATTGGGCCGTCAAAACTTTCAATATGGACATAGATGCAGCTGGAATTCATAGGAAGCTTCAATTGAATGAGCTTGAGGAGATAAGGAATGAGGCTTATGAGAATGTTTGCATTTACAAAGAGAAAACAAAGGCTTTCCATGACAAGATGATTCGTAGCAAGACGTTCTCTATAGGGTAGAAAGTGTTACTTTTCAATTCTTGCCTTCGATTGTTTCCAGGTAAGTTACGTTCTAAATGGATTAGTCATTTTGTTATTACTAATGTCCTTCCTTATGGTGCAGTCCAAATTCAAAGTTTAAAAACCGGAAACGATTTCAAAGTGAATGGACATCATTTAAAGCCATACTATGAGCACTTTGAGGAGCATCTCGTGGATGATATACCCCCTCCAAGCTCTGGGCTCCAATAAAGCTTAAAAGGAGGTATTGTCCGGTTAGAAGACGTTAAAGCAAGCGCTTCTTGGGAGGCAACCCACGCAAATAAAGAAAACCTAGGAATCTCCAACACTCCACAACCATATTTGCGTTCCTAAACCCTACTCTTTATTGCTTTTACTTTGCCATTCTTGTTAGTTGTGTTAATTGTTTGTTGGTTTGTGAGTTTATGTTTAAAACATTGAGGACAATGTTTTGTTTAAGTGTTGGGGGGTAAACAAGCTGTTTTTGCATGATTTTCATGGGATTTTATCACCTATCACTTCTAAAGTTGTTACTCATTGTTTTTAAGTGTTTTTAGTGTGTTTTGAGGTGTTTTTATGTGTCTTAAACAGAAAATCCGAAAATTTGAAAAAAAAATAAAAAATGAGTGTTTGAAAAACCCAAAAGAGTTGTTTTTATAGTCGTTTTTGTTTTTGTGTTTGTTTGTGTCTTAGGATACCTTCCAACACAATGATGAGGATTTGGCTTTTGATAGGAGCATATTTAGGCGACTTACTTAGCTTGTTTTCGTGCATCTATGTTGTTAATTCATAGTTGTTTTAGTAGTTTAAGCCATTTTCGTGTGTTTTTAGGTTCATATGGCTAAGGAAGCAAAAAGATGCATTTTGGAGCATTTTGGAGCAAAATTGGGCTTGGAATGGATAGCATATGATTGGAGCCAAAGTGTTGGACGAATTTGAAGGCCTTGTATTCATTTTGGACATAAAACAAAGGGCCTAGCCCATTCTCTGTTAAACCAACCCCAAGGCCATGCATTTCCTTCCAATTCCAAAGCCCACAATCACTTCAAAAGCCATGCAAAGAACCATCCATTCCATCAAAAACAATCCATCAATTCACATGCAAAACCACCATTAACACACATGCACCCAAACAAAGCCAACCTAGCTAACCCTACATGCATTCTTTATGCAACTCTTCATCATTCCACCATTCATTCTTTATTCCACAAACAAGTCACATGCATTTCCACCTTCCTACTTCATCATTTCACCACATTCTCCCTCGTTAACTCATTTCATTATTCATTCACTTTGCATTCATTCAATTCCACCCCACATGCACCCTTTATTCTTCATCATTGCAACCATGGCACATTTACACCAACAAAACAACTCCCATGCCATGGCCTACTCATATTCCCATTTCCCTTCCAACATCTCACATGCATTTCCACCTTCCTACTTCATCATTTCACCACATTTTCCCTTTTATTTCCACATGCAATTCTTCATCATTGCAACCACAAACACCTTAAACAAATAGCCATATACATCTCCACTCCTCCTATAAATACCCTTGCATTCATTCATTCAAGGATCATCTCATTTCATACACAAACACATCCATTCTTTCTCTCTAGCCGTGAGTTTCTCTCCCTTAGAATCCAAAAACCATCTTCCATTTCCATCACTCCCCACTCCATTCCACACTTCCATCCCCCCAACCAACTATCCCTAGACCTTATGCTACAATAAAGAGGAAGATAAGAGGGCCTAAACATTCATACAATTCAAGTTTGAGTTGTTGGAATGTTTAGGTGTTTCTTTGATTTCAATGTTTAAATTCAATTCTCTTTGTTTTGTACGGAAGAAAAGAGTGCCTAAACGTTCATACAATTCAAGTTGAGTTGTTGGAATGTTTAGGTGTTTCTTTGATTTCAAAGTTATGAGGAACTAAACCCCCTTTAGCTAGGGGGTGATTCGAAACTATGTTTATGTTTGCAATATGAATTGATTAACTTTCGTTGGAATTTCATAAGTTGTGGATTCAATTTGTTTAACCGTTTGATTGATAACTTATTTATGTATGTTTATAGAGAATGCGCGCTTAATTTTCATGCATGAATATGACGCTAGAATATAAGTGAGTTTCACCTAATCGTTATGAACTTATATTCACAAGTAGTGGAGGTTGCTTATAAACAATCGCGTTAAATAAATTCTTGGCATAAGTTTCATGCAATCATAGTAACGAATGCCTCGTCAACACTTATAGTTTTCATTGAACGTAATGATCTTTGATTGTATCTTTATTATGATGTCATGTAAGGAACTTTTGAAGAATGCTTTGGGTTGTCGTATGATGTCATCCAATTCATTAACTTAAGGAAAACTTGACGGTTAATTTAAGCGGACCTAATTAACCCGGGGTGTTGAGAAATCATAATTTATCGAAAGACCAACTGAGAATCAATCTTGTATGCAAGTGTAACATGTGTGGAGAAGAACCCCTTGGCTATTCCATCATCCATATTTTCATCTCATTCATATTTACGTTTTGCCTTTAATTACAATTTGTCCATTTAGTTTAATTCCGTCCAAAACTCAATCCCCCTTTACTTTATTGTTCAATTTAGTTAGAAATCAATTTAGTTTGTGTTCTTAAAGCATTTTGAGTTTTTGGTTTGTCTTAGTGTTTTAACGTTTAGTTTCACATTCTTTGAGTCTAGTTTAGTGTTTTATATTGTTTTTACGTTTTTCAGTCAGTTTCCAAGAGATTAACAATCCCTCCTAATCCCCGGTTCAGAACGATCCCTACTTATACTTATACTACAATTGTCAAAAAGAGGGTTTAATTTGTGCGCGTATAATTCTCGCATCAGCTTTTAATTGCATGACTGTTAAAGAAACTTACAAACATGGATGGAAGTTTGATATGCTCTTTGGTTTATGCTTAGTTATAGTTGTCATTTATGAATTCACACGTAATCACAAAAAGGAAAAAAATCAGTTTTTGTAACATGCTTGAAGGAAGGAACTCAAACTAACGCTACAACCCTAAGAGACTTGAGCCTAAACTTTAAGTGGAGAGTTATTAATCTTGATGTTTTTGTTTTGTAAAGTCGTTGCATGATCTCATTATTCTTTGCTTGGTTGCTACTTAGAATGCGTTTTATCACTATAGTTCTAAATACTAGAACTCATGCCCATTCCATTCAAAGCATGATATTGATTGCATAACATACAATAAGATGAAGTTGTTTAGTTAAACCAGAGCCAAAAAGCCTTACCCTTTACATATGTATTGTAGGTTTAACCCCTTTGAGCCCTAGTTAGCCAATTTCTTTTGTTAACCACATTATCCTTACTTAGCTTAGAATAAGACTATTCATACCCTTGTTCTTAAAGTATAGTGGAGCATGACTTAGAGGGAATTCCTTTTGATCTACAAATTGCAGAAAAACAAGTGTGGGGGAAGGATTTTTCATTGGAAATCTATGAAGATGTATGATTTATGTGCCAAAGAAAAAGAAAAGGGCACGAAAAAAAAAATGTGAAAAAGAAAGAAAAAAAAAAAGAAAAAGAGTTAAAAATAAGTGAGAATGAACTCAAAAGTATTGATTGTTGAAGAAAGGGTCCAAAAGTTTGAATATGGCCCTAAGTGTTGTGTGAAGTTTCCCTTGGTGTTCAAAGTTGATTTCTGCATTCAAAAGTGAATTCTAAGTGCTTATTTCATTACTTTGCTTACTATTGCTTTAAGAACTTTTGTTTATCCTAACCTTTCTTTGTTAGCCAATACCTTAGCCCCGTTACAATCCTTTGACTTTTATCTTGATTTGTATGTGTTTATTATGTGGAGTTTAAAATTGGTATGAGCATATGGTATCCCTGGTTCTTGCGTCTAAGTAGTGGCATTCCGTTCATGAGATCATATACATGTTAATAATTCCAGAAATCGCCTTATTTGATTATATATATGTGAGTGTTAGTCTACATGTTTACATCAATTTTCTCACATATACCTAGTGTAGGGAGTGTAGTCAGAAAATGTGTGTGAAAATAAAGAGTATATCTAGTGAGGAATTGAGGGAATTCTCTAAGGCATGTTACTACATTCAAAATGTTGTTTTAATTGATTAAATGCGAGCTAGTGAGTGGTTACTACGGTTAAGTATATGGTTGAGGGTAGGGATAACTAAAATTTGTGGGAGTAGTGAGTTTTAACATGTCATGTTGCATTGGAAATCCCTGAGGTAAATGTTGGAAAGTCTAGGTTATGTTTTGTTTGTTTTGTTTTGCTCAAGGACTAGCAAAAGCTAAGTGTGGGGGAATTTGATAGGAGCATATTTATGCGACTTAGTTAGCTTGTTTTCTTGCATTTACATAGTTAGTTTCCATTTATTATAGTGTTTGAAGCGATTTTTCGTGTGTTTGTAGGTCCTAATGGCAAAGTTGGCAAGAAAGTGCATTTTGGTGCCATTTGGAGCAGTTTTGGGCGTGGAATGGATAGCTTGCATATGGAGCAAGGTGGATGGACGAAATTGAAGTCAAAAGAGGCTAGGAACTTGCTACAAATCTGGAGAAACAAGTTCAAGACAAAGAAGATAAGGAAAGAGTAAGAAAGATGGAACATTATCCAAACCTTATCTTATCTTATCCTATCCTAACCAACCTTATCCTTTCCTAAATCTAGTATTATCCTATCTTATCTTATCCAAATCAGTTTGTGCCTTAATTCCAGTTATTTAGAAGGGATTAATCATACATTTAAATATATAATTCAGATTCTAGAAGCCTTATCCATTGTGTGTCGCATATATGTCATTCCTTGGTGGATTGAGAGTTGTAATTCTTCTCTTACACCCTTGCCGCATGTGTTGTTGATTTGGAGTCAGAAATATGTTCTAAAACATCCCTTCTAGAAGCTTTAATGTTGCCGCACCCTTCTATCCTAATTCCCCTTGGTTTCTGGTTGTTTTAACCCATTCAACTTGGGTTTTGGTTGCACAATTCTATTCTTATTCAGCTTATGCAGTGCCCTATCCTTGTTTTGCAAGGCTTTGCCGTGAAACCCTAGCATATATATACATGCTTATGCCGCAGAAATCATCCATCCATTCGCTCATACATTCATTTATACATTCAGCCATCAAACACCTAATTCACCCTAGTGCCGCAGCAAGGAAGGAAGTAGAAGAAGAGTGCTATGCTTGCCACCACCCAAGGGAGGGTTATGCATGCCATTGGAGTGTGGAGTGCTTCTAGGTTCTTTCTATCCTTAATTTTAATTCAATGTTTATGTTAATTTGGTTTTCAATTATTATGAACATGAGGAACTAATTTCTTTATAGTTGGAGGTGAATTCGAAGCCATGATTATATGTTTTATATGAATTGATTAATCTAGTTATTGTTTCTTGAGTCTTGAATGTGATTTGCTTATCTAAGTTATCAAAACTTGTTTATGTATGTTGATTGAGGGTCGACACTTAATTTGGATACATGAATTTGATGTAAGAGTATAAGGGAGTTTCACCTAATCGTTATGAACTTATATTCACAAGTAGTGGAAGTCACTAGTCATGATTGTCTTAAGTAAATCCTTGGTATGAGTATCATGCTTTTCATAGTTACGAATGCCTCGTCAATGCTTATGGTTTTCAAAGAACTTAATGACCTTTGATATGTCTTTCTATCATGCTTTTCATAGTTAGGAAACTTGATAAGGATAATTTGGTTGTGATGCGTATCCCGTCCAATTCAATGAGTTAAGGAAAATCTAAAAGTTAATTTGTGCTCTTCACGGTTAAATTGGGGCGTTGTCATTCATAGTCTAAAGGAATAATAACTAGAAATTGGTTTGTATGCATATGTAATGTGTGGAGAAGGACCCTCTAACTAGCCTTTCACCCTTTTTAATTCACCAAATTTGTTTTAAGTTTTAAATTCATCAAAAACATTTCCCCTTTCATTGAGTCTTGTTAGTTGAGTCAAAATCTATTTTCTTTTAGTCTTTTGAGTCAAGTTAAGTCTTATTTTTGTCAAAATCATTTGTTAGGTCTAGAATTGAGTCTTTTTGATTGTTTGTTGCTGTTTTGAGTGTTTTAAGTCAGTTTTGAGTCTATAGTCTAATTTAGTGTTTTTAAGCCTTATTTGTGTTGATTAGCATCCCTAGTTAATCCCCGGTTTAGAACGATGCCTACTTACATATATACTACAATTGTCAACTATAGGGTTTAATTTTTGTGTCAAGTTAATTTTTACATCATACAGTTTGCATGACGAAAATTAATCTTCGTCGCGCAAAGCTACTTTGTGCGATGAATTAGTTTGTCTCGCAAAGTATCTTTGCGCCATGAAGTAGTTTGTCGTGCAAAGATACTTTGCGCGACAAAGATAACGTCACGCAAAGCTTTGCGCAATGAAATATTTAAAATTTTTTAATTAAAATAAATTAATTTAATATTTTGTGCGACGAAATATTTTGTCACGCAAGGTTTTTGACTTTTTGTTTTATAATTCTCTTATATTAATTGTTTACGCAACAAGATATTTGGTAGCGCAAGATTTTTCGAATTTTAACCTTTTTAATTTTATTTTATTTTTTTAAATACTTTAATTTAAATTGACATATTCAAAATAAAATTACATATGAAAAATAGTGATCAAACTATCCAATATATATAATATATTCAAAATGTACACATAAATTAACAAAGTACAATAATAAAATCCTAACACAAGTCTATTTTGGTGGTAGTAGTGGGGGATATGTTTTGATAGCGTCCTAATCCTCAACTTTACCCGTCAAAGTCTCGACGATTCCCTACAAAAAATATATATATATATATATATGGGGTCAGATAACAAAAAAAATAGCAAAAAATTAGCGTAATCTTCACTAAAATTGGTATACCCCAAATCCAACCCCAAACTCGACTCCTCATCCTATACTCAACTCCAAACTAACTCCAAAAATACATATTAATGAAAAAAATTAAATTTTGGGGAGAATATACCTTTTGGCAAGATTGAGAGTGAGTGAGAATGAGAGGGAGGAGTAAGTGTGAGAGACTTAGAGGAGATAGTGAGAGAGAGATGAGAGAGTGAGTGAGAGTGAGAGTGAGAGATAGTGAAGAGGGAGAAGAGAGATTAAGTGAAAGGAGTGAGTGTGAGAGAGGGTCAGATTTGGGGAGAGGGAAGGAGAGATGAGAGGTAAGAGTAGAGAAAGACATTGAGAAAATTATTGAGTTATTTTGGTTTTAAAAACCGTATCACTTTGCGCGACGAAATATTAGTCGCGCAAAGTCTTAAAAAAAATTTTAAAAAAAATTCCAGTGTCCCATTTTTTTGCTCACGCAAATTTTTAGAATTTTGCGTGACAAATGGTCACGCACGGTTTTGAGCGACAAAAAATTGGTTGCGCAACCACTAAAAAAAATTTTTTTTTTAAATTCTTGTGGGCCATTTTTGGTGCCCATCCAAATTTTTGGAGTTTTGCGCAATGAAGTGTTGGTCGCGCAAAGTTATGCAGGACCATGTGTAAAAAAATTTCAAAAAAAATTCCCGCGTCCCATTTTTGGTGGTTGCCCAAATTTTTAGAGTTTGGTTGCGCAAAGTTATGCGTGACGAAAATTAGCCGCTCAAAGTCTTAAAAAAAAATTCCCATGTCCCATTTTTAGCTCCCGTACAAATTTAAGAATTTTGCGTGACGAATTATTGGTTCGTAGCCCAAAATTTATAAAAATAATTTTTATAAATAATAAAAAAGAAAATAATAAAATTTATTGAAAATGTGACTTTACTCCCTTCAAATTCAATTTTTTTTTTTTTTACATAAAACCCACAATAATATATTTTTCTAACAAAAACCTGACCCATACTACAATAATAAATTTAAAGCTACATAATAAATATATATATACCATTCAATTTCTTAAGTGTTATACGTATAAAATAAATAAATTTAAAGCTACTTAATATATATATATACACACACACCATTCAACGATCCAACCGTTAAACTTGTTTGTATATATTTCAAGATCGTATATGCCAAAAATCACAAAAAAAAAAAATATTCAGAGATTAAGTAACGAGACAAAACTTTTTGACGGTTATAAACGAAAAATCACGATTTAACGATTATTTTAACTCTGATTTTGATGATTTTTTACAGCTACACGTCTCGATCCTCTATGAATACAATTACTGAATTCGACCTTCAATTTAAAATATTTACACTAGTGGATACCACAAAATCTTATGTTATACTTAATGAAAATATAAATGAACTGTTTTAGTGTTAGTGAATCTATTGTTTTGATGAGACATGCATTCTATGAAACTAGTTTCAATGATCCAACTGTCAAACATGTTTGTATATACTTCGAGATCATATACACCAAAAATCACAAAAAACAAACATTCAGAGATCAAGTAAAGGAACAAAACTTTTCAATGGATATAAACGAAAAATCACGATTTAATGGTTATTTAACTCTGATTTTGATTATTTTTTACATCTACACTTGTTGACCCTATATGAATACAATGACTAAATTCGATCTTCAATTTAAAATATTTACACTAGTGGATACCACGAAATCGTATGTTATACTTAATGAAAATATAAATAAAACTCTTAAGTATTAGTGAATCTATTGTTTTGATGGGATATGCATTCTACAAAACTCATTTCAATGATCCAACCATCAAACTTGTTTGTATATACTTCGAAATCATATACGCCAAAAATCACAAAAAACAAACATTCAGAGATTAAGTAATGGGACAAAACTTTTCGACGGTTATAAACGAAAAGTCACGATTTTAATGTTATTTCAACTCCGATATTGATGATTTTTTACAACTACACTCCTTGACTCTATATGAATACAATGAACTAATTCGATCGTCAATTTAAAATATATTTTTCTAACAAAAATTCAATCCAAACTACAATAATATATTTTTCTAACAAAAACCTGATCCGAACTAGAATAATAAATTTAAAGCTACTTAATAAATATATATACCATTCAATTTCTTAAGTATTATACGTAGAAAATAAAAAACAAAAAAAAATTGGTTTAGGCGACAAAATATTTGAATTACATCGCACAAAGATTTTAAAAAATAATTTTTTTACTTTAGTAACTTTGCGCGACGAAAAATATTTCGTCTCGCAAGACTTTGCACAACAAAGCTTAGAATTTTGTCGCGCAAAATTTCGTCGCCCAAGGTCACATTGCGTGACGATGTGTTTTTCATCGCGCAAAGTTTCATCACGCAAAATCTTGCGCGATGAAGTTTAGAGTTTCATTGCGCAAAGTGACTTTGCGCGATGATGTGCGTTTCGTCATCGTCGCGCAAGGATTTTTTTTTACTAGTGAGTCCGACTCTAATGTTAATAGCAACCAACCAACATCCACCGCATACACAAGGCCCATTTTCATTGTGTACAACTCCATTGCCAAAACATAAATCAGACTTGGCGCATTCATCGCAAACGAACCCACCAAATTCCTATAACCGTCCCTTATCACTGCACCCACACCATGATAGCCACTGTACATATCAAGAGCACCATCCACATTAAGTTTGTAACCACCTATCTCCGGAGAGGACGTCCATTGCAATATAGGAGCTAGAGAAGAAGACCTCATATGAGGTTGATCAAGAGCCTAATGAATGCTTTCCTCATAGTTTTTCACCAAACAAATAATTTCCACTACCTTCGTATTCACATCTCGAAACCACAAAGAATTGCGAACATTCCACAATGTCCATGCACCAATAGCAAACAAACACTGCTGTACATAGTTTAGAACATTCCAAACTTGCATCACCCAATCACATAAATTAGCCGCATCCGGGAAACCAAGTTGCCTCCAAACCTCTTGGGTTACTGGACATTCTCAAGGTGCATGATAACTACTTTCTGCCCATAGATGGCATCTGAAAGACTTGGGCGAGTCAACCATTCTCCGCAAAAAAAATGCAACTCTCGTATGAAGGATATAATGTGCAACTCTCCAGAGAAGATGACAAAACTTTGGTGGGATCTTTAAGCTTCAAATTAACTCCTTCCACCAAATTTCTACACTCAATAGCAGCCTAGTGTCCACTTTGAATGATATATCGACCATTTTAAATTGAAGTGCCAAATATGGGGATCGTGGTTTTCCCCCAGCAATTGAATAGAAAGAATAGCTTCCGCTTCCTGAAATTCAAAATTATCATAGACCATAGTAATATTCCACGAGCCACTTGCTATCATCAAATAACACACACACATTTTGACTTTGAAAACTCCACTAGTATTCTTTATGAAGGATATATACGTATACTCCCGGAATGCATACCAAGAAAAAAAGACGCAGATGAAGCGTAATCAGGCAGTGAGCTTCTGGGAAGAATTGACAGCATTTATATGCTGAAGATGTAAAGCAGCCAACAGCCCCTGCCAGGTTTCTCCGGGTGCGGATTGGACCTGAAAATCGATGAGTTAGTGCTGTTTTCTGTAGTAATCTTCCAGCGACATGGTCTGAGATAAGAGAGAAACGGATTACAACCCATTTTTCGATGATTTCCTACGTTTGTCGAAATCACCAGCAGGGGAAGATTTCAGAGGTTCTTCCTTACTCTGCAGATTCAGATTTCGAACGGAGCTGCCATGCTAAGATATTCTCGGCAAGCAGAGAAGTTTGCGGTTCCTCATTTGTGCATTTAAAATTCACCACTAAATCAATATCAGCAATTTGGTCAACAACCTCCTATAACAAGCAAAACAAATAAAAACATTTAGCATCAAATCTCCATCAAAACAAAACAAAATCAAATTTCCCACAGAAATTACAGAAATTCTCCGAAAATATGATGGTTTAGGTTCCCTTGGGGTTCAATTTAATTAAAAATTTACAACCGGTTCTATTTGCCCGCATTGCATATTTCCCAAAATTCTAATCACAAACCATGAAGTAAAGTTCTGATTTTGTCATAGAAGTCAACTCACAGCTTGTGTTGTTGTTTCTTGAGTTCTTGTTCGAGGAATCCCATCGAGAATGAATCGGTTTTCGCCGCAATAGTATCCTTCTAACCTCTTCGACAACAACACAAATATCACTTCGTCCGGAACAAGCTTCCCTTCATTCACTGCATTTGCAATCTAAAATTACCAAAAAAAAGATAAAGCATTCAATTTTCTTCCCAAAAAAATGGCAAAATATAATATTTTTACTCCAGAAAAATCCTAATTTTCGCAAAAGAAATTCAATTGAAATTAAAAACCAAGAAATTAACCTGCTTGTAAAGAGAAGAGCGAGAGTTGAGCTCCTGGCGGACGAGGGATCCATAGAAATGTGCGGAACTTCCAGAAGCGTCGAGAACCTCTCGGCGTACTAGTGCTTCTTCGCGCCCCTGTCTCCGATCAGCACCCACTGCACACCTCTTCCCGGGACGCACCGTTCCGAGTCAAGCATCCGATTCCAACTCGTCTTCCTCAGTTCCAGCTCTTCATGCAAAATAGAAAGCAATGCCAAAGCTCGTAGGGTTAGTGTAAGTATAGCATGCAGTATCAAAATTTCGAATAGAGGATTAATTCAGTAACTAGAATTCTGCAATATTTGAATAAAGGGTAAACTGCGGTTTAACTTCCTAAACTATTACTTCAGTTGAAATGACCTCCTAAACTATGTTTTTGATAAATTAACCCTCTATTTGAAATTTTCCAATAACTCCTTACCGTCAGATTCAAATGTAGCTAGCACATCATTCACTCATCAGGGTGAAGTGTCAGGCTAGTATTTGATGGCTAAGTGGATGAAATTTCATTGAAACTGACAGTGAGGGGTTATTGATTGATTTCATATAGTTTAAGGAGTCAATTTTAACCGGAATAATAATTTAGAGGGTTAAATGGTAGTTTATCCTTGAAGAAAAGAGTCAATTCTCAACAAAACGAAAACAAAAAGAAAAGTAAAACGAAGTCAAGATAAGAGAGTGAAAGATGGAGTACCAGCTGCAACTAAAAGGGAAGCCATTGCCAGGGTAACTAAAGAGAGAACGAAAACTTTATGGAATCCCATCTTCTTCTTGCATATAGATGAAAACCCTAGTCGATCCAATGATTCATTTATATAGATTCAACAGACATTATATATCCCACTATACCCCGAACCTACCACAAAATATATCACGTTTTCTAATGCCTTATTTGACAAAGATTTTATTTCTCAATTTCTAGAGTTTTTTTTCCATATTTATGTCGATTCAACAGAGAAATCCCACTGTACCTATACATCACGTTTTCTTATGCCTTATTTGACAAAAGATTTGATTTCTCAATTTTAATTCCATATTTATATAGATTCAACAGAGAAATTATGTATCCCCCTGTACCCCGAACCACAAAATATATCACGTTTTCTTATGCCTTATTTGACAAAAGATTTGATCTGGTGGTATCAATTCCGGTAACTGTTAATAATTAATCTTCTTCTATAATGAAAAGGATCCCTCTCGGTCTCTCTTTTGTATGGTCAAATTTGGAGAAGATATCTCCATTCCTTGTAAATAAATTTTTACCAAAGTTTGGTAATGTTGCAATGCTGATTAGGTTAGGAATGTAATTGTGTAAATTCTATGAAATCTTTATGAATTCTACCATATCTTATCTTTTAGATAGTATCCTGTTTAAGTTGTAATACCTATTAGATTTGTCTTGTAAGATTCACAAATTTATTCTAATTAAAATTACTCAAAAATTCCTTTGTTTATTGCTTTCTGTCCAAAGTAGATTTGCATGTCCTACAATTGAAACATAAAGCAAAGTATCAAAATTTTCTCAAGATAACAAATAAGTTATAACTAAGATTAGGGTAAAAATATTGATTAGTATCGAATGATAAGAGGGTAGGGGAGGGGGTGTTGAGGTAGTGATTTTAGGTTGTAAAACTATGAAAATTTTAGGTTAGTTGTGAAGGGCTTTTTATCCAAAAGCCCCTAAGATTATAACTTTTCAGTTGGTCCCTGAGATTTAAAATCGATAGAAGTGGTCCCTGAGATTGTCCACTGTCAATCATTTTGGTCTTCAATGAGAAATCTCCGTTAATAGAGATTTTTCACAGATGACCAAAATGATTGACGATGAAAAATCTCAGGAACAACTTTTATCGATTTTAAATCTCAAGCACCAAAGTGAGGAGTTATGTCAATCTCAATGACCATTTTGGATAAAAAGTCATTGTTGAAATTGTGATTTAGGGTGGTAAAATTGTAGAAATATGTGAAATTGTAGAAATATGTAAAGTTGTAGAAAATATGTGAAATTGAATGAAATATGTAAAAATTGTAAGGGAATATGTGGAATATGTCTAAATTTTGTAAAATTGTAGAAATATGTGAAATTATAGAAAATTTGTGAAATTTGTAGGAAAATATGAAAATATACTCAAATTTGGAAAATTGTAGAAATATGTGAAATTATAGAAAACATGTGAAAATTTGTAGGAAAATAAAAAAATTTGGTAAAATTTTAGAAATATGTAAAATTGTAGAAAATATGTGACATTGTTGGAAGATATGAAAATTTGGTAAAATTCTAGAAATATGTGTATTTGGTAAAATTGTTGAATTATGTGAAACTGTTGGAAAGTTGTAGGAAAACTTGGTTAAATTCTAGAAATATAAATTGTGATTTTTGTTTTTCACATATGTCTTCGTGTTTGATCGCCATTAGGTGTCGCCCTGCCTACGCTTCTGGTTAGAGTGAGCGTTTGGTCCCTACCGTCACTCAGGCGGCCATCGCCTAGTCAACAGCCAACCCTCATAGTTCTACACCATTGGAAAGGTGGCCCGATTTACCAGGTGGCCTCACAACCGTAAACGCCACGAGCCTGTGGCAGCCCTAGTCCACCTTGTTGATGGCGAAGGCCGATTCGTGGCTGTGCAACAGGTTGAAGGCAAAGAACTCCTAACCGGGCCTTACAACAAAGTTTGGGGAATCCATAATTCTTTTTTTTTTTATTTCACCTTTACTTATTTAATGTAGTTTTAAACTAGTACATTTTTTTTCTATTTTAGGCCAACTTCGAGATGAACATAGAGGACACGGGGACTGCGGAGTACATAGATCAGCTGTGGAAAGAGCAGTATAAAGAGTGGAAGTACGAGTTGGACTGCTACTAAAAGACTTGTGAGTCTCCTGATGCAACTTCTATCGATCCACTCAAACAGTTTCGGGAATTCAACATATACATAGATTAGTGCAACAGGAAATAAATATAAGAATATATAGTTATAAAATAATACCATAATGAATTTTAAAACTAAAGGTTTTCACACTAACCACTCATCTGTTCTTTAGTCGCCACGTGGTAACAAAGTGACATTTGTTCAACCCTGATGAGTCAACTGTACACCACAGCAAGCACTAGATCTAACAGTTTTACATCCCTTCATAAACTTCTGCTCTTGCTGATGGCCAACATGTGGCTTAGTGTTGGTGTTCGATAGGCAAGTGTAAGTGAGTGCACATTCATTTTCAAAGCAAAAAATTTTAGGTAAGTTTTATTTATATTTAATTTAAGTTCAACGTTTTTGTCTTTTTATTCAAGTTTAATTAATTTTTTTTTAATTTACAACTTAATTCAGGGGCAAATAAAGGTAATTGGGAGAATAAGCCGTACCTTATCACTACAGTCTTGATCCCCCATCTTACCGGGCAGATAAACGGTGGGTGAGTTGTTCCCATTTCCTAGAAATGGAGGTTTAGGAGGAAACGCATACCAATTATGGTAACCAGGTTGTGGATGGCATTTATGTAAGTATTCCATTCTACGTTTTAAATTTTAATTTCATTACAATAAAAAAATGTTTAAATTATGATTGATAATCTTAATTGGTTTCTCTTTATTTTTGTAGATTTCTATGACGCAAAAGAACGACGAGTACTTTACCAACCTTTCCTAGCTGCAACAGGACATGCCAATGGAGACACTTGATCCAGAGGTGTCTCTACAGTTGTTGACGGACAGGGTTAAACGATAAAAAGACAAGAAAGTCCGCGACCTAGGAGGGCATTGGGTTCGAGAACTTAGGGGTCTTTTTCTTCATCTATCTCTCATCCTTCGATTGAGAAGTCTTCCAAGCTGTAGCAAGTGTAGATGGAACTAGGGCACCAATGATAAGAAACTTAGTGCCAAAGAATAAGCAATGCGCTGAGAGAAGAAGTTGCTCACTTTAAAGGATTCACAACCCCAACAGATGAAACTCATAGGACACACTAGTGAGCCTAGTTTGAATCCTACCATTGTTAACTCATCCTTTCCAATGCATGAGGTTATTCTAGATTACACACACGTCCTTGAAAAGGCAAATCCACCTCCTAAAAATTGTGAGATTTTGGTCCATTATGTTAGCGCAGATGTACTTTCGAAAGGGGATGAGTTGATACTCAACGATGCATTTGCATACGCAGTAGCTACTGATTTCATACTACAATGACATTAAACCACGTTCCATTATTGAAGGTCGACCTAGAACTGATTGGTTAAACTAGAAACAAGCAATCTAGGCTGAACTTTATTCATTTGCAAAAAATAAAGGGTTTGGGACCATTGTTCCTACACCGCCACATGTTAAGCTTGTTTTCTTTAAGTGGGTTTTCGTAAGGAAGTGTGATAAGAAGAATGAGATAGGGCAATATAAGCCACGCCTTGTGGCGCAAGACTTTTCTCAAAGCCTGTGATTAATTACAAGGATACTTATTCCCCCATAATGAACGTCATAACGTTTTGTTACCTATTTAGTTTGTTAGTTTCTGAAAAGAAAAAAAAAACTAAATATGCACTTTATGGACGTGGAAATAGCGTATCTCTACAGGGGCCTTGATACGAAAATCCAAATGAAAGTTCTCTAAGGACTTACATTGAGTGAATCAAATAGTTCTAGACCATGGAACACACTATCGTTTAGATTGAGGCGAATACTCTAAGCATTGAAACAATTCGGAAGGATGTGGTATAACTGTCTAAGTGAGTATTTGATTAGTCAGGGATGTGTGAATAATGAACTATACCCATCCATGTTTATCATAGTCACCTTTCAGATTTAGGATACTTTCATTGTATGTCGATGACATGAATCTCATTGGGACTCCTAAAGAGCTTGAGAAACCCACTTCACACCTGAAGTTGGAATTGAGATGAAAGATTTAGAAAAAAACTCGATATTGTCTCCGACCTGGAGATTTATATGCCTCGGCCTGGAGATCGAACACCAACCGAACTACACCCAAAAGGTGTTGAGATGCTTTAATGAGGATAATGCGAAACCTTCGAAAGCTAGATAGCAAATGAGACCCATTCTACCCTAAAGACTATGAAGGATGGGCTTTGGAGCTTAAAGTTCCATATTTGAGTGCAATTGACACTTTATTGTACTTAGCCCAGTACTCTAGACTGAACATCTCCTTCAATGTTAATCATTTCATAAGATATAGCAACACACCAACATGCAATCACTGAAATGATATTCAAGGCATCCTTCATTACCTCAATGGTACTATGGATTTGGCTTTATTATATTCCTATATATATATATATATATATATATATCTCAAATAGATCATACCCCATTGGCCTTTAAATTGATGTTTGCCTTATTGGTTATGTCGACGCATGTTATTTATCTGATCTGCACAAGGCACGTTCTCAAATAGGTTTTGTCTTTCCCTTTGGAGACACTCAGTATCTTGGAGTCTACCAAACAGACCTTAAATGGGACTTCTTTGAATCATTCTAAAATTCTCGATCTTCACTAAGGTACTCGTGAAAGCTTCTGGTTAAGAGTCGATGTTGAGCATATTTGAAGCACTTACAGACTTTCTTCAATCATTGATGTCCTTATAATGATCCATGAAGACAATTTCACATGTATCAACCTGATCAAGAAAGACTACATCAAAGGAGACAACACCGTACATATTGCGCCGAAATTGTTTTTCTCACATAAGCAGTAAGAGCATTAGAAGATGAAGTCAAGTAAATCTAATCCCAAGATAGCCTTTGTCAACCCTTTCACGAATTCATTGTCGAAGTCTATTTTCTAGAAACTTGTCCAAGGAACTGCTATGTGTAAATTGTCTGATTTACAACGCTTATAGTTCTCATTTAGAAGTTTTGTCAAACTCAGAAGGAGTATTTAGAAGTATACTCACTTGACCTTAATGTACTATTTTGCCCTTCAATTTGGGCCTTTTTTCCCATTGAATTTTTAACTTACGTGGTTTCAATGAAGCATCTATCTTGGCTGGTAATACCTTTCTGTGCATTCTACTTGCATCCTGAATGCATTTAGTTTTGACTTAATCCATCTTATCACCTTTCTCATTTGACTATGGGTTTTTACCCTAACTTGGGTCTTACTATAGCCAAGTATTGTGAGTTTTACTCCTTATGCATTCTTCCTTTTGTTTTGAGACTCACATTCACTTATTGTGCCGACTACACGAAACGATTTCATCAACTACTTCTACATCATTCATGAAGAACTGATACGACATCTACACCTGTATTTGTCAGGTTTTCTATGAACTACTTCTGAAGTTTTTGCAAAAATATTTATTTTAATTTTTGGTTTTTATATAATTTTTTATGTGAATAATCCTGACATTAGTAGTTGAGTCAAGTCTAGGAGAGTATTGTGTAAATTTCTTTTTGGAAGTTGTTACATTGTTTCTTTAAGTTTATGTCATGAAGTGTGGTATATGTATTTTATTAGTTTATGTAGTTGATCGTAGTTTTGTTATTTTATACATGATCAAGAAACGTGATTCTGGGTTCTGCTTAGAGTTCATATATCAAAATCCCTTTCTGGGTGGAAGAGATGGTAGCAGAATCATGATTTCGCAGTCTGTGGAAGCCTAAAAAGAAACATGAGGCTGGTTTTGAGAAATTGGAGTTTTGGCCTTTGAAGTCGCAAGCTTGATGTCTAAGCTGGTCCATCTATGGCAACTTCTGAGCAATAAACAGGTTGCTGGGCTTAGAGAAGAAATCACAAATTCAGTGGGCATAAATCACCGACGCTTACAATTTTCATCATTCAAATCACAACTTGATTGCTTTGAATGGAGGCGTGGTTGTGCTCGGGTGGAGGGGAACAAGAAGATGAACAAATCATCATCTTCACTTTTTTTTTTACTTTTTTATTTTTAAGTTCTTTATTATTTAAATATTTTTAATCAACATGTCAATATTTAATTAGACTTGTGAGATCACATCAGCAAATAACATAATTTGTTACAGAATTATAATGAAATGACCATATTGTTTTGTGATACTAATTTTCAGGAACTACATTAATCAATTTTTAATTTTAAGAACCGCCTTGATGGTGTGGGTCAATTTCAAAGACCATATTAGTTCTTTTTTTCTTTTTTCCTTTTTTATTTTTTTATTTTTTTTTATCCTTCTCTCGATCAGTTTAGACTTTGGACGCAAAAATACTCGACAATTACAAGGGAACTAGTATCGAAATTTCTCGATTTTAATGCAAGAATCTCACACTTCATGCTGACCTACTAGTAAGTCTGAATTTTAGTATCGAACGATTATATCGGTATATAGGTTACCAGAGAATATATAAACATTTGCTTCATAAAACAAAAGGAGTTAATAAAAGTACCACCTTCAATTTACTGAGCTTAGCAACATTCAATAAATTAATTCATTGTTATTTTTAGTAATTAAAAGAACAAAAGCGTTGGCTAGTTGGTAGTTTCCACCGAAATTTAGGTAGTTGTTATATATCATACAATTTATGGTTAATGGACTATCCAACTTTTTCTTAGTGCTCTAATTTGCAGGTAAAGTGCAGTAAAGTTAAGTACAGGAGTTGCTTCACCTTGCTAGTTGGAAAGCGTGTTGTTTGCTTAATCACTGTCACTACTTAAGCCACTAGCTCTGTCTGTGAATGCTTTGAGTCAAAGCTAATTAAATTCACTCGAAATGATTGATTAAGGATTAATCCCACTTCACTTATGAAAGCAATGTCTTTGCTTAACCAAGAGTTCAGAGACTAAGTAATTATTGAAATATTACGTGCACCTTCATGACCCACTAGTAGTGTTGAGATCTCAACCATTTCGGACGTAGAAACTCTAAAAGAAAATAAAATA